>NC_139917.1:10171796-10774296 GCF_963514095.1 Eutrigla gurnardus
AGAGTCACTGGTGGGTCTTTGTGGAAAACAGGAAAAGGAAATAGGACACAGTATTGCTTCAACAGCTCTGGCTTTGGCGGTTCTTTCACACCTGAAAGAAAAAGGAGGCCATCGTGGAGGACAAACAGGACAGAACAGGACAGAAGGACATGTATCCTCTCCTATTGGTCCTTAGTGGATGACAGCTTTCAGCCGTGCTCGCCATGTGCATGGGTTTGCTCGTCCGCCTCCTGTGATTGGTGGTCAGACCTGCGTGGATTTGACTCGTCTGAGAGCATGTCGTCCTACGGGGTGGGCAGGGCAGGGCGGGGGGCATTCGGTGGGCAGGTCTAGACTGCGCTGGTGAGGCAACGCCGTGAGGGAAGGAGCACATCGGGAGGGGTGGGGGACGGGATTGGCTGATGGTCATGTGATCTCAGAATACGGTAGCCCTGGAGCCTAACAGGAGGGAAAAGGACAGAGACGAGATTAGGAGAGATAGAGTGAGGGAAGTAAAAGTATAAAACATTTCAAAACATATGGCGAGTTAAAACCTGAGGGTTTAAAGCAGATAAACTTTACTTGTCTGAGACAGCAAGAGACAAGAATGCAAAATGATGGTGTCTCGACAAGAGATAAACATAGACAGAGGAATCAGACAGAAAGAAGCATACATCTAGATACAATAATACAGCCAAGGTTATCAGTGAGGACAAAGAAAGAGCCACAGATAGCCAGATACACATTTCAAAGGCTGAACGTCTGCAGCCATGCGAGCGGCTCTGTGAGGCTGTAGGTGCTTTGAGGTTATAAGACCAGCACGCTCACATGTTCAGTTTATCATGTTGACGCGCTAACATATGCATCTCTAAATGCAAACAAGAATTGTGCCTGATTCGTTTTTTGGAAATAAAAAAAAAAGGTGCAAAATATAAATTCTGACCAGATGAGGGCGCCAGAAAGGATGAGCAAAGTGATTACAAATGATCCTGAGAATGAGAGAAGTGTGTAGGCCTACTGTCTGTGGAAATAATTCACTCAAAACCACAAATGTCAACCTCATGGTGGCACTAGGGGAAAAGTTAAGGGATCACCAGTCAGTGGGATTAATCATCTGGGGAGCATGAATGTCCAAGGCTGCTGCCTTAGCCATGCCGCTTTCATGGTATTAGGATTCGCTTACCAAAGGACACTTTTCAGTCAAAACCAAAGAGATCGTGTTGTGCTGCTATAGATGAGTCCATCTATCTTATCGAAGTGTTTCCATAATGTTCTCCCCCATCCCTTACCTGGAGGCCACTTAACTTTTCGAGTGGACTCTCCACGCGGGGCAGGCTGAGGAGAGGAATCCCCATCGGGGGCTCTGGACGATGTGGAGGTGGAGAAGTCGGCATTGCTATCTGGGTTTGCTGGAAATTGTTGATCACACATGACACCTGATGGAAAGCAGAGAAAAGAGGTAAAAGTAAAAAAAGGGGGCAGAGATTCGCTCCACTGCACTGCACTGCAAGATGGATGATTTCCTGGTGCGTGAAAATGTGCATGGGGACATATTGAAGAGGACACCTAGAGTCTGAGAGGGAGAGAAGGATTGAACTAGGGGAGGAGGGATGAACATCAGGGAGCACTTTGATCTTTAAAGTTAACACCAACCATCAAACCCATAACTATGTCAAATCATGTTGCCCTATGTTATGTCAATACATTAAACGTGACCATATAAATGCATTTATGCAAAGTTATTATCATTATCTTCTCTCATCAGTAAAACAGAAGGTACGTGAGCCTTTCATATGAGATTCCATTTTATAAGTAGCCTAGGCTACAACTGTCAGAATATGAACATTCAGGCTCCCCCATGTGGCTCAAAGGTGTATTGAGAATTTCCCTCAAATTTACCTATTTGGAAAACCCAAATTTTTTTTGCCACAGGAAGATTTAATTTCCATGAAAACAGCATGAAAGATTAGCATTAGCTACACTCACACAGAGCTAAATCAAACAAGCTAGGCTATATCGAGTTCAAACGAGATAGACTTGATGGAGAGAAAAACCCAGCTAAACTCCTGCTAAAGCTAACTAGCTTACAGAGAAACCGTTGCTAATAGCTTTGAAATACACAACATTTGGTGTTATTAAGCTACCTATAAATCACATATATAAATGTATTAAAATGTTTATGAATGTATTCACTTTAAAAAATAAATATTAACAGACAGACACGTAGCACAACAATGACTCACTATGGAGTGCAAATAATCTATTATTTTCAACTAGTTTCAGAAAGAAAGTTGAAAGAACAGTTTGTAGATACTGTGTTTCCCTCACGTTCCCTGAAGATGATAAAACAGATATGTACAGTATTTTAGGACTTATGTTACATATTTTATGGCATTGATTCAGTGTAAAATCTCACTGCTTCTGCAGTTATGCTCCCATTAATCTACCACCATCTCCTCTTCCTCCATCTTCCTTTGATCCCTGAAATCCCCTCCATGTCTTCCTCCACCCTCTTTTCCTGCACATCACCTCCCTCCCTCCTCTCCTCCTCACCAGGAAGGCAGCGATGGCCCCACCGGTGACAAACCCAGCCAGGACGTCGTTCCAGTGGTTTCTATGTTCAGTCACCCTCACCACCCCCACCAGCACGGCCAGAGACAGCAGCACCAGGCACAAGGTGGGCTTGGTCAGACGGGTCCCTTTAGTCCTGAACATCAGGGTCACGTACATCTGGAAGACAGAAATATGTTTGAAATTTAAAGTTATTTGTTTTCCCAGTGAGCTTCAGTCAGCCAGCTGAGATCATTCCAGTGGTGAACAGCTCGAACAAGCCACAAGAGGCCGCACTCGTCAGTGATTTCACAGCAGCTGGAGGGTTTGATGAGGTATATAGGAAACCGTAAAAACAATGCCATGTTTGGTTTAATGCTTCTGAAAATTGACAGGAACCTGGCACTGTAATTAGGTTGGGTTTTTTGTGATTACTTACACACTTGTTGCACAATTGGGCTCATTGTGTATAAACTCTACACCCAAGCCGAATAAGACAACACTTGGAGATCAACATCTCCCAAAACAAATTGATTTCGCAAGAAAAAGATACTCGCATGTACCATTTGAATGACTCTTTCAAAGCAGCAACAACACACTGATGTAACTGCGACAAAAATCCTCCATCATCCTCTCTTCCTCTACAGTTCCTCTTCCTCTCGCTCTCACTGCCTCCATGTTTGCAAAGTGCTCCCAGAAGTGGTGAGCTTGTGAGGTCTAACGGTAGTATAAGGTTTAGACCGATTGGTGTTCAACAAGCATGTGTGTGTGTGTGTGTGTGTGTGTGTGTGAGGGCGTTTTTTGCAAATTCTAGGTATGTTTTGCATTTCGAATGGAGGTGTTTTCCCAAAGATTGCAAGGGATTTCATTCTTGAACGTATAAGTTGAAAGTAACAAGCGGTGTGTAGTGCTTTGTGAGAATTGTGTTGCAGAACTGACCCTCCAATAAGCCTCTGAATAAATTATTATTATTATCTTTAATCGAAATGATGGTAACACGACAAAGCAGTTCACAGTTAACCACCTGGCAATGGAGAAAATGAAATTAAGGAACTACACTCTTCCTGTAAAGCCATAGAAACGTATATCTCCTCCAAACCTCTGAGTGTCACTATATCACAACTTGCTAATGAGGCATTCTGCTGGGAAGTATGCCTTGTGTCACACTTCCCAGGAGTTGTTCAACCAACAGTCATCAACATACACAGCAGCATCATATCCCACAGTTTCTCTGGTGCATCACCCATTGCCCCCCCAAAGTTCCCTACCACTGTGTAGATGGCTGAGTAAAAGCTGAGCGCCGCGTCTTTGGAGGGGAAGGATTTGCGGGCAGACGCCACCAGGTATGGGTTTCCCGTGCAGGCTCGGCGTTCGGCGATGTATTGCAGCGGAGACTGGCAGCCCAGAGCCGTGTAGTTTGGCCTGCAGGCAGACAGGAAGTGAGGTGTCTGGTTTCCTGTCACCACTTGACCTGCGTTGGCAAAGATGGTGGTGGTGAAGAGGCCGAAGGAGTAGACACCTGCGTGATGAAAGAGTGTAAGTGAGGAAGAGGGAGAGCCGTGCGTATGTAAACTCAGAGAAGCAGTTAAATGGGAAATAAGCTGTCTAACTGTGTGGGAGGGAAAGGCCAGACAAGACACAGCCTTTGCTTTTATGCTTCTACTAGAGTCCATCACTTTAAAACATTCAGAAGTTAGATGAATACAGGCAACAGAGATGATGCAAAACATCAGGAGAATATGAAGAGACTGGAGCTTCCACAGGACACCTGAAGAGGAAGTCTAAATGAGCCCTGGTCCCAGAGTACAGAGGCTCTATCTCCAAGCCAAAGAACCTCTGATCTTTTTGGACTATAACTGACCCAGAAAACGCACGATCCTCCGGAGGAGAGGGTTGAAGTAGCAGCAGTCAGCGGTCACTATGGTCCTCTCCTGAGCTCCCTCCGACTTCACAAAGAAACTGGTCACTTCGCCGATCAGAATCTGGGACAGAGAGAGAGACGGAGAGAAACCACACGTTTTTATGTCAAACAGAGAGCTGAAACGGCGCGATTAAGGATTGATCAGCCTCACTGAATATTCTGTCAGTTAAATATGGCGAGCAGCAAAATTATTCATGAGTGTTCCTCCCCCAGCCTTGCACCGATTACATATTTCCTCGGCCAGCCTGCTTTTTTATTCCCCTCACCATTTGGTTGATTTTATGCTGCTTTAGTGAATCCCAACATTAACACCTCCCGTTCACTCTCATCAGTGGGAGTTTGTCGACCTCATGTCTCATAGACCTTCTATCTCTCCATTTCTCTTTTTTCCCCTCTGCACACATTTACTGCAGCTCTATAAAAACACGACTACAATTTGATTAATAATGTCACGCGGGTTAAAAACCCCTCAAAAGCGAACATTGGGTTTGTCAGATAACACAAATCAGATCTTCATGAAATAGTTGAAATGTATTAATTAAAGTTTTACCCTACCCTGATCGCACCTCAATAAAACCTCCATTATATCTTCACTTTTATAGCCTCAACACATTTAGAACACCCATTTAAAGAGCACACCCACTGAAGCCTCCGGCTTGTTAAGCACCCATAAATGTTTAAAAACCAAGTCAAACCAGCAGGACGTTGATCTCGTTTGACAGAGGAATGAATCAACTAAACAGCACGTCAAACGCGTGCTGTTTAGTTGACGGACACCGTTACACCCGGCATACTGAACCTGTCTGATCAGGGGCCGCCTGTCTGACAGGGGCACGGATAGATGTAGGTTACATGCTCATACAATATGCACGGCCCCGAGCCAGGAGCGTGGGACGGCGCACACGCACGACAGATGAAGGCCGTGGTTTTATGCTCGCACTGATGGAAGGTTTAGGGCAGAGTGTTGGGGCTTGTGTGTGAACATCAATTACGCCTTTGGAGTCTTGCAAAGTTATGCAGCCTGGAAGTCATGTGTGTTGGTGAAAGGGGTTCCTGTGTCCTTTGAGACATTTCAAGATATGTTGGTGGTGTGGCTGCTTTCTTCAAGATTGTGCATTAATTAACAGCAACACTGTTGCACGGTGTTGACCTTCAGAAAGTCTTAAACACTGGTCTACAAGCAAGGCGTCGGACAGACAGAACAAAACAAACCAATGGATCACTACACAATCTGGCAGAGAGTGAGTGAATCTGGACCGCTATAACAAGGCGTGGCTGATGAGGATAATGAGGATGTGGGGAAGGGGTGGGAAGCTCAGGTGAGGGGAATGAGCTGATTGCAGAGCAGATGATGATAACGGGAGGTCATGATCAGGCAGGAGAGCCCAGGGCAAAAAAAGGGAAGAAATAAGGTCACAATAAAGGTACGTTTGTGACACCAGGGGTGCAGTCGAATAGTCTTTTTTGCGTAGGAAGGTTCCTAACTGAAGAAGTGACCCGGAAGTAAACAAGTGGCCGCCATGATAAGAGCTGTTCGGATTCTCTAAATGCAAAGGAAAGGAGCTCCAATGCTTCCTTTCAGAGCTCCTTTAGCATAGGATGCAACAGACCTTCCTATGCGAAAGGAAAGGAGATCACGCCGACCCACAATTCTTTGCGGGAGCAACATTTAAAGTGCCGCACACGTCGGCCGTTCATGAACACAAACGATATGTGCATTTGCATATTTAACAGTTACTTTCATGCAGCCATATAGTAATTGGAATAGTGTCGATCAATGTGTGTGGACAGTGATAATAATTGGATGGTATTTTTTTATTTATTTCAATCATGTTACAAACTTGACAAAAACTAAACTAAAATCACAAATGAAATGTAAAAACAGCAAATGGTCAAACAGAAAGGAGGAGCTGCTGGACCTGAAGCCGGTCTGTGAACCAGCTGTTTATAAAACCAACAACATGTGGAGAAGTGGACAATGCGTTTTTTGTAGTCCATTATTGTAGTTTCTCCAGCGCAGACGCCCGTCAATCACCGGTGCCGATCATCAGCTGTCAATCATCAGCGGCCGCGTTATAATGACGTAGCTTAGTGAAAGTTCGGTCGGATTCTCTGAGCACCGTTGTCAACTTTTTCCGTAATCCTTTTGAGTTCTCCTATCGCCTTTCCTTAACCCTGTGACGTTTTCCCCAGAGGTTAAGGAATAGGAGTTAGGAATAGGAGTTAGGACCTTATTTTTTGACTATTCGGCTGCACCCCTCGAATCTGGACCAACAAGGTGTGGCTGATGAGGATAATGAGGACCAGGTGTGGGGAAGGGGTGGGAAGCTCAGGTGAGGGGAATGAGCTGATTGCAGAGCAGATGATGGTAACGGGAGGTCATGATCAGGCAAGAGAAAAAAAGGGAAGAAATAAGGTCACAATAAAGGTGCGTTTGTGACACCAGGACAAATGTAAAAGACGCAGCCCATCACTGTTACGGCTGAAGATCCCTAGTGTTTCTCCTTCCCTGGGTGTCCCTGTGTGCCTCTCTCTGTCTATGCCCTGTCTGTGGTTTTTGTGTAAGCCAAAACGACATTAGCAAGAGCTTACTGCACTCAGTTGCCCCACAATGCATTGCGTTTTGGTGTCTTGTGAGTAAGGATGGACCGATACCGATATGAGTACTCAATAATACAATTACATTTCTAACTGTGAAACAAAAAGAGTAGGGGTGTTAAAAAACAGTTCAAAGAAAGCAAGACCAGTCTGCAATCTCCTGATTCTGAAAAGTAAAGCTGATGTGGACGTCCCTTAAATAGAGGTCTGATTACATGGAAGTCTATGAGTTCATACTACAGTTAGTTAGACTCATAGCATCTCTCCATAAAAGCATACCGCATGAATCACAGATTTTGTTGTTGTCAGGGGAAGATGTGTGTCCATTCATCGTCTCCTGCAACATCTTCAGTCCCACAGTGCTGTTATGCAACAGAGACTGAGTCCTTATACATACTGTACAGCAGGTACTGTAAACAATGGTACTGCTTGTTCCAGTCAGCATAAATTTCAGTGGGCTGCTCAACCCTATAGAGCCCTCTGATGTCTCTGTCTGTGTTAACAGAAGTATCTTTTCACAATGAGGAACAGACGCTACGGGAGGTAAGCCTCGCCACATAGGCCTATGATTTTCAGAGCTTTGAGCTGCAGGAAATAAAAGCAGTTGTGCCAGAAGACACATGTAGTGAGGTGATTATATACTCAAGGGACAAGACCATGAAAAGAATCAAACAAGAGTATCATTGCATTGTCTCTGCAACAGAAAACGCTAAACGTTAAGAGAAGACAGCGTGACAGAATTAAAGTGGTGATATGAATTCAATTAAAGAGTTTTAGAGCAGCATAACCTCAAACAGATGCAGGGCGGCAGGATGTGTCACATAAACACACTGCAGCATATGCACATTCATACACAATAGCCTAAAATCAATGTGTCTTCATGGTACCTGACAACTGGAGACACTTTTTAACGTTCATGAATTAAACCTCAGAGGGAAAAAACTTCATCCTGATTTCTGTGAAACTCTGCATGTGTGTTAATGACGCTCCCAATCTCTTTGGAAACATGCATTTGAGAGTTGTTCATTGAATTATTAATGTTGCTTCATAGCTTGTGTCACATCGTGAAAAGCTGCAGGCAATAAGATCGGACACTGAGTCGTTCTCTCGCTGTGATGCAGGATGAAGTCTGGGTCCCCATTAGGGGAGCACTTGCCATTTCTGCTCCTTCATCCTTCACTCAATTACTTTTTTCAACTGCTCCCAAACCCCATGTGTTCACACCGACAGCGGATGGCGATGGGCTCCCACTGAGTTGTATTTTAAAGTATCTAGTGTCAATACTAATCCCTTTTCATACCGATCTCACTGAAAGGTTACGTCCTGCTGCTCTACTTTAATCACAATAAAAGGCCTCTGATAGAAAAGACTGTAAAATGTATTGTTAGCGCTGGGCTTTGACGTAACCTTGGTTCTCTCCAGCAGCTTGTAACTCAGAAGTCTGCAGTAATCAATACTCAGGCAAAGAATCGACAAAAGCTGCAATGTCTTGGTGTTTTATGGAGTCTAGAAAGAATGAAGGCTGGACTGGTAGCTCCTTGTTCTGGACCTGATACAGACACATTTTCTACTAAATGAATGTGTTGATGCGTCGTAGTGAAGTTTAACAGACAAAAACATGCGATTCCTATTCTTTCAGTTTTTATATAGAAATCTCACTAATGTGTCACTGGAAAGAGATGGTGAATTAGCGACGAGCTGCTGAACATAGTGTAGTATTTAGCAGCTAAAGAGACAGATATATCCCCACAGGGTTGGTGGAGACCAAATCAGAGCTAAAAGGAGACCCAATAATAATATATTTTTTCTTTCTTGCAATGGACCTACACAAAATTACTACGGCATATTAGGGCCACTGCCTGAAAAAAAAAAAAAAAAAAAAATGGAGCCGAGAGAGGTGGGCAATATTCTGAGATTAAAAGTCTCAAATCTGTTTAAAGTTTAAAGTGGCCCATTTGCTAGTTTTAAGGTGGCAAGTTTGTGACTTTAAAACTATCAAATTTGCTAGTTTATTAAGATGCTAACAACCAGCATTTATGCTAGCTAACTTCCCATGAATGTCACTTTTATCTTTCTAATTAATCCATCCCAACGTGTGACAATGCTTTGCTAAGGTCCTTAGGGTGATGGCTGTTGATGGTTATTGTTTGTTAATTTTATATTTTGTCATCTTATGGGTGTTGTCATCTTATGGGTGTTGGTTGATCAGGTGGTTTGGCTAAGCTAGCAGTAGGTCATAGAGGAAGTAAACACATAGCTTGACCCGGATGTTTGCCATTGCTATGACAACAAGTGAAAGCTACCGCTAGCTCAGCCAATACACCGGATCAATAAACACACATAAGATGACAATTTGGCATTGTTTGGCACGTTGTGATGTATTAATTAGAAAGATAAAAGTGACATTCCTGGGACGTTGGCAAGCATAAATGCCGGTTGTTAGCATCGTAACCTACGGCTAGCTTAGCCAAACCACCCAATCAACAAACACCCATAAGATGACAATTTGGCATTGTTTGGCACGTTGTGATGTATTAATTAGAAAGATAAAAGTGACATTCCTGGGACGTTGGCAAGCATAAATGCTGGTTGTTAGCATCGTAACCTACGGCTAGCTTAGCCAAACCACCCAATCAACAAACACCCATAAGATGACAATTTGGCCCATATAAAATTCACCAACAATAACCATCAACAGCCATCACCCTAAGGACCTTAGCAAAGCGTTGTCACACGTTGGGATGGATTAATTAGAAAGATAAAAGCGACATTCATGGGAAGTTAGCTAGCATAAATGCCGGATTGGAAAACAGTTTTGAGTGGGAAGATGAGATGGGCCGACATTCAGCGATGCTGAAATACAAAATGCCACCAATGTCCTCTGCTTGGAAAGTAATAGGATGCCTCTGATGGAGGAGATGGAGGTAATTTGCGAGCATTTGAGGTTCGGAGTCGTGCAGATGGCGAGTGTCAGTGAGCCAGCATGTAGCCTGCACATCTCAAATACACATGCATGCCGAGGTGTCTGCTGCCATCGCTTTGTATGCCATTAGATCACATCATTCAGTCTGTGCTGTGGAAATTACTTATAAAACTGTGCTTGGTACATTTGACAGGAAATAAAAATGCATCCAGCTTCAGAAAATGAGAAGACGAGGTGCTGGGATAGTATTGAAGTGGCCTGTCACGTTCTCACTCCCAACTCGTCAAATACCGACGCTTGGTCGTTGGTCAAACTGTGAGCATCAGTTTCGTAAGTGTCATTATCTTTTCAAAATAAACTTCCGTGATCACAGGAAATGAAGGTTACGTTACTGTTAATCTGGTTCTATAAGCACTGGACTCTTTGAGTAATACACTTCTCCAATCATTTGCTTAGTTTTTAGGTCCATGTGATTAGGTAAAATAAATACATTTCTTACGTAACAGACTGCAGCTATGTACGTAAGTTACAAAAGTAAGTTTCACACAGGACAAGAACAGTGGTTTCCTGGGTGAATGTCTGTGTTGTCTCTGTTGTCGTCCACTTCGACCTCCCACCTACATTACTGGGACTGTTTAATAATGAGGCAGAGGGGTTTACATTGGAGTCTCATACAGATGCTGAAGGGTGACGGCGAGGGCCACTGACTGTTTGATGAGTCGGGGTCGAGAACGGGTCGGTTTCCCTAACATTAAAAGCACAAGGCAGGTATGAGAAGCATGCCAATGGGTTCAATGCTAACTTTCAAGCTAGAATTTCCTGAAGTCTTAGCGGAAACTTAAGTTTGATTCTCTACTGGAAAACAACCGTAACAAGGTGAAAAGACTTTGGCAGCCAATTAGTGTTGAGCAGATGTTTACTGTTTTCTGTTTTTTTAGAGTGCATTTATCTCCCCCTCGGATAGTCAGAGGGATAAAGAGAGATCCCAGCTAGTCAGAAGAGAAGGTGTGATTAAGATACAGGCCGGCGTTTGTGTGTAAACACCTGAAGAGAGAGAGATGAGGAGACAGAGATGATAGAGAAGAAACGAGGGGAGAGAAAACGGAGGGGCTGATGGAAAGGGAATAAAAAAGAGAATGAGAAAAAAGATGAAGATGAAGAGGGAGACCGGCTGACACAAACTGCAGCACGGAGCAGAGATCACAAGGCCTCCATCATGGAGAAAGTAGGCGTGTTAGTGAGACCTTTCCATCAAGAAGGTATAGCAACTGGAGGTTTTCAACTCTGACAACTATACAGATAAATTGAAAGGATGTGGGGTGGCACAAAAGAAGAGGAAGTGTTTGTGGGAGGGTGACAGGAGAAACTCTGGAGGCTTAATTGGCTTCCTTTGATTTTCTACCTCTTGTACAGTCGATTGTTTCTTTTTGCTTCTGTGAGCGTGACTCCAACCAAGTGTGTCACGGTGTGTGTGATGAAGTCAGCACGGGATAAGACAACGAGGATCAAATGGAGGAGGAAAAAAAAATGTGAAAAAGAGAAAAGGATGAACACAGTCGGTTGAACACCTCATTTTCCAGGAATGTGCAGCGAGACAGGGACCGTAAACGGGTGGATCTTTGTATCCTGGATGCTCATTCAACCATCACTTTCTCTTTACAGCTCCTCCACAAAGAAACACACAAGTGGCTGAAAACAAATCACACGCACACACATATTCAAGTTTACCACACGGGGATGTGTACTAAGGGAACGGACACAAAACTACACTGTGTACCGTGAGTAATACAGGAGCAAATGATGCAGCACTTGACGTCACAATATATAAAAAGCAACTTAAGCTTCAGGGGGAGTGTGGCAATTTACGCTAGTGTCTCCGTGCATGTTTTACAGATGTGTTTGGAATTTGTGATCGTCAACAGCTTGGGGATATTGTGAGAAAATGCTAAATTTAGCTACACATTTAGACCGTGAACGGCTAGGCTGTGTGGTGAATCACATCGGGTGCTGTGTTAAATCCCTAATCCTTGTGTACATTTATGCACCTTCTAAACATGAGGTCATACTGAGTGAACGCAGCTCTTCAGTTCTTCAAAGAAACACGGAAACCTTCATTAGGATGACACCATGTCGACATAAAGTACATCACATGACATTTGTTGACATCGCAGGCCCGCTGCCCTGCTTTAAACACACAAACACACACACACACACACACACACACACACACACACACGTACGCAGGCGGCCTTCTCACACACCGCACCGGCGATGGTAACCATGACAATTGAGCTGCTTCAGCTTCATCGTCACCCACACTCTCCATCCATCTCCTCTCCTCTGTCTCGCTCTGCTTTCACTCCGTGATTCGTTCATGGCCCCGGCAGCTTTCCCAGGTCTTTGTGGAGGAGAAACTAGGCTACCACAAACATTTCCCTTTTCTTTCTGTGTTTTTCTCTCTCTCCTTTTCCAAACATAAGCGGCCCTTTCTGTCTTTGTATTTAGCGAGGTTTTAAGTATGACACCGTTACTCTTTTCTCTTCGCATTTTCCTCTTTTCCCTCGAGTCTCTACCTCTCTTTCTTCATCCTCCATCTCTCTCTCTCTCTCTCTCTCTCTCTCTCTCTCTCTCTCTCCACCTCCTCACATTCCCCTTGTCTTCCTATAAGTTGTGTTTCTTTCGATCTGCCTCCCCAAGAAGAAACAGAGGGATCCTGGATCAGTGTGGGAAGAGTCCTTGCAGCTAATCTACCAGAGTGTATTGCTGGATTAGGGATCTCATCTACGGGTTCAAGCATGTCTTACAGGCTATCGCAGTGGGAGTGTATAGCTGGTCAGGCGTATCGACATGGGGCTATATGGCCTGCTGTCTTCATCTCCCAAGCCCCTATCCAGTGTGATTGGCAGCGACAGGAAAAAGCTGTGATTATCCCTTATTATCCCTGCCCCTTTTTCACTGCTCCGTCTCATAAGCATGACTGCTGACGCACCGAACTGTCTGTCTCCCTTTCTTCCTGTTTCTGACTTCTCTCTCTCTCTCTCTCTTGCACATGCAAACACACAGAGATATACTGTATTGCCAAAAGTATTCACTCACCCATCCAAATAACTGAAATCAGGTGTTCCAAACACTTCCATGGCCACAGGTGTATAAAAGCAAGTACCAAGGCATGCAGACTGTTTCTACAAACATTAGTGAGAGAATTCCAGCGTGGTACTGTGATAGGATGCCACCTGTGCAACAAGTCCAGTCGTGAAATTTCCTCCCTCCTAAATATTCCACAGGCAACTGTCAGTGGGATTATAACAAAGTGGAAGTGGTTGGGAACAACAACAACTCAGCCAAGAAGTGGTAGGCCACGTAAAATGACGGAGTGGGGTCAGCGGATACTGAGGCACATAGAGCGCAGATGTTGCCAACTTTCTGCAGAGTCAATCACTACAGACCTCCAAACTTAATGTGGCCTTCAGATTACCTCAAGAACAGCATAGAGAGCTTCATGGAATGGGTTTCCATGGCGATCAGCTGCATCCAAGCCATACGTCAGCAAGTGCAATGCAAAGCGTCATGATGAAAAGCATGATATGCTTTTGTTCCGATTAGATTTTATTGCGATACTTGAGTGACGATTCTCCCAATATTGCGATTCGATAGTATCGATTATTGTAATTTTTTCCTTCTTAAACAAAAACAAAAGTTGAATTATACTCTTCAATAGACAGTATATCATGAGTGACATTTCCAAAAACATGCACATCAAATGTCAGTTGGACAGTAAGTCTCTACATTTATATATGTATAAATTATATGTATATATCATAGAAATAGAATAGTAGTAGAATGGACATAACGCAAAGGCTGGCACAGAGTACACATAATGTGCTGAAAGTATCAATAATGGTAATATCCATAAACAGATATTTACATATGATTCTCTCTGATTGGACTGTAAACAATGACCAGCGCACAGAAGAGCCCAGATATCCCTTATCCAGATATCGGCTGGCTACACCAGAACTTTTGTTATATTTGCCCACTAACGCTAAAATCATTGTCAGACAGCTGATGGTTAAAAAACTGCAATAGCGGTCCCTATACATCAGCTCCAAGATCACTTTTGTCGAATTTCTGTGTTCTTCCTCTCTCCGACATCCTCCCTGAAGAGGAACTCCTCAAGGGAACTGAACTCCTCACAATCTGATAGAAGAGTTTCAGTGAGAGGCACAAATCTTCTCTCCTGCTCGATGGTACTTTCCAATCCTCCTCTATCTGTCATACGTGACTCCATTATTCATGACCGATTGTCCTGAGGCTTAATGCTATGCAAACGTCTGGCCAATTTGCATACGGACATTGGACTGATGACAGTGTGTGTGTGTGTGTGTGTCAGGAGTCTGTCTTTCTGCCCCAGCTTATGTGATAACATACAAGTCCGATGACGATTGCAATCACCCCGAAAATGTGAGAAGAAAATCACGAAAGAACGGCCTGAGATCTCCTGTTTCAACGTTTCCTTCAGCTTTACTTTACAGTGCAAACGTGGGGGTGTGTGATTGCACGTTGGTGTGTGTGTGCGTGTGTGTGTGAGCAGATTTCTTTTGGGTGGCTCATCAAAGATGACAACTCTGATTGCAATAACAATAGAAGGTAAATATAGAATAGAGAAAGGAGAAAAATGAGAAGAGGAAAGGCCTGGGTTTTCTGAACAACATAATTTGCCTAACATTAGCATAACAATAGAGCAGTCAGGGAGCATGATGGGAGCCATTTTAGTACAGGAGAACCGTACTGTAGCAGCGCTCACCTACAGCCTCCCACCACCAGTCAGGAGTGTCTTCCTGAGCACCTGAGCAGGGAGTAGAGAAGGGAAACACATCCACACTTCCATCTTGTTTCCGAGAGCCAAACAAGAAAAAAGGATCTGTGGGGAGGTGGTTACTCTATACACGTTTCTAATCTGGATTATAAACTCACTTCAATTAAATTACCACAATCAGCGAGGGGACTTGCCATGTGAAGCTGCACTTTTGACCTACAGCGACACTGTTGACCTTTGAGAGACATGAGAGAGAACAAGAGAGTCCATGATGAGGCAGCTATCATATCAGCTGTGTCATACAATCTAATTCTGTGCAACGAGAAACAATAAGGTTTTTCTCTTTGTTTCCATTTTGTAAAAATGGAAACAAACCAAAATCCAATGGCAGCCAAATCCTGCAAGCTTCCAGCACCATCTATTTCAGGAGGATGCACAGATGAATTTTCTTACTTTAGTTTGCGTAACCCGGTATTTAGTGAACCGTTATCAATAATTGTGACTTTATGTGTTATGCAGTAACAAATGCAAATGCACAAGTCATATTGGAATGTGAGTTAGTTAGAGCCCGACCGGTAAAGGATTTTGAAGGCCGATACAAAACATTAACAGATTTCCCTAACATTAGTTTAGAGTCTTCACTAAAATAATATGATAATGCAGTTTAAAAATAAACTTGTTAATTTTATTGTCACAACGGAACAGAGGAACATCAAAATATATTAAAGTTCTGATAAATAAAATGTATTAAAATACAAACTTAAGATATAAAACTGAAAGTCCTTTGAACAAAAACACAATAACAACAACAACCAAACACAAAGTTACCAGTATTAAAAGGCTTGGTAAGCTTCATAAATATAACTTCCAACAAGACTGGAGACAAATTCTGTTAAGTTCTATGAGGGTGTTTCATCCGTTTTTATTTTATTTTTAAAATATTAATTTATCGGCCATTATAAATGCAGATACCGCTGGTAACCGATAGTTTGGAAAATGCCTAATATCGGGCTCTAGTTATAGTGGTACAAAAAGCAGTGATGGTACTTAAAGAGCAACACACTGATGGCTGTTTTTGAAGCTGCTGCTAGTGGACAACCTGGTATCAGGTAACAGCATGATTGTTAAAGTTGGTCCTAAGCAGTGTCCGGGAGGTTTAGCTGCTGCTCTGCCCAGAACTGGTGCTTCATAGCCGGCCATAAGCCCCAGTGATAAACAATCGCAAAAAAAAAGATCTCTGTGTGTGAAAGAGCTGGGATTGATATGTATGTATGTGTGTGTGTGTGTGCGCGCGCGTGCGTGCGCCCCCCAACTTTGATTATGGGCAATATATAATATAATATAATATAATATAATATATAAATATTGTGGCAAAAAGCGAGGGAACACCAGGACGTCCGTACGTCAGCACGTCGGTGACGATCTCAACGCTGATAGGCTGTCGCGGCGCGTCTTCACGCGAATTCGCCGCAAAAGTTCAATTATTTCAACTCGAGCGATGGCGCGATGGCGCGATGAAGCGATGGCGCGATGAAGCGATGAAGCGATTTTTCGCGTCCATCGCGTCCATCGCGCCGCGCTATCGCGTCCATCGCGTCGCCCGGCGCGATGAAGCGTCTAATCGCGTCTTTGCATTGACTTTACATGTAATCTTGTCGCGCGATGAAGTTTCATCGCGTTTGGTGGGTACGCCCTGTCACGTCCTGTGAGGGCTCACATTGTGTCACATGCATCTTAAGCCTACAATTACCACTTGATGCTGTGATTGGTCACAGCTCCCTGTATGGACTGATGTATGGGTTTGTGGTGTTCAATAAGAGCACACACAGACTCCATTACATAAGACACACACTTACAATTAGTGAACAGTTCAAATAGAACTTTTCCCTGCTCGGTACGGTTATCGGATGAGTGCTGAATTGTCGCCTGAACTATGTCTGGTGTGTGTATATACAGTGTATGTAAGCTTTGTACTGCATGTGTGTGTGTGTGTGAATGGAATTAGCTACAGTTGAGAGTGATATAGATCGCCTGTAGCCACTCTGATTAGTACTCAGATCCCAGCACTAGTCAGACAGAGGTGCACACACACACACACACACACACACACACACACACACACACACACACACACACACACACACACACACACACACACACACACACACGCATGCAGGCACACAGAATACAGAATACAGAATCCGTTTTCAGTGGAAGTGGAGGAGAAAATGTGCGCCGTCATCCTCCCACACACTTACCTTCACTGATCCACTAAAACTTACAGCACATTTGCCAAGTACCACACAAGTGCTTCTATTTCTCTCTCCCTTCCTCTCTCTTTGTCGCTCTCTGCCTCACATGCACACACACACACACACACACACACACACACACACACACACACACACACACACACACACACACACACACACACACACACACACACACACACACACACACACACACACAGCATTCGGCTCTCATTCTAATCCAGCGACCACATTCAATACTCTGACGTGGTCGACTGTCGTGTGTTGCTTAAATATTACGGGAGCAGATTGAGAGATCAACGTTGCTTTTGATCAGGCTGAGATGAGACGTGGTGGATTCTATTTTATCCTGCTGCAGTTTAAAGCCCAAACCCCATTATGGTACCACCATGTTCACCTTTCAGTGGCCTGTGAGAGTCATAAACTGGTGCAGAATCTCACTCCACTTTTTTGTAATGTAACTGTAGTTCATCCATAACCCATATAACCGTGAGCCAGGACGTGCAGGGCTGCAGCTAAGGAAGTCAGGTGATGTAGTATCACCAGCGACAAAGCCCACGTATGGTTGAAGGATGTTTGCAACTTATTTTACCTTACTTTTGTGGAGAAACAATATTTTAACCCAAGACAACATGTTCTGCACTGCAGGGGCTTGCACGAAAAATGACTGTATGAATGTTGATTTTCCACCGTCAATGATCGTCATTCCTTCATCATTATCACAGATGACAATAATATCATTGTTGTTCCACCCAAAATGTATGAAGGACTTTCTGTGCCAAAACAAGGAATCTGAAAATAAAAATCTCAAAGCGTTTAGGGGATTTATCGGAGGAAATGGAATATTATATTAATACCTATGTTTCCTTTCATGTAAAACCACTTGCACTGTGTTTACCTTTGAATGAGTCATTTCATTCTACGTATGGAGCGACTCCTCTTCAAAGAGTTGGCCGCCCATGTTGCACCACCTTGTTTCTACAGGTACACACTTGGTACATGGGAAAAGTTTCAGTTGGTTGCAACAGACTGGACTTCTAAAGGGTGACGTTGGTGTCTTTCAACCTGGACACTATTTCAACATATATTTGTGTCTAAGGGACTAAAGGGGACAACTGTTTTTAGAATCGGTCTAATATTCAGGGATAAGGCTGCAAAAAAAGGGCAAATACACAGCGTCAATGAAAAGTTCCATTCACTAAAGGTGCTCTGTTTGCCACATAGAAACCTAGTTATTCTGAGCTCTTATATATCCCCATCATTATGTAAACTCACAGCAGGAGAAAGAGAAATAAAGAAAATATGAGAAACCTCCGCAGTTATGAGCTGTCACACACAAAGTCTGTATGTATCAGTCGAGGAACTCAACCAGTTTCTTTTTCTGCAGCTTAAAGTCTGAGTCAAAACCGAGAGAAAAGAGAGAATATCTGCTTCTTTTTATTGTATCTCAACAGAGGCTCGAGGGATGAAGCAGGAGAGAGCGCCGGTGCTCTGATTTTCAAAAAAGCCGCTCCACACGACAGGCAAAAATCACGCCACTGCGCTCCCACTCTGCACACACGGTGCCTGCAGCCACCATCCAGCCCAGTGTGCGTGCACGCACACACACACACACACACACACACACACACACACACACACACACACACACATCCAAAGTCCACCTGTCTATCTGTCGTGTTCATTTGTGCCGGTGTGAGCAATAGTGTTAAATAAAATCATTAGAATGAATTTCTCTGATATGAACTCAGGTGTGATGGTATGCATCTACTTGTGTTAATGCTTGTACTTGTATTGTGTGTGTGTGTGTGTGTGTGTGTTGCCCAGATATGTGGCTCACAGGCAGCCATGTCGTAATGACACTTAGCGCTGTAGGACATCAAAGAGACAGGCCCTTGGGGACAAGACAGACACGGAGACAGAGCTTTGATGAGGATGTGGACCTACTGTATGTTTCATTATTAATAATATCCCACTGTGCTGACAAGTCAGGCCGCTCTAATGGAATTCAGCATCCAGACTAATAACAAGACTGCCTTAATATATGTATTTGACTGATTTAGTAAAAAAATTAAAATGAAAATGAATGACATCAATAAATGGCCCATAAAGACATTGAATATTTAATTCGCTGCATGCTGCCAAGAACTCGTGACCTACAAGTCGCAATTCTGTATGGACGTTTAATTATGAAGCGTGCTTCAATATGCATTTTAAAGCCTCGGATGAAGACGGTCTGGCAAACCCAACAACAATCTGTTCCTTCTTTATGCACGAATGCAGGAGGCCATTTAGAGCCGATGTTTTATTCTGCTTTAGTACGGTGCAGTGTTGGAATAGGGACAGACTCTCTGTACACTGTAGCTATCTCTACGGAGGACAAATATAGTGCTCGTTGCCATGGTTATGACAGAGAACGCATCCACACAAACGGAGCAGTGAGACCACGAGGATACACACCTACGCAGCTCTCCCCTCTTTCAATCCACAAACACCACGTGTAGATGTGTGTGTGTGACTGCGTGTGTGTGTTCATGGAGAGGATTGTCGTGTCCGTCGTGTGTGTGCACGGTGAGCACCTGTGGCACCACACACACACACACACACACACACACACACACACACACACACACACACACACACACACACACACACACACACACACACACACACACACACACACACACACACACACACACAGCATTCGGCTCTCATTCTAATCCAGCGACCACATTCAATACTCTGACGTGGTCGACTGTCGTGTGTTGCTTAAATATTACGGGAGCAGATTGAGAGATCAACGTTGCTTTTGATCAGGCTGAGATGAGACGTGGTGGATTCTATTTTATCCTGCTGCAGTTTAAAGCCCAAACCCCATTATGGTACCACCATGTTCACCTTTCAGTGGCCTGTGAGAGTCATAAACTGGTGCAGAATCTCACTCCACTTTTTTGTAATGTAACTGTAGTTCATCCATAACCCATATAACCGTGAGCCAGGACGTGCAGGGCTGCAGCTAAGGAAGTCAGGTGATGTAGTATCACCAGCGACAAAGCCCACGTATGGTTGAAGGATGTTTGCAACTTATTTTACCTTACTTTTGTGGAGAAACAATATTTTAACCCAAGACAACATGTTCTGCACTGCAGGGGCTTGCACGAAAAATGACTGTATGAATGTTGATTTTCCACCGTCAATGATCGTCATTCCTTCATCATTATCACAGATGACAATAATATCATTGTTGTTCCACCCAAAATGTATGAAGGACTTTCTGTGCCAAAACAAGGAATCTGAAAATAAAAATCTCAAAGCGTTTAGGGGATTTATCGGAGGAAATGGAATATTATATTAATACCTATGTTTCCTTTCATGTAAAACCACTTGCACTGTGTTTACCTTTGAATGAGTCATTTCATTCTACGTATGGAGCGACTCCTCTTCAAAGAGTTGGCCGCCCATGTTGCACCACCTTGTTTCTACAGGTACACACTTGGTACATGGGAAAAGTTTCAGTTGGTTGCAACAGACTGGACTTCTAAAGGGTGACGTTGGTGTCTTTCAACCTGGACACTATTTCAACATATATTTGTGTCTAAGGGACTAAAGGGGACAACTGTTTTTAGAATCGGTCTAATATTCAGGGATAAGGCTGCAAAAAAAGGGCAAATACACAGCGTCAATGAAAAGTTCCATTCACTAAAGGTGCTCTGTTTGCCACATAGAAACCTAGTTATTCTGAGCTCTTATATATCCCCATCATTATGTAAACTCACAGCAGGAGAAAGAGAAATAAAGAAAATATGAGAAACCTCCGCAGTTATGAGCTGTCACACACAAAGTCTGTATGTATCAGTCGAGGAACTCAACCAGTTTCTTTTTCTGCAGCTTAAAGTCTGAGTCAAAACCGAGAGAAAAGAGAGAATATCTGCTTCTTTTTATTGTATCTCAACAGAGGCTCGAGGGATGAAGCAGGAGAGAGCGCCGGTGCTCTGATTTTCAAAAAAGCCGCTCCACACGACAGGCAAAAATCACGCCACTGCGCTCCCACTCTGCACACACGGTGCCTGCAGCCACCATCCAGCCCAGTGTGCGTGCACGCACACACACACACACACACACACACACACACACACACACACACACACACACATCCAAAGTCCACCTGTCTATCTGTCGTGTTCATTTGTGCCGGTGTGAGCAATAGTGTTAAATAAAATCATTAGAATGAATTTCTCTGATATGAACTCAGGTGTGATGGTATGCATCTACTTGTGTTAATGCTTGTACTTGTATTGTGTGTGTGTGTGTGTGTGTGTGTTGCCCAGATATGTGGCTCACAGGCAGCCATGTCGTAATGACACTTAGCGCTGTAGGACATCAAAGAGACAGGCCCTTGGGGACAAGACAGACACGGAGACAGAGCTTTGATGAGGATGTGGACCTACTGTATGTTTCATTATTAATAATATCCCACTGTGCTGACAAGTCAGGCCGCTCTAATGGAATTCAGCATCCAGACTAATAACAAGACTGCCTTAATATATGTATTTGACTGATTTAGTAAAAAAATTAAAATGAAAATGAATGACATCAATAAATGGCCCATAAAGACATTGAATATTTAATTCGCTGCATGCTGCCAAGAACTCGTGACCTACAAGTCGCAATTCTGTATGGACGTTTAATTATGAAGCGTGCTTCAATATGCATTTTAAAGCCTCGGATGAAGACGGTCTGGCAAACCCAACAACAATCTGTTCCTTCTTTATGCACGAATGCAGGAGGCCATTTAGAGCCGATGTTTTATTCTGCTTTAGTACGGTGCAGTGTTGGAATAGGGACAGACTCTCTGTACACTGTAGCTATCTCTACGGAGGACAAATATAGTGCTCGTTGCCATGGTTATGACAGAGAACGCATCCACACAAACGGAGCAGTGAGACCACGAGGATACACACCTACGCAGCTCTCCCCTCTTTCAATCCACAAACACCACGTGTAGATGTGTGTGTGTGACTGCGTGTGTGTGTTCATGGAGAGGATTGTCGTGTCCGTCGTGTGTGTGCACGGTGAGCACCTGTGGCACCTTTTTTACAAGTTGAGCACAGACTCACCGTCACAGTGGGGATGGCGGTGACGAGGGAGTAGACCAGGACAGGCGGCGCCTTGCTGTTGTCCTCGGGTCCCGGGTACGGCTTGGAGTAGGCTTTGTCGAAGCAGAAGAAGCCCTGGATGTGCACGGGGAACGTGTCCGTGTACTCAAAGTAGTACGCCAACAGAACGGTCCCTGCCATGATGACCAGCTGGAAATAAAACATATTGGTTCCAGCTTTAGGATCGGATCCACGGGAGAGGAGTTGGAGGAAAAGAAAAGACAGTCGGAAAAAAAGAGAGAAGTTGAAAATATTGTCACGGATTTAAAAAAGAAGAAGAAGAAGAAGAAGAAGAAGAAGAAGAAGAAGAAGAAAAAAAGGCTTTTTCCCTTCACAGAGCAAAAATGATGGATGCTTCGGTAATGTGTAAAATGAATCAAGTGTGCATGAAGAGATAGTGAGGGATGAGGATGGGAGGGAGAGGGAGGGAGGTAGAGATAGAGACAGAGGGAGACAAATAAGGAGAAGACAGAAAAAGAGGGGGGAAAGAGAGAGCACTGACAGAGACAGAGTGAGAGAGCGAGATCCCTTCAGCGGTGTCAGTGTGCAGAGTGGGAGGGTAAAGAAACAAACGGAGCCCGATCAAAGAAAATGACGCTGTATGGAGGAAGAGAAGAAGAACCGAACAGGGACGGGGGGGGGGAGGTGGGAGGGAGGGATGGGGGTGAGACACAGATGGGGTGAAAAAGAGCAGAGCTGTGGAGAAGACAAGAGGAGGCAAGGAGAGAGAGAGAGAGAGAGAGAGAGAGAGAGAGAGAGAGAGAGAGAGAGAGAGAGAGAGAGAGAGAGAGAGAGAGAGAGAGAGAGAGAGAGAAGAATTATGTGTGTGTGACTAACTGCATAACTTAGGTTGTGCCATTTAACACAAGGAGCTGGATGCAAAACACAAGCCATGAAGCATAAAATATGACCTTCATCCCTATTTAAAAGAACATTTCATGACAAAAATAGCAATTCATGATTGAAAGTGAGGGAGACAGGGAGTAAGAGAGGGAGAGGGGGTGATAAAAAAGATGCATGAGTAGTAATTATTCATTTATAGTCAAGTAAACAGCACTGAAAACGCGTCTGCCTGGTTCCCTAAAGGAAAACAAAATAATTCACAACTGCATAGTAAGCTTCTCCGAGTGAAAAGGAAAGGATTTGTTTGCCCTGCGGGGATACGCCTGAGACCAAAAGCTACAAGTTAAAAAAGGGAACGTGCGTTTAAATATAGCGAGCTGCAGATTATGATGCAACTAATCAGCAGCCTGAATGCTTGGGAGATGAACCTCTATTGTACGTGAAGGACACATTTATCAGCTCCAAAACACGAGGCGTCTCTGCTGGCAGGCCGAGCTGCTGGTTTGAGGCGTGAGGCACGCCGAGGAGGAGAGAAACGGCAGTTTGGTGGCTGCTGGTTGCAAATGGTCTGTTACCTTCAAGGGGCTACAATTTGTATGGCATTTAAAGGTTAATAATACAATATCATTGTAAATGCTTAGAGGGATAATTATGAGTATTAACTGAACAAAAAAAAAAAACGCATGTCAAAGTAAGACGTCAAGCAAAGAAGTGGGCTGAATAACCCGGCTTATCACAGGTGGAACGAATGACATTATTAATTAGTGTCATCCGTTAAAAAGAAAGCCAACTCACTAACAGCAGGATTATGCAACACAATATATTGAAATGTTAGAAATAACATCAACACTGTAACCTCTTCACATTATGTCGACATCATTTATTTTGTGATTCCACAATACGCTTTCTAAAGGTGTGTTCTTACCAAATACGAGCAAGAAATGTGTGTGGCATTGTGACGCGAAAGCCAATCAGCTTTGAGATTCTCCTCTGTACTAATGTGAGCATTAGTACAGAGACTGAACAAACTACGTGTATAAACCATAAACTCAGGGTTTGTATTACACAGTGGCTTTCAGGGGGAGCCCTAATCTCTGGTGTGCACCATGACTTCCCAGGTCACAGGTCACTTACAGGGATACTGCAAAAAACATACTGCAGGCAGTAATACCGTCAGTAACATTTCATATAGGCCCAATAACAACCACATCCCCCGAGAAGTTTAATAACCCTTATCAAGCAGAAGAACACAGGTAACGAACAAACCACGTGAACTAAACAGCTGAGCATTATTTAGCTTCCATAACATGTTTTTAACCGAAGCAAAATAAAACAGCTGTCTGCGGCTCGCAGCTCCCTCTCTCCCTGTGAGGAGTTCTGGTGGCCTAAACCTGGAATTCAAGTGCAGCGCTGCGACGCACGGATGACCACAGCAGGAATAAACACACAGAAGTGTGTTAATTAGTGGAGACAGATGTTCGGAAAATGGAATGTAATGAGCGAATAAACAGCATTGACATATTTACTCTATTATTTTTTATGATGACTTTAGTGGACATTTTTTTAGAGCTCCCCCTAAAGGTCTCATGGGAGCATTTCAAGGGAGCTTGTTGCCTTTTCTGGGGAGCCGAGCTTCCTCAATGTTACCACCTCTGATCGAGCTGAACTCCATTCAGAAAACAAGCATTTTAAAAGTTGTTTGCTTATCGCCTTGCAGACAGACTTAACAAAGCATGAGATGGAACTTTTTACAAACTGTCGTCATTAAGTAGTTTCATACTGCTGCAGTAAACCAGCTGTGTGGATTGCTATACCTGGTGAATAATGTGAGTCTTCCAATAAACACAAAATATTCTGTGGTCAAACTCGCCTAGTAAGGTGTGAACACACCTTAAGGTAGATGAGAAGATTAATTCCACTGTCATTAACCTAGCTTAGCTTAGCATTAGAGCTGGAAGTTGGGTGGTAAACATCTAGTCACACCCCTAAAATAACACATCACATCTACTTTCGTCAATCTGTACAAAAACTTGAATGTTAGAAAGATAAGTGGTTTTATGGGGTGTTACGCTGGTTGCTTGGCAACATTCCAAGAAGATGCCTTGCTGGGTGACCTTATCATCTAACGCTCTGTGACGCGAATGAGCATATATGCCAAAATGTCAAACTATTTCTTTAATTTTGAGCTTTTGATGCGACGACAACATCTAAGACCACGATTGTTTGAGTTTTCACGCAAAATGTAGGAAATGGCAGTGACGTAGTGCGCATTGTTTAAGTTAACAACATGTTATCTGTGTCCGTGCTGATTTAGTTTGTGTGTGTTTCAAATTATACTTTGAGGGACTCGATGTAAAGTCCTCTATATGTTTTATCGCATTAAAGAGGAAAACTCTCCCGGTGGAAGAAAGCTGAATGAGTGAGAAACCACTGAGAGGACCACCTCCGCCATGTTTACCCTCCTCAGCAAAGTGACAGAGAACCCCAGAGCGCTATAGGGAGGGGAAGGGGGGCTTGTTACACGTAACACATTTCAGTTTTATTACACACTGAAGAGTGATAATGAACATGGGAGTGAGACGGTGACCTAATTCAAGCGCCTTCCATTACTACATCACATTTCATGCTCTGCTGCCCTGTCAGATGAGCTTCTCTGCAACTTTCCTTTAGTCGCTGAAAACCTGAGGATCGTTCCCTTTTTTGAAATGCAAAATCGAATAATTGATATGTGCGTTGATGCGACAACACACATGCCCCGAGGGCCCCTAAAAGCAAAGTCTCTATGTACTGTATCAACACATGCTGGCAAACCATACAAACACCTCCAGCAGTCTAGTTTATATATAGTCCGAGAATAAAGCAGCTACATGTCCTTCCATGTTCCTGCCCATCTACATGCGCTCTGTGTGTTGGGGTGTGTGGGTGGGTGTGCGAGTGCATGTTTCCATGTGTGCGTTCCAATACGTCTGCAGGCATGTGGGTGCATTCCCATGTCTGAGGAGGAACTCTGACACAGGCACACTGTGTCGAACATTTCTTTCCATCATCCATCCCTCTCTTCCTGCCGAGCTACAGAAGGCTTGAGGGAGGGAGGTGTAGAAAGGTGGGAGGGAAGCGAGCGAGCGAGGTCTACGAACAGCCATCAAAGTTTAAACAAACGTTTGAAGACAACTGTGGAAAGCCTCCCTGGGAGATGACGCGCGTCATGTTGCATCTACTGCTGCCTGGAGTACGACTGGAATACAAAAGTTCACGTAAATGGAGGCGTCTATCTCATTAACATAAACGGTAAATACAGCCTTCCTTGTAAAAAAAAGCGTTATTCAATAAAATTTGACTACAGGATCAATACTGTTAATTTGTGTCAACACTTTATTTGGTGAATTCACTACAGTGGTACCAAAAATCGACAGATTTTGCTTCAATTTAATTGCATCAAATAGAGGATGTCTAAATAACCACATCATGATGCAGATTTGTAAAACGTCTGAATGAATGCTTTGTCAGTTCTGTCTGCAAGACGACAAGCAAACAAGGTTTAAAATGCTGGTTTTCTGAGAGGAAGGTATATGAGGCTTCTCTTCCCTCCCACGTGAACAACCTCCTGCAGCCACAGCCAGTTTGTCTACATATTAATAAAGGTCACAGCAACTTCAAGTGGATGCTTTCTAATTAGCGCATCCTGCATGTCACCTTAAAATACTAATTTGCATAATAAACCATTTCTAAGGCGTGTGTATGTGTGAAACATCTAACAAACTTTAGCTGCAGGAGGGTCAAGACAGGCCGACATCATTCTGTCACATGACTCAGCAGCATGCAGGCTGTTTACCCAGAGTCCTCAGTCGCATGGCAGCGATCTTAATGTGTCTGTTAGTCAGAGAAACTAGACACCTTTTCAATTTCACACAGAAACTATTTCTCACAGCCAATTGATTACAATAAATTACACGACAAAGTCCAGCTACATTTTTTGGTTATAATATAGAACTGGATTTCCTCCTTCTTGTCTGATTAGTCATTATCCTCAGTCACCTGTTGCCTGCGCTATGGGGACTGCTCACCTCCGTCAATAAGACCCAGACTGACATTTTCAATCCTTTCCATTATTATTACTCAGACTTTGGACCGGTAGTTTGAGATTAAGACCTCACAGTCTATCAGACACTATCCTCCTCTTCGTCTAGCAAGGCACAGACTCTCATCTTTTCTTTTTGCAATCAGCGCTGATAGACCTTTCCTTTTGCAACCAGTCCAACAATATGAAGACAAAGTCTTCTGTCCACACACACTTTTGAAACATACACAACATACAATGAGGTTTCACAAACGCCCACTCGAACCTTAACAGACTCGTCATCATTCGACTCAAGTGGGGAAAAATGAAACCTTGTAAGTAGAATTTTGAGAATTTTGATTTTTTGAATAGTTAAAAAGTTGAAAACGGTCAAACCGAATGTAAGAATCAAGCGTACTCGATCTGTACATGTTTGTTGCTTTCTGAGCTTCCAACCAGACTCTGCGTTTATCACAGCAAATGTGTGATTTTGTATGCATCATTCAGATTTGGTATTGCCAATGTGCACCTTTCTTTTCAACTTAAAAATCTGAGGTGGTTTCACCATCATGCATGATAAATGAGGAATCACACCCAATGAAACTTAATTTGGTTTCGCCTCTGAAATCTGCCGGCATGCGTTTCACCACAGGATGGAAGCTGGAGTTTACAACATGAGACATTTAAGACGATGACCCCTTTTTCAGCTGACCCAGTAAACTAACCGGACTCATCAGGCTGCGTAATTAAGACTTAATGCTCATACCTCCACACTAAAAAGCAGGAAGATAAGGTACTACACGGCACCGAGGTGACCAACATACCATCCTGCCCTCAAAAGTCCTCTAAGCAAAATAAAACGTGACATGTTATGGGAAGGGAAGAGGGCGGTGCAAAGACATCGCTAATATCTCCTAGGGCCACACTGCCAGCTCACACACTCGTGTTGCATGTCCACCCTTGGCCAGCACGGAGTGGCCAGATGGCGGGAAAGTCAACTGATAAAGTCAAACATGTTTGCGGAAGGTGAGAATGTGTGGACGGAGGCCGGTGTTGAGATGACGGCACCCGGCCGTGAGACGACGAATGTCACGCCGCTCAGGGCGAAACAGGAGACATGCTGCCTCGTTTTGTCCCCAATATGTCTGCTGTATTTTTGAGAACAAAAAAAGTATTTATTTATTTGTTTATTTATGTCCGTTAAATCATCATCACACATCTTTGTTCACACAGTAAAAAATACACATGGCCGAAAGGGAAAGTGGGAGAAGCCGAGGCTTATCTAGTCCCGCCCCATTACCCACAGGGGGGAAAAGAAAGAAAAGAAAAAAATAATAAATAAAATCAACATCATAATCTTTTCTTATCATTGCATTTTCCACTTGACATAACATTTTCTTTCACCTGTGACATTTGACATAACATGTTACAGCAGTAGGTGGTACAGAGAGCTGAAGTCCAGTGCATACAGATTACGTGTGTGTCTGCACACGTGTCCATATTAGTTCATCACGAGTGAACAGCAGTCTCATCATGTAACAAAGTCTGAAGGGGGTCCAATCGACAGAGAACAAAAAAGTCCAGGGTAGCTACTATTTGTTGGGATGGTGTGGGAGCCCTTTTTTTTATTTATTTTTTTATTAATCATCACTGACCAGGTGTCTAATCTCTGTGTCCTTCACTAGTGTGAGAAACATTGAGCTGGGATTTCTGTCCCCATCCTTATCAAAATGACTCCAGGGCAGGGGTGAGCCAGGAATGTTATTCGCTAACTCTGGCTCGATGTTTACAAAGAATTGGTTGAAACTATTTGTTATGACCTCCGGGTTATCCTCCTGCGTGTTGTTATCCTTGAAGTAGGGAGGGTAGTTTGGTTTTTTACTTTTATTATTAGTCACGTTGTTTAGAATATCCCATCATTTTTTTGTATACTCCATGTTTTCTGCAAGTAAATTGCTGTAATATTCTTTCTTGCGTTCATTTAGGATAGTGTTTAACTTGCTCTGTAAACACAGCTTATAACTATATTTTTACCTTTCGTTACACAGATTTCAATTGTCACACATTCCAACAAGTGATCCACAGCTTTAGACATATTTTGTACTCATACTTGGTGTTACTGTCAATGAATAGGGCCACTCCCCCCCCCCCCCCCCCCCGCCTTTGTTCCTCCTGTTAATGCATACAAGATTATATCCATCCAGGAAAAAGACTGTGCCTTTGTCTTCATTAATCCATGTTTCTGACACCGCGATGATGGTGAAAGAGCTTTTGAAGTGATTTAGGTATTCCTTGATGTGGACAAAGTTGGTGTATAGACTCCTGCTATTAAAGTGAATTAGAGACAGTTTCCCATCCATCTCAATGCTATCATTGTATTGAACTTCAGTGTAGTACTGACATTTCCCAGTCATGTTGAAATAGAAATGGTTGTCCGGGTCAATTCCTTCATTCGGGTCAGATAAGGTATCAGATAAGGTAAAATCCAGATGTCGATTTGTAATGAGCTCCACACTTCCCTGCTCAGCAATCCTTTCAGATATTCCCATCAGTCTTTCAGTCCGTGTAAGAACCGTTGAACTTTGCTGTGCTGTAGTTATGGAGTGTTTGTGAGCCATACTTTAGTTATCGTATTCCTCCAGCTCATCCTTACTCCTGATCTGGATTACTTTGACCTCTTCTGCTGATGCTCCCTTTGTTTTGATGTAGATTCTGCAGTTTGCCGTCCAGGTGTGTTGTATCTTGCCATCCTTCCTCAGTTGACGAGCTCTTCTGGCGATGCCTTCTTTTTGGTGAGGTTCTCGTTGATGTAGACGTCCGAGCCTTTGAGCTTCCTGCCCTGCCTCAGCAGTGCAGTCTTGAATTTTCTGTTGGTGAATTTCAGCACAACAGCTCGAGTTGCAGACTCTCTCCTTCGGGGTAAGAGGTGACATACCTCGACGTTGTTGAAGTTCACCTCGATGTCTTTGCCGGTCAGGAACTCGGCCACCTGCATCTCCACAGATTTAGTCTCAGATTCATCCGGCTCCGAGGCTGCATCAGCCGCAACCGCCCTTGCGTAGGTTGGAGGCCTGATTTTGAGGCCAGTCACAATCACCTCCAGGCGGTCCTTTATCAACTCGTCTTTCTCCGCAGCCTCCTCCCGGAGTTGTTTGACTTCAGCCATCAACTTTTGGAGACGTTCCATCTTTTTCTTCATGTCTTTCATGTCTGTCTTCATGTCTTTCAGCTCCGCCATCAGCTCTTCCTTCATTGCCTCCAGGCTTCCCTTCATTGCCACCAGGCTTTTGGTCAATAAGTCCAATTTAGAGTCAGTTTCAGCGTGGTTTTTCTTCAGCGGCGCCATTGTCACACTTTTATTTTTAAGAACAAGAGCAAGTTATCTCGAAAACTTGTTTTGGTCTCAGCGCGCTCTCTGCTTACTGCTGCTGCTGTCTCAGGGCCAACCGAGTATGAATGAGTCCTGCAGAGCATGCAGGAGGCTGAGCGATTCAGCTGCCTTTCAAGGTCACAGAGAATTAATCTTTTTTTTTCAGTCTATAGCTAAGTCTTCATTTGTGTTTTAAATTAAATCAATCAAAACACAAATCAATTTGTAACAACGATGCATTGGATCTTTGCAAACGTGTTTATTTGCATATAAAGCTGGAAAGTGAGATCCGAATGGTCACTTGAGACGCACGTGGAGACGCATCGTGATGAGTCCGCAAACATTACAGGTGTGTAGTTCACAAGATGGTCACTGATTTGTATATATTTCTGTGTCTTGTCAAATATTTGGCATAATTATGTGAGCCTTTTCAAATAAATGGTGCACCGAATAGGAGAAGAAAGAAAAGGAATGTTATAAAAGACTACATTTTATCCTCATTTAGGGCTTTTCTCCTCATGTCCTAGACTTCCTCTGAGAAACAGGATGATTTAAATATTTCATGTGAAGAGCTTTGTCTTTGTGCAACATCCATGTTTACAAAGTATATTTCTTTATCTGACTGAACAAAGTATGAAGTCGTCCCCAGTCAAATAAATAAATAAAATGGAACCGATTAAATTGTTGACGTGGCGCATAACACATTTGCTTTTTTTTCTCAGACTCACAAACTTTCTAGTTTCAACATTTATAAGCAGTATATTAACATAGTTTGTAACACACGTTAATGTAGTTGTTAGCAGATGTAATGCATTTGTCAGCAATCATAACATCTTTTACGGAGACGTATTTCCTATCGTTACAGCTGTTGTCATGTTTATAGACCAGCTATGGGTGACCAAAGGAGGAGTCGCTGACAAGTACATTAATAAACACGTATATCTGACACTTACATTATGTGTTGTAAATTATTTATAGCAATGTATAAGCTGCTTATGAGTGGTGGAGTGGTGGAGATTATGTGTTGCCAGCAACATTATTCTCCCTACATTATTTTATTTGACCTGTTCATGCTCATTGATCAACGCTCACAACAGCATGGTGAAAGATGATGATGATTAAATATGATTTTACACCACAAACACGACTGCACATAAAAGAACAAACACACACCATCCTCCCCTCACTCATCTGCATACATAACATGGTGAATGATGGCCCACCTAAAAGAAACAAAGCCCTGCATATCACAAAATCAACATGGATTACAAGCGAACGAATGCTGCCGCCTGGTGTCAACGGATTGTACTGCAACGCTGTGAGCGAGACGAATGCAAGATAGATGAGCCTGGTGATGGAAGGAAGTGGACGAGCCGGAGGGGAAGGTCCTTAAAGAGAGGACGGGGAGACGCCGCAGAGGGCAAGAAGATGAACAGACGGATAAAACCGTTAATGAGACATTAGTATATCACAGAATACGCCGGGGTAAAGATGGCCGTGCCGCTGGGAAATAAAACTGAGGAAGGCAGCAGAGAGGAGAGAAAAACAAAAGAGCAAAGGAGGTGAAAGGGAGCAAATGAGGATGCATGAGAGCGTGAAGTGGAGAGACAGGTAAAACACAAAGAGGATCAAAGCAGGCGTTCTTTTTTTGAGCACCCACAACGCCCTCCCTCTCCCTTTTGTTTGTCTGGGTGTGTTATCTTCATCTCAAACTCATCAGGTTTTTTTTTCCTCCTTCCATTATCTGTCAAAAAGCATCTTTACCTCAATCGCTTTCAAACCCATTCCCCCTCCCCACCCTACATTTCCCTCCATGTCTCTCAATCATCCTCGCTGTCAAAGCCCTGTCTATCTGCTCTCACACTTTGTCTCGCTCAGCATAGAAATAGAGGAGTGGGAGTGCAACGGGCATTCCCATTCGAACAACCCAGCAGGATGGGCAGCGTGGAGTGGCGGCCATGTTTATGTGCCGTTGCCATTGCGACCGTGGTGGAGTCGTGGGCTGAGACGTAACGTGCGGAGACTCGCTGTCACAGCGTAGGAAAGCACATGGCTCACCAGATGAGTGACAGCTTTGTTTGGATTATTTTCTGTAACCACAGTAGCATTAAAGCATGGTGGAATGAACGAGCTAGTTAGCCAACTCGCAGACAGTTGGCAGGATAGCTAGCTTGCTACTTCTTATGCTACACCAGTTAGAGAAAACGAGCTGAACAGCGGGCCGGCGGCAGCAACGGGTCTAACGGTCCCTCCGTCTTGCTTCCCGCCCTCCAGAGAAGAGCAAGTGTTGGACTAACACAATGTGTTGTCACCATAACAACTAACAAACAGCAGCATTTTCTTTTGTAAATGAGCACGCAATGTCTGTTCTACTCGTGTGCTATTTCTACGATCGACAGTATCTGCTTCGCTCCCTTCGCCCTCTCTCTTCCTGCGCTCCAGTTCTCCCTCTCTTTATTGCAGCAACAATCACATAATTCTACAAAATCCCCAGTCCTCAAGCAAACACGCCCCCGCATCTTTCAAATGGAAGAATAAAAGCAGATGCACAACACAGACATGCTCCCTAGGTGCAATTAAACATTTAATTGCGGAGCTCTCTGCTTACACATATAAAAAAGTATTACATTGATTTTTTATTATTATTATTTTAAATAAACCATTGATTTTCATTCCTATTTTTTCCAGAAATATACAGGATTGATGACTCGATCATGTTTTTTTTTGCACATGCACACGCGATGAACTGATTTCACTCACAAGTTTGACTTTGATGCTTTGGCTGACACGAATCAGAGCAACAGCAGCGAGAATCAGTTGGCATTTCTCAATCCTATAATTGCATGTAGCTCAGAGAGGAGCAAGAGCGAGGGGCGAGATTACACCTTACATAAGCAATTTTATTTTAGAGACTTACTCCAGCAAAGATCGTATTTCTATTTCTGATAGGATGATGTGGCGCTGCAGCCTAGATAGGCGCCTATTGAGTATCTGCAGATTATGTTTTGTGATATACGCAGCCTCTCATGCCTCCCTTCCTCCTTAAAATGATAACAGGTGGGAAGCAGCCAGCTAACAAGTGTTTCAAACATCCACCCTGAGTGCAGAGAAATCCCAGCGCAGCAGACAGGCGGGCAGGTGCTATTCACGGAGTCTGAGAGATAATGAGGGGGAACCAGCGAGAGAATAATGTGAAAACGAGCCGTTACTGTGTCTTTGTGGGGGTTTTGTGTGTTAGTGAAGGAGGGGGGGGACGTATAAAAATAATTTGGTGTTAGCATTTTCATTAAATGAGCATGAAAATGAACATCAGAGAATGAATCTATAAAATCCTCCAGTAAAAAGAAAAGTGCTCAGGGAGGTGATGAATGACTTTCTCTGTGCTGACTCTCTTATGTGGCCAAGAGATGTTGATGGTACATATACATCATACATATAAAGTACATACACTACAGTACATACAGTATTGAGCTGCTTCTACACAGAGATTTAGAAGTTTAGCATGTGAAGGAGCACTACTAGAGAAGTTTAGTAGGCGTATACTTAGATACAGAGAACAGTTTGGTTGGAGGAGGGGGGTCTTTGTCTTGGCAAGTAAAACTGTACGTGTTGAGGCAGCATCAGACCCAGCAGGGATTAAGATTAAGATGCTTCGTTGTAGGAACGGTAGGCCTGATGCATTTAGGATGCTGGTCATCGCTGGAGCATCCAAATCTGTGCTGCCTTCCCAGCTAAACCAAAAAAATCAAATCAAATAAAAGGTGAATGATGCCAGAGGCCATCCGTGCTCATACAAAGCAACATGTAGCGTATCCTTCCAACGAGCAAGGTGTTTAACTGAAGTACTGAAAAACAACAACAGGAAGCACAACAGAAGTTTGGTCTGTAACCATTCTGTGTCCCTGAGAAATTTAGGCTGAAATGTATTGTCCTTCAAAACTTCTTTACTGTTGCAAAACCGAAACTTATGCACTGTATTTTTGCATGAGACAAACAAATAAAAATAATGAGAGAAACATGCTGACGAGGCAGAAATGACTGAGCAGGCACAATCTAGGGCACCTATAGGGAAGCTGGGAAATGGAAGCAGACGTGAACCGGGACCTTCGGGTATCATCAGGGACGGCATGGGCCGTAGACCTGAAACATCATGTGGTCTGGTGATCAGCAGTCTGTTTCCTTGACAGAACTCACTGTGCCACAGGAGGATGCAGCCAACGAGGCATGAGGAAGGAGCGAAGAGGAGGAGGAGGAGGAGGAGGCTCGGCTACACTGAGCTGGCAGTCGAGACTGAACAGCAAAGCCAGGATACACACTGTAGAGGCTGGGTGCTATGGGGTGGCAACTACAGTACATCCCCTGATTATCACATCTTACTAAAGTTACTGTACAGTTGACACCATGCTAGCACTCATGGCAGCGAGTTGTACGCCCAGCGAGATCCACTCTAAGAGTCCTCTTGTAGTCGCTTTGTAAGTCAGCTGGAGTACAGGTTTTCACAGTAGGCCAGTCTGGCCTAGATCACATCAACTCACAACCCGCCTCCCCTCCAGCGGTGTCTAAAGCGAGTCAGGAACAGTTGTATCAAAATAACTTTTTAAAGAGGGCCCTTTGAAGCAGCGCCTCTGTCGGAGCAGGCTCTGTGTGGCTTCGGAGCATGATGGCAGCAGCAGCAGCAGCATGGAGTGAAACAAGAGAGAAGAGAGAAAGAGGGAGAGAGAGAGGGAGATGATGACTTATCTGCCTTCCATTTTGTTGTTTTGATCCCATGCAACTAAAAAGTGAAATTGCAGAACTCTCCCTGGTTTGTGTAGGAAACTGATGAGGCCAGTTCTCACATTTGAAGCAAGGAAAAAACATGGAAAAAGGGACCAGAGGGAGAGAAAGAGGGAGAGGGATACAGTAATCAAAGTTAAGAGACGGTAGACAAGCCTCGAGATGAAAGCAGCGACGAGCTGACAGCGGGACTTGACCGAGGAAGAGGAAAGAGGCCGTCGTCAAACGGATAAAGTGACAAAGGGAGAGAGAGGCAGACAGTGAGAGACAGAGAGTCAGATTGTGAGAAATAGTGGGAATCAGCAACAAGATCACAAGAGAGGAAGAGGAATAAGACTGCGTTTGGATTGAAAAGAAATGGGTAATGAGATGCTAATGTAACAACAAAGGAGCGAGCGCCCTCCGGGGGGAGCTATGCTACAGCAAGCTGCTTCAGTGTGAACGCATTAGAGGGTGGAATCAAATTTTAAAAATGCCCTTTATTAAACTACTGCAATGTACACAGATTCGTTCAGGCTCATATATAACGATAAAAGCCAAGTGATATTTCCCTCGCCCCACCTCTGGCCCAGTCTGAATAAAATAAAAACAATTTAAGCAAAGAGGGGCGATTGAGGTGACAAAACGGGAAGAAACTGCGAGGAGCAGAGATAGTATCAGGCTCACGTAACACCTCCTTCACAGTAGACATTCATGTCACCTTCCACTGTGTGATGTGATGGGAGGTGAGCATGAGGACAAGCGGGCGAGGAGGAGCGAAAAGAGCGAAGAAGAAATGATGGCGTCCCTTGAGGGACGCCGGAGAGGAGAAATGAGGAGAAAGCAGTGAGCAGACAGGCGTTTGTGTGGGAGGAGGAGATGAAGCTTTACGACTAAAGAGGAATAATGGTGAGATCCATGGTGCAAAAGATGTAATTACTCAAGAGAATACGTGCAGGAGAGGAGAGATGTGGAGGATCTGTATGAAAAGAGCGACTGGGCAGTACTCAAGAGGCCGTCAAAGAGAATACTGGGGGAAGGGGAGGAGCGCTGTACACTGACAGATATCAGCCTTGAGCTATTAAAAGACGCACTACGAGAAAATTAGAAAGCTGGAAAATCATTACATCGCGAGTCCTCAAGAGGATGCTGAGAAGGAGCCAATACCAAAAGGACATCGAAAGAAAAATAAAAGCAAGCTTTAGACCACACGTTAAACCTTGTGGATTGTGGGATTTTTGTGCTATAAAGAGATGCGGAGGTAACAGAGGTGTGCGTTCAAGAGTATCATTGTGTGGAAAGTGTGTCGGATTCATATGTTGGATGAGGCCCAGAGAGCAGACGAAGGCAGGGAAAACAAAGAAGTTACAGCGTGATCTCAAGAGGATGTTGTGAATGAGTGAATGAGTACAAAGAAACAAGGTTGAAGGGAAAAAATCCATCAGGAGAGTCGGTTGGGGTGCTGCTGCAGGTGGAAAGAACGATGCAATAAAAACCTGAGTGAGACCAAGTTTTCACAAGATCCGTGTTTACTTAACTCTGTCTCAACCGGTGGGACAGAAAAATGTCCGTATCTATCCTCACCTCTCTTGTTTGCCTTTCGGCTCTATTGTTGCATAAACTTCTGACTCATCTAGTCAACTTTCCATGGCCCCAAACTAAAAGATTTGAACCTGTTGAAGAATGCAACGTCACATTTTTAGGGTGAATTCAACAGCTAAGACTGTATGTTAATGTACCCCCCCGCCTCACAAAACAGCAAATTCAGCGAGCACTGCTGTAGCTCGGAGGACCTGCAGGCCCGGAGCGTGTTAGCGGTTGCGCGGGCTAATTGGGTTTCCGTTCCTAATTAGGCCAATTAATTAGGAAATGCAGCTGAGGCTATGAGCACTTCATCAGGTCATTTAGGGATTATGGGGACGGAAGAAGAGTCGTGGGAAGAGTGGAGAAGCAGCGCAAAGGAATGGAGGAGTTTATGAGCAAAAAGGTCATTTGCGAAGCGCCTTTGTTGCGAGAATACCTCAGCGATGGACCCCATCACCCTCCTGCTGAATCTTAAATGATTCATGGACTGAGGGCAATTACCCATTTGTGACAATTCAATCCAATCAATCACTGCTTTTGGGAGTCAGTGAATTGAAAACAGAGCCTGCTAATTCAGGCAATTTCCCCGACTGACACGCATTGTTGTTTAATCTGCCATGAGAAACACGTGAAATGGAAGAAAGGAAAAGAAAGAAAAGAGAAGAGCAAGAGGAGAGTTCGCAGACAGAAGACTGTAAAATGTGCTTTCTCGAGTCCGTGTGACTCCAAGTTCCCAGAGGTTTCTAAATCCTCCAACACCAGCAGAGTGTACCGATAACTCATTTCTCCCCACTATACGGCACAGCCCGAGATTTAGGTTAAGTCAAATATGAAAAATATCACCTTCAGTTGTTATTGGGGACAAGCCTGCCTCCAACAAAATGATGTTCCCGTACGACTGAACTGCATTCTCAATAAAGCTTTGAGGGGAGCTTATCGTCTCCCGGGTTACGGTCGCAGTTTTAAACATGCAACGACAACGAGGTTAGTAAAAACATCTTGGTGAGGCTTTAAATTTGTACTTGTGTTACGTTGTTTAAGTGACAGTCGTACATTACAATTAGTCAACATTGATTTATGGTGTCACACAGGATTCGAACAGCGCCGTCCTTGGTGAAAGTCTTGTGTTGACCTACCTGTCCACCTGTCCATGCAGACTTCTGCAGACTGTGCTGTGATTAGAAACATGTTTGTGATTTGATCAGAGACCAGGCTGCTGCATGCTGGTCCCTTTAGAACAAATGTGTCCAGACACTCACCTCCACTAAGAGGAAGCAGGGCACGATGTAGGTGCTGGTCTTCTGCTGGCCGCCGTCTCCTGGGAGGCTCCTCATAGCCCTCCTCTGTGCCGACAGCTGGCTGTCCATCATCTGTGGGGTCAAAGGTCATTGCAAAGCTTCAGTTTACTTTGTTCAAAAGGATATGCTGGGTGCAGAGCTACTGTGCAGCAAAAAACACAAACGACTGTGTTTGACAGAAGCTTTAAAGGAAAATGTTGAACTCATTAAGAAACATCATCACACAAGCATAATGACACTGATCTCATCTGAAGGTCATCCACGCTCTCATCTCTTCTCCTTCAGATTATTAAAACTCATTGTATGCAGGGTTGAGTCGTAGAGATCAATAGAAGATCATATCGGCCCTGTTTGAGCCTCACCTCACTTGTTACCGTTGCGTTTTAGGATTGATTTTAAGATTTTATTGATCCCCTCCATGAGGTGTACCTCATGGATCAGCCACTAGCTACGAGCTGGGAGGCAGCCTCAGATCCTCAGGCTGGGCTCTGCTGGCGGTTCCTGAGCACCGGCTCAAAACCAAAGGTGTCCTGGATTTTGCAGTCAATGCCCCTCGGCACTGGAACTCCTTGTCTGAGTGTCTGATGTTCGCAGAATCAATGAAATCCGCAAATCACTTCAATGTAAAGCACTTTCGAAAAGGGCTTTATAAATAAAATGTATTACTAATGTTATTATTGTGTGCTACTTTACATTTCCATGTTATGCTATTTTATGTTATCTACATTTCAGAGGGAAACATTGTACACTCCTCTGTCAGCTGTAGTCACTTTGCATATTCTGATCATTAATACAAACGGTGTAAAGAGTGCATGAGCACTCACCTGGTGCCGTCCATCCATTAGTAAACCAGGGACCTTCAACACTGCTGATAGCGCATGTGTTTCATATATTCAATGTTACCGATAATCACGTCTGAGCACAAAAAGGCAATCCTTTTAACATCCGTCATCATCATGTGCTCACCCGCTTATATGCACATACACAACGCATACAACTCACTCATATATGCAGATGCATCAAAAATGCACACACACACACACACGCGCGTGCACACACACAAGTGAAGGTAAGCAATCAAAAGAGTTTTGAGGAGGGGGGGGGGGCGAGGTTGAAAGGAGGAGAAGTAGAGTGGAAAGAGAGGAGCGATGATCAAAAACAAAAGCCTGACAGAAAGAGATAAGAGAGAGACAAAGTCATGATGCAGACGTTCGGAGACTCCTCAGAAGTGTGTGTGTGTGTGTGTGTGGGGGGGGGAGCAGACTCAGCACTGGGAAATAACAGCAATCGGGGGATAACAGGTAGAAGTTGAGGAAAAACAGCCTCAGCCCCTAAAGTGGGAATAGGAGGAGACAGGGGAAGAGATGGTGGGGAAAGTTAGTGCAGGAAGGCCAACTTATGATGATGCTCAAGGGTTTCAGACATGCAAATGACTGCGCTCATGCAGAATAATGTCAGCTTCTGCAGGTTTTTTTTTTTTTTTTAAGTTTAGGGACGCCTCAAAAGGGATTCAATATCCCCTTTGAATCAAACAGCAGTTATTCTAAGAACTTTGAAATTGTGATTTTATCAATCACAAAGTAACTGCCCTCAGCAAGTCTTCAACATAATTTTATTCATTCAAACACCAATTGGTTTTCTTCTCAGATATCGAGCCTATTCCTTCATCTCCTTGACAACAATTATCTCGCCGGCTTTATGGCTGAGAGCAAATCTCTGTTGCTATGTCAGCCCTTTCTCCGATCAATGGTTGTTTTTGGGGAGAGGGAGGAAGCCACTAGTAAAATGTTACGTACAACATGAAACAACAATGACAGGCACCACCATTTAAACCCTGATATCCACGGAGTTCTTCAAAGCTCTATTAAAGTAAAAGACGATTCATTCCTTTACACAAATGCTAAAATCGTCACCATCACCTGTGATGAAAATACAAATGATATAGTACTACCGGTATATTAGTATATTTGCACGTAAGGAGAACAGGAAAAATGACCATTTAATACTGCTGCAACACATTTTAAGGAGCATTACAGCGTATGCATTAATAACTAAAGCATTAAATATGTAACACTCCCTGTAACCTAAATTCTCTTGGATCTCCTCTCATCTGGAAGAGTTTAATCTAACAGAAAAATGTATCTAGACTTCTGAACCAGCAACAAGCTGAGTTTTAAAGAAATGTTCAAACTTGCTGTCACAGTGCCCATGAACTGAAACTTCAATTATCTGGCAATTAAGTCCCTTTTGGCAGTTTCTGTTCATGGATTTATCATCACAGCTCTCTATTTATAGATTCACGAGAGACTTGATGAAGATGTTCTGATACCACCTCAAACGCTGGATCGAGGAGCATGCAGGTCTTTCACGTTATCATAGAATTGATCAAGAACAAGATGTTTCACGCTCTACCAGATGTGTACGCCATGCCTACAGCCAACGTACGGACTTAGTTTTGAGTCTCATCATGATGCGTTAAAGTTGAGCTGAACCTTACAACCTGCAGCTCTGATAACGGCTGTTGCAAGTTGCAGATTGATTGATGGATGATGATTGATGTCAAGATATTGTTGGTTGACATCGGTTGGTACCAGCTGATGTAAGCACACACCATATTGGATTTTGAGTTAAAATATGAATTAACAGTTTATTTGGGTGATTTGTTTTGCCTTCTATTAAATATGTGGACAGTGTGACCAAGGATGTGATCTAGCATTTTTCATTTCAGCTTAAGATTAAAGTTTGAGTAAGTGAGTCTATTCAGAAATATTTCTGTTTTACTAATTGAAATCCTGGTAACGTATACCGTCACCAATAGCAATTAATAAATTCAATGATTTGACATAAAAACATTTAAAAAATGTAATCTGTGGCCATGGCAGGACTGTAAAAACCCCGTCCAATCAAAAAAGTCGGCCGGAGAAAATAATTGGACGGCCTGTCTGCAGGGGCGGATCTAGGATTATGGGAGATTCTAGGTTTAGCCCAGAGGGACGAAAGATGTATGCGCAAAGTCCTGGCTTATATTCTGCGTATGCTAACTGTTATTACAACTGACGGTAATGAAAACCATCTAGCAAAAACTATAACTTTAAATCTTTTTTTTTTCTGGCATAGACGCCTTTTATTAGCAGTGGGCAGATAGGAAACACAGCAGAGAGAGGGGGTGTGACATGCAGCACAAAACCTGGATTCGAACCAGGGTTGGCTGCCTATACGCGTATTCATGGCATGTGCTCTAACCACTCGGCCACCTGCGCACTTGAAAGCTACTACTTTGTCAGTGACTAACTTCTCACACACTGGGTGTTAATCTTAACATTCACAGACCTAAAACATCTGTTCCGACGTTGGTCGTTAATTGTTGGTCGTTGCGCCGCCGCCGAGACAAACTTTCTTCTGTCCATCATGTAGCTACGTCCATCTGACATGTCGATTTGAACCCGCGGGCGGAATCAACACAGGAAAGAGAGAGAGGACACACTTCTTCCCGGCAGGGCAGGCTATGAACGCAGGTTACTTTCCCGCTACTGCTGCCTCTCTGTTGGACTCCGGTACTGCAGGAAGGCTACACTTCAGACTCTGGTGCGGTCAGGGGAGGGAGACTGACATAAACCGCGTTGAGCTTTTCCCCCCTACTGTAAACATTCAGGGCTTTGGCAAAAACATCCGGGGCTTGAGCGCAAGTAGCCATCCCCTAACCCCGCCCCTGCCTGTCTGTCAATGCTTACATTTTGATTGCAGCTCTGTCGATATCAAGCACTCGTTTCTGGGGGAGCGGCTTTGAACAGGTCTGAATGAAGGGGGCGGGACTTTAAGCTCTGTTCAGTAAATTAGAGCACCAGGAAAAGGAATTATAATGCTATCAGGATGTGTTCAAACGTAATTTTGTACAAATTTAGGTTTTGATAAGAAACTGGTAAAAATAAAGTTGTTTAAGAGACATTTTCAACTTAAAATCTGAAATAGATATTTGAGAGGGAATTGTGACCTGTTTAATATTAAATATATTAATTTATTAATTTAAAAATATGTTTTTTTTAACAACGGCTGTTTGGTCATTTTTAATTAACAATGTTAATTTTGCTTTTGATAGCCCAGACCCATTAACTGGTAACTAAATAATACATTTTAAGCAAACAAAACAAATATTTTATATTTTTACAAAAATGTCGAAGAGCAATATGCATCCAGTTTTCATGTTTTGTGTCGTAAATGTTTATTGCTGCATTTTGATCAGGTTACGGCTGCAGCTCACGAATATCAGCTGACCACCCACTGATCGTCCTCCGCTGACATTCGTTCTAAATAGTTTGATCGGTGGTCTCTCTAACCGTTGACATCCTTAGCTGATATGCAAGTTCAGGTATTGGCATCAGGAAGCAAAATATGTTATTGGAAAAAATGGTTGAAACACCTGATAATATTCCTTAAAAAAATCGTACTACTTGCACAAGCCATGCATAGTCTGTCCAGCTACGATGTTAAACTGAGTGACAGGCACACAGAGTGGTGCAAACGACACTCGCTGTGTTTAAGTGTGTTAATTATTCATGCTGTGGTTCATATACTTGTTTTCTTCGCTATCTCTTGGCTGCCTCACGGAAAACACTATCTCACTATTTCAATATAAGTTCAACCTTCTACTATAGTCGATACGGCATTAATTGATACTAGAGAGAAAAGGTTGTACAAGTTGTGGCAGCAGATAAAGGGATTGCAAAGACACACACACAGAGACACACTAACACACACACACACACACACACACAAAAACACACAGAGACACACTAACACACACACACAAAAACACACACAGAGACACACTAACACACACACACACACACACAGACACACACACACACACACACACACACACACACACACACACACACACACACACACACACACACAAACACACAAACACACACACACACAAAAATACACACACACACACGGTTGTCTGCCTTTATGGACCCGTCTTCCAAAGCAGTGAGAAGCAATCAGGCATAAGGTTGGCATGACTGATTGTCTCTTGTGTTGCTGTCCATGTTGTTCACTATGATGTGCATCCCATATGCTACGCACTGGCACCACGACAACAAAGACTGACTCACTATCTCGCCGGCACACACACACACACACACACACACACACACACACACACACACACACACACACACACACACACACACACACACACACACACACACACGTACACACACTTTCAGCAACTGATATTCACACACCTGTATACAGAGGCTCATTCACACCCATCGCATTACATGTCAACTTGGCTGTCAGTCCAACAAGTGTTGCTGCACAGCTGATGCCTGTGTGTGTGTGTGTGTGTGTGTGTGTGTGTGTGTGAGACACAGAGAGAGAACATCTTGCACAGAATTCCTCCTGCGCTGCACCTCAGGTTCAGCGATGTGGGTCGTGGAGATGCTCGATCGCGCTCACACACACTGTCTCTCTCTCACTCTCTCACATGCACATTCAGAACGAACCCTTTTAAAAAAAACATAGCAGACCAGCAGGGCAGTAACTGGTTCGAGACAACTCACCTGAAATCTCTGTATGTTGGAAATGGTGCTGCTGCTGCTGCTGCACAGTGGCCGCTGCCTCCTCTGGGTTTCCGTCTCTAGGAGGATTTGCTCCTGCATTGGACTCCCATTCTGTGGTTGCGTTGTGGTCTTGGCTCTGCTTCTTTCTCTTTTCCCCTTTATGTCTCTTTCAAAGCAAAACCACCCCTCACTTCCGCCGCTCCGCCACCAAGAAGCCCTCGGCACTGAGTGAGAAGAGAGAGAGGGAGAGAGATAGAGAGCTTGCCCACTGCCAGGCACCAAGCCTCCAGTCAGCCGAGTCTATATCTGTCTGCACTCTGCCGCTAGGTCGCTAAGCTAAATATGATGATCTTCAACAGCACTTCAAGGCTAATTAGTCAAGTGAAGGGATCCACAGGCTTGGTGAGGGAAGCTTCCCAGTGCAGTAGCCGGTGGATATGAGGAGAGATGAGAGAGTCTGTGTGCGTGCGTGGATCTGCACGCTTGTGTGTGAGAGAAGGAGAGAGAGAGGAGAGGCAAACAGGAGGAGGAGAAAACAGAGAGTGGGAAGAGGGAATAAGAGAATTAGACAGCTGGAGAGGAGATGGGAAGCAGAAAAGAGCCAGTGTGTGTGTTTGTGGAGGGAGAGAGAGAGAGAGAGAGAGAGAGAGAGAGAGAGAGAGAGAGAGAGAGAGAGAGAGAGAGAGACTGTATGTCAGAGTCTGAGGCAACACAGTGGCTAAAATGGGAGACACTTTAGTAATGATCCATTGACAGTGATAGTGATAGTGGAATCTCTCTGGAGGTTCTAACTAGAACCATTCCTTTTAATAAGGATGCAAACAAGAAACCTCCCCAGAGGTTTCTACCAAGAACCATGTCATATACCAAGGTTTTAATATAGGACCCAACCAGGGGGTTCTACCAAGAACCATGTCATATACCAAGGTTTTAATATAGGACCCAACCAGGGGGTTCTACCAAGAACCATGTCATATACCAAGGTTTTAATATAGGACGCAACCAGGGGGTTCTACCAAGAACCATGTCATATACCAAGGTTTTAATATAGGACCCAACCAGGGGGTTCTACCAAGAACCATGTCATATACCAAGGTTTTAATATAGGACCCAACCAGAGGTTTCTACCAAGAACCATGTCATATACCAAGGTTTTAATATAGGACCCAACCAGGGGGTTCTACCAAGAACCATGTCATATACCAAGGTTTTAATATAGGACCCAACCAGGGGGTTCTACCAAGAACCATGTCATATACCAATGTTTTAATATAGGACGCAACCAGGGGGTTCTACCAAGAACCATGTCATATACCAAGGTTTTTATATAGGACCCAACCAGGGTGTTCTACCAAGACGCTTACACGATCCAAGGGTTTCACCTGGAACATTAATGGAGGGGGTATATCCCAAACCCGCAAAAATCCTGGTCCATATTCACAGTGATTGGGGTGAGTGGGTTAGATAATTGGTTTCAACTATCCTGGAAGACGCGAATAGATGCAAATTCAGGCTGGTAACGCACAAATGACGAATTAGGTGAATAGGCGACATTTCTTCATTTGCTTATTCATGTGAAAGCCAGCTTTGGGATTCTCCTCCTGTCGTCACTGAATCATAAATGGAGATAAAAATATTGTAGCGGTCTTTGGTCTCCCAGAGCTCTACGATAGAACCTCACATTAGAAGAGAGACGGAACCAAACTATATGTATAAACCAGAGACTGTGTTACAAACAACAAGTTCACTGGATGACATTATTTTATGTGTTGATGGAGCAACTACAGTGTTAGCATAGCCTAGCTCTGATCGATCCAAACTCCATTCAGAAAACAAGCTGTTTTCTGAATGGAGTTGCTCCAAAAGTTGTTTGCTTGTGGACAGACCTAACATACCATGACTGAGTTTTTACACATTTTTTAACCATTTATTGCAATTAAATCACATGAAAATTATTTATTTTGTGTTCATACCGCTGTAGTAAACCAGCCGAAGTGTCTTGCTATTCACAGTGAATACAGCACAGTGAATTTCACTATGAATTCAGAAAAGACGGTGTTTGGTTTCCAACATGTCTAGTACAACGGGTCTAGTGCATGTGATACAAATAAACACAAATTATCCTGCGGTCAAACTTGCGTGAGCAACACAATTTGCTTTGTATAACACTACAGTAAAACTTGAGCAGATAGCATTGTTGGTTCTGCTGCTCAATTGCCAGTTACATCACTGACTTACCACAGAATAGAACAGTGGGTCACAGGTGATTTTACTTCGATCGCTAAATACATTTCGGAATTTCTCCCATAGTTTTTTATTTAAGATTTATATCTGCAGTACACCTTTGAACCATATGAGGGAGCCTGAATGTTCATATTGTTCTAATAATTGTTGCCTACTTACATGCTAACAGTGAATCTAAAATGAAAGTCCTTCAGTGGACCAGCGTTCCACTAAAGGTGGAATACTGCTCTGAAAGGCTGGGGGCTACCATTGAAACCTTATTTTATATACTGGTGGATACTGTGTATGTGTGCTTTTGATCTCTGGATGATTTATTGTTTGACTTGTACAGCACTTTGGTCAACTTTGTTGTTTTTAAATGTGCTCTATAAATAAAGTGGATTGGATTGGATAAAAACACATATTATGTGGTGTGACAAACACCAGAACACATTCATATTTTACTTTCTCTCAGGAGAATAGGGGGTCAAGGAAAAGGTATGGAATCCCTCTGGCGAATACAAATTTCCACTTCACAGCCTCATGAAAGCTGCCTGTCGTCTTGCTTCACTCAAACAAATCATTCCACTCACAGGAAAGCTTTTTTTTTTTACCCCCACTGATTGAATCTTGGATAAAATCATGTGATGTCACGGATGTCATTGTTCCCATGGCAACACACTGCTTTCATAGAGTGAAATGACGAACGAAATGCACATAAAAGTGCACATACAATGTCGAAAACAAGTGCCACTTAAAAATGGCCTTGTTCGCAAAGCATTGAACACCCATTGCTGAATGACACCCCTCTCACAAGATTGCAGCGACACACCTAATATAACTAGCTTCACTCAATGCTGTCTGAGGTTAAAAAAAACCCTTCAAATTCAGAAGTTGGTGACAAAGAGGACTTCAAGTAAAATAAGCTTGAGGAGCAAAAATAACATGACTCCATTAATGATTTTTTATCACTGACATTGTGATCAAAAGCTGAAAACTTATGAGGCAGGATCAGCAAGTTAAAGCGCTGCCATTTCTTCCTCTTCTCATTGTCATCGTTACTATGGCTACTTGAATAAACCCTAAAAGGCAAAGCAGCTTTATGTATTTCATGACAGGGAATGTGCTTTACATCGAAGAGAAAAATAAAGTAAGAAAAAGGCATGAAATAAATAAATAAACAAGCATATTCATGTTGCAACAGTGTGTAAAAACACTCTACAAGACTGTTAAGTCTCTAGGTTTAATAATATTCAAACTTGTAAAAATCACTGCATTGTTTATTTTATCTAAAATTACTCTATTACTCTAATAAAAGCCATTAAAACTGCGCATTGATATCAAATCTCGTCTCGTCAAAGCTAGAAGCAGGTTCTGGGTTCAGTTGTTGTTAATGTCCGGCTGCTTCCAGTTTACGTAAGTGAAGCTAGTTGGTAATATCAGGTTCAAGAGAGTTTCCTTTCAGCATACGGCGATCTTAACATGTTCCCTTGCCTGAATCCCATTGGCCAAAAGTTTATGGAGTCTCATAATTCATAAATGCACACAGAAATTCATAAATGCACAAAAAAGATTTACAAATGTATTTGGGGATTTGTATATACATGTGACTCAAAACACAAATACATTTTCAATGCACACACAAAAATACAGCTGAATGCATTTACTTTCTGTCACTGAAAACAGGTTTCAGACCTGATTTAGCGTCACGATTCATGCTAAACAGTCATTCATAATTCTGGAATATGACTTATGTAAAAGATTCACAAGAAATTAGTACTTTTTACTTACATTTGAACTGCCAGAGGCCATCTTTCGTCTCCGCCGTCTGGAGGAGGGGAGACACTCACGTGATTGGCTGTAAAGGAGGGAGACATCTGATTGGCTACAGACAACCTCCTCTTAGAAAAAACGCATTTGTGGATCAGAGTCACGTCAGGGGAGTCTCAAAAGCTTCACACACAAATGCAGGGAGGTTTACAAATTAAAAGCACTTTGTAAATACAGGTCCAACAGTTCATATATGAATGTAACAAGCCCCAAATGCGTATTTGATGAAGATTGCAAATACTTTAACATTCATGTATTTGTGATTTTTTTTTAGATTTGTGTGTGCATTGGAAATATGTTTATGAATCTTGTTTTTTATATGTGAATATTTTTTACTTACATATGAAATGAAACATATTTGTGTGTGCATTGAAAATGTATTTGTGTTTTGAGTCACATGTATATACAAATCCCCAAATACATTTGTAAATCTTTTTTGTGCATTTATGAATTTCTGTGTGCATTTATGAATTATGAGACTGTTCTAGCCCCATAAAAGTTCACTGGCTCTGATTGGACCAGGAAGCGGTGAGATAAACAAGCTGGTAAGATATACCGCTCAACGAAATGCAATTCATGTATACTGGTCAGATAACAACTTCCCAATACTCCCAGTATGAATATGAATATGAGGAAGGCGTACTGGCAGAAGTCAGCATGAGCCTGAAATTCACATTAGCCTGTAACTTTTAGCCAATCGATGACCTTTATAATTTGGTTCCGCCCTCTGAGCTGTCAATCACTACAGAGCCAAGACTGAATGTTATTACGCTTGGAAAAATAGTTTCTCACAAGAACTGAATTTGGAGTCGGAAATTTGAGCTAGAGGATTTTAACGATGAGGTGAGCTTTAACTAACACTGACAAACATTTTCAGATACATTGTATCTTTTATTGAATATGGACATAATGTAAACAAACAAAAATAAATCAATTTTGGTAAACATGACGGAGGTTTATGTAAACTAGGTGATTAGTGTTGTCGAGCTGTAGTAACACTGGTATGGTCCTTTAAGTGTCCACTACATTGATCCTCCATAAAGTGAAGTCATAAGTGGCACAACCTTTAAAAGCTCCCGCAAGGTGGACATTTTCCACAGATACAAGGTTGCTTTATGTAACAGTAGCACCTGGCTGCCGCAAGGACAAAGAAACAACCGCAGTGTATTTCAGTGACTACATTAATATCTGTCTTTTACAGCCTCCCAACGGGCATCTACATTATCCACCCCATCCTTTTAACACTCCTATTCACACTCTGCAGGTGTGTGGTTTTCAATCAGCATCGCTTCCATGATGGTGATGATAACTTTTACATATGCCTGCATGGTCTCAAAATTATCTTTATTTATTATGATTTAATTATTATTATATGAAATGCTTCTGGTAGCAACATACATAATAAAGATGTAATGAGGGAGAGGAGTTGTCAAACTCAAGGGCGAAATGAAGAAGGTAAGACCCTGTAGGACTCAGTAAGCACACAGAGGTGGGCATGTGTAGCCTGCAAATACTTGCAAACACACACACACTCCCTACATCCAATGCAGTAGCTATTGTGCCCTTTGTGTAGTAAGGTGTCATGTACAGCATACACGACTTTCATACAGCAGACCTGAGTCCGTCTCCTGAAACAATGAACAACACGATCTTTCCCTAACGGTAACCAAGTGTTTTAGCTGAGGGCCGAGGTTCTACACAGAACCATTTGCTTCAGAAGAATGCTTTTTGGAGATAAGAGTTGTGATTTGTGAAATACTACTTTCGAAGAAACTGCCCCCCCCCCCCCCCCCCCCCATTAAAAAAAAAAAAACATTTGTATTGTAGGCACACGAACACAAACGCATGGACACAAATGGTGGTCTTTTCATGCAACAAAAGCACACAGAAGCAAACAAAGAGAGGTTCTTTAGAAGGTGCTGGTACTGGTATGCATGAACACACAGGTACAAAAGCACATGCATGCAGTATTGTGAACGAAAGCTTGCTATACTGACAAATATCCAGCCTCCGCCCCCCCTCCGTCCCCCCAGACTGTTTAGCCATAATGTAAAGGGGCAGCTGTGTGATATGAGCCTGTGTGCTCACGTTATCTGGCTGTTCATGTGAAGACTCCCTCTTGTCTTGGGGAATCGGAAGTAGGCCGAGGCAGAGGATGTGCTCATTTCATACACCATCACTGTGGATCACAGCCAAGGACATGCTTGCTTCAAATTGCCGTGCTGAATTTCAGCCATAAAGAATTAATCAGATTTTTAGCAAAATGGGATTATAAAGAAGATATAGCACAGGTCAGCTAAGCTGTAATTCATGTGACTAAAACACTGACCATCTCTAAAGTATGATAGTACATCAGGGGTCCACGCCGTGGATTTGGGCAAATTAAAAAAGCAATTAATTGGGATAAAATGAGCCTGAATTATATTGTCATATAAATTAAGCAAGAGTGAGATTTAATACAATAGACATAAAAATAGGTTGATCGTGAAGCTGGGGAGTAGCTGAATGGTGACTTTGGTCTAACCTTGCTGTCATTCATCAAGAACAACTTCTTATCTTTCCCACACATGGGTCAACAGTATTATTTTCTGACATGATGTAATACAGGACACTTCAAGGAAATGGGTTTTCTTCTTGTGTGAACAGCATAAAGCCAAGTATGGCTGCATGCTAAATATACTCCCAATACATTCGTTTTAATATTGCAAAAAAAATACAAGGAACACAATATAGTATAAAACATATTAAAACAAAAACAGCTGGAAATGACATCCTACACCTCAGCAGGCCCAGAGGGATGTGCAGTGTGTAGTGTATTTAAGTTTGACTGATCTTAAAAAAAAACCTACCTGAAGAATACGACACACACCATTAGCTTGAAAGGTTTGGAGCTCCTTCACAGAGGACGGCGGCAGCAGCCAATTTGGATTCACAATGGATTCCCACAGAGACCCTGTATCACAAAGGGGGAAATAATTATCAAAAGAAGTCACTTTTTGCAGCATAATTAATTGATCATTTGTTAGTTCATTGAGAGGCACAGGGCACTGATTTTGGAAAAAAATATCTACGGTAGTCAATGGCGAGAGACAAATCCCTTTTTTATCCAGTTTGAATTGTTCCATGAATTACAGATGTTTGTCAATTGTATTACCTTATCTTATTATCTTTTATTTATCTTATTATCTTATCTTTTTTATTGACGAACATCATATGTGTAAGTCAGTCACAAATCCCAAAAATATCTCAAAAAATAATTATGTTGCCCATGACTGCCATGTGTCTGGAATGAGGTCCCACCGGGGACAGTGGAGGGGGAGGGACTTCACCTCTCTATAACCTCTGTATTTTCACTCATATACACCAATATACATACAACCAATAACTAATATCCTGTTCTTATCCTGTAAAGTGTTGTGTTTTAGCTTTTAGAATATTTACATTTTCTTTTCCATGGAAATAAATGGATGGTGGTCGACCTCGAAACACACACATGAGAGCGACCCCCCCCCCCCCCCCCAAAAAAAAGACCCTTTGTAATATCAGGAAAGCAAGCCAGTCGTTTTACACCCGAGTTCCCTTTTCATGTTGAAAAGCAGGATGTGGAATGAAAGGATTTGTACACTATTGAGGCACAGCTTTCATGCGGAGAAGCGTTTTTCATCGCATGTAATAGTTTTGCACATATTCTGGTTGGACTTTTATTCATGAGACACATAGTTCAATTCAAAAGCGCTTCTGATGACATGAAATGGCCTTGAGAAGCTGCAAGAAACAGACCATACTGTGATATGGATTTCTATGGTTGAGTAGCAACAATAAAAACAATGATATTACTGATTAAACGATGACTGTGGTAATAGAATAATCGTGTATGACACTTAAATTGACTGCTCAACCAAAGAAGAAACGCATGGCAGAAAGCATCTCAACCTGCTACTGGTGGAGCAGAAGCTGTTTGTGTCGCTGCAGCGCGACGACAACAGGAAACATGAGGCTGCTGCTGCGTGGAGGGCTGGTCTGGAGTCAGGTAACCGGCGGACAGACCGACTCTATTCCTCCTCACAGACGGGTTCAGACACGAAGGGAGGCGGTGTGAGAGCGGCTCGCCCGGGCAGCGTTTTTCTATCGCGACCTTGGAAACAAACTTTTACACGCCAGCTAAAGTTCGTTCGACGAACGTATCGTAACATACCGTAACGTAACGTAACGTAACGTAACGTAACGTCCGGTGTTCACGTCGTATGCGTCGCATTCTGTCGCGAGCGTCGCCTCCGCGGCTAACTCAGGTGTTCAGGCTACAAGTTCGCCTCTTTTAGCTCTTTTTAGCTAAGTAATTAGTGACTGCGCTGGAAAGAGTCTCTCCCCCTCTCTCTCTCTCCCTCTCTCTCCCCCTCTCTCTCTCATCGTGCGTCAAACATCTCCACCTTTCGACTCGGTGTCCTCCTCCAGGTTCATTGGACTTGCAGTATCAAGTGGCCGAGTTTGAACAGGTACGTGTATCTCGACACAACACTACTCTGCATGAATGTGGACACATATTAGTGTAGCTGCGTGGTGGTGGTGGTGGTCGGTTGACACCTTTTGAAACCGGGCCAGGAGGTGGAAGTGAGCCCAGAGTAGCAGAGAGCAGCTGTTGACTTGTCTGACCTCTGTTAAACATTACAAACCAAAGAGTCTTATATTGTCATGCGGGCCTATTGATTAAAAAATCCTTTGAAATATAATATGGCTCTTCCAAGTGATGAGTTCTGTCACTTTTTTGGCTTGTTTAAACCTGACCCAACTTTACGAAGAGAAAAAGGAAGTACATTCTGCGCTTGGATACGGAAAAGACTTTCACTGTGCAGAGTTTACAAGGAGCCTTATCACAGTTATTGTAGATTTTATCTTTAAAGATATGGCTGTGTGTGTGTGTGTGTGTGTGTGTGTGTGTGTGTGTGTGTGTGTGTGTGTGTGTGCAGTAGCATATGTGTCTCTTGACATTTATTTTTGACATAAAGTGTAAGACGAGCTGGAGCTTTTTTTTGTCAGAAGCTTCAAGTGTGCAGGGTATTTACAAGAGCTTTATGATGCAGTGGTTAAGATAGCGGGCCTATCCTTTCACACTTTCCTCGCTGCTGTTGCAGCTGCATCTCTTTACCGACACACACACACAAAAGATCTCAAGTTCTGTATAACACATTAACCACACATTTTGTTGTCGGACTTTGATACGTGGGATTCACCTATTTAACGACAAACCACGCAGCTGTTTCATCGCTTTTAACCACAGCTATGCTAGGACTCTGCTGAAAGCCCGTCCCTGCTTTACAAGCCATCAAACAAACACTGCTCAGCACATACTGATTCACGAGCAGAGATCCCAGCAGGAGCTCCTGACATGGCTCTTCTTCTGTCAGGCTGGAGAACTGGGGGCCTTGAGGCCATATCCGGGGGGAGGGGTGTTACTCACCTCTGGCTTAATTTGACTCTCAGGAAGCAGTTACTGTCTTGGGGGTTTGTTAACAAGCATACTCATGACTGAGGTTTCAAAGAGAAGTTGCACAAAGGATCACTGCACAGGATGGATGGAAATATAAATGTCAGAGCAGCCAAAGAAGCAAGCTGACTACAAATCAGCTACGACACAATAAATAGGACAATCACTGTCCCGGGATAATTATTAAATTAACTGGTGTTAGCCTTAGACAAGCATTCCTGTTCTAAATGCTGCATGTGCAAAAAAATGTTAAACTAGAAAGTTGCACTGTAACAACCATGGATGTAATGTTTGATTGAATCAATACAACCCTGTGTGGTACGTCGCCGTCTTATTAGATGAATTGTATAACCTTGCCAAAAAACCTGAATCTAATTCAACAAGCTACCTGCTGCCTACAGCATCTTGAGTGGTGGTGAGTTACAGCACTGTGTGTACTAGGGATGCAACGGTTCTCAATATAATATTGAACCGTACGGTACGCCATGCACGGTTCAATATGCACTTGTGAATTGAGGTATTTTTTTGCAAGAAAATTTTGCATAATTTCATGTTTCCATCCTTGTATTTCTCTCTGAATTGGCAATGTCAGAGCTTTAGAGGAGAACTTGAACACAGCACGTGAACACATGCTGTGATGGGGAAACGCCTCCCTGCCTAGTAAATATCCAACGTCCTGAAAGCAGGATGGCTGAGCAGGTAACTCTTTCTGATACCTTCCAACAAGCCGATTCTACCGGTGCAGAAAACACAAGAACAGAACAAGTGCAGTGGGACGTTTCTTGCTAAAGATTTGCAGCCCTTTTCCGTAGTTCAGGCTTCCGTCACCTAATCAAAACGCTCGATCCCTGCTACACTTTTCAGCACTAACGTAATTCCTGACTTCTATAAAACAACAGAAAGGCATTGACGTGGAACTGGCTAAAGCACAGAGCCGAGCACTGACCCGGATAGTTGGACCTCTCGGGCAACAGTTATCTCACTGTGACGGTCCGCTATATGTCGGAGTGGAGCTGAAGAACACAGTACTCCAAAACTGTCCCTTGATTGAAAGTCAAATAGGCTACTGAAGTACAGATCTTTTTATTTAAAAAGGTGACTTTATGTTTACAGGAATATTTATTTAAAACTGTTTTAAATATGTACATATTTCAAATTTGTACATTTACCTTTAAAATTGTTTTACACCCTTTTATCCTTTACCAGTCATCAAGGCTTAGAAGCACTATTGCATTTTTTAAAGTGTTACATTTTTTTTCTTCATATTTATGTATTTTATTATACAATACACTTGAATGTGTGTGAATGTAAAAAAAAAACGTAGCTTATAAGGAAAATAATTAAATATATTTTTAATATATAAATAGCAATTTTTTTCTCCTTGTGCACAAAATGTGTACCGAAACAGAACCGAAGCCGTAACTCAAGAAGGTACGTATTTAACTGTGGGCTAACTGTATTGTTTCATCCCTAGTGTGTACTAGTAATTCTGTTAGCGGTTGGCCAACCACACCGTCCAAAACAAAACATGAATAAAAGTGTGGCAAACTATTTTACCCTTGTGGCCACAGAGGTGACTCTGCTGTTTTATCAGTAGTGGCGCCAACCGGCTGGGGGCCAGTTAAGAGTAGCGAGTGAGGAGTCGGCAGGCAGTCAACGGTGGTATAAAACGGGCAATAAAAGATGTTCAGAGAAAGTGTGAGTCACCGCAACCACGGGATTTCCTTGAGCTTGCAGCCATAATTGGCCACCCAAAATATCATGCAGTTTTGCTACAGCAGAATGCGATATTAGCCGTGGACAGACACAGAGATGCACAGTCACAGAAACAAAAAGATAAGATTTATAAATGCGTACGATTTGTGTGCAATTTTGGGCACTCATAAATGTGCGTTAAAATTTACACACAAATACTAAACTATTTGAACAAATGCACAAATAAGAATCTGAATAAATATTCATATTTTACGTAGATATTTTTGACTTCATCTTATCACATCTAATCGTGTTTCCCTACGAAAAGCTTCCTGTGTATACAGAAGTCTGGAAATATTTGTGAAATTCTTGGTATTTGTTTGTACATTGTGTGCATTCGTGAGTACCCAAAATTAGGCTCAAATCAGTGTTCAGATTTTAACACAAATTTCACTTCATAGTTAACCGATCATTAACCATTAACTGACTGGATTAGTGCCTTGCATGCGGGGGTGCTGTGGTTGGAGTCCCTAACGAGCCGCGTGGCTGCAACAATAACCGATGCACACACTGGTTAAATCAATCATTTACCACCAGCTGCAGTTTTTGCGCAAAACAGGCAACTGGTCCCCAGGTCACCTGACGGGAGAGTTAGCAGCCACAATGTTGCCTGCATTGTCAGGGACACATGCAGCCACTTTCCCAGTAAGTCTCCTCCGCAGCAGCCGTGTCTGCCTGGCTCAAAGTGTATTACCCGGATCGGATAATGGCTCCAATATTGACTAATTAGCTATATATATATATATATATATATATATCGGATGAATGAGGCCGATCCAGCATTCCGATCCAGTCATTTCATTTTTATTAATATCATACACAGCAATACAGTTACAGCGATCTAGTCACTTCAATTCTAGGTTTGCAGCGCTGGTTACGTCATCACGCACAACACGCACAGCAGCTAGTGACGAGCAAACACAGAGCAACATGGAGCAAGCGTCAGTTAATTAAGCCATTGTTTGTTGGGTTTCAGGCAGCTGCTACATTTTATATTACATTTTAAAATATCTGTTTGCAGTGCACTTTACATGGTTACAAGTGTTATTTATTTCTTGTTGCTGCTAATGTACACTTTGTTATTTGTTAATAAATAATATTAAGTACATTTATATCTGTGGCAATGTCACATGACAAGGTATACGGTTCATTCATTCAACAGTAGTATCGGATCGGTATTGGGTATTGGGTATCGGCCGATATGCTCAGCCCAGGTATCGGTATCGGATTGGATCGGAAGAAAACTGGATCGGTGCATCTCTACCCCAAATGTAGCGACTACTAAGACTCAATTAAGGTGGGCTGACCTTTAAGGTGGACCAGCTATTCTCCCTTAGGGGCTGATCACACTGCGACACATCCTAACAGGTGTTGGCACATTAAAAACACCCAGAGAAGAGGGTAAACCACTTTCTACAGCAGCTAGTAAAACACAATGCAGGTTTTGCGGCATTGTAACAATGGCTTGACAGACAGAGTGTTTCTAATGGTGCTATCAGGGCCTCAAGTGACACGCCGCTCCTTTTGAGCTTGTGAGCTTTTTTAAAAACGGTTAATTATTAACAGCGTGAGCCCACATGCGAGAGATCAGATGAATCTCCTGGGGGAGATAATATAAAAGTCCCAACAGCCATGTCTTGGATGCTTGCAGTTACATCAGTCTGAGCATACGTGATCAGATCAGCTTTGTCTAGACTTTGCACAGTCACTGGTTTTGTCATTCTGTTGTAGTGGAATCATATGCAAACCATTGTGTTTTACTACTGTGTCATGCTGCTCTCACAATTGTTAGCTGTTTGACTGCATTGAGTGTTTTGCTGACTGCTTATGTTCGCACACTGATATTTTTGTGATTAGTCAGACAGCAGATCTGTCTACTCCAGCCTTTCATCTATTCAACACTATTTGTAATGTATATGAAATGTATTTTTAAATTAAGGTCTTGGCTGTAGCATTCAATTATTTGTGATATTTTTGAGTGGTGATAAGTTTATTTTTCAACTGTAAAACCTTTGTTGCTTTGTGCATGAAGCTAAATTCAAGTGATTTATCTGTCTGATATACTGGCCTGTTTGTTCCTATTCAGCTGAAATGTTTTCTTCTTTCTTTGACACATACATCATATAGCAGAGTCCGGGTCGATGTGCCAGTCGCGTTCAAAGCAGTTTGCTTTTGTTGTGAAGCTGCAGTAAACTTCTCCAATGTAGATGAGAAGTGAGACGGGTAGAGTGGGCGAGATAGCTGTTGAAGACAGATAAAAGGGCAGGAGAAACTGTGTGGTCGTCAGCAACACCAATCAGCAGAAAGCTTTATCTTTTCAAATTGTGTTGGAGAGAGAAGGAGAGCTTCGGCAAGGTGGAGGGAGATTAAAAATCATCCAGATAAAGGGGAGGACAGAAGAATAGCTAGGAGAGATGAAATCCACCACTTCTTTGCTTGGCAAAATGGGTGATGGATGGCTTTTCAGCAGGAGGGGAATTCCTCACAGCCACATTGCCCCCGGTATATCTCATGTCTGTCTGTCCACCCTCACATGAAGTTATATTGGTTTTTCACATCTCTTCATCTCTTAGTGGAGCATTGTCATCAGAAACAAACTCAACTGGCACATTTCAGTGTGTCAGCGTAGCGTTTTATGGGTTGGGAAGCACAGCCTGATGATTTATGACGCACCATCAATATTACAGTACATTACAATATTAACACTTCTACCTTATGCTCCCTCTTTGTACGTCATGTTCATGCTCTGCCTGCCTGTGTGCTTCAGGCTGTTTTTATTATGGCTTTACAGAGGATTAGACTCATACACCAGGTGAACAAAGATGGAACAAGATTTACCTGAAAACAAGATCAGTTAGACACTGGCTACACGCACAGGTTGTTTTTTTCATTTTGGTAGTAGAGAGATGGAAGTTTGATTAGTGTGAACAATGTGTACCACACTCGGGTCCACTTTAAAAGGTGCTCTCAAGTACGGTTCATGAGTACTCGGGTACGAGAAGGCAGGCGTTCTCGTCTCTTTAAAGTATAAACAATAATAGGCATAATGCAAAGGTCGACTCGTATGGGCTTGGGATCTTGTGATTGGGTGGCAATATTTTACACTGTAGTATCAACCTAAAGTCACAAAGATAGGGCCCTATGAAATACGTTTTAATTTTTTCCAGATTTTGTTTAATTTTTTCCCAAATTCCGTGTTTTCCGTTTACATTTTTCTAAATTCTGTGTTTTCTGTTTTAATTTTTTCTATATTTTACAATTTTAGAGCTTTCCATCAAATGGTGTCTAATCATGTGGTTGATGAATCAAAATTAAGAAATTTACTGAAGAAACATTCTAATTCCTTGTCATTTAGAGACCATAAATCGTCCATAAAACCATAAAAATGTGCATAAATATGCAAGTGTATGTGCAATAATTTATGGAGGAGCCGCAATATACCACCCACTTTTTCAATGGGGCGGTAACTCCACTGAGCTATCAGCACACTTATGACATTCATTTAATCAATCAGATCTAGTAGTGCTCTTATGATGGGACAGTCATATTATACAACTATTAACTTACACATTCACACAGCTCACAAGTTTTTGCGACTGGAGCAGATGTTCGCACACCATGTTCTTGATGTGAAAAACGGAAAAACATTACTAGTAGGACTATTTAATATTTCATTTCTATGAAATTGGAGTGGGATTCACAACGAAAAGCACAAAATGCACAGGAGGCACAGATATCTTGGCCAAGGTTTATTGATCACTATGAGATCATCAGGGTTATTTTCTCAGATTTTGTAAAGCTTCTTTATTCGACTGCGTAGTACCCAGAATCACCAGAATCACTATAGAATGATGAGTCTGAGTACTATGCAGCCACATAAAGAAGCTGAACCCATGTGTGAAGTGGGTGAGTTATTGCAGTCTGTGTTTAGCAAATGGTGTGATCGGCTTACCACAGATATTTAAATTGACACATACACTAAATTGCTTTCCAGTGAGCTCATGTGACCTATAGAAAGTTACTGCATAATGTCACCATCCATGTCTAACATGCCTGAGATACCAGCCTCGCCCCAACATTGAAGTTTGAGCTATAGTCACACTCTTTTCCTTTGTGTGTTTGTGTGCTATCCTTTCATTTGCAGTAGTCTGTTGACTTGAAGCCTCAGAAATTGTGGCTGACATTTGGTGAGAGGTGGAAGATTAAAAAAATTACCATCTGCTTTTTCACATTATGCCTATTGTCCACAGTACACATGCCCTTCTTCTGACACCGGCAACAATGTATTAATCACACAGACAAGGATTAGACAGTTAAGTAATGTGTTGTGGTTTTAAAGGTAATTGTCTGAGGAGAGAACTTAGAGAACAACCTGAGCTGTGTCTGACAGCATCATATTTTAGCTTCTTTACTCTCCAGAATTTACCTTCCTCGTGAAAGTCTAGTCTCTCCATTGAGGGGGCTTTTCCCTGCACTTCAGTAGCTTGTGAACATGAATGTGGGACTGTAGGAATCTTGATAAAAAGCCATGGTATTATAGATACTGTGTATATGTACAGTCAGCTGCCAATCTAATACAAACAGCCCTGCAATAATCCTACTTAATCCATGACGGTTATGGTATAAATCTGTTTAAAAATGGTTTGAAACATATTGCGTTATACAAATAGGTGTTTCTGTAATGCAGCATACCCTCATTGATATAAATTATGTGGAGAAAGTATTCAAAACAGCAGTATGATGCAGTACATTTATCTACAAACAGCAACCTCCAAATTCATCAGTACCTCCATTACCTCTATAAAACAAAAGCTAAGCTCATAAGGCCTTGATCACACTGAGACGAGCAGCAACAGGTGCTGCCGCCTCAAACACACCCATGGCAAAGTGTGTCGGGCAAAACAGCTGATCTGCCTGTGGGGGGGGGGGGGGGGGGGGCGATCAGGCGATCAAATATGGATTCAAGCAGATGTCAAGCTCTTCTGTTGGATGAGGAGTGGAAAAAAAGTTCTAAAATCAAACGTGTTCTTGGGTTTGCAACGTACTGAAAAAATGTGTATAGTTCATCTTGATTAAAAATCAACTTTTGCTCTGCATTTGCCTTTGTCCCTTCCTGCCACATCTAAAGTAGGGTCCGATGAGTTGATGATGTGGAAAACACGGACAGAATTGCGGAATCTGACAATGAAAATGGAATCAACCGTAAAACGCACAATTCCGTGGAATTTGTCAAAATCTGGATACAATTTAAAATCGATGTTTTCTCTCACTATATAAGTGTTTGTCATCGCACCTAAGCTGAAAGAAAAGAAAAAAACCTGTTGTCGAGAGTTTCTACCGTGTTTAATTAACTGGCACACCGCTTCATCCAGCATCTCTCCTCTGTTTCAGCCCCGCCCCTCTGTTTTACCGAGGGGCGGGGCTGAGACACACACGCGCGCACACACACACACACACACACACACACACACACACACACACACACACACACACACACACACACACACACACACACACACACACACACAGATCAATAGTCATGTCAGAGACATTTATTATAACCTTTCAACATACAACTTTTCAACAAGAAATGACTCGACCTGCAAGAATCCATGTGATGAGCTGAAAGTGAAACTTACATAGCGGCGGTGAATGTCGGGGGGGGGGGGGGGGGGGGGGGGGTTTATTTGACTGCATCACTGTCTCATGAACTTTTCAAACCATAAATTGATGTTCAGCTTTTCTTACTGACTTCTCACTTGATTTATTATCTCAGTAAACATTGTAAACATGAGTTTATGGACTCAATGGCTAGTCTTCTTCAATATAGCATGGTGTTCATTTAGTAAATTAGGGTCCATTGAGAATACAGTAAACGATAAAGCAGGATAGGCTTTAGGGCGGGTCTACCATGGCGTTGGCAGGTCTGGGAGTTGTCTGTATTTTCATCTGAGAACTTTATTCCTTTCACAGTCTGGTTCCTGTTGATGAAAGTATGACATACGGTTTTACTTAGCTTCTCTCTCTCGTGTCACTTATGGTGGATGAAAACCAAGATGGCGACAGCTGAACTGGAGGCAAAATGACAGTCCACAAACCAATGGGTGACATCACTGTGACTACATCCACGTCTTGTATACAGTTTGTTCCCTCCCCATGATTCAGATCTGCTCCAAAATGTAATGGGTTCTTCTTTGGTCCATGCTGCACACTTCCACAAAGTTTCATGGAAATCGGGCCAGTTGTTTGTCCGTAACCCTGCTGACAAACAACACTACCAACAAACCATGTATTAATGTTTGGCGGAATTGGGCCCACATGTTTCATGATTTGTGTAAACCTTTATGGTGGAAGAGACAAAGTGTTGCCACAATTTAGGGACGCCAGCAAGCTTCATGTTCTTCCAAAGCTGCAGCTGATGTGTGATGTTGTTTATTCAGTTAATTGGCAATAAAAAAAGACATCAATGCCAATTTGCAACTAATTTGGAAGAAGCTCGCCTGTTGTGAAGTTGCTCAAAATGCTAACGACACATCCGCATCCTACACTGGAATTTCTGAAACGTTTCTTTTGTCTATTATTCAGCACAAGTTACCATTCAAGACTCTAATTAATCCATTTGTAAATCACACATTAAATGCAATACCCTGTTATGTTAAGATGTGGCCTTGTCAGACTGTTTAGGATCACTCTTTTGGCGCTATTATGGCATAGTGTTACAATCACCATTACTTCTCAGTATTATAGTGTCCTTGACTTATTGATTATTTTTTTAACTGTGAAATAGCCTCGTTTGGGATGGCAGAATATTCTTGTGTGCCATGCCTGTTGTTATCTTGAAGTGTGCTTTGAATAGTGTTTGCAGTCATTTCATTCAGCAGTGTTGATCAGTATTATATCTAATCTAATGTTTACCCAGCCTGTAATGGAGACTTTTAGCCATTCCTCCATCACAACATTAGTCTTGCGTTTTTTTTTTCAGAAGTTAATTTTCATTTTTGCATGTCCGAGTCCCAAGAAACAGCATATATTTTTGTTTTTTTCCGCTGAACAAAAGGTGTAAATCCAATGAAAAAAGAGTTGCTTTTTTGTCAAGGGAACCAGTTTGATCTAACTTGGCCTACAAAAATACATCATCATTGCACCACTCTATTATGTATCTGTAATAAACAGAATACCATCTGTCCCCTTTCAGTCGTCCTGCTGCACATTTTACTTTATTTGCCTGCCCAGGTCAAGCTTTGATGGCAAAGAGTTTCCTCGATGTTTATGACCTTGTGTTAATGAAACCTAAAGAACACATTTTGTCAAAGAGCAGGCATTCCTGTGCACCAGCCATGTTGGTGTGAAGTGCTGTTGACAGAGTTGTTATCGAAACCCCACAGTGTTGGGTTCTGGGAACCATTCAAGACCTTAAACCCTGGTTCAAATGGCTTTGGAACCAGACACGGCTGAAAAATGAACCTATACTTAAATAATTTCCGATGTTTGAACCAGTTAATTTCAACATCCAAGATACTTCAACAAAGTTTTAGACGCGCATTGGAAGATCAGATATTAAGCTGTCAATGTGACAAAGTATGTGATAGTTTATCTAAGGGCCAATAACAAGAGGGCAATGTATTGTGAACAAGTTTTGCTGTATACTTTGTGCATAACCTGTGAAAGGCTGGGACTACTGTCGGACATTCTTTTAATACGTTTTTTGAAATCAAGATTCCTTTGGTTAGTGTGAGATTGAAGGACTCCTTCCATTAAGTTTTAAAATCAACCAAAAATGAAGACACATTGAAAGGCAGATGAGAGAACAGCTGAAGTGATGTGGTCCACTGTGAATCCAATTAAAAACCAAGTATCCTAATAAAAACGCTGTGACTTTAAAGGGATAGTTCAGAATTTTGGTCATAAGACCTATTTTCCAAGTGAGCCGGTGTGTTCGAGACGTCTGGAGACGTTTTCAAGAAATTTCATTCAGTTCTTCTAGTTGCCGAGTTTGCTTATGCTTATGCTAAAACCAACCTTGCATTTTTAAGGATTTATGTCTCAGCAGCAGCAGCAGCGTGTCATACTTCCTAGTAGGCTATGGCAGCGGCGGACTGATATCACCTAGCACTTATAAGTTACCGGTTCTATAATAGTGAGTGAGTGTTTTTAATGCCTGTCTAGCTAAGAACCATTGACTTGCGCTAGCCATAGCATAAGCAAACTCGGCAACTAGAAGAACTGAATGAAATTTCTTGAAAACGTCTCCAGACGTCTCGAACACACCGGCTCACTTGGAAAATAGGTCTTATGTCCAAAATGAACTGAACTATCCCTTTAAAGAGATCATCAGGTCTGCTGAAATAATACAACTGCCATCAGTTGATATTGAAAGAGATACCAGTTAACTGAGTTTCAAGCCACATATTAAACAGAGAGGGCATCAATCGTGGTTTTTTCCCACATCGTCGAGCTTGTTAGACAAGATTCTTTTATTTTAATGAAATACAATACAGTTAGGAGGTTTTACATTCACATTAATACCGGAACAGGATTCCGGAAGTGAAACCCGACATTGAGCTGATCACAGAGGTAAAGTAAAGCATTGCACAGTCGAGATCCTGTTCATATAATGCTCTTATTAAGAATGATTTTTTTTTTTTTAAATCAATACTCCTCAAAGCCATCAGTGCAGAAATATACATGGTTCACGCTCATTTTGATGTGAAGTCATCCTTCACCGCTTTCACAAATGTGATCTCAGAGATGGTGAACAGCTGTGGGTTGCAAGACAAGTGTACTATCTCTATAACTTCCTCGATGATGGGCTGGATTTCAGTTTGTTTGTCCACAGCGATGATGACGAGGAAAGTTAAACATCACGCTCTGCCCGACTAAACATTTACAAGGTGACTGCTGGGATTAGAGAAAGAAAAAACAAAAAAACCCTATGGCTCGACATTGCAAGCTCCTTATCATCTGGTGAATGACCCACAGACGTAGTGTATTTGTAATGCTGTACTGCGTTGTCCTGATGGGGCTTGATGCTGATTTCGGCTGTGCTGTGTTTTGTGAGATAATATGTGTGTAATGACTGAGCCATGAGGCCCCGAGGCACACAGGCCTTCAGGCTTTTGACTCCATTACAATAGTGAAAATGAACCGAGACTGGATTACACCAGTCCTGCATTCCTCTCCAAACCTGTTTGACACACACACAGGCTCACACACACAGGCTCACACACACACAGACAGACACACACACACACACAGACTCACACACAGACACACACACATACACGCACACAAATCCTGCACACAGACAGACAAATCACCGAAGCAAGCCATTACATGTCTTCCACACATATTCTGGAAGTTTAAAGAGAAAACTCAGCAGCTGCATGGATGCACACGGGGAATCGGAAAACACATTAGGGGAAGTCCTAGAATAGTTCTAGCAAAAACAGGCTTATCATTCAAAAGTATCACAATGAGTTGGTTTCCCTGTAGTTTATGCTGCTGCTGCTGTGTATAGTCAAAGAAAGGCATTTTTTAAAAATTGGCTGGTCTTCAAGCCAGATCAGGTTCACACCTTTGTTGTGATCCATCATCCTGTGGGAACAACAGAACTCCATTAGCACAGTTGAACCTTTTTCTGGTCCACAGTGTGGTCAGTGATTAAAATCACAAAGGAGCATATGACCTGCAGCCAGCAGTTTCAATTAGGGATGCACTGAATATTCGGCCACCGAAAATTTTAATACTTTTATCACCGAAACAACACGGCCGAAACGGAAAGTTGTGATGACGCAAACAAAAACCGCGGCCAGCACACGCTTGTCTGGATAAGCGCCAAACATGTCTGCGGTGTGGACGTTTCGCTGAGATCTATTCGGATCCTCTGCAATTCCTCGGGACTGTGCTTGATCCGCGTTAGAAAGATCATTACTTGGATGTGGGATTAAAGCAGCGCGCACGACAAATAATCCGGGTGCGATGGATGCAGAGTTCCCGCTTGGAGATGGAGAAGCGCAGGGGAAGGAGAGCAGAGCGCAGAAAAAACTTGTCCCTCTGCGCCAGATGAGGGGCATGCACCCTCGTTGTCTGATATGTTCGATGAGAAATTAAACATTTTATTTTTATTTTTATTATTGTGCATTGTTGTAATGTTAGTGCGAAATAAATATTGTCAGACTTTTGTAATTAATTTATTCTTTGAATTGCAATGCCTTGATTTTAGTGAGGTTAGTACACAGTCATAGCCATAAATGCAATGGTACTAATAATTGGAATATTAATTTCTTTCTGTGTTTTCGGTTTTCGGCCTTGGTTTCCTCATTTTCGGTATTCAGTTTCGGCCAAGAATTTTAATTTCGGTGCATCCCTAGTTTCAATGAAGACCCACACTGACAGAGTGGCTCCCTGAGCAGAGGAAATGGCAGAAGGTCGCTTTGCCTTTTGATTTCAGTGGCATTTTCCAGGTGGACTCTGCCTCTAAAGTGCTGCTGTGGGATGAAAACCACATTCAAACTTACATTTTTTTTCTTGAAAGGGACAACAGCTTAACTGCTTTCATTAACATTAATAATTAATGATTAATGATTAATGATTAATTTCATGACTTGTCAGAACAGTGAAAAATCACCTTCACATGTTACCAGTGCCAATGGGGTCATCTTGAAATCTCAAAAAGATATCTAGTTGCCTTTTTTTAATTTACATGATCAACAAATGTGGAGAAGCTGGAACAGAACTTTTTGGGCATTTTTGCTGAATAAATTACTTTTGGCTACGACTACTATAATAGCTGGGCAATATTGAGAAAATCAAATTATACAATATTTTTGACCAAATACTTCCAATACCATGATGTTTGATAAATAATCATCAATAATGTATTAATAGCAGTAATGTGAATATAATGAATATGTGTATAAAGGCAAATAGAACAGCTAGAACAGAAATTATACAAAAATGATTACTGTAATGTAGACGTCAGAACCAGGAAAAACTACACTTATGATATATAACAATGTAATATAGAATGTAAGGGCGATATCTAGTCTTGCATCTTCATGTATTTCCTTTTGCAGAAACGTCCCTTACCAGGTTAGTGCTAACTGTAGGTTCACCATTGGGATTAAAGTCACTGTCACACACAGAGTCGAGTGAAACATCTGCATGTGAGAAACTGACAAAAGGTGTCGGGTGTCTCTGTGAACTGGATGTGTGTCTTGATGCAGGCAGAATGTTTATGATGGGTCACAGCCTCCAGTGTCTCGTCAGGACTTGTCAGAACAGGTGTCTCAGACTCCTGATCCTCTCTTCATGTTGCATTTCTATGATGTCGCTGTGTCTCATCTGTCTCTTCTTCACTTCTTCCATCGTCTGCTTGCATTTTCTCATGGCTTGTCAGCTGCAAGGCAGGTGAGGCAGGTCATGACGAGGACTCAGCGTTGTCGGTCCAGGTTTTTGCACTGGTTTTTATTTGAGCAGAGACTCGATTGGAAAAGTGTTCAGGTTTTGCTGCCTTTTCTGTTTATCTTTTTCTCTCCCCCCTCCAATTACATCGCCATTTGATGCCATCACACAGAGGCTTATTTCTAAACTGAAATTACATACAGATATAAGTATGTATATGTCATGCATGACATCACTGTTTACTAAACTCTTTATATTATAAAACACTATAATGACATTCAGTTAGTGGCTCAGGCACAACTCAGCCCTCAGTCACAGTGTCTGTTTCCCATGAAGCCTCAAAGCCTGTAATCTTCACTCCTTTTGCAAAGCTTAAAACACACACACATACACACATGCACCCTCTTATCATGAACACTAATATGTGCTTCAGTGTTTGAGGAGATAAAGCTGTAGATAGAAGAGTTCATGAATGGTGGAACGTTGAAACCACTGTGATTCAGTCTGTCTTGCAGCATCAGGGCGACAGGTGATAAGCCATTGTCTTCTGCTTTCAGGTGTTGACTGAATGCGATATACATACAGATGTACATGTAGAGCTGAGCAGTGAATCAACACGTCACCAATACTGTCATGTTGGTATGTTTAGTACATACTTTTACCTTAATGGGTTTTGCCCCAGGTGTGGTTGTTATGTAGCAGGACATTGTCATATCAAATAGTATCACACAAGCAGATCATATTCATGATTGTATTTTTATATATAGGATCACAATGCCATTTATTTTCATCGTATATCCTCAGAAATGAATTAACCAACATAAGATACCCTCTTCTTACAGCAAGCATTTAGACAATAAAATCAAACCCAAATGCAAAAAAAAAGAAGAAAATCACATATTTTCTTTTCAAAACAAACTCTGCACAAAACTCTGTGATTGCCCACTCATAGATTTTGTGAGAGATACTTTTAATTTTTTATCCCACAGCATGAATAATTAAATCATGATACCACAGTTTAACAGCAATTATTCTCCTATGTATGAGGAAGTCCTAATGGCTGTGGTTTGAACTGGTTTGTTTAAATATAACATCGACTTAAAAAGCCATGTTTCAATTCACATATTTGGATGCCCATTTTGAAGTATGACATTAGATTCATTTGGTAAAATTTCCTCAATTGGGCAAAAATGTTTTTACGCTTGCTTGAGGTGTTTCTTTATATTTGTTGAAATAAGAGTTGAGCCATAAATGCGTTATGGAAAGGCCTTTGCTGAAATAATTTAGCAAACATTTAACTCACATGACCGATCAGCTGTTTCTGGTCTCGGTGTCTTCTTGGATATCCCCATAATGTGTGAATGCTTCTATTTGTCTCTGGACAACATGAAATGTTTCCAGTCGTAGATGACGTGTCTCTCCATGTTTCTCTAGTAGATGAGTTAAATGACCAAGCCGACTTGTTTTGTTTCTGTTTTACAACCTCTACTTCTTCATCTCTGTTACCTGGCGGATTACAGCCTTAGCCTATAGCACCAACTTCTGAGCAATCCGCTGCAGCTGAGTTTTGTATCGCACTAAATTATTTGTCACATTTTAAATGATTAGCTTGTCAATTGACAGGAGGGCAATATCGAGCAGTGTATGTAGCCATAAATAATATTTAGCTTTATGTCAACCATCTGTGTTTGGCTGATGAGATCATGTCAGTGGCCACAGTGAGACAAAGCTGGTGGCTAAACGTAGGTGTACTAAATCTTTAGCTGTGTTTCTAAGGAATCCAGCTCAGTTGTTACACAATACGCAAAATATTTTCACGTGTCTTTAAGCAACAGTTGGAGATGATATCTGATTTATTATTTATATCTGGTTTAATTTGGTTTATAACCGACACGGTTGAGGTCCTGAATTTATTAGTATTAGGGGGTAAGGGTTAGGGGTTAATTTTGTATTCACTCTGAGATATTTTAATAAAGGCAGCCCGCAAAACTACATCGTAAACTCCAGCATCCAGCAGCTGCATTGAAATAATCTTACTGCAGTTTCCTGCCTAAACTGAGGGTCTGATATGCCTCCGAACTCCACGATCTCTTACTCAAACTGGACTTCATATATCATACTTTCATGCAGGGCTGTTTTCAGTCTGCACACCCTCTATAGTGCAGCATGAGTTGTTTGCAGTCACTATAATTAAATTCCCACACTTGAATCCATTTGCGACAATGATGCAGATCGATGCTGTCAAAACTGCCCAGTGAATGAGTTGCCTGCCAGTCCATATCACATCATTTTTACACCTCCTGCTTTGCTTGTTAACCAGTAAGCTTGCACACACGATGGACCAACAGGAAAAAAATGACCAATCTAGAGCAACCGAAGAGCCGCCGCAACCTTGACGGTGGACTTAGAGACGTCCATGTCACATTACAAACGGAGATCAGATGTGCTGTGGGTGTGCGTCATGTATACAAGTGTTCTTTTACACACTAGGATACTGTTGAATAGAGACAAATGCATTGTGATGTGTGGTACCTGATAGAACCCCACCGATCTCCCCCTGAATGCTTTTCATGGCTGAACATAAAGTCAAAATGAGAGCAAAGGAATTTGCTCCTCTGAGTTGCTATTGTTTCATCATAGATTCCTCTCTCAGCATGATTTAGTCAAATTGTCAGCACATTAGGGTTGCTTTTTCTCACCACTGAACACCTGAAAGATTTCTTTTGATATTCCCTCACAGCGATGCCTTTGATGCTCTCGAGCCCACGTAGAGATAATTTGCGTAAGCTTACTGTACATATCTACGTGGTTACTGCCCTGATGAATATGGTATCGGTAGGTTAACGACATCTTTGGTTGCTTTGAAGTGCATGCGTTGTTTGAACCTCTGTGTTACTTTCAGAGGTGAGACTGAAGTAGTACCGTCATGATGATACATTACTCGATGTATTCTTGACGTTGATAATCCCCAACACGCGCCAAAGTCTACTACACTGTTGGCTCTGTGACGTAGGAGGGGCACACATATTGCACATTAACCCTCCATCCTTAACTGATGCACACACACACACACACACACACACACACACACACACACACACACACACACACACACACACACACACACACACACAGCAGTGGAATGCAGTGTTTTCATTCCCCCGACCTGGACTGCCAATCAGAGGAACTTGGCTGGGTGCTGTCGCAGCAGCACCGTCAGAGCACCACACATTCCACCCATTCCACACACACACACACACACACGCACACACAAACACAAATGCGCACAAACACCCTCCCACCACGTGTCAGATTTATTTCATTCTAGATATGCATTCCATCTCCAATAATGCAATTTCTGCTGCAGTCTGTAAAGCGGCTGGAAATCGATACCTGATGAAAAAGCACTTTACAACAATCCCTTTTCTCCATCCCTGGAGCTCCAGAGTTACTGCCTCTTTGACTGCCTCTGTCTCTGATTGAAGTTCCACCTAGGAATTTGTTTTACAGTTGGCCGACTGTCTGTGTGAGGCAGGCTCTTCCTGAGTGACGGCCAGTGACGACAGCAGAGGATGTGCTGGTTCAGAGATCAGGGTCGTTGCGATTGCGTGTTCTGTCTCTAATCGTCTAGAGGACGGCGATGTTTGTACTCTTCCTGTTCCCAAACATGCGGTTGGAAGGATATTTTCAGTGGCCTTGGAATAGTCTGTCTCTCAGGCCTGAACCTGTCCTTCAGTCAGTATTTAAAGCCTTCTACATCTTTGCCCCATCTCATCCTACACTCTAAATGTAACGTACACTCTAATGCTGCGTGAAAAGAGTTGAACACGTATCTAATAGGACCTGTAGAAGCAGCGCTTTAAATTAGCCTTTCTAGCGAATGAACTGCACTTCAAAGCAAAGATGATTCCAGGGTGGCATCACTAATACCGGCATTAGAAATGAATACAGGTACTAATGCTAGCACTCAAATGTGGGATTCCAGCACTGTATGTGATTGAGGGCATACAATCTACTGTAATAGTCCAACCTCACCTCTGCCTCCCACTCTCTCTCTCTCTCTCTTTCTCCTGTCTTCACTGTGATCATCCCCCACCTCCTTCCTCTCTCGTCTTCAATAAATGGAGCAGAAACTTCAAAGTGCAGCAGTCTAACAGCAGCGTAATTGCATCATCGCACAAAACCAAAATGTCACTGGGTGGCCTTTTAACGACCCCCTCCCCATCCCCAAACCCCTATTAGACCTGAAACTAATTCAGCAACTTGGTGTACACTCTGAATTCAGTGGCCAGTATTTAAAGATCGTTCTTTAAATCTGAAAAGACTTTGAGCTTTCCAAATACTTCCCTGGCATTAAATGCATCATATATCATAGTAAACTCAATCAGACAAGCAATCTGAATAGGTCGTGTTGGGCTGGCTGAATTTATAAAATGTTGTGACTTTTTTATTGACAAAAAGATCAATTCATTCATTCTTGCATTTATAATATAATAACAGAGATCAAAGATTCGTCAAATCTAGTGAGCGGGACCGAAGGTTCAACGCTTTCATGCTCCACCGCAGCCCTCAAGTCAAAGTCAACAACCCTGTACTCTTATCTTTCTCCTAAAGATTTGCTCCCATACCCATTACACCTATTATTATTGCATTTGAATCGGTGAGTGTCACATATCATGATATTGGATTTAAATTCCTGAAACATGTGCTTTTCATTGGCAACGTATCTCCATTCCATCTGGTATGGCTGCTGCACGCCACCACTGATATATTCTACATGCCGGTTGTAAGTGGCTTTTGTGAATTTTGCTTAGTTTGAAAATAATGAAGGCCTTTCTTTTTTCATGCACTATGATTTGGATGAAGCTTAACACCAAATAATTTGTGGAGGAGGTCTGCTGATCCTTTTATTTAAAACAACAATAATACCCGCTGCAGCCTCATGCCTTGTATTATTGTAGTATCGCTTTCGTATTTTCATTCATATCTCTCATGTATAGTCAGTTATGTGCTGCCTGTGAGTGTTTCACAGAAATCCGAGAGCAGTGAGCTGTGATACTAAATGATTCTTATAGTTTTGCATACCAGACACCCTACTGTTCTCCCATCTGTTCCCACAGAGCTAATGTCACTACACTAGCACTCAGCATATAGACTTCATGGCACCCCACTAGGTAAATATACATTGTTATGTAAATATGCACACATACACTGGAGGCAAACATACATTCTTTTGCACCACGGCAGGAGGAATGTTTCATGCTGACAGTTTGCAGGAAGACTGAATGAGTGACTGGCAGCCGGAGCTTCCTACACACACTCTGTCAAGCTCTTGCAATTTAAATGCAATAATATTGCATTATCTGATGTTTTTTAATTAAACAATATATGTAAGAAACATATTTGACTATACAATTAGTCAGTGACAAATTGATTGGCAACTGTCTGTGTGCATGTGTTGGCGAATACTACTGTACAACTTTTGGGGATTCAGAGAAAGCTGCAGGAAATGTATTCATTGTATGTATTGTATTGACTCAAGTGATGTCACTTGAGTCAACAACACTGAGCCGCCCTGCACACTCATATGACAAACTGTTTCTATTGGCTTCCTGTTTCAATATTATACCGTCTGTAAGTCATTACTTTTATTATCTTATAATACATTCATGGGCAATATGCTGTAAAGCCTTTACCACGGTGAATGTATTGAAGGTACAATATACCACATTCAAAGTATTAATACATCAGCAAACAACTGTTGTCTATGTAAATATTTAGCAGAGTAATGTCAACCTGAGCAGAGAATGAAGTCACTCTCCCTCTGTGTGTGTTGTTATCCGAGCTTCTCCTGGCTATGTTGACATAGCCGTATGCTTTTAGTGCATGTTCGTGCATTTGCCTGACTGGCTAGCTCACGACTGGCGCTCTGCACTGCGCTCATACAGCGGTTAACAGCTGATTAGGCCTTCCTGACCGACAGCGTTGTCGTGTTCTCCCCTCCGGTAAACTCTGTTAGCTCTGTCAGCACGTTTGCTGTAATTTGTACTGTTAGTGCTGTTAGGCGTCACCGTGCTGAGAACCGTTGACAAGCAAGGACGCGTAAAACAGACATTATATCTTGTTCTGCTGCAACTATTGAACCTGTGCTTTTTCTTCAATGACATGAAAAATGACGGCCAAAGAAAAAGGCCCGTGGACTAATCGATAGATGAACTAATCACTTCTATAGAATGTACTTTCCTCTCTGCACTACCGTTTCTCCAGCAGCTGATCTAATCTTGTTTCGTTGACCATTGCACCTTCAGTCTCTTGTGTGAGCGAGTGTGGTTTGGGGAGGGAGAGTGAGAGCCTGGGAGATATAAACTGGGAGAGACTCGCTGTGTGGGAGGTCATACCACTGAGGTCACACAGCCTACAACTTGCTCAACTGAGAAGTGTTTGTGTACAGGACACATATTATTACCTTGAGAAGCAAAACTCTGTCAGTCTTAATGGAGCAGAGGCTCATTTTAGTCGTCTGTGTCGGCTTGTGAAAGACGTTGGAGGTGTCTCACGGCTGTAGCCGAGCTGTGTTCATGGCCGTGTGCCATATTGGACTTCTACCGCTGCTGTGTGAGGCGAGTGTGCAGGGAACAAGTCACACATCACATCTGTGGGTTGCTGTGCTTTCTGAATACCACAAGAGGGTTGTGGGAGTTGTGTGAAAATTCACAGTGAAGGTGCAAAGATTCATGGTCAAAGAAAAACAAAAATCACATTAATCACACTTGTGGTTAGTTGTATAATGTGGACACTGCCAAATAAAGAGCATGCATGATTAATAGGGAATCCTGAATGATTCTGATTAAGTCTATAATATTGTCGCCCTTTACCACACTTTCCATATCGTATTTTTACTAGTGCATGTTGGTCCATCCTGGAAGAGGCAGTCTCCTTTATTGCTCTGCCTGAATTTCCCAAGATAAGTCTGAGGAAGAAATAAAAAAAATCATTACAAAGAGTTTATCTATCTGACAACTTTTTGTTGTGAAATTCTTAATCCATCACCTTTTTTGGGACAATCAGCTGGATTTTAGAAATGCTGCGGCCCAAAATCTGAGCTTGTTATCGCTCATGCATTTTAAGACGCTCCTTCTCTCTCATCCTCTTGTCTCCTTCAACGTTGCATTGACTTGTTCTGTTCATTTTTCTCTCCGTCTTCTACTCTCTGGTCTCTTACCCTCAGCATTTTCACTGACTTTCTCTTTAACTCCTCACTTGGCTCTCCTGGTAAAGAGTATTCAAAATAATGTATGATCATATAGACCTTTTATTATTTCATCTTTGTTTTTGTGTTTGCATCATATTGTCTCGATCAGTGCATAAACGTGAGCAAAATATGTTATACAACTATGAGGTGAGTGAGGTGAGTTTCTGTTTGTGGGCATAATGCTAATCCTGTCCTGGACACAGTGCACAGGAGCTGCTCGTCTGTCTCAGTGCAGAAAGTAAACACGGGGCTATTTATATGTAAATGCTAGCGGCCTCTGCTCGCATCATCTTGCAGTGATAATAAAAATAAAGAGGGGTGCCTAATTGTACCATGAATTTCAGCCCTTCACATAAACTTAATTGAAAGGAAAGCATTAGCTGACCATAGACCATCGACCGGTGACCAGATGTTCAGTTTCACAGTGACGTCACACACCATCATTTAGCTCAAAACTACAAGCCGAATGAAGGCGTAGAGGATCAACCTTGAAAAACATTGGAGCATCTAACTTAGACTCTTTATGGAGCCTTATATATTGTTTTCACTACCACTTTACAGCTAACGTTAATGGAGGTTGAAGTGACTTGTATAATGATGAGTATCATTATAAAACTATCATGATGTGTTCAGATGTAATCTTGTAAAATTTAGTTTTTGCTGAGAAACTTGAATGAATGCAGTTGGTTGAAGGAGTTTCACAGTGATATAAAAAGAGGGAAGTGTGACCTGTTCACCTTCCTAACAAGTGCTAAGCAGCAAATAATACATAAAAAAGCCAAAACAAGGCAAATATATATATTTAAAAAAAAAAAATTATTAATTATTTTAAAGGAGTCATCACCTGGTTTTATACGTATCCAGCCCCCCTTGGATCGCTTTGGATCAATTCGTAAAACTTATTAGAAAAAAAAAAAAAAATTTTAATCAAACATTGAGCTTGTTCTGACCCTTTTTCGTACCGCGATTTTATCACGCGAGATTACGCGCGAGGTTTTGACTGGTCCGGATGTGCATTGTATAATATGTAATGAGGCGCGCGTTGATTCGCTGCAGGAAGGACAGAGCCGGGGGGGCTTGCCTGCATGCAGACTCCAAAACATAATGGCGGCGCTTCGGCGATTTCAGGTAGCGGACGGGGCGGGGTTGGGTGGTGAAAGAGGGGTGGGCTTATGCAAGTAGCCGCCACGGTGACGTCACCGAAGGCGCAGAATCAAAATCTCGTGCTTTAGGAATGCACACCCTTGTGTGCTATTCCTGTTCGGAAAAAGAGCAGAAGCGAAAAAACGGCGCCACTTTCAAACTCCAGCCTTTCAGGCAAGTTTCAACTGAGGTCAAACACAGATATGCATGTTTTAACAAGAGAAATTGCGATTTCCAGGTGATGACTCCTTTAAGGCAATTATTTCACAACCTTTTCTCTACCTTGAAAGAAAATGCTAACTTCCATACCTCTTTGAACTCATTGGTGGATACAGCCATGCTGACAATCATTTAATGAAACAATCCAATCCAACCAGCAGACCTTGCTCAGAAATGATCAGTCTTACAGGAAATGGTAGATTTAATCTAAAATGTCTCCACTCTTCCGATTTTTGAACAAGCTCTTGTCTTACGTTTGGGCCACAGGCCGTTCCGTCTTTGTGGATGTGAACACCGAGCCAGTTGCTGCCTCTCCCGTCGCCCCTTCCTTCTCATCTTCTCTCCCACCATCTTGACTTTCTCAGCCTCTTAACTCTTTGACTTTGTCAGCCTTCCCTCTACCCTCCTGTATCATGTCTAATTATCGAAGTGGGTGTGTGTCTACGGGGAGCTCCTCAATACCTCCTCATCAAAGCCTCTGTTTGTGTTTGCTTGTTTATCTCTGGCTGCTATTCTAGGCGCTCTCCTGCAGCCCTGATGAGACACAAGCCTGCACTCCCTACGGAGGCTTATACTGTAAGCTGTCACTGCACCTCCAGTCATTCAGTCACACTGCCAAAATTAGGTTTTCTTTCTTTCTACCTCTGTTACTCTTGAAGGGTATCTATCTATCTATCTATCTATCTATCTATCTATCTATCTATCTATCTATCTATCTATCTATCTATCTATCTATCTATCTATCTATCTATCTATCTATCTCATATATATATATATATATATATATATATATATATATATATATATATATATATATATCATATATAGCTCCAGTGTATTGAAAGGCATGCTCCTGGTTGTTTCCTCATCAAAATACCTCTTCCCTCTCTTTCTTTCATCCTTCTGTTTTCCCCTCCGTACATAGTGCACCTACATTTTTCACATTGGTTTATGTGGGCCCGGTCCCCCTTTGACCCCGTCACCCCACGAGGCTGCCCGAGGAGTCCTTTTGTTGGTAGGGAGATGTTTTTCCACCATGTTAACTATCACCCTTTAAGATCTACCCATATTTTAGAGCTGAGCAACAATAGCTCTGCTGAGTTGCCTCCTGGGGAGAAATGAGAAACCTCATTTGTAGAGAATGCGAGTGTCGGGTTTGGGGAGAAATGAGTAATGTGTCCGATGTGTCAAAGCTAATTGGGGTGGTTTGTGAGGATTTGGGGTTTTTTAAAACGTAAGTGTCAATGTGCAGTTATATAAGCTAAGACCAGTTTTATATTATCGGTGTCCATAGACAGAGCTGTTTTATGCATCTGTAAAGTATTTGTGTGTGTGTGTGTGTGTGTGTGTGTGTGTGTGTGTGTGTGTGTGTGTGTGTGTGTGTGTGTGTGTGTGTGTGTGTGTGTGTGTGTGTGTGTGTGTGTGTGTGTGTGTGTTAGGGCTGCAGCTATCGATTCTTTTTGTAATCGATTAATTTAGCACTTTATCGATCGATTAATCGAGGAATCGGATAAAAAAAATTGCGTTTTTAAACAACCAAAACAAATAATGCATAACGAAAATGATGTGGCTGTAAAATGATCAAGCATTTCTAAAAAAAATAAACAGAGGTATTCATTCCAACTCCAAAATTTGGCTCCAAAACTAAGCCCATTTATTAAGTGCCAGTGAGAATTTAACAACAATACAGTTAAATCAACTTGGATAAAACATGGATAACATTTAATACAAACTTAAATAGTAAAGGCCATTTGGCCTTGGTTTTGTTTGCTTAATACAACATTACAAAAAAAGGATTGCACCTTCTGCAAATTACTCACCTGAGAACAAAGAATGAATATAACATATCAAGCCAAACAGGTACACAATGTGAACAATTTATAAAAATAAATGTAAATAAAACAATTGTATATAGTGTACTTCTTCTGTGCCATTTATGTATTTAGCTTTCTCTATCACTACAGTAACTGTTTGACCATTCTTTTCTCTGCTTTGAACTCCTCCGTCCGTTTGGGCAAACACAACAACTCACGGCCAAGCGTAAATCAGGCTTTCCGATTGGCTGTAAAAGCCGCTACGGGAGCCAATACGAGCGTCCGATGCATAAACGTAACTCTATACGTCACTCGCAAGATGGCGGATGAGAAGTGATCGATATACATAAACAAAACGGAGAAATGCGCCACGGAGACGAGGAGACATCTAGTCACACATTTTACTACTTTACGCATTCGTTTTGTTGTCAGAAATAAATCGCTCACATGGGCAAGCAGGATACCGTTGTTTAGCCCCGTTTCTCTAGTTTAAGAGGGGAAAAAAACGCATGTTTCTAGCGCAAACCATTACGGAGTTATGACGCTCTAAAAACAACATGATATTTTGTAGCGTATACGCTACAATGGGTCTCAGAGGGTTAAAATCAGCGAACATCAATGTAAAGGTTTAGGCTACGTTACCTTGTTTCAGCGACTCTTGGTGAAACAGCATGTGGATGTTTTCTATTCAGATGTTGAATCATTGACGTCGTACTGCAGTGGTAAGCCAGGTCTGCTTTGCAGTAGACACACTGCACCTTGTTCTCTTCCTCCTTCAATATATAATGATCCCAAACTTTTGATACTCTCTGTCGTTTACGGACATTCTGAGTCTGACTTTCCGCCATCGCACCGAATAAATTCAGAATGAATGACCGTGTATGACGCGCTGGTGTGCTTCCTGAACAACGGTCCGTGTGGAACAATCAGATCCCTGCACATAGGCGCGTCATAGGAATTTAACGAGGCTTCGAGGCAGATGTTTTGCCTCGAGGAATTTTCATAATCGAGTTAATCGAGTAACTCGATGAATCGTTGCAGCCCTAGTGTGTGTGTGTGTGTGTGTGTGTGTGTGTGTGTGTGTGTATGGGTATGTATGGGTGTGTGTGCATGTGTGTTCCTTGGTGAGCACATATTTTTTGCTTCAAAGCTCTGTGATGGCGATTAGCGACAACGGCCGTGACAGTGTGGTATTTGTCACAGAAATAGGGCGCCGTATTGCTCAAATCTCCCCCAACGTGTGCTCCCAGTTGCTCTGATGGCTAAATGTGTTTTTTGGTGTAGAACAGATCTCTTTACACACCACACAGGATTGTCAGTGACTGGAAGATTATTGCTGCCGTTGGGTTTAAAGTTCCAATTTCCAATAACGGTATTTTCACGATAATTCTTCTTATCATAGAAAGTCTTTTTTTCTTCTTCGTGAAACTCACTCAGAATTCCATGTCGGCCAAAAATAAGTGTTGTTTCCCTCCTGAGAAGTTGACTAAAAGCGGAGTTGTGGCTTGTGATGGCAGGAACTCGCTAATGACTGAGTCGCTGTGAGCTGGTTGCTATGTATGACTCTAGTCTATGCTCTCTCATGTGCTTGAATTTGAGGAGCTCAAATATTGTCCTATTTAGTGTCAGCTGAAGGGGAAAACAAATATTGCTTGTGCTCATTTCTTCAACATGCCAGAGGCCAAGTTATGAATGAACCAAAAGGTTTCATGTGGGAATGGTTCGGAGACGTATGCTTTTGTATGCCGAGTCTGACCCGCTGTTGCACTGACATGCTTCATGCTTTTAGACCATTTTCATATGTCATCCTCCCAATCACTGATGGATGTGTACTGTTAAACTACCCAATCGCCACAGCATAGCTGCTGAATGTTTCCAAATATTATTCATTGTTTACAATGGTACTAGCACTGAACTGGAAGCAAATACAGGAGAAAAAAACGGCTGATCAGCATAAGGTCAATAGACTATTTCACAGTTCACAACGTCAGCCTTCCAAACGTGTCCCAGTTTATTTCCTGTTGCAGTGTATGTGAATGGCAGTAAAAATGGATTCAAGCTGTTGCCTAGCAATGTTTTTTCTGTTGAAACGATCTAAATCCTCTGATGTAGCATGGGTGGAACTCAAGTAGTTCGGGGACTAATGCAGAAATGAAACATGCTTTAGACCAGACACAACTACAGAAACCCCAGAACACAGCACAGCACCCTACAGCACAAAGAATAGACATCTCAAAAGAAGACCATTATGAATAGGTTTTAGGAGAAGTGCAGAGTATACATGTAATGTAGTGTAATGGAAAGCCAACTGGCTAGAGAGAATTAACCTTATTACTGTATTTATTTGACCTCTGACCTTCAAACCTGTCTTGTTGTGTCACAGCTGCCAGGATGGATGAGACGGCGAAGTACAAACAGCGGCTTGAGGCCATTGCGGTGAGTTCATACACACAAACACACACACACTCAAAATCAAGTGGCGATGCTTGCAGGCAATCATCATATGAGAAATCCCCCCCCAGCAGCCCCCTCTGGTCACCACAACCACGAGAGTTTCTGGAGCATGCAGCCACCCAAAATATTATATATATATATATATATATATATATATATATAATAATATTAGCCGTGCTCCCAGACAGACACATGTGACCAACAACATGATACCTGGCAGAGATAACAATAAATTGAGATTTATGAAAAGAAAATTCAGCTCATCTCTCATCGTCTTTTATGTTCCCCTTTACCTTGTTGGAACACAGAAAGGACTTCTGTTTATAATAAACATTAGAACCTGTACCGTCTCTTTAGTAAAATGCTCAAAAAGAGAAATTGTTACATAAACATGACAACGTTTACCAGCGAGGTATCTAGTACTTGTCTACTTCAGATTCTTCTACGTAGAGAAAGCCCTCTAAGCTGTCCGTAACTCCTAAATAATTTATGGAGTGTGTGATGTGGTGAGCCAGGGTGTCCCTGGTCCCACAACAACACCGGGTTGCCAAGGGGACAGCTGCTCTTAACATCATGAGATATAGAGTATACACAATGTCTTTGGTGACAGTGTCCTTGTGACAGATGGTTGACCAGGTGTCCCTGTTTTACTCTTTCCCAGTGATGTTTTATTCACTGCCATCTCTTCCCTTTCTTTGTTTCTGTTCATTAATTTACATCCCCTTGAATTTGTCTGACTGCCTCCATCGTTCTCTTAATTAGAATAAAATTGTTCTCCTCTTGCTCCAACTCCCTCTCCACCTCCACTATCAACTACGTCGACACTCACTCTCTTCCTTCGCAATTTCTCTGCTGTCCTCCTTGTTTTCCTCCGCCAGGAGAAGCGACGGCTGCAGGAGGAGCAGGACAGAGCCAGGAGAGACATGGAGGATGAGAAGCTCAGACTACAGCAGCTCAAGGTCTGACACACTTAGACAGGATGTTCTCAGCCGTCTCGTTGGTTCACACACACATGCAGCCTTCATTTCTCCATCTGAAATCCTCTGCAGACCCATTCCAGCTTGTTAGAAAACAGATTGCTTCAATCTATTATATTTTCTCACACACACACACACACACACACACACACACACACACACACACACACACACACACACACACACACGCCGCATGAACTGTACAACCTTTCACACTTCCTGGTTGTGCCGGTCCCTGGCAAGGTTAGAGGCAAGCCTTCCTTTGCTGAAATCAGTTTTTATGGGATTGTTTACACACTCCGCAAATCACAGAGCCACTCTATTGTTTTCACATCATTTCCAGACTGCCGTTCCCACTTCCTACTCCTCTGTGCTACGCTGGGCTGGGGCGCATTCCTCAAATTCTGGGAAATTTGTGTCAGTGTGTGTTTTGTGTGCAGGCCGGTGTGCGTTACTTTGCATATGCTCACCACGTTTGTTTGTACGCAGCGTTCCAAACACGAAATGCATCTATTTAATCAAGTTTCAAGAGGCGTCAGAGATTAATATAAAATGATTATGTCGACGCTCTCCCTCAGGAGGTGATATCATCGTTGCTTTTAGTGCGTTCATTATCGTTGACTTTGAGTGTGACCCCAGGGCAGATGTAAGGATGTGATAGGCTCATGCACAGCTCCTGACCTGCAGGAAAGTTAGGAGAGGGCTGTGTCCAGTCAGCCAAAGGCACAGGGAGGGGAACAGAGCAGGGCTTGTTCTGCGCTGCAGGAGAAAACACAGAGATGGTTTTGTGACGCTTATAGTTAAGTGGGTAGCTACTGACTAACAGTTGCCAGATTTTGGGGAAACATGAGGCCATAGGCTGCAGGGGAGTATGGGTTTTCAGGTGCTTTCCCCTCAGTCGTAAGTGAGAAGCTTGCAGACATCACCTGGCTTTACACAGTAAGACTAAGTGTAGCTAAGTGTAGTGTAGATCAGATTTATTAAAGTAAAAGTTTTCCTCTTGTCAGGGTAAGCTGGAGAGCAGCCTTCCTAGAGTTTATTTTCTGTCTCAAGAGCAATTTAGCAGCGCAAACGCTGAAATTGAATCAAGGTCAACTAGGTCGCAACATGGCTGTTTACTGAGTCACCCTGCAGCCTCGGTGTAGAATGGTTTGAGGGGGAAAATTGTTCCTGACAGTTTACTGCTTAAAACTAGATCAATGAAGAGTTTAATATCTACATTTTGCAACCATTTGAAAAGTTCATTTTTGGCAGGTCAGTTGTGGAGTCAATAATGGCAGGCTTGGTTTGACTAGTTGGCAGTGTAACCAGTATCAGCATGACATCATCTCACTTTCATCACATATTCTGGTATTTTCCACCTTTTGTCAGTTAAAAAAATCACGCAGAAATTCTCTTAAATTTCTCTTGTATTTACTCTAAATTTGCCATTAAGCGAAAAGTAAAGGGAAACCCCAGATGCACCAAAGTTTCTTCATCCACATCTGCTGTTACACAGGTTTGCTGAATGATGAATTCCACTTGGTTTCAAATGGTCTGTTTGTTTGTTATTAACATAATTAATGCCCCCATAAACACTATATGTGGGCAGGTGTTATGCTGTGTGCAAATGCTCTGGTATGTACCCAAGAATTAGAGCGATGCCACATAAAAACAGGCTTACAGGTTAGAAGAAGAAGAACATCAGTAGTGAAAGTGAGTTAATTCATTTTAATGTGTAAAATAAACTGAAGCAAGGTAAACGTGATTTTCCAGAGTGACAGTACTGCATTAAGATAGGCTAGTCTTCCATGATCAGTGGACCAATTGTATTTCTTGCACCCACAACTTTATTAATCCACATCATTAGAATTACCCTAAAACGTAATATAATCTTAATTATATTTATGATCTAATATTTGTGCTTTTTTTATGTTCCTCAAATATAAAAATGAAAAATTGCATAGGACAAAAATGTGTGGACTCGACCACTCGTAAAATGTTCTCCTACCTAAGAGAAGAGTAAAAATAAGAAAACATTGGTGATCCCAGACGAATAACAGAATAAGAAACATAAATAAGAGGACATTTGTTGTGTTCACTTCCTGCATGAGGCCGATCCTCACATACACAAACACACTTACAGCCTTTAAAGAGTTTGTGCTAGATGCCCAGCGGGGGTCTGGAACAAAAGGTGAAAAACAAAAAAGCAGAAATGGGGCGTTATTTAAATGAGTATTAGACTTCAGTCTGTCAGGAAGATGCTGTTCAGAGAGTCGTAGACTGCTCTGGCTTTTCGTAAGACTTGAAGGTGCTTAGGAATGGAAAGTGTCCTTGGAGTGGTGTGGGAACAAGATGAGGGTTAAAAATGCTGCACGCATGCTATAAATTCATACTAGTGTTCTCTGCTCTGCCAAGATGAAGTCTGGTGACACAGCAGGTGTTACTGTCTCTCACCGGGGTTCTCACCTTCGCACTCTCAAATAACCACACTTCCCTTTACCCTCTTTCATCTCAATGTCTCACTCTGGCATGTCACTGCTGTCTGCACTTCACTCTTTTTCTTAGGCTGCGTCTGAAATCAGGCTTTCAATCATAATGAAACATCCTATATTTTACACTCTTGAGCAGAACATTGAGATTTACATTTTGAGTCATCATCATTTAGCATTGTTACTGATAAGCGTAATGTGGTGTGACTGTAATTTTTGTATTCATGCAGAGCATTGCATTTTGGGATTCTTGGTTTAAAAAAAAGTAGGCTGTGTCCCAATTCCATACTATGCACTAATTATTTAAAGCATCTGCCTCGCAGTCCACCAGTGGACAGTCTGATGAGCACCCATTTTGGGGTGGTTGAATATGTGCAGTAATTCTTACTAATGTGGTATCCATCTGGACATTTCTGACTTAAACAGACACACATTGCAGTTGGTAAACTCCATATACTGAATTTGATGCACTAGTAGCCTAAACACAACGAGGCTGTGAAGGCTGACGAGTCAGAGTGGAGACGTTTGGTGTTCTCATTCAGCTACTTGATAGTAACCGCCTTTTAAACGTCAAAGCTTCAAAATTCACGAGAGGGGTTTTTAATCAACATATTTTATATCATAGAAATAAACGTTAAAATATTTAACTTGTATTAACCATAGAACTTATTTCAGGTATTTAACCAAAAACCCATTGCTTATATAACACAGTATAAGCATGTCACTGCAATGCAATGCAGCTAAAAGTTGACTCTCTCTCTCTCTCTCTCTCTCTCTTTCTGTCGCTCTCTGTCTCGCTCTCTCTGTCTCTCTCGCTCTCTTTCTCTGTCTGTCTGTCTGTCTGTCTCTCTCTGTCTCTCTCTCCCTTCCTTCCTCACTCCAGAGGAAGTCTCTGAGGGACCAGTGGTTGATGGAGGCAGCTCCCTTGTCCCCAACCTCCCCGGATGCCCAGACTCCCCGCTCCCCTCTCTGGGGCGCCCAGGCCCAGGAGATCGAAGATCACATTGACAAGTACGACAACTGTGTTTGTTTGTGTGTGTTTGTGTGTGTGTGTGTGTGTGTGTGTGTGTGTGTGTGTGTGTGTGTGTGTGTGTGTGTGTGTGTGTGTGTGTGTGTGTGTGTGTGTGTGTGTGTGTGTGTGTGTGTGTGTGTGTGTGTGTGTGAGAGAGAGAATCAGAGCTGGAAGACAAGGAGACCATTAGTGAGCTGACAGAGCTGGAGAGAACTGACACATTTTTGTTGTATTTGTAAAGTTGAAACCTCATGTATAATTGATCGTTGCTGCATTCCCTTTTCCTGTTTTAGTTCTCTTGTCATTTTTGCTGTCGTCGTGCATTATGCATGCGTTGGCAAAGTTGAGTTTAAATTCTGCCGGTACTGAACTGCACACAGGCAGCGAGCGAGAGGTCTGCACATTTGCCAACCAGGACGAGACTTTTCTGTATTGCAGGAGACAACATTGTCTCATCCCTGAAGATCCCGGTCTTGTTACTGCAAAGGTCTATAGCTCAGTCTCACTTTCCTGGAAGACTCCACGCACGCACGCACACGCACACGCACACAAACACACACACACACACACACACACTGCCCACGGCCTCTGGGGGAATTTAAACGTGCTTTAGGGGAAAAAAGCCTACTTGCTTTTATCATATTGATGCTGTGTGTGTGTGTGTGTGTGTGTGTGTGTGTGTGTGTGTGTGTGTGTGTGTGTGTGTGTGTGTGTGTGTGTGTGTGTGTGTGTGTGTGTGTGCGCGTGTGCGTGTGTACCATGTTGACCGTCTCAGGTTGCAGTTGGAGAGTCAGCGGTTGGCAGAGGAGGAAGAGAAGCTGAAGGAACAGATGGAGGATGGCCAAACGGTGAGGAAGACACACACACACACACACACACTCCATGGACATAAAGGAGCCTGGAATACGTGTCGAACAAGCTTGCTCCATCAAATTCTATTACACCGAAAATCTCCGACAACTTTCTGTCTGTGGCTTTCTGCCATGAATAATTCATTTCCTCTGTTAATGTACCTTTGATGTAGCACCTCTTGTTCAGAACTTCGTGAATGTAAGCAGCCCTGTTACATAAACAATTCAACACTTGATCCACTCTGGAGTTATTGTTTCACCTCAAGCCAACCACAAGTGTATTTACCTCACGTTATCCTTCCTCTTCTGCTGTGCGCTCCGGAGGATTACATTTTTAATAGCTGTACCAGCGTGTAATGGAAGGCTTTGAATGCATGACCTTCTCCCCTGTGTGAAAATACATCACTTTCAACAGCAATGCTTTGATTTAGTGGGCAGACTGACTGAGTGAGTGTGTGACAGCTAATGTCTGGCAACTCAAACACATTCTTTTTTATCACATCTTTTTTTTCACCTATTGAATTCTGATGAGATTAGGGATGTGTATTATATTCAGGTCCAAGGAAAACTGTCTTTGAAATGTAAAGGGAACACAAATATGATTACTGTTAATAAAAGGAGATCGGATGTTGTTGAGTATAAACTGCACCAATCTGTGGACAGGGGTTGACTTTTCAAAGGTCAGGAAGGGCTTTTTAGTGAAATCACTCCCCCTTGTGACCAGACAGGATGGTCTTTTAACAGCTCAGCTCATCACTGTCATTCATCTGAGAGGCCACAGTGGAAGGATAGAGTGTAGGATAGACACCTATCTCGACGACGTGAGGGAAAATGTTGTGGATTGTGTCAGTTTCCTTGAAGCTTGTGTGACTTTCCAGTATTTGCATTTCATTTGTTGTCTTTTTATATTCCCACTGAAATACGGCAGATGTTCAAGCAACACAACACACATTTTTTTGCCATGTGAGTTGCACAATAAATGAATTCCTTCCATTGTCCGTCTTACCCGACAGGAGGCGGTGGTAATGACAGATGCTGCAGCAGGTGAGTGCGATCATAAGAAGAATTGTTTGGATTACAGTGGACTTTTAGAAAACAGAGATGCTGATGAATCGATGTAAATGTCTCACACACGCAAGCTCAGTATGTAACAGACGCCTGGAACGCGTTGCTGTTGTCCGTCTGCCTGCCTTATTCGACACACTGTCTCAAACATGTCAGCCACACAACACTTTATCATGTTAAACCCGCTGCCTTTCTGTCTGCTACCACAGCTACAAGTACGTATTGATTTTTTTATGCATTTTCTTGCAATGGAAATAATTTAAATGCTATGTAAAGAAAAGAAGTTCATTCTTAATTAGGATTTTATCATCTATTCGTACGTTGATACTATGATGAGATAAGTTATCCAAATAAGCAGAGATGTGTTGATTGAGCCTCATTATTCCGTCCTCAGTGAGGCCCTCATTATGTAGTTACATCTTATTTTGAATATTTTCATTATCTGAGAAATAGCTGCACGTCTAACTACCTGCTAATAACAACGTTTTTACTTCCTCAGAAATGGACCAAGATGCTGTTGTACAGAACGGACAGAACAATGCAGCAGCATCAGGTGGGTACAGAGTTGACTTGTGTGTCGTGAAATACACACAATACAATATTCTCATGAAGCTTGTGCTTGAGTGAACACCCCAATTATCCAGAAACTATTACTGCACACTTCACATCTATATTAAAAACAGACCTGAAAACATCTTATTGTTAATTCTTAACTAATCACCATCTTACCCCAACCCCTTAAAGACCAAGAAGCCCCCTATAGAAACAAGTGTCCGTATGCATTGTATAACTGATCTGAATACATTTGCATCATAAAGGAAGGAGGTCTGCTGGCATACCTATACGTCACAGAGAAGTCCATACATGCTGTGATGAATATTTAAGCATGTTGAATAAGATTGTGCATATATATATATATATATGCAAATAAGTACTTAAGTGCATAACTTGCGTTTTTAGAGGGCATCGGGTACGTGGACAGCAACTCAAGCTGCTGAAGTGGACAAGAGAGTTTTGAAAAGGCCCCGTCCATTTGTATTTAAATCATCCAGGGTCCATAACTTCACATCTAGATTTGCATCAGATGCATGCTCTTAATTCTGTTGCTAGTTTATCTGCCGCTCACTTCTGCCTCGTGTCTAACTTCTTCATCAAATATTGTTTCTCTTCTCATCTCACCTTAAAATGCTCAGAATCTTTTACATGTCTCTCTTTTTTTCTTTAGTATTTAGTTTGTAATTATACATCCACAAAGCTAATAAAACTAATATCCACTTCCATCGATTGATACAGTCTGCTCTGTAATCAAAATTAGCCTTCATTCATTGGGATACACGTCATAGCCTGTAGCTAAATCAGTGCTACCCTTGATTAGCCTTGATTAGTGTGTTATATTCCAGCAGAATGAGTGAATCACATTTAGATGTCTCAGTGGCAGAACCGTCTGCTTACTGCATTACAATACCTACATTAGCTGCATGGAGCACAGACATATTGGTTGTAAGCAACATCTATATTACAATCAGAACATCGTTTTCAAATTCACTCAACATGGTTAATGTCCCTCCTTTACTCACAGCAACGTTTATTTTGTGTTTTTGTCTTCAGAAACAACTGAAGATGAAGTGATGACAAACCAAAGCACGCTACTGGATGAATCTGCAGCTGTCCTGACCAACGGTGAAGCAGACGCCACTCATGACACACAGTCCACCACCAACGGACCAGTTGTGACCTCTGAGGGTGTTGTTAGCATGAAACCGGAGCCTGGGTTGATATCGGGTGTTTCTGAGGCCAAGCCTGGTCGGGTTCCAGGCGTCGACATTAATGAGGATGAAGAAGAAGGGACTCTGGTGATGCGAGCAGAACGTGTGATCATCACAGATGAAGGGGACGATGTACCTGAGGATCTCTCACTCCAGGAAGCTCAGCAGGAGAGCATGCAGTCAGAGGAAACCCCTCTGCTGAATCCTGAAGCATGCCAAGAGGGCGGGGAGGCCGTAGTAACAACAGAAGCTGCACCAGAAACATCCACACAACCAGAAGAGAGTGAGGCAGCTGAACCCACTAAAGAGGCTCAACCTGCAACTGCAGATGGAGACTTGCAGGGTGGCACGGAGACAAATGAACATGAAAATGTAGATGGAGAAACTAAACCTGAAGGACAGGACAAAGAATCGGAAGACCAAACCTCTGTCCAGGTGCAGTCCTCAGCCAATGCCCTAGAGGGCAGTGCAGTGGCTTTGGTGCCAGTCTACTCTGAGACGCAACCGTCCACTCCCAACCCCAAGCTGGAGGCTGAGGGTGAAACCGGAACGTCACCAGAGGAAGCTGAGACGGCGTTAAAAGCCCAAGACCCTGCCACGCTGCCTCAACAGTTCCAGGACGTGCCCTTGGCTGATCCCCAGGAGAACCAGAGGATAGAGGCAACGCTGGGGGAGCAGGAACCCCTTCTGTCGCAGGCCAAATGCCCCGACACCCAAGCAGAGACAGCAGCAGCTCCCAGCACAGAGCCTCCCAGCCTGACCAGGGCCAGCCAGGGAGAGGAGACTGAGGCTCCCAAACACAAAACCTGCCAGTGCTGCTCCGTCATGTAAATGCCCTCTCACATTCATCTCCTCTCCCCGTTCTTCAGTTCATAACACACTCCTTCCCTCGTCCCTTTGTTTAACGCAGCCAACCTTTAACGGATCCGTTCACAAGCTTCCCTTCCCTCCCAACTCTCCCTGCCCTTTGGTGCTCCGAGAGGAAGTGAGCTCTCCTACCTGAACACAGGGGGCGGTATGGACTGGACTTGTCAGTGTTTAAGTGCCTTTAGGAGCTCTCTATGCAGAACTACACTTTTCAATTCTTTCCTCACACAATGTGGACCAAAACATGAGTTGTTTGTTTTTTTCTTTTACACTGTTTGAGTTTGATTTCATTTTCCTGGTTAGCAGATGAGCCATCCAATGTACATAGGATCATCAAACCCACATAGTAGATGCGGTTACTTAAAAAAACCCAGACTGTATTATTTTTAAACTGTTGTATCTACATGCATAAATCATTAGATCATTTTTCATAATCTAAATATAAGATTAAACGTCCAAATATCTGGAGAGTTTCTGAGAGGACATTCTTTTAATTTAATGACTATTATGCTTCCTTTTTTTTAATTTTAGATATCTTACTGTATCTTACTGTGATATGCCTGAACATTTGTATTCACGGTAATGCAGGTTTTGACAATTCACCGATAACAGTATGAATTAATTTATAAACAACAGCGTACACCACTGAATATTTTATGGGACGTTGTCAGTTTTAAGAGAGAAATTATTTTAAAATAACCGTATGCATTTTGTATTTTCCCCAGATGGGCTTTGAAAGAGGGGCTCCACAGCTCCTGATATAGATATGTGATGGATGTAGAACGTGTATACTGAAACGTGGACTTGAGAGTGTCTGAGACCTTGAAATGATTGATGAATGGTTTAATGATTAAACTGACATTTGTAATACATTGCTTGATGTACTTGATGTTCATCCAGCATTTCTCTTCCGGTAAACCGTGAATTTGTCCCCAAACAACAACATTGCTTAATTTAAAAGCAAACACCCTGGATAATGTTTAATGATGAGGTTTTTCTATCTGTGCAGCTTGAGCTAAATGTCCCCCCGAATGGAAGAAGAGAACTGACGGGATCTATCTATAGAAAGAAAGAACAGGATTACAGGGACTAAACTCATGACATGATGTACCTGCTGTTCCCAGCAACAAGTCTCAAAAATCCTCCACTTATGCAATTATGTGGAGCTTGTCAAAGCGTCCTACCAGCAGTGTCCTACCTGGCCTTGTGGTAGTTTTATGACTAACAGCACAGTCATCTCAGGGGCCAAACCAAAGCTTGGGTTGCTGGGGGAAGGGATGCAGAAGCCGGCTCCTGTAGCTATGAAAATGAGTCCTCTGAGCCGAGAGCTCCAAGGGGGGTCCTGTCCAACAGTAATAGGATTTCACGTGAGGAGCCAGTACTTCTTCATATATATATATATACAGTATATATATATATGATGAATGTAATAGAGCGATTTTCAGTAAACACAAAGCACATATGGACGTTGTAGCTTTTAATGTGAGCGAATGAAGATTAAAAACATTTTTATTGCCTGCTATTTACAATCTCTGAGTTGCAGCGAACTCACTACATTATTCCATGAAAACGAGTGACTAGTGTAAATAAGCAGGGATCAGTCGTCGAGCAGGTGGACCCCCTGATGCACTATAAAACTAGAGCAGCCTCTCTACCGGCACAGCTTTCAGACAGACGCTGCAGTGCTGCTGAGTCGAGATGATTCGTTTGACTTCGACATCCAGAGACATGTTGGCTGTGTGTACCGTCGCTCTCCTCTGCCTGATGTCTGTGAGCCATTCAGCTCCTCTGGACTGTAAAGACTTGGTCGAGCCGCTGCATCTTCTGGATCCTCGTCAGTTGGAGGGCACATGGACTCTAGTTGCAGATAGTCTGAGAATCATCGAAGCCACACTGCCTCCTCAACACAGCGACAGCACAAGTATTAAATTCTACAACTCAACGTTTGTCCAAGCCAATCGCTTTGACAACCTGTGCCAATATACGTTCCAAAACGTCTCAATAGTGGGACCTAACTTCCACTATAAGGCAGGGCCAGGGTTTCACTTCAATGGGACCTTATACCAAACATCCTGTGTGGACTGTGTGATGCTGAGCTTCAACACTGATACGCCACATTTTAAGATAAAGGAATTGTGCCTGTTCAGCAAAAGGAGAGAAGTGGACCAAAAGGAGATGGAGGAGTTCAGCGCTCAGGTGAAGTGTCTGAAGATGCCTCGACACAATGTGATGGATCCAACCAAGGAGCTCTGTCCGGTCCACTCAAACTCCAACTAATGAGACTGATGAGGAGAAAAACAGCTTCCAATGGCTGAAGATAATTTTGGTACTGATATATTCAGTGACTGTGCGATTTCATGAATAATCAGAAAGACCTTCCTGCTGTGATCATAATTTGTATTGTATCATATCGTTTTTTGTCTCACGCTCATTGCTTGGGTGTCTTTTAAACCAAACACCATGTCAGTTTGCATTAAATTTTCTAAAATGCCTCAAGACAACTACTGGCCTTCCAGTACAAAGGATATATAGAAAAATACAAATGCTGAAATGTTTTATTCGATTTGCATTAATGCCTGACCACAGGGTAGACCAGTAAACATCCAGTGTAAACAGTGAGCTAAACTGTTTACTCATTTTATTTCACAATCGCTAAATCCACAGGTGGATAAGGGAATATGAAACCAGCAACGCCTCTAAAACAGACAGTCAGACACCACAGTGCAACTGATAGAAACATCCTAAAACAGGAGGAGAGATGGCCAGAGACATGTTTACCGTGTTTGCAACCGTTCTCTGCCTGATGTCTGTGAGCCACGCAGCTCCTCTGGCCTGTAAAGACCTGATCCGGCCTTTGGATCACCTGGACCATTTCAGCGGAACATGGGCTTTAGTCGCAGGCAGTCTCCACGACAATGCGACTGCGGAACTGCTAAAACAACAAAAGAGTGTAGCTATTCAAGTCCACAATTCCACATACACCCAAAGCATCCGCTTAAGGGACCAGTGCCAGTACGAGTTCCACAACTTCTCAGTAGAAGGCAGCACCTTTACGCTCAAGATGAAAACTCTCAACTTTACTGGGACCATCTTCCATACATCCTGTCCGGACTGTTTGGTGCTGTGGCTGGACCTGAAATACAACATATCCGACTTCTATCTGTTCAGCAGGAGGAGGGAGGTGGAGCAGAGAGACATGGAGGAGTTCCGAGCTCAGGTGGAGTGTCTGAACAGGCCTCCGCCTGTCTTGATGGATCCAACTCAGGAGCTTTGTCCAGAGCAGACTGACAGCGAGCCAGCGGCCAACACTGAGGAGAAAACACAGGGACAGGAGGCTTAGGACGTTTGCTGTTTGTTCACACAGTCTGAAAGAATGGTAATGAATTTGAATTGTATCCTGTCAAGGAAAAATAAATGATTTAAGAAAATGTGATATGTTTTGAGCTTTATCACAAGATTCCTTTTGTCCAGGGTAATTGAGATAAAACAGTCATGGAATTTGACTTGCAATATTAGATACGTGCTGTTTAGCAAACAGACGGTTCAGGTTCTCCAGAAAGACAAATTGGTGGCTATTGAGAAAAGAGAACAGGGAGCACAATTTCAAGGGAAAAAAACATGACCATAAAGATGCAAAGCTTCAGCACGTTTAGCTGCTGTCTTGGATTCACACAGCAATTAATAAAAGCAGGCTTGTGACTCGTAGCCAACAACCGTGGACTCAGTCAGTGTGTGAGTTTTATTTTCAGACAGAATTATTTTCTTTTGATACGTTAATGATCAATGAATCTCAAGAGAGAATAGACCTTTTTTTCACAGCAGACATTTTCACTAGGAAAAGCATGGCTGTTACTTATTAACACTAGGGTTGGCTCTGTTCTATGTGAGAGAGAGACAGTCAGCATGCATAGGTGTGAAACTCAATCAGTAAGTTCATTTTGCTAACATTTTTTATGGAAACGAATAATTTAAAAAATATATATATCCACAGAGCTTTTAGAAAGGTGCAGAATCAAAAGTATCACTTCTCGTGAAAAACATTTTTTGATTGTGAGTAACTAAGAATAATAGTAATAGTAATTTGTTAACAGTGTCACAGCTCTTGTCAATCAGATTTATTTCTCTTTTTATTATCTTATTGCAGTGTATAAACTGTTAGAATGAACTGACAACCCATTGAGGGCGCATGCGCTTCAAGCAACAGCTGTGTTGTGACGTGAATGCAATGGAAGGGGGTCGAGAGTGACATCTAGTGGCTGGATGTTATCAATGTTGTCAATAGCACCTTTAAAGCTGTATTCTACGATTTGAAAGGTTTGAAAAAAGCAAACGCAAAAAGCACCCCCCCCCCCTCACACACACACATACACACACCCCTCCCCTCTGTGCTCCTCCGAGTTCGTATCGTTCCACCTCCCCTCTTTTACAAAAGCAGTTCAGCGAAATGTGTTTCTGAAAACATTTTTATGCGAGAAATAAGTTATGCAGTTGCTGAATCTGTCTTTATTTTAGATCGACAAACGGTCAGTTTGTAAGATTTTCGAGAGCTTGCGGGCGGCCCGTCTCTGGAAACTCGCCGCTCCGCGCCGGCATTACACGGCTTCTTACATAGACAATGAATGGGAACATCCCCTCCGCTATGAACTCAAGCAGGCCATTTAGTTTAGTTTCCCTGGGTGCACAACATGTACAAAGCAGTAATAGTGTTTATTACGGCCACGAATGATGACACATTATCGGTGTAAATCCAGCGGGTGCCGGTCGGATTTCTCTCTCACCCCGACTGCAGTACGTCCCCGATCCCAAACTGGGGCAACAAGCGTCTTGTCCGCTCGTAGTTTCAAACGCGGAAGTGAGCCGGGACGAGACGTGAGCAGGAGCAGGAGAGTGAGCAAGGATGGGATTGGAACATTTAGCCAATAGTAGCCATGCGGACCGGATGGCTACTATTGGCTAAAGTTTGGCTCAAGTGAAAAATCGCAGACTACAGCTTTAATGTTATCATTTTGCACCTGTGCTGTTCCATGTGTGACATGTCACCACACTGGAGGGGAAAACAATTCATCACTCTCCATTGACTTTGTATACTGTGAAGGGGCCTCCTCGTCACTTTAGTGTACTAGCAAACACAAATACCTAAAAGCTGCTGCGCGGTGGGATGGGAAAACTGAGGATAAAGGCAATAAGACATGATGCATCAATGAGAAGAATGGGAGAAATGTAGGATCCTGACACTCAGCATGCTAACGTAACATGTGCAGTATTTCGTCCAAATGTCAGATCTATATTTTTGTAAGTTTTGCTAAAGCATTTTAATGGTATGCAACATTTGTTATAGTGGAATGTGGATGTGTCAGAAAGCTTTGTAGTATGTTTGCAAGGCCTTAGCTGACTACAGTAACTTGCTAACACATTAGCTCAATAACAGCTAACTTGTCCCATCATGTCATCATAAGGTGCTACAATAATCCTTAGATGTGCTGAAATCTAACATTTTAGCCAACTACAGGCATTTATTTCAGTGGTTTCCAGCTACATATTGTGGAACTGTTGTCCCTATTATCTGCATTTATGTAAAACCCTTATCTTTGAAATCCATTTCTACCCGTATTTCAATCTGAGCACTCACTATTGTCAGGATTTCAATCCAAGAAAAGTAAAAACACAAACTGTTTTGTTGTGTAAAGTGTGAAAGGCAACATTGAGAGAGAGCCATGATTGAGATTGAGTCATGCTCCAGTGTAAACACTCAAAAGTCCCGGTGCTCAAAACATTAAGTTTCACAATCCCAGAATCCACAGATCCAAAAGGGACTCTGCTCTCTGGTGTTTTCAGTATTGTGAAACCGGAGCTTTCTGAAACAACTATAAAATCAGCCGTATTATTCCAACACTACAGAGCGACTGATACCTGATATAATCATCCAAAGACCTCAACAGACATCTCATAATGATTTCACCATACAGAGACACGTTTGCTGCCATTTTTCTCTTCTGCTTGATGCCTGTGAGCCATTCGGCACCTCTGACCTGCGAAGACTTGCTGCGGCCTTCGGACCAACTGGACCCTAGTCATTTGGAGGGGAGACGGGCTATGGTTGCAGGAAGTCTGAGCCATCTACCATTCATGGAGAGGTTAGGAAGTAGAGAGAGCGCTACGGCTTACTTCTCCGGCAACACCAGTGAAACCAGCATCTCCTTCCGTCGCAGCTCGCGTATGGACAACGAGTGCCACTACGCTTCCTACAACATCTCCCTGGAAGGCAGCAGCTTCACCTTCGATGACGTCAACACGACCTTCACCTATACATCCTGTAAAGACTGCTTACTCTTGAGCTGCAATGTGGAGTCTGGAAAGCGGCAGCACTTTTACCTGTTCAGCAGGAGGCGGGAGTTAGACCAGGAGGAGATCGAGGAGTTCAGGGCCCAGGTGAAGTGTCTGAACATGCCTCCACCTGTTGTGATGGATCCCACCAAGCCTCTTTGTCCAGAGGCTGGCGATCCAGCCCAAGAGAAGACGGAGGGACAGAAGCACTGAAAGACATCCAGGAGATAATGAGTCATGCAGTTTAATCTGTAACTTTAATTACATTACCTTTCAAAATACAACCTTTTCAGAAGATTTTATTTGAAACGATTTAGCCAATTTTGTGACACAATAAAGATAGTGTGTAGACCTGATTACATGAACAGACACTGGTTCACTGAAAATATATATCATATAAGTATATGTGATTTAGTGTCCAGTTAATTGGCAACATTATATCAGAAAAGCACATACTAGGACATGGCATGATCATAATGAGAAATTACATTCTATAAAATGTTGGAAGGGTCATAAAACAGATTCTCTGGATCAGCTTTTTGCAGGGTTTTTTGGGGTCAGTTTTTTAGGTACTGTAAAATGTGATCTATAATTCAGTTTCATGCATTTAAATCACCACCAAATAAAAAGGGATTTATTTATATAGAGTTATATATATACACAGCACAACTGTTACACCAGGATCACAATCTCCAAGGCTGCACACGATGGCCCCGGACTTCATTAATCCACAATCCTAAATCTCATTATCATGACTTCATATGGGAAGTTCTAAATAAATGTGGTTTTTGCTTATGATGACCATGCAGCCTTGTTAGCGGGTTTAGGGCTTACCTTTGGCTTGCTGAGTCAGTAAATGATTGGAGGAGAGAGTGCGGCGTCTCTCGTAGACTTAATGAGGATCTGCATGGCTGTGGAAGAATGTTGGATAATGTGCTGTGGTCTCTGATGGCCTTCAGGAATTTGAAGTCCTCCTCTGACCACAGACTCCGAGAGCTCAAAGAACTCGCAGAGAAGAGTTAAATATGTTGAATCTCAAAGTAGAAATCACCCCTGATATCATTTATAGTGAAGCTTTGGAGCTTCAATCATTGTAATTATTAAATTCATCTGAATAATTTACAGTTTATATATATTTTTTAAATGTTTTGTTCCAGATTTTTATTGAGGAAAGGAACATACTCATTAAATATTAGATATTTGAGAAACAATTGTAAGAATATAGACTATGAGAGAAAGTTGTGGGACACAAAATGATGATAAAGAGTAAAACAGAGAGAATAAGGCAACAAGTTGCTCAAGTCCTATTTTTTTTTAACAATAAGCAAAACACAGGATGCGAGGAGAATGGATGGAAGATATATTCAGCTAAACAAAACAAGTAAATTAACGTTTATGGCATGTATTTTACACATAGAGCACCTCAGGTCAGACCGATGCATAGATGACGTGAAGAATGGGAAAACATTTTTTTGCTTATAAATTATTGTTCATGATGAAACATTTTTCATCACTGATAGTGCGCTATGGTATAAGGGGAGCCACAAAACAGCAAAAAAGGTGTGAAAACATTTACTAAACATATTCTGGCTGAGGAGTAGTGGTGCGGTGGCAATTCCCTGTGCAACAGCAAAATACAACTGTTATAGTTACTTGAATGAGTCATGCAGCTGTAGCTCACTGTGTTTAGGGCTAATGTGACATGGGGATGCTTTACATGATCACAGGAAAGAACAACATCAAAAGGCTGAATATAGTCACATTGAATGACCAGAAAAACTGCATATGCTGCAATAAGAAGTGATCCTAAGTTGCCTTTGAGGAAACACACATTTTAATTACCTGCAAACAAAGTTCATAGCCATCATTAATAACCATGTGGTATTAATAAAAGAACAGAAGAACTGACCCTTAGGACTTTTCCCTCAGATCTGTTCAGGGAGATAGGACACACAATGGTTTTTAATCGCTCTTTAAATCTTTTAGATCACATCCCCGGTCATACTGTTTACCTATTTAACAATATATGTATTATCCCTGTACAACAAAATATGATGTGTGCTTACGTAAGATGGTAATCAATAATAAAATTACATCCATCCATCAATCAATCTGCCACTATGGAGTCTTCATTATAAGCCTGCCCACTTTTAAGCCATCCAATCAAATGTGAAGGATTTGGTTGAAATCACTCTTGGTACTGCAAACAGCTCAAATACTCCAGTTTCGCTGGGGGATTGTTATATTTTGGACGCTAAAGACGTTCTAACTTCCATATCTTTATTGCTATTTATTGTGTGATGAGGAGAGGTTTACCAAGGTGTATACGGCTGACAAAGTAAAGTAGCATCGCATGTCCATCAGGGACGAAGGCATTGTTTTAATCCTATAGAATGTATATAAGAAGTTGACGTAGTCATTGTGAAGTCAGCCATTGTTTTATTGACTGAATGTTTACTGAGATAATAAATCAAGTGAGAAGTAGGGTCATTTTCTCATAGACCATGCATTCAGAATTATTTTCGCCCCCCCGATGGCCAGGAGAGAGAATGCAAGTTTGAGGCACTTTTTGGCTTCACTGTTCAGAAACTGAGGTTGCCGCCTGGTTCTGATAGAATAAAGGGTATGGGAAATGCACGGGAGAAAGAACAAGGAACAAAACTTAAAGATGCTAAATAGAAAACCGTTTTGAAAATGTACATTGAAAATGAACTCCAGATTGGAAAAGACTGAAGATTTCCTGGGCCAGTTGACATTTTTCCACAACTTCCAGACCATTGTTTGTGCAGTTGAAATGGGATTTATTTTTGTCTTTCTCTGAAAATGTCAGTACAGAACATTTGCATTTGATTAACAGTTCGTACCTGACCGCAGACCAACAAACAGGTTCACTAAATGAAGAGTCAACCGGCGTTCATGTTTAGTAGTCACAACAACAGAAACAGAAATATTCCTTTCATTTCACAACCACAACAAACCCATGAAAAGGGGGACTCTGCTCTTTGGCATTTTCAGTATTGTGAAACTGAAGGTCTCTCGAACAACTAAAACCAGCCTAATTACAGCTAGACAGTGTTGCCTGCAGACAATATAATAGACAACAGACAGTGTTTCATATCACAAAGACATGTTTGCTGTCTATGTCATCACTCTCCTCTGCTTGATGTCTCTGATCCATTCATTTCCACTGGCCTGCAAGGACTCGGTCGGGCCTTTGGATCAACTGGACCCTCATCATTTGGAGTGAAGATGGGCTCTGGTTGCTGGGAGTCTGAATGATCCGGCACATGTGGAGAAAAGCAAACGTAGAGACATCAACGTTGCCAATGCAAGCGACACCTCCAAACTGTCCTCGGCATCTTCTGTTTAGGTGACAGCAGTCTATACCTGCACTCCAACATCACAACTTCACCCTAAAGGAGTTTAACCTCACTGTGACTTTCCTCCAGACGTCCTGCCCGGACTGCTGGGTGATGCGCTTCAATGACGGGTCAAGGAAACTCCTGCGTCTGTACCTGTTCAGCAGGAGGAGGGAGGTGGAGCAGGAAGCCGTGGAGGAGTTCGGAGCTCGGGTGGTGTGTGTGAACATGCCTCCACTTGTAAATGATGGATCCTACTAAAGCTCCTTGTCCAGAACAGATCGCCACCTAGCCGGCGGAGAAAACAGAGACTTAAGAGACTGTGGCTCATGACATATCATCACAGAATCATTATATTCATGTTTGATTTTCACTTTTGTATCTTTGCCTCGAGGCACAATGTAAAATTAGAATGCATTCATTCTAAATTATGTGCTTGAAACCCTTCCCTTCGCCCAATGATAGCTGGGATCGGCTCCAGCCCTCCCGCGACCCTGAATACAGGATAAGCGGTAGACAATGGATGGATGGATGGATGGATGTGCTTGAAAGATTGATAGCAGCATTGACGAAACCACAGATGGGAACTTGGCCTACTTAAAATTCTATAAATTAATCCAACAAGTGTTTGGTACATTTCTGCTTGAAATTAAGTTAAATAGCTTTCCTGTGTCTGTAAATAAATAAACTGCAGTGAGGACTTAGTCTTGGTGGGGTGTAAAGTTATTATTAACCTTAATGTTTATATGGCACTTCATGTCAGAACGTTTGCCGACCCCCTGATTTTTTTGGAAAACAGATTACTTTGATCAGTGACTCAGAACATTGAACATTCAGACAAACCTTATTCTCCATTACAACGACTTGCTCACAAGCAAAGATATACAGTTCAAAACTTACATTTCTGCAAAATTGTCCATACCAAAGGTTCAACTGTGAATTCAATTGTATATTCTTTCCATAATCCAAACGCAAATGCATTTTTAAAAATCTACCTTTTGAGCAAGAGAATTGAACACTGGAAAAGACAGTGAACACTGTTGATGGATAATTATTTCATGTAACTTTTGGGACTCAATATTTTAGCAATGTTTAACAATATCTGTAATAACCAAACAGTGGATTGTGGCCCTGATAAACTTCTGGGCTAATGTAGTTATATATATAAAGCTATAGCTTTTGTTGACGCTGGCTTCTCTGTTATATGATCACAGTGAGAGGTATGAACCAGTAGGCCGATTATAATTTGTTATGTTTCTATTTTGTATATTGTGCAATATTATACTCAAAATATTAATTGTGAAAAAATGATTGCTGAAATGTTTTACTTTCCGGCAATTTAGTCGACATCTGGTGCGGAAAACCCTGATGAGATGCTTATCTTCAACCCTCTCTTATATTGTCAAAGGTTTTATGGGCATTTGGGTGTTTGCCTTCCTTACCAGTGTTTTGTCCATTAACCAGGCTAACACTGTCAAGCAAATATAGTTCATTTGGTCTTCTCTGGGCGATAAGTCCTCTACCAATTTAAAACTGCAGTAATTGAACTCAGATAATTTCTACTTCTACTACTTGCAGTCGTGCTTGTCTCACATTCCTGTCACTGTGACGAAAGAAACCCTCTGTTCTCCTACTTGTCTCCGCTCCTCACTGCAAGATAACTATTATATAAATGCATGGTGTATGCTCATATCTGGAGGGCTTACTTTTTCATCACAAAAAGGCTGCATTTTCTTTATACTCTGTGACTATAAGTGAACGTATAACAAAGTGACACATAAAAACAAGTAGAGCTCCAGTGCAAATATAAGAGTCACAGTACTTGAAACATTTCTTTTATTTCTCAATCACAGAATCCATAAGGGACTCTGCCCTCTGGTGTTTCCAGCGTTGTGAAAGTGGAGCTCAACTATAAAACCGAACCTCTTTGGTGGCATCCTTTTCAATTACACACTTCAGTGCATCTGAGTCCAGACGTGCGGTAATATGATTTCAACCTACAGAGACATGTTTGCTGTGAGTGCAGTCGCTCTGCTCTGCTTGATGCCTGTGAGCCATTCAGCTCCTCTGGCCTGTGAGGACCTAGTCCGGCCTTTGGATCAGCTGGACCCTCGTCATTTGGAGGGGAGATGGGCTTTAGTTGTGGGCGGTCTAAACAATCCGACCAATTTGGAGTTCTTCAAACGTAGAAACAGCTCCAGCATTAACTTCTCCAATGTTCAGGCGACCTCCAACATTTTCTACACACCCAGCGTTGACGCGGGGGGGACGTGCCTCTATCACACATACAACATCTCACTGGAAGGCAGCGTTCTCACCTTTGACCCGCGGGATCGGGTGAACCTCACTGTGACCTTCCTCCACACGTCCTGCCCAGACTGTTTGGCGATGCGTTTCGACAACGAGTCAAAGGAAGCCGTGCGTTTGTACGTGTTCAGCAGGAGGAGGGGCCTGGAACGAACGGAGATGGAGGCCATCAGGGCTCAGATAGAGTGTCTGAACATGCTTCCACCTGCCGTGATGGATCCTAACAAGGAAATGTGTCCAGAGCAGAGTGTTGCTGATTCAGCAGCTGCTCAGACTGAGGACTGAAAGCTTATTAAAATCATTTAACAGTGCGTTCAGTCAGTGCTTTTGTCAAGTGAGACGGATATTTTTTCCGCACCTCACAACGACAACATTTTAAAATCCATTTCCAAATTTCAGAACAAGGCTCAGTTAGTGGCTGAGCAGTTGCACAAACCATTCATGACAAAAGAAGGACAAACCTCTCTTGTCAGCCTTGGGTGGTTTTCATTTCAGAATTAAATCAATTTCCAGCTGTAAAATTGCAATGTATCAATTAAAATAATTACTGAATGGATGTAGTTTTGATTCCTTACTTGTGTTGTATTGTGTTTGACACCAAGTCACTAAAGGGGCACTTCAAAAATATATTATTGCATTTCCATAAAGTTGGAGGGCTTGCAAAAGATTTCTCATAGAATGGTGTCTTTTGCGCAGTTTTCCACAATTTTAGTCTCCAAATCAAGATGACATTGTTCAAGCGAGTCATTTTTAAACTTGACAAAGCTCTCTCCAGAGGGTTTTACATATTATGAAATCAACGCTTCTATTCTTACAACAACAAAAAAAACATAAAACATATTAGAATTGGAAGATACAAAGTATATGACCAACAACGACGCTCTGGTTTGTGATGCTGTTTATACATTAAACGTGCACTTTATAAATATATGTGTATGTGTTTTTCCTCGTAATACTTTATTTTGACCAACATGGAGAAAGGACTGACAATCTGTTTTGTGATATTGTGATATTTTTATGGCTGTGGTAGGGTGAGCTGGTCCACCTTAAGAGCCAGCCCACCTTAAGTGAACCTCATTACTCCCTGAGACACCAGGTGTAATTTCTGGAGTTCTATTTCTATTCAGGCTACTCTATATAGATATTCCCCTAAAACCCCACAGGTCAGTTGCACAATGTGAAGAGTGAGCTGCTTGGTTTTGTCTGTCGATTTTTAGTAGATTTGTTCTTGTGAACACCGTTTTAATGTAGTTGGCCAGGCTTTCAACTGCCAGCTCTCTCTCCCCATGAGCCCCTTCTGATTATAAACCGCTGTGACCTGAGGTAACTGTTTATCAAATGTTTTCTTATTGTTTTCTGTTTTTGTTTTCAATCTCAGGAATTATTTAATTGTTTGTTAAGCGGTGCTGATTGCTGTTTTGCCTATAATTCTGGGCAACACTACCTATTCAATGCATGCTCTTTGAGTGTGTTTTGTTGTGTTTGCACCAGGCTCCTTCTTTTTGATTTGACTTTGTGTTTGTGTCTGAGAGTTATCACCTTTCTGACCAAAACCTCCCGCCACATGACCGTTTCTTCCCTTCCGCAGTTGGGATCCTCAACAAATTCCTTGTCCCCCACCCCCACTGACACTGACATTTGCACACCTGCACTCAAACCCACCACTTTATAACTTTATTACTCTTAACAATCTTGTACTTTTTTAAAAATCTTTTGCACATTCCTGTACAGCTCTTCCGTCTCTATTTATCAATCATTCCTCACGTTATGTCTCTGTTTGTTGTGGTAGTGAGGCGACCTTACTGCTCCTAATTTTTTAAAAAACCACTAGGAGTTCTTAAAATCACAGATTTAAAAAATGATATAATAAGAATTAAATGTTAAAATCCACGGTCAATGAAGGGGAATGGAAGTACTCCGACTCCCCAAGGGCTCTGCTCCAAACTATATATGTAACCTCAGTAAGACAGTGGTGTAAACCACTTTTACAGATAGAATGCATAAATGAACATATATGCATAAGAGGCAGGGACGTACAGGTAAACGAACAAATGTAAAACATGGCTCTTCAAAAATAAGTGCTAAAATGATCAAATAATAGACACAGAAATTCCACATTTTCAAATAAATTAAAGGTTAAAAGGTTAGACATAATATATAGTACCTGTAGGCATACACTTTAATAATTATTGTTATAAGAATTTTGTATAACCTCATGTCTTAAAGTTTTCTTTGTTCAGGTTACAGCTTTATGTGTTGAACTGTTTATTACTTTAGTATCCCCATGGCTGACCTAAATGTTATCAGAGGCCTGGTAGTCATGATGTCTTGTTCTACATGAAGGTTAACTGTCAGTGACGCGTTATCTCCTGTGCCTTTAAAAGACTCAAGTCACAACAGTGATTTAAGCACTTTCTCTGTAGCATCCTCACACGTTGTTGCACTGTAACTGCTCCTCTTGATTAAAGTCAGACGTCGACTTTACTTCTGTCTCTGATCTCCTCCTTGGGTGAATTTATTCGTTTACGGACGAATTCTTTTAACAATTATAACTTTTAAATAAAAACAATTAATTAAATAAATAGAATTGTCATTAAAAAAACTCAATCAAGGACATCTGTCTGAGTTTGGGGAGGAACTAAGGTTAGGCACAATAAGCTTCAAGCCTGGATTGTTATATTGTGAATAATTGACCAGAAAAACTAAACAAAAACTGAAATAAAAATGTACATGTAAATCCATTCATCTCCAAAGTCATCCCAACATTTCTTCTCTTTGGGGGAAGATCAGAAAGCCCTTGAATAATGCTGACAGAATATTTTAGTTCAATTCTTTAGATTCATCGATTGCTTGCATTCAAATACACTGAATATGTTTGGACTGTTGATAAGACAAAACAAGCAATTTGAAGATGTCACTTTGAAGATGTCACCCTTGCATTTTTTGGCAATTCTCTGTAAACTAGTCAGTTTATTATAATACGACTAATAACAGTAAGACAATAATTTGCCCATTAATCAAGGCCTGACCCAGATAAGATATGCTATTGCTCTCGTTGTATCTCTCTAACCTAGGCAAGTGGAGAGTGCTTATTTATACACAGATTTGGTCCAATGCAAACATTGATGTCTCCCTAAGCAATCAAACTGTCTTTCATTGCACAATAATGAAGTTTACAGTGCAGTTTGTATCACACTGGTTAACTACAGTGGTATGAACCCCAAATAAACCATTTTGTGGTGACTAAATTGCAATAAACAGATCAAAAGGATGCAGAAATAGCATGATGATGATTTATAAAAAGTCTGAAGTCATAGTTTGTTAGGTCTGCCCCCAAGACGACACGCAAACTACTTTTAAAATGCTTGATTTCAGATTTCACGATCAGCAGATGGATTTATTAGTTTGGCGTTGGAAATCATGCTAAATTCACTTATCTGCTATTATAAAAGCCTGTGTCTGGTTCATTTGCTTTCTCACCCCAAACGCTGGAAGTGGAGCCTGACCCTGAACCGTACTAACCGAGCAAATAGATCCAATCAATAAGGTTTGTTAATGCTCTGTTTATTTAATAATAATTTCCACATATCTTTAACAAATCCCTTTCCAAAGTCTTTATCTCAGCTCATCCCATAATTTCTTCTCCACAAGGAAGAACATACAATCCTTGAATGTTATTAGCAGAATTAGTTCATTGCGTGAAGTGACATACATATAGTCGTTTTTGTTCATCTCTAGATTCAACAAATTAGAAAATGGCTCTTATGTTGGTTATGAACTTGATTATGCATAGCTACTCTGAGCATTGTTGTATGTTATCTCTATATAATTATTGCAAACAAAGACAAGGTTGTAGACTGGTGACCTCATTCCAATGCAAACACTGTTTGGTTCCCAGAAAATATCTAAATAAATAATCAACACAAACATTGAAGTGAAGTACAAAGATTACATCAAGTAAACAAACTTTCTTCTGTTGCACCATCATGAAATTCACATTTACACAAGGGATCATGAACCTGTACTGTGTTGCAAGACTGGACATTCTTATGGTTGAACTATAAAGTGTCCCACTCCAGCTCTTGGAGACAGATAACAACCGACGCCACCGACTATAAGCTGAATACAATCAACACAGAATCAGTGTTTTTCCACCATGTTGGCTGTGTTTGCCGTCCTTCTCCTCTGCTGGATATCTGCGAGCCGTTCGGCTCCTATGGTCTGTGAAAAACTGGTCCACCCTTTGGATCAGCTGGATGCTTCTCATTTCAAGGGTGAATGGGCTTTAGTTGCAGGCAGTCTCAGCCACCAGCCGTCTATGGAGGCCCTGAGACTTAGAGACAGCATCACTATGTTCTTCTCCAACTCCAGTGAAACTTCCAACTATTCCTACACCCAAATCAACCGCTTTGGCGATCGATGCCAGCGTCTGCCCTACAACATCTCAGTGGAGGGCACCGCCTTTACATTCGATGTGGGGAATTGCTTCGACCTCAGCGCGTCTTTCCGCTACACCTCCTGTCCAGACTGTGTGGTGATGCGCTGGGACGTCAAGTCCACGAGGAGGGTATCTCTAGACATGTACCTGCTGAGCAGGAGGAGGGAGGTGGAGCAGAAGGAGCTGGAGGAGTTCAGGGCTCAGCTGCGGTGTTATAACCTGCCTCCACCTGTCGTCATGGATCCTACCAAGGAGCTTTGTACAGAACAACCTGAGACCCAACCAACAACAGCAGCAGCAGCAGCAGCAGCAGCAGCTCAGATTGAGGAGGAATCGGTGTAACAAAAGCCACGAGGAACTTTGACACATGATATTACTACTTTAGTATTTTCACATTGCTCATATTCATCTACATATCTTGACTCAATAGGTTAATGACCAGAATGCATATTTCTCATCATCAAGAGACGATGGGATTTATTCTGTGTGAATGTCCATTTCTGTTCTGTTCCTGTATTGTATTTGAGCACACATACATCCCTGATGAATTGCAGCAGGCAGTTTGATCATTGAGTAATTATTTTTGGAGACCCACATGCTTATAAATTGTTCTTTTTGGAATCAACGTTTGCATTCAAGGGTTAAAGGATAGTGTTGTACGACGTTTGGGGCAAAATTGTGCATTGTGATTTTAGGCTACATGACCAACAATGAATTGATTGAACTATTTTCTTTTTAATAAATAGATGTATTCAACAGAGTGCTGTAAATTACACCTTGACACAGTTCACTGAACTCACACCTGTTATTTGTACCAAAGAAAATCATGTAGACCATAAAAAAAAAAAAAAAATCTAAGTTTGCTTCCCCCCAGATATAAGAGGACAAAATTGAAGCATGCAGTGATATAATCGCCCCCCTTTATCCCGCTGGTACATTCCTCATTTACTTGCGTGGTGTAATAATCAAAGTGTGTTGCTCACTAATGGGATTAGTACTATACATTTTCAGATCCACAACAATAGGGTAAGCCTCGAGCACATGCGCTTCTGCTTGCACACATGCTCGGTGTCGTGTGCGCGTTGGTGAACGTTTGCGTGGGCGTGCACAACCGCTGCACCGAGGGTGTTAGGGTGCACAAAGGAGGAGATGCAGGCGGCGAGGCTGTGGAGCTGTGAGGGATTCCTTTTGATTCAACATCAGTGACCTCAAACAAGAGTGTCTGAGTGTCTGCCATATGGAGGGCATCCTCAAAGCTTTTTGTTAGCAGGTATGTGCAGCTCTACATTCAAGTATTCTGTCACTGCTTTTGTTCAACTTGAAATTCTGTCCACTGTAGACCAATCAGGTGAGTGATTATGGCAATCGGAAACAAGCGTGTAACAGATTATTAGCCTGCAGAGACCAGCTTTGACTGGTGTTACTGTTTGTCACAATGACTAAAGCCTATCAAAGAAAGTGACCTCAACATGTGAAGAAGGATGTCAGCAACCATTACATAGCAGCATAACTCATTCTAATTAGGGATGAAGTAGGCTGCCTTTATTTGAGTTCATTTGCATTTTTGTCAAATTGCCTCAGATCTAAAAGTACCTCAGGACACTGCTGACCCCCAAAAGGAGGGCAAGTTTATTTGTAAGGCCCGTCGCAGATGTATTTTTAATGATGATCGTGATTTTGCTGTTCTTTTGATAAAGTGAGTCCCTTAGATAATGAGCAAAACATAACTCTGTTATGTAATGGACTTTTAATCTGCAATCTCATGCAACCTCCATTACCCAAATCAGAGAGCTGGAGAACCTTTGGTTAACTTCTGTCTGTTTCTCTGAGCATCTAATATAACCGAACAGTGTGTCATATTACATTTATAATGCCATTAGCTTGTTGAAAGAAATGTACATATGGACGATTAGGGTCATTAGGGAATGCGAGTTCACAACCAAAATTGTCAGATTACGTTACGACGCCACGATTGTTCCACTGCTGTAGCATCATTGTATTAATTGATGTATTCTTGTTCGTCTTCAGCAGGATGTTCCACAGAATCAGCATGTGTCCGAGAATACATGGAGATTTGCAATAGGTTTACATTGTAAAAATCTCTTTCTCACTGGGACACAATACCTGATAGTGTTCTCCAGTTATGTCTGGAATCAGTACAGGTGCAGTATGCACAAAGCAGAGGCCGTGAGTGAAAACTTTGCCAACTATCCCATCTCGCCTCCCACTCACCTCCCATGAGCACAAACCCAGTCCGACAGCAGCCAGGGTACATAATGGGCACTGAATGAAGTCAAGGCCACATTCTGAGTCCACTCTAATAAGCTCTTTGATGAAGATGTACACTCTTAAAACAGAAGGGTTCCATCTGGTCTTCCTGAAGGGTTCTGCACAGAACCACTTCCTTGTGGAAAGCCCTTTTTAGAAGAAAGGGGTTTTCAAGGGTTCAATGGGTTCTTGTCCCATTAAAAATATAGATTTTTTTAAACAAAAAAAAAAAAAAAATATATATATATATATATTTTTGTAAGAAAGGGATCTTCAAGGGAGGGACCACAAGCCAAGCCAAAACTGTGACTGTGAACCAGGATTGTTGGGGGTTACGCTGCACCACATCAGCCTCGGCCCATAAAGGTTCTAGATTATACCCTTGGAAGGTAGAAGAGTTCTGGGTAGAACCCCCTGGGTGGGTTCTTGTTGAGCACTCTTTTGGGTGGAACCATTACACCATACAAAGGTACTCTCTAGAACCTCTCAAAAGGGGGTTCTGGGTGGAACCTCTCAGATATGGTTCTAGGTGTCACCTTTTATGCTGTCTTATCGATTCTGGTAGATCGCACTGAGAGGGTTCCAGGTGGATCTTTTTGTTCTATCCTATGAGATCAAGCTGAAACAAACTATGTGGTTCTAGTTCGCACATTAGAAATGAATGGTGAAATGACACAATTTTACCAATATATATGAAGCCGATGGAAGGTTCCCCAAACAGAGTCTCTCATGAATCACTGCTCCCCCCCTGCTCTCATCCTGCTTTACCCACATTAGACCACTTTGTTCTGCTTGTGGTGCCCACATGTTCTGCCACCATTGTGACTACAGTGTTCCCCATTAGTCCTGTCGTGTTGTGCTTTCAGTACTTTTCTCTCTACATGAAGGCAGAGCTGCACTGTGCCCATCTATCTAACTGTCTATCTATTGTATCTGTCCATCCGTCCCAACTGATGATCAGAGACGAGTCCTCCTTCTGTGATCTACATTCACCCTAATGATCAGTCAGTGTTGGAGTCCAGCCAGAGTTACTTGGCAAGAATCAACATGGATGAGAAATGTGTTTGTCAGGATGCAGGCTGAAAAGAAGATGATAGAGGAGTGTGTGTGTGTGTGTGTGTGTGTGTGTGTGTGTGTGTGTGTGTGTGTTAAAGAAGAAGAGCAGAGCTGGCCTCTGCTTTAGTCGGTATACCCTGCGGACAATCCTATTGTTATTTCAGACTGTGTGTGTGTGGTACTGAGCCGTTCCTCAGCCTGTAAGCAGATTAAAGAAAGGTGTGTTCAGCAGAACACTTTATACATCGCACAGTGGAGAAGAATAGTAGCTACCACCTTACAACCCCCGGCCAAGCACAAAGCACAAACAGCCTGTCTGTCATACAATAACTGGAACAGTATCTGCTATTAAAAGCAGAAAAAATCAACAACAAAAGGTCATACCACAGGCTTGAGACTAATGCTTTATTTATATATGTATATGTATGTTTAACATTTCTATTAAAATGTGAGTTTCTTATTGGTATTAGAACACATGTTGACTGAGGTTTGAAAGCAGAAATGAAAACAAAGCACTTGGCATTTCAAAACTATTCCACAGGAAATGTCACAGCAAATACAATGCGATGATTCATACTACAGCGAGTCATATCATCTGCGTTAAAATGATGCAAAACATATAATGGGTGGCCATGTTTTTTGATGAACTGCAATAATCACTCTTTTGTTGCTCCTTTCACTCAGACCGACTGGCTGGAGTCCGAACAGCCTGTCTGCTTCAAAGGGTTTGACACCAGCAGACTTCACCATGGCAACAAAACCCGTGGCCTCTCAGGAACGGGGTCCTGTCCACTCACTAGACGGGTGGGTCAGTGAGTTCTGGGTGCAAGGTGAAGCGGGTGCAACCATAAGCAGCAACTCCATTCTGCAAGACAGACAGGCTCCCAGGGCAGAACCTGAGGAGGACATCGATGTCCCGGAGCCTGGAGCTGGAGACAGAACAGGGCAAGAGGACCAAGTACTCTCAAGATCAGACACACCTGACGCAACCAAATCAGGAAACCAGGAATCAGCAAGAATTAGTCTGTTCTCCTCCAGAGAGGCACAGGGGATGGTGATAGGGTTAGAAGAAGCTGCCCAGCTATCAGAAGCATCGCAGGCTATAAAGGAATCTAAAGAGTCAGTTGAAGCATCTGAGGATGGTTTCCCACCTTCTTCCCCCATCAGCGCTTCACCAACGGAGGAACGCTTTGAGAAGGAGAGCGTTTCCAGCCTAGAGGGGGAGGTGGCTGAGTGGTTCAGTGATGCTGAGGTCATGACAGACCCAACAGAAGACCCTGATAGCCAGGAATGGCCACCTCTTCTCTCTGAGCCTGCAAATAGAGAGGTAGATTGGTCGTCTGAGGAGATGACAGGAGATCATATGACAACAGAGGAGAATTGCACACAGCTGAACTTTTTACCGGATGCTTTTAACAACAGTGAAGCTGAAAATAATATGTCAGGGGCTGGAGCTGCTGGATTATATTCAAATGCCCATCATTCTCCCTTCGACAGAAACGGCTCAGATGATGTATACACTGTGTGTTCTCCTCCTTTTGCTGATGAAAGCGAGGCAGAAGAAGAAGTGAGCATCGATGTTATGTCTTGTCAGCAGCAATGGACTCCGCTAGATATCAGAGGAAAGACTTTCCAAGCCTCACATTCTGCCAATATTTCAGTTTCCACCGAACAAGACTCGACGTCAACCCTGCCTGCAGTTCTCTCAGCAAAACAGCAGGAGGAGCTGTTGTCGCCGAGCCAAAGTCAACCTGCCCCCAGGGGAGCAAACCAGGAAGCTACACAACAGGTGCTCGACCAGAGCGCTTCACCTTTGTCGACCGTTGCCATGGAGCTGTCCAATCAGGGCGGGGTGGCTGCTCAAGGCTCTGGTTGTGTTGCAGCTGTGAGAGAAAGGCACAGCAGGGCGGGGGACGGGACTGAGGGAGAAAGCAAGCAAACAGGTGGAGAGGGAGGGCAGAAAGAGAGTGGACTCGAAAGGAACAGGGCATTTGGACAGCAATACGGTAGAGGACCGGTAAAATATTCAACAAGTGTCCAAACACAAGAGGTTCAAACTGAAAAATACAGCTTTCTGTCTTCTAAACACACCAGGATGGAGAGTGACTCGTGTGACGACAGCCAGAGTGACAGTGGAGTCTCAGCGGACTTCTCACCATGCAGCACTTTGGAGGGCAACGCCACCATCTCCACGGGCACGCCAGCTGTACACAAAGAGACTCCCATTGAGAGGGAGATCCGACGGGCTGTAGAGCGGGAACACAGCCTGAGACGATCCAGAGGGCTTCCGAATCCACCCACGTCTCCAGAGTATGTGGAGATCCCTTTAAGGAAAACTGTTCTCTGCCAGTCAATAACTGCTAAGGCTGAGAGTAGTCAAGGACAAGACAGGCAGTTTGCAGGCAAAAAGATGCAGCATGAGATCAACGAGGAGGCCCAGAGGGAGCAGGATCTGGTCAAGCTTGGGAAAGTTCCAGGTTTTTATGACAAAGGCACGGTACGTGAAGTCAAAGAGAGGAAGCAGCTTTTTGAGGCCTTTCAGAAACCCAGCGATTTAACTTTGACTCTGCCAGCCAGGAGTAAGGCTAGTTCCTGGTCCTCTGCCAGTGACCTTTCAACCCTGGAAAACCAGGGGGACTTCTCTTCCCAGGCATCCACCATAGGAGGCTCACACGCTGGGAGGATCCCCACACAGAGCCTGAACGTAGGAGGCGGTTCCCCTTGCTGTACTCCCAGAGGACCAGGCTTCTCTGAAGGGACAGCCTGTCAGGTCATCATCCTAGAAAACAATCTGAGTGCTCCAGCGCAGAGGCTCTGCCACGCCAAACCAGAGGCAAAGCCTTTCGCTGTAGTCGACTTCCGGAGTCCAAACATGTCAACATCCAGGACAGGAGGACATGGTGGGATTAAAGCGAGAGAGCAGGACAACGAGGAGGGGGCACCCAAGGAGAACCCTTTCTTCAAGCTGCGCCCCTCAGCAAATTTAGTTAAGGTGGAGCAGGACATCCGGGAGGCTCAAGAAAGGGAAAGGGAGCTTCACAAGCAGAGGGTTAGTCTGTATGGGGGCCCAGAGGGTTCAAAAGGAGGGGGGGTCGGAGGAGGGAGGCCGGTCAGCACAGGAGGGAAGTGTCCCACGTTGTCTTCTTCCCTGAATGGACTGACAGTTCCCGACGTACCCGGCTCCTCATCCAGAGGGGGAACTAGACCCACAGCAGGTAAGGTGCAGTGCTGCATGTTGGTCTAAAGCTAGAAGTGTGTGTGTGTGTGTGTGTGTGTGTGTGTGTGTGTGTGTGTGTGTGTGTGTGTGTGCGTGTGTGTGTGTGTGTGTGTGTGTGTGTGTGTGTAATTTGTTATAACTGTGGTGAGATGATGAAAACCCCCATGAAACAGTCCTGCAAGCACATCATTTCATTTTTCTCATGGTCAGTGAAAAACCTCAAAACAGCTTTCGAAATCAGTGTTAGCTGTTATGAGCAATAATTTTGCGCTGGAGACCATCTGGCTGACAAGAAAATACAATTTTGTAACTTCACAATAAATAAAGCATCTAGTCCGTCATATTAATTGCAAAAGCTGAGGTGAACAAAAGTCCTGAGTCATGTCTTGCCACTTTATTGTGTCAGCAAGAAAGAAACGCGTTGGAAGAGTTGAAGCATTGAAAAAGTGTATTTAACGTTATTGGTTTTTGTTCTTGAGGTGATATAGAGAGTTGTGACAACAAGCGCAAATGTGACATATAATGCTGCCGATGTGGCGTGCTGAGAGGACAAGTTATTAACATGAATCACTGTGTGATTCTGCTTTGCTGCCATGGTGTTCACTGTAGTGATTCCCAACCAGGGGATACTTCTGCTGTCAGGGTGTGCGTATGAAGATTGTTTCTCATGAATACATATTTACACAATTAGCCCAGCCTACAACATTGCACTTCCATACAACTAAACTGCATTCACTACTTTATGAGGGAAATGTATTTTCCCCTGGATTACAATCACAGTTTAAAACATGTGCTTAACGTAAAAACGCAACAAAATTACTGGCTTATAAATTTAGTAAAATTATGTTTTAGCTTTAAATAAGAAAAGCCTTACCTTATTTTAGTTACAGGTGTATATTAAAATAAGTCAACGCTGACTTCTGTTTTCACACGGGACACAAACAGCACTCTCCTTGGTGAAAGTCCTATGTTTGTTTGTGCTCCCCGTCTATGTGACAATTTTAGAAACATATTTATGATGCTTAAAAGACAAGCATTAAACGTGGGTGGAAATACGAAACAAAACGTAATTGACAATGCAACTGCATGTTGCCATTGAGTGTGTGTGTGAAAGCCATCTACATGATTCAAATAGTGAAAAGATTTGTAGAAACAGTTGGAATAGCTAAAAGTAATGGATATATTTTGAAATCACAATCGAATATTAAGAGAACGCTGCATGCATTAATTACATCAAATGTACTGTATATGTTTAGTTTTGCCAACCAGCTGTTTGGCTGCATTCAAATTTCATGCTATTCATGCTTTATATGCTATTTAGTACACAGTAGGTGAGATTTTTTTGAAGTATGTCTTAAACGTTAGTATGAAACCAATATTAAAGTATGCAAACACTGGACACTACATTCCCCACGTTAGCTACGGGGGACAAATCTGTAACGTCTGTTAACAATCCTGTTTTGATCGACATGTAAGATCCCACTTTTCTGGATTAGATCAGCTCACCAGTCATCATTTTGCCACATGAGTTTGGTAAGGGTTACCATGGTTACATGTCTCCAAACGCCAAGGAGGCTCTCAGGAAGTGACAAGGTAATTACAGTTCGGTGTGTCTGAAAAGAGGCATGCTACTGTTTTCACACAAAAGAGGCTTGAACGACAGTTCGCGTATTGCGTATGTAGTGCATCGATTTCGGGGGCAGTCGTAGATTGTTTTCCCTGTGACGTCCAGAAGGTGTTTGGCTGATTCCATGTGAATGCATCATAATCCCCCCGCGATTCTCTTCTCTGGTTTAACTCAGAATTAACTGAATCATGTTGACTCTTAAATTGTTTCAAGGAGGCTTGATGGCTCACAGTGTGGACACACAATCACAAACACAATCACAGCATCAACGTTCCCTCGTTGCTACCTGAAGGCAAACTCTTGCGCGTCACCCACTTTTAAAAATGTTTCTCCCTCTCTTGCAGCACGCCAGTCAGTTGGTAAGTTGGGTGTGTGGCCCCCGGCCCAGGCTGAAGTGGAGACGATTAACCAGCCAGAGGTGAGTCATCCTACTGCAGCCAAGTTTAGACATTACAGTGTCCTTTATGTTTCCATATGACCATGTGGAAAAACACCAGACCTGCTGACATAGTGACATGTTACTCTATAACACACCAACCCTACACTTTGTATAGGACATGAAAATATAGGCAAATCACCCTCCTGAGTCAAACCCAGTCAAAAGGGTATCAGGTTCCACAGAGATAAAGCTTCTTTAAACGAGAGTTCACAGTGTCGTTCTGGGGTATCAGTTTGTCTCTCAGCAGCATGAATATGAACGCATGTTTAAAACTGCGCTGGATTGAAATGGGTCCAATGAAGAAAGGATGTCAGCATCTCTTTTGCACCAAATATGGGCCACAAACATCTGATAACATACTGAACACACAGTAAGGAGCTTATCTTCATAGATAAGGGAAGGAGGCAAACAGCTCTGAGACAGAGAGGGAGGGAGAGGTGTGTGTGTGTGTGTGTGTGTGTGTGTGTGTGTGTGTGTGTGTGTGTGTGTGTGTTTGAGTGTGTGTGTGTGTGTGTGCGTGCGCAGTCAGTGGTGGCAAAAAAGGAAAGTCAATTGATAGTCCCCCTGTTTTTCATCACCTGCCTTGTGGGTCTTGCATCTCTTTGAAACTGCGGTATCTCTGATAGCGTTAGCTCTTTTATTCAGTTTGGCATTGATACACTAGGTTTTTGCTGCACGATCCGATTTGACGCTGGCATTAGCCAGTTTTGCTCCCTTTCCTCTCATGGCTTCATGCTGGTTGGTTATCTGCTTTCTGCACAGACCTGGTTCCTGATAGAGTTCAGGAATAAAAGGAGGACTCCAGGAGAAATTGGCCCCAGTTATTGACTGAGTCATACTGAACATGATCTTGGATCAGTCGTACTAACCTCCTTCTGATTTACAGAGCTAATGAAGCTCATCCAAATAGATGTCCTCCAAAGGGAATAAATTCATCCGTCTCTTTATTTTCCATGTTTTTGCTCCGTTTTTTTCTGCCCTGCTGGCTTATTGGTCTGATCTCCCATTCTCACACATCTGATGTTAATACTCCTTAATTCTCTTTCTTTTTCAACCTCCGTTTTCACATCGCAACTTGTTTACCTGGCAATCACAACTTACACCTGCTCTGCTTTATTCCCATATTTCACCCAGGTCCTCCGGAGTCCCCGCACCCCCCGACAGAAGAGCCCTCTGGTGCAACGTTGGGAGTTGAGCCTGGTCAACGGACACAACATAGAAGACGACTGAGGAGACGCTGATGGAGCGAAACCCGAGGAGGGAAGTAAGGTTAACCGAGACCTGTGGTTTTTTTAAGTGGAGGGCTGAAAGACTGTGAGATGAAAAGAAAAAGGAAAGTGGGAGCAGACTGAAGGAGAGAGCAGGAGGAAGAGGTCAGGGATTGATGCTACAAAGGCGGTCAAGAGGATTGGGAGCAAGGAAAACGATTGGTGGTGGACTGAAAACCCTGAAGAGTCCTTGGTTGAGGAGTAGAGAAAGAGGAGGCGGAGGTGCCACCTATTAGTGGTTAAGCACTCGGCGTGCTTCTGACCCTGGAAAACTTTGAGACTAATACATTTAAAAAGGGAACAAAATAAATACATTAACACTGCGCTGGAAAAATGAAAAATGTAAGTGAAGTAAGAATGGGATTTCCAAACTTTAATGAAGTTCATTGTTTTAAAAAATAAATAAATAATGAGTCGTTATTTGTCGATGAATATATGAATGTAAAAATAGCACAAGTGGAAGAGTGTCCATCTAGAAAAACAATGTGTCATCACCAATTGTATGCCTTTAATAATGTCTGAGTTCTATTGTTTATTATACTGTACAAACACATGCAAAGTCATGCAATAAATCCTACCTTTGTGTGTCTGTTCAGTTTTTATTGACACTGTGTGAGAGAGTTGTTGATTCAGCTTCATAGTTAGAGGTGGGGTTGTATTTGACTGCATTATAACGACACATCTTTTACATATATGAAGGGACAGAAGCTTAGACATTTCTCCCAGCATGATGGAGTCCAGTCACGAACTGCTTACTAAAACATGAGCTGCTTCACAAAGATAATTCATGTCAGTGTTATTGTGTTTGATGACTTCACTGCGGTGTTCCTTGCAGTGGTAACTCAGTGTATATAGGACAGTGATCTGAGTTATTGCATCAGTGGTAATCCATGGCTCCTTCTTTTGTTATTTTTCATGCATCACATGTGAAAGCTGGATTATAGTGCAATAAAACACCTTCCCAAAGGATTTCAGAGCTGAATGATGCTACATAATAAACACGTAATTCTTTTTTCAAATTATGCAGTAAGTATTTTAGAATGAAACTTTCATTATTTCCTTTATTTATTTTATTTTTGTATCTAACTGAGGCAGACATAATAAAACGGTGTTCTGCTAACTCATGCAGCACAGCACCCTCAAACTGATTAAAGGGCGAATTTATTATCCAAAATAATATGGTATTCATAACAATGTTTTCATGTATGAATAATCCCCTGAAACTAAGAATCTTTGTGTTTTTGTTCACTCAGAATGAGAACTTAACATTTACATCCTCTTCACAGAGTCCGCCATGTAACACCACCGTGTTTCTACAGTAGCCCAGAACGGACAAACCAACCACTGGCAGAGAGCATTTGGCGTTTTTACCACAGACTGTATCAGAAGTGGACGTAGTCATCATGACCTCACCCATTGATTTGTGAACTACGGTTTTAAAGCCTTAAGTTTAATAATTTGGTCATCGCCAACTTTTCCATGAGTGGATCTGATGAATACAAGCAACCGAGCAACAACCCTTTCATAATTCAAAATAAACTTTACAGCTAAGTGTGAAACTCATCTTAGTAGCTAATTGCATTGGTAGCGTGGTAGCAAACACGCTACCAATGCAATTAGCTACTAAGTAGCAACCTGTCAATCACAAGGTAGCCACACCCTAAGCCACACCCTGCTTTATCATGAATTTTCTCTAAATGTAACCAGAATTTGCTAAATGGGCATTATCAAGAAGACGTGAAAATAGAGGTTGAAGACTATAAACTCATGTTACAATGTTAGAAAATAAAAAAGTGAGAAGTAGGGTAATTTTCTTACAGATTCCATGCAACTGGACAGCCTCTTTTTGAGGAGTCATCCCCTGCTGGCCAGTATTGAGAATGCAGGTTTTAGGCACTTGCACTTTGGCTTCACTTGTCAGACCTTGGTGTTGCAGCCTGCTTTTTAAGTAGGCTGAAGGACACCATAGTTTGTACCAGTGTCCGTAGGAGTATTTAGTTGGTTGCAATCTGCAGGTTCTACACATTAATAATAATGATAAATGGAACTTATATAGTGCCTTTCAAGGAACCCAAGGACGCTTTACATTATTATTAAACACAAAGAGCTGAAAGAAAGAACTGATACTGTCCCTTTAAGGTTTGGCTTAAGTCCACAATGGAGTCATGTCAGGGCAGTTTCTCTTAGGGCTTGACCCAGGAGCACTGACACGTTGGCCACGTAAATGTCACTGATCCTATGAACAATTATCTGCTTTATGTTCTGCCTTTATTTGGGTCCCTCACACCGCCGGTGGTCAAAGAGAAAATGAATCACCATGGATACAGCTTTGGAAAAAGATGGGAGGCTTTGAATTAAGCAGCATAAATACCATGGTGTGTGTGTGTGTGTGTGTGTGTGTGTGTGTGTGTGTGTTTTGTGTGTGTGTGTAGGTGAGTTCAGAAGAGCACGCTTTAGTGACCTTCTAATCTCCTGTGAATAATTCATCACCTCATTCTGACTGGACGCAGCCCAGTGACATTGCCAGTACATTATTATTATTATTATTATTATTATTATTATTATTATTATTATGATTATTATTATTATTATTATTATGCTGCAGCAATGTAAATGCTCAAAATTATTGATAACCTTCATTCCTCCATCTGCCCTGTGATTGCCACATTGCCAGGTCTCCTCGGCATCGAAGTAATATACAGACTGTCAACATATTTAAAAATTAAAAACAGCAAACTGTTTTCTTAGTTCCTGTTTTGTTACCAAGGAATGATGTCAGACAGTCGAAGATTATTTTTTATTTACTTAGACAATCAAACATGCTGGTCAAACTGTCCCTCCCAACTCTCTCTCTCTCCTTCTTTCTTTCTCTCTCTCTCTCTCTCTCTCTCTCTCTCTCTCTCTCTCTCTCTCTCTCTCTCTCTCTCTCTCTCTCTCTCTCTGATATAATCTTGCTGCATTTCAGATGCTGTGACCCAAAAATAAACCTACACACCTGTCTATCACCTTCTCAGCTACAGACTGATCTCCATATTTCATTATCACCGCCTTCCAAAGTTCGGCTCGCACAAAGTCACCGAGGCAGCATTGTGTGAGAAAAGTCGTTGTTTCAAGGATCAGCCGCTGCTCTTGTAAGCTTCTTTGTCATGAGGACAAAAGTGTGATAGGAAGTGAAGGGGGATGTGTGTGTGTGTGTGTGTGTGTGTGTGTGTGTGTGTGTGTGTGTGTGTGAGTCAGTTTTATTTTTATTTGTAATGTGAGTTTTGTGCCTGTGTGTGCCCACAGTGGTGGAAGATTCAGTATCCAAATCAGTTTGTTTCTAGGCTTTATCTGGAAATTCATTATAAGGTTCATACTTGTATTTGAGGTTTCTATTAGAACATGACGTGCTTTATTGTGAAAAAATATTATTTATTATTATTTTCTCATATTATCTGTCTGAATATTCCTGTAGTCACCCTGTCTAAAACACACCTGTCTCTTTAAATCTCCCTCCTGTAAAAGCCTGATCTTCTCTGATTGGATTGCAGGTGAAATATGGGGCACCTTTGCAAAGGTAGTTTTCACAAGTATTTAAGTCCCGCCCACTCAGGAGGGACAAACTGTTTGCTCTTGACTGACTTCGTGTTGCTTGAAGGTGCCTCCTTGTCACTATCGTCTCCTGCCAAACAACAGAAAAATGCCAAAAAGTTGCTGTGTGGTATAGATGCACTTCCAAACTCAACCTTTAGGCTAACTATATTTCTGTCAGTTACACTTCATTTCAAAAGTATGCAACATGAGTTATAGTGGTTCAGAAAGCTGTGCAGTATTATGATTCAAAGGGGCTAACTTTTGTAACTTCCTATGCTAACATTAGCTTGCTAGCAGCTAACATTCCGTCACCATTTATGTTATTGACTGTACCCCCGGGAGGCATACGCTGCCGAAATAATACTTAGACATACTAACTAGAATTCTGTCAGCGTTTCAGGCACGGATAAACCGAATCAGTGGTCTGTTTCTCTATACTCAAACATGGGGCTTTATAGGCAGCCCTCAACAAACTGACTGGGTTGAAACTGGGTTGTCTTATTTCGGTTTGTGGGTTGGCACTCTCAAATGTATAAGCACAAGACCTGAAAAAGTGAGTTTTTTAATAAAAAGCTAAATGTAAAAGTAATTCCTTAAAACTTCCTTGAACTCCATAATAAAGAAAATTACTTCTTTAAATGTAGGTAATTTCAATATCCATCACTGCCGATATTTATATATATAGAGTCACCCATAAAGTTGGAATAAATTGCAAATGTCATGTTCTTTGATCAGGGATAGGTTAATTGGTGACTCTAAATTGCCCATAGGTGTGAATGTGAGCATGAATGGTTGTCTGTCTCTACATGTCGGCCCTGTGATAGACTGGCGTCCTGTCCAGAGTGTACCCTGCCTTCGCCCAATGACAGCTGGGATCGGCTCCAGCCCCCCGTGACCCTAAAATACAGGATAAGCGGTAGAAAATGGATGGATGGATGTTCTTTGATCACGCCTAACAAATGTTATGCATTAATTAATTTCACCTGGGTAATTGGGACACATAATGTAATCGTTGGTCAAACATTACTGGTGCATTTAATTAGGAATAAACAGAGGATTCTGCCTGAAAACAAAATATGACAACTTTATACATATTTTTCCATATGTAGTTTGCTTGGCAGTCAGTAGTCAAGCTGTAAAAAATATTACTCTCAATAGATCAGTTTTGCCCTTGACATTAACTAATTACTTTTACAACAAATGACAGAGAGAGGGAATCTTGAGCTTTTGTGGCTGAAGTGGTGAGAAAAATGGACGTGGCAACAGAACGTTTTTCTTTGTGAATTCTTTTTCACATTGTGTTAAATTATGAATACAAATCAACTGCCAAGAGTCCCACAGTGCTCAGATTTCAGCTCACACCGCCATGTTCAGTCACCGCATGCACAGCTAATACACGGAGACACGGCATGGGGTGCATCAAAAGGGAAAATCATCAGGAGTCTCGAGATTACCGATGCCGTTTAATTTGGACCTGACTCATAGTTTGGTGTGTCATACGCACACACAGGGTGAGGCTGCCACACGCCTGTTCGCTGTGGTAGCAAATTAAGGTGCCACTTGAAATTCACCACATTGCTCAAGCCTCTTATCGTTATTCTGCCTCTTATTCAAACAAATCAGCCGAACGCTATTATCCGGAGCTGAATGTCTTGCGTGTGACCCTACAGGAAGAGTAAACCGTGACTCAGACATGACAAGTCAAGCAGACTTTGGCATCCTTAAATGAATCCTTCTTTGCTGAGATATTGTCCACCATAAAAACCACACAAACAGGTGCGAAGCGTCTCGCCCTCCTGAGTCTTTATACTTTCTTACTTTCACACAGTATTGAAGTCTCAGCACATTCCCTTACAATGTGGAGAAAACACCTAAACCTAACATCAGCGGCTGTTGCCTCACTGTGCGTACACAGGGATTGCTCAGCTTCATGGATCACACAGCTCCAATGAACTCAGGACCTGTTTTCTCACTATAAAGAGGATCAACTTGATGAATGAAACTCTTTATGTTGCGCTGGGCAGCAAGTGTGTTTTTGACATTCAAATTATATTTAAACAGTGCCCTCTGCAGAGCATTTAGCAAAACTACATTGGGACAATTTCATTGAGTGTTGGTAGTTCCTTCACAGTCACTACACACTGTTCGCAGGTGTGCCAGCACATATTCAATTTGGGAGATATTTGTGGATGACTGCCCTGCATGCGGTCTGAGCTCCTCAGGCAGGAACCCCTACAGACGGAAAAGGACCAAGCTTATGTAGTTAGGGAACCTCAACTCCTGTGTAATTTGTAAAATCATTATGTCCCTTCAAACCACTTCTGAAAATACAATGTTTTCTTTTCGCATTTAAATTATGGTAATTAGTTTGCATATGTGTATTTCTGTGTATATATGTTGGTTGTCTGTTACTTGTATGTGAACATGACTTTGCATCTTTATTTCCTGTTTTCCTTGTAATGATACAATGTTGGATTTGTGTCCTGTCTCTTGTGGTGTTGGTTTCCTGTTTTATTTTGTAGTCCTTCTGTGTTGTGTTTTACTTCTTGTCTTGTTTCCCTCCTTTTTTCTGTCTCCCAGCTGTGTCTCAGCCTTGCCTCTCGTTCTCTACAATCACCTCAGCCTGCCCTTGTGTTTCCACACCTGTCTGTCGTCCTAATCAGCCCTGCTGTAGTCTGTGTGTTTCTGTCTGTGCTCGGTCGTCTGTTGTATCTACGGATACCCACCACCTGTCCTGCCTGCCCAGTGTGTCTCCCAGTGATTTTGGAGTCCTGTTTGTAAGTTCTGTTTTTCTGTTTGATTATCTTGTTCCCTTTTTTTAGTATAGTGTTTTTAGCCTTTGTGAGTTTGGACTTTGTTTTTTGTTAACTTCTTATTTAAATAAACCTTTTTCCTTTAATCTGCATTTGGGTCCATACCTCCTTTTTCTTAGTATATCCTTGACATGTAAAGTACTTTGAAACAGTATGTATAAATAAACTTTATTATCATTTTTATAACCATTTCTATAGCTGCAAAAACAATTCAAATCTCTACATTCGAAAGTGTACATAATATTGATGGTGCTGGAATGTATTGAAAGTCTGCAAATAGCACAACAAAATAAATTGTAATCTTAGTTAAACCAGGTAGATTATACAGATTGATACAACACTCCATGTGGTAGAGGTTTCTGAGTTCTAGCACGTCTGGTCAAACTGCATATGAAGATCCTGTAGTATAATTGAAAGCTCTAAAAGCACCTTGCGTTATTGTTTGGTCATCTGCTTTTTCTAAATTCAAGAGTAAACCTGGAAGGTAAACATAATAAAAGCTGTATGTAGATTCACAGCCTGGGTTACATGTAAGATCAAACAAACATCATATCCTGTCAAATGGTACAATTTTACTGTAACATGAAATGGCAACTGAGGAAATGGTGTTTCCTTTTCTGCTGTGTAACTCCGACTGATGCTACATTGATAAACTCAAATAAAGTATAAATGCGGAGGGGGTGGGGGGGAAACAAACATTTCTAATGGATGGGATGGATCGGGGTCGTAAATGTTGAGTGTGCGTTCCATAAAGGAGATCTGGATGCTGTCTCTGTTGTGTCCAGACTGGCCCATTCCTACATGTAAAAACATACACAAACATACATGTACATGCTGTTAAACATCTCAGCATAATGTATTTTTCCTGTGTCTGTCTATCTAATTACAGCACAACACATTATCTTGGGAATTTCACATATATCACTTTCATCAATGGCAATTCTTCATCCTTTTTTTGACACTCCCAGAACATGATGGAGTCTATATTTTTGGTTTCCAGCAGGGGCGGACTCAGGCTGTCTGAGGGGCAGAGGCGGAACAAAATAAATAAATAAAAAGGTACAGCTGCATGTGGTGGGAAACCAACGCAACATTTTTTGAGCATGTCAGCCTATATGGCACTGGATCACATTTTCTCCATTTAAGGGCATCCATTAGTGCACTGCATCTGGTTTCCTTCACTACCATTGGGACACCCCAGAGGGCACCTTATCCTTTTTCTAACCTGAAAGGACACCCCAGAGAGAACTTTACCATGTTTTCTCCAATGCAACTGTACTCCAGGTGGCTTTTCATCATGTTTTCCCCACTGGAAGGACACCCCAGAGTGTGCTTAATCATATGTTTTCTCCAATGGAAGGACATCCTGGGGGCAGTTTATCATGCTTTCTCCACTGGAAAGACACCACAGAGGGCACTTTATCATGTTTTCTCCACTGGAACTGCACTCCAGAGGGCACATCATGTTTTCTCTACTCTCCTTTTCCTTACTCAATTGGCTATTAAATGAAGGAATACGATGCCCCAAAAATACCAAATTACTAAACTGAAATACTCCAGAGGGCTTTTCATCATGTTTTCTCTGCTGGAACTGCCCTCAAGAGGGCTTTTCATCATGTTTTCTTCACTGGAACTGTACTCCAGAGGGCTTTTCATCATGTTTTCTCCACTGGAAGGACACCCCAGATGGCACTTTATCATATTTTCTCCACTGGAAGGCCACCCCAGAGTGTACTTAATCATGTTTTCTCCACTGAAAGGACATCCCAGAGGGGACTTTGTCATGTGTTCTTCACTGGAACCGCACTCCAGAGGCTACTTCATCATGTTTTCTCACACCATAGGATAGTCTCCTATTCCTCACTCAATTGGCTATTAATACATTACTACATTAAAAATAACTTTGTATCGATGAAGTCTAATCACGTCTTTATTTGTTGCACACTTCATTAAAGATACAATAACAATTGCTCTTTGTTTACTGACAAATGCGAAGCATGTAATAAAACAAGACATAACTCATGAAAATAAACCCCTCAAAAAAGCTGGGGTCCTTGATGAAATAACTTCTTGTTAAGAAGAATGTAAGACAGTCCAGATCACTGCTAAGACTGAGACACAAGTAATCAGTTAAATATTCAGTCCAGCTGTTTCATGATAGCAGATTAGTCTTTTGATCAGCTGGCGGTGACACTGTGCTGTCCACTAAAATGACTGCTTAGTTACAGTGCACAGAGAGGAGAGAGCCGAGAGAAACTTTAGTCTAATGACAGCCCTTCATCGAGCTAATTAATGAATACGATTACAACTAATGAGAGACGGACCTATAGAATAGGGTTGACAGTGTGTGTGTGTGTGTGTGTGTGTGTCTGTGTGTGTGTGTGTGTGTCTATGTGTGTGTGTGGGCCTGCACATATGTGTTTTTGTTTACAGCAAAGGGATCAAGGAAGTTTACAGTTGGTTGTCACAGTGAATCTACGGGAGAAACATACTGGAGAGGCCACTGAAATACCAGAAATACCAAAAGAAAGAAGAAGGGAAAAATCATGCACATGATTTGCCTGTTTTTTCTCTCAAAATCAATACTGTTACTATTGCAAAGTTGAACATGCTTGAAAGGATAAGTCTCTTCCTATTCAGTTTTTTTCTACAAACCCCATGAAAAGACCAAATTCACCATTGAATTGATCCTAATAACAAGTACTGTGTATCCTAACAACGTCCTGCTGCTGCTGTAAATAGTTACAACACCAAACGGGTATTAATCCACTGCTGATAATTGTCTCAGAAATTGCCCCTATATGAGAATAGTTTGCCAATAACTGTGTCCAGTAGTTTTAGGTTAATATTTTCAGTAGGAACCAATGGCCTTGAGGCTGAGGTTTACAAATTGAAAAAATCCGAAAGCATTGAGAGACCGACAAACACAGTTTTGGTCTTTTTATGGGATTTGCTGACTCACAAAAAGCCAGCAGGTCTCCTTGAACCCAGTTTTGTAATAGAAAGGACGAAGGTCAAAGGAAGCTATTGCTTAGTCCTAGTTGCTAAATCTTTCAATAATTTCTATTAGCGATTCATGTATTGATTAGTAATTACCTGAGAGGGGAAGCTTGTACGTCTGAGTGTAAGGTCTGCAAAAGAAAGAAGAAAAACAACACATTGTCAAGCAGTGGTTGCGTCAATATATCTCTTCACTTTCATGCAATATACTGCAGAACTAATAAAATGACCTCATAGAAATGAAAGGGAACTAGTCATAAATACGATCATAAACTTACCAACAACATGGTCCTTAGAATGAACCTGAGTCCAGAACCGTGCTTCTTGTCTGAAACAGTCCCACACAGCAACCTTTTATACCTCATCACCAATTGTGGAATGGAATAATGCATTTGATGTACCAAGTTATATGAAAGCTTGATAACCCCCGAATCCTATCTATTTCAAAGAGTGTATGATATTTGAGCATGGAAGGGTGAGAGTTTTTTGTTTATTTAATTAAATGTTGTTCACGTGGCATTTATGATATCTTTTAGAAGACAAATGATAGGCAAACACAGTGATCATCCACTGCACTGTAGGACTAATGAACACTGAACAAACAATACCTTTTCTTCTTTTCCTCAGCTGCTGCTTTTACTTCATTTTAGAGTGAAAAGAGAAGAAAGAGGAAATAACAGGTTTCACAATAGAAGACAATCTCAACAGCGTAAATGTGTCATGTGAGAAAGCAGAGATTCATGTGCAGAATACCTTTCCTGCGTGCCACCACAACCACGAGAACCACCGAACAGAGGAACAGCACCACAGCGGAGAAGGAACCCAGTATGAGAGGCCAGTCCACACCCACATCTGCAGACAGGACTCTGGCATTAGTGTGAGATGTAGAAATATGTACATTCACGGTTACTGGAGCGGAGGTAGGAGAAATAAAGACATGTTTTCATCGTTCTACCTGTTGATTGTGGAGCAGGTATTCCTGAAAGAAAAGAATCAAACAGTCACATTATATGTCAAGTTATGGTCTAATAAAACCACATACATACAGTTCAGCCATGTTAGTGCACCTCTGGTAACAGCCAATGGGAGGCTGCGCTCTGATATGCTCCATTTCTCGCCCAGGAGGACCTCGTACTGACACTGGTACAACGCCACCTGAGTGTCCTGGACAGGCACTGGGAAGGTGGTTTGATGGTCGATCAAGGTGGAGCGGTGAGTGGCAACAGCAAGTTCATTATCAGCCAGGTAGAGGGAGAACAAAGCGCCGGGGTAAGCAGCAGAACCTGTGCAGAGGAGATGCCACACGTCCGTCTGCTGCTGCAGGACAAGGATGGGAACTGGCAACGCGTCTGAAACCAGACAAAATCAGAGGAAGCATTAGAGTGAATGGTGATGACATATATCTTATTACAAATATGTTTTTTTTTAGACTACATCAATAGGGTTTTCTAACTCCAAGTGAAATGATCAGTCAATAGATTGATCAGTCACTGGACAGACAATTCATCTGCAACAATTTTGATAGTCAATTCAACATTGAAGTTATTATTCACTAGTTCCAGCTTCCCAAATGTGAATACTTGCTGGGTTTATTTGCCTTATGTGAAAGTTAACTGACAATTTCAGGGGTTTTGTCGTCCCTGACACTTTAACAACATAGCAATTTATGGATTCATTCATTGGAGCCCACATTTTCCAAATTGTTTGAGCACTACTGGACTTGTGTTGCCATTCAATTCATCATTCACCTCCTGAAAAAAAAATCCCACCTGGGAATAATAAAATAACTGAAACATTTTTATAAAAAGTTTGAATGGGACTTGAGAACCGTGAGAGCAAAAAGTCACGTGGGACATCTTCACCTGTAATCCTGATCTGAACCATGTTGCTGACGGTTGAATTAACCATTCCGTTTTTTTGGGTGATCTGGTAAAGACAGGTGTACTCGCCCTCCTCTCCTCCCCTCACTGGCCCCACACTGAAGACTCCTGGCTGGGGTTCGGGGTTCGATACCTGACTGGCTGGAGGCTGTAGGATACGAGTTGTAGCCCCTGTTCCCTCAGCGGCCCTCAGCAATAGGAAGGTCACTGGTTTGTTGCTGTAGCTCGAAGGGGACTCTGACTGGGTCGGAACAGGGACCGAGCAGTGAAAGGACAGCATGTCCCCAGGTTTTACCAGACCAGTAGTGGTATCAACAGACAAGACCGGAGGAGGGAACGAGGGCATGGGGCGAGTGGGGCGAGTGGGGGAGTCTGGAAAAGTACAGAGAGAGAGATGAAACAATCATCTTCATACTTTTGTGGCCTCGTCATTTCAACATAGGTTATACAAAAGTCATGTAAACCCTGCCATAATGCATCAACCGTGGTTTGCCACAGTTGCTAGCCAAACTTCCCTCTGTAACCGTCAACACAGTAAGCCAGTGCACATTGTGTTTGATGTGTGTGTGTGTGTGTGTGTGTGTGTGTGTGTGTAGGTGTGTGGTTTCCATATGAAGTGCAGGATGTGACTACCACTCCACACACCCACAGAGCGGAGGACAATAAGAGAGCACCTGCATGCAGCAGTGTGTTTTCTGGGTCGTAGAGGAGCGGATGGGAGTGTTTGTTATTTTTTACCACATGTAGAATCTGTTGCGGGTGCCAGATTTAATCTACAAACTCTGTTGTTCCACTTAAATGACATGTGGAGCAGCCTAGATCACATACATCTACCATTATCCAGGCTGAAATACAAGTAAAGGAGAGAACATGTTTTTTGTCCATTTTGCTGGATTAAAAAAAAAAAAAAAAAGACGCACCATTTGGGGGGTTGAGCCGCAGATAGGGACTGAAGGCACTGTAAATACCACCCTGGTCTTTGTACAGACAGCAGAAGAGTTGGCCTGAATCCCCTTCCTCTACCCTCACAGTGAACCGAACCTCCTCAGCACCGGACTGCAGCTCCTGAGAGTCAACCTTAATGTACGAATAGAAACACAGAGAAGATTAAAACCGCAGAAGTACAAGACACAACGTAGGCCTACATACATCCTCAAAAAAAGAAGTACCTTATCTCTGCTCTGGTACAACATAAACTGAACCCCCTGTTGACCCTCTGGGGCTTGGCAGACCAGAACCACTGTGCCCTTTGACCTTGAATAAATGTCAATTTTAGGCGCCGGAAGAGTGAGAGATGCGGAAGCTGAAAGTCCTCCTACACAGGAGAGAGAAAAGTATGACAGCAAGAATCAGTCAAATTGCAACGTTGAGGTAGAGCAACAGTGAAGCCGGCAGCGCTGTGATTGCACCGAACTGGTGATTGCAGCTGATGAGAACATTACAAATGAACATCGCAATAGAGATCTTACCGCTAACGTCAACATTTAGAAGATTTACTGTGTTAATGATGATATATTTGATGGCAGTTCAACCATCGGTTACTTCTTCTTTAACCCCCAATAATCAGTGAACCGATATTTCAAGTGGAAATATATTGTTGTTGAGACAAAACAAAAGAAACGATGAGACGATGGGAATAACGTACAAAGAAACACTTATTGTGTGATACTTACTCCAAAATTGTAGAGAAGTAAATAGAAGAGTGTATATCCAAAGTGACTGTCCGCCACTAACAACCTGCATCTTTGACACAAGGAGAAGACTGAATAGTGTAAGAAAACACCTACAATCACAGTCTGCTGTCTCTCTCTCTCTCTCTCTCTCTCTCTCTCTCTCTCTCTCTTTCTGTTTTCTTATTACGTATCACATCCTCTTGAAGACAGAACGATCGGGGGAAGTTGAACCATAAACACACTTCCTTTTTTGGAGTCCACTGCATGAAGCATGATGAGAATAAATAGTAGGCCCGTGTCTTAGTAAGCAACCTAAAAATATTTCTGTGTCAGCACATTCAGAATTCCCCCGCAGGTCACCCTGTGTCAGTAGGAAGGATAGGTCTGCTTGATGATGATGATAATAATGATAATAATAATAATAATAATAATAATAATAATAATAATAATAATAATAATAATAATAATAATAATAATAATAATGTACCAAGGATTGTATATAAGTAGTGGATGTAAATCACATTAGTCTTGGAACATAATGGGACCTTCCACTAAATGAAGGGTGATCATTTATAATCGATTTATAAGACTTCTATCCAATTGAACTTGTTTTTGCAACCAGAGGAGTCGCCCCTGATGGCCATTAGAAAGAGTCTGTGAAGAGGATCCACTCTGTCACTGCGTTCTTAATCACATACATTTGGTTTGTACTATTAGGACATGCTGCCGAGTCAAGCAGACAGAGATGTTCAATGGAGCCTGTAAGATGATTTAAGCATGAAAGAGCACCATGATCCTGAAATATGACATTGTTTATTATTTCTTAGTTGATCAAATCAAATTCTTTATCATGCAGAAAGAAGTAGACTTAGTGTGGGGGGACATTTGAGGCAGCCACGTCTGCAAGATGATGGAAGAAAAGGGAAATTGGACAATAGAGACCAAGAATTAGGTCACTGATAGAAGGAACAAGATGTTTATAAACTGTATCAACAACTCCAAACTTGAATCTCAATCTCTGTGAAGCAGAAACAGTTTAGTTTGGATAACAGAGAGACTAAAACTCAAGCCAAGAGGAGAATTAAAGAGCTCATTACAAATCTGATTCATCTCGGGGTGGTAAATATTCCAAAAGAGGATAAGAGTACAGATTTAAATCACATTAGTCTGGGAACATTTATAATACCTTCCACTAGCACCCGGCAAAAGGAAGGGTGATATTTTATAATCAATTCATCAAAAGGAGGATTGCATCGACCAGTATTTTATTGTCAGTGAAGCCAGTTATATGGGAGCAGTAAATCGAATCATGAGTGCATAAGTGTCCTTTTTCTTTAAGAGCGTCTTATGAAGAGTGATCAGGTGCAACAACCTTTTAAAACCTTTAAAAACACTTCATGAGTTCATGCTTATTGAGGGGACATTTGCTACTCCCTAAGTTTTGTGTGACTGTCACACCCAACGAACGAGTACAAGGAAGCAGACGTAGTCTCACACATCACATACAGAAGACGAGCTGCTGGTTTTACATTTTTGAGGAAGAAGATGAGTTATGTAACCACAGTAAGCAATTCGTCTTTAGAAATTTCCACAGCTGAATAAATGTCTAAATTAACCCAAAAAATCCCTCCAGAATCCAAGTTTTGTTTGACACCCAACGAAAGAGTACAGGGAAGCAGATGCAGTCACACACATCACATATGACGTGCTGCTGGTTTTGCATTTTTGAGGAAGAAGATGAGTAATGTAACCACATAAGCAATTGTTCTTTAGAAATGTCCACAGCTGAATCAATGTCTAAATTACCAAAAAAAAAAAAAAAAACTCTCATTTTAACCAAGAGATCACTTTATTTCCATCACGCAGGCTAATACAAGTCCAAGTAGTCATGATATGACACGAAAACGTGTTTCAAATGCAACTCTGGCTACTGTGAACTGAATAATGCATACATCATCAGCATCAGCATAAAAACCAGGGGCCACCAGGGGACAATCCTCAGCTTTAACACCAGAAACATGATGCTGCTTATTGTTGTTCATATTTCAGCATCATAATTCCTACACTCAGCATACAGTACAACACAAAATACGGAGGGATTTTGCTGTCCCCCCCCCCCCCCCCCCCCCAGATAGTAGCACTGCGCTTCCTCATAAATCAGTGATTTGTACATCTGTTTATTGCATTTCTGTGATTGAGGAACTGCTGATTTCTGTTCCACTGACTTATTAAAAGCATTCACCTTCCATCCTGGGTTTAAAACTAAAGGTAAAATTGAATTGTGTTGAAAAGCCACATATGTATGAATAGCAAAAGGATTCCACCAGCATGTGTATTCATGTGAACCAGAGCAACCCAGTCACATGCAGCTGATGATGCCATGAAGTACAGATATCCTCTGTGCTCAGATGATGATTGCTAAAGACAGGTGACTCCCTCATCTTTCCCTCTAGTGACACCAACAGGTCAAATGTTTTATTTATCCTGTGAAATATCTCAACCTCTACTTGCACCTATCAATTAAAAACAAGGTCTGTGGTTAATGCAAGCTTATGAGATTTTCAGCATTTGTTCTACAAAATAAAATACATCTGTAAATACTCCTCTCATGAAATTTGAAGTCTTGACCAATGTTGCTAACAGGAGAGACTACAAAAAACCATCACACTGACTAGTCCGGCTTCGCAGCCTCGTGTATATTTGTGCTCATGCAACCGTGATGTAGTTCAATTACAGCCTTGCGTTAGCTTTTTACCTCTGGCGATTAAAAACAAATGAGAAAAGTGGTGTTCATTTGTGAAGATTATCTTTCTGAACAAAAGGGAAGTATCATAAACTTGTATTTGTCACAGAGCTTATTTTCTCCAATTGGCTTCTTGTGGAAGGGAACAGGGCGATGCCAACTTTGGGGCCTACAAATATCCATCATCCCTGCAGCACTCTATTGCCATAAAGTGTGGTGCACATATTGATGAAATTGATACACTAAGGATTATTTGTACTGGTGATCCCCTGACCTTTCCTCTAGTGCCAACAACAATTATTTGTCCAATTTTTTTTGGCTCATGCAAACTTAAAAAAGGGCATCCCTACCCTGACATTAGCATTTCACTCAAAGTCTCCCTGTTTAAAACAGAGCTGTCCTCTAGTCTGTTTGTAACTTGGCCTGTGGGTGAAGAATTTTCACACTGACATTTTTTTGTGATTTCATTTTCACGACAAGATATAGTTCTTATTTATCACATATATCACTAGCACCATTGGTTGCTATGGCAATTTGCTCTTACAAACACTTAAGTGAAGCTGAAAAAGTGATGACAAACTGAGCGGGAGGAGGTGGGAGATGAGTGGACTTCTATACTCTCCTGGCTGTGGGGGACACCGCGGTGCTTCCATTTGCTTCCGGGTTGGGACGTGTCCCCTCCTGTCCATCAGTAGCCTATCACACTCCTCGCGCGCGCAACAGCAGCAGCCTCCTCTCGTGCGTCACGCGCACACACAGCTCGAGCGGTTCCCAAACAACGTGGTGTTTTTGTGGGTGACGTCGGGATGAAACAGCCGAAGAGAAGAAGCATAAAGCGGCAGAGAGATGGAGGAAGACTTGGTCCCCGAGCCGGAGCGTCTGCTGACATTTGTGAGGAAACTCAAAGAGGTGTTTGACGTGTTTGACGAGGACTCGGACGGGTTTATTCGTCCTCAACACTTTGTGGAGTTGGGTTCTCAGTATGGACACGCAGAACAGGTGAGGACTTGGACCTGCAGTCATTTGTTATATTCGCTTGGTCTGTAGTAAACTATAGCCTACCATCCGACATTAAAGTGCTACACGTCAGAATTCATCAATTACAAAGCCACACGCTCTCATTACTTTCTGAAACGTCATAGGCGACTGTATCTTGCCCCTTGAAAATATATAATTCCAGGCTTTGACATTACTTTGTGATGAAGAAGTGTACACGAGTTTCCACTTTAATTTTTTGACACACGGAGAGGCTAATTGGGAAGAGCATAGCTGGAGCTCCTGAGGAAGGTTTCTAATGAGGTTTTCAGTGTGGTGAAACTGGCTCAGCAGAGGGCTTTCACTCAGCAGCCAGCAGAAACACCTGTGTCGGAAAAGTGAAGCCAAGGCTAAAGTGCCTTAAACTTACATCTAATTGTCACCAGGAGGCGACTCCTCTGGTTGCAAAAGGAAGTCTGATTGTATAGAAGTCTGAGAAAATGTCCCTATTCACGTTGAGTTTATGGTCTCAAGCTCTAGTTTCAAGTCTGCTTCAATACAGCATGATGTTCTTTTCGTAAATTATGGTCCATTTAGAGTCAAATAGACCGGCATAGAGCAGGACTTGCTTCATGGCGGGGCTACCTTGTGATTGACAGGTTGCTGCCACATTGTTGTCCAGTCTAGGTATTGTCTGGAACTTTTTTTTTAACCCTTTCACAGTGTTTTCAGTTCCTGGAAATTAATTGCAACATGTTGCTCCCCTAAATTATCTCATTCAGCGTTCAGTTGTACAGTTCAGTTATAATGTAACACTGTTTCATAGTTTGTCTACCAGAGATCATTGACACATTTTTGTCAGCTGTAAAATGTCCTGCTTAGTTCATATCTTGGAAACAATTATTTAATAATACATATTGTGTATATCAAAAGTGTATTTTGTGTTAATCTAAAAAAACACAACTGATATATATATATATACTTGCTTAAACATCTATAGTAACATTCAGAATGATAATGAAGCTTAGAAAGATATACAGCAATCGTTCTATCATTATTGGGCAATGTAAGATTTAAAAAATCTTCAAAAGTAAAACGTTCTTTCACTTCACTTTTTCCAATAACCCGGGTTCATCTCTTTGACAAAATAAAACAAAGTGTCCTCTTCTGCAACTTATTTGACTCAAAGAGCTCAGTTTGAGATGAATATTATTGGTTCTATTTTAGATGTTCTTCATTGGCGCATGTGTCACAGTGGACGTCCCTCGAGTCTCACTGTGTGTCAGAGTAATGAACAGTGTGGTTGATTGGCTCCCCGGTGTTGACTTGTGTTGTGTTGCTCATCAGCAGGAACATTGCAGAGGCACTGATTAGCTCCTGGGGGAAGCTTTCTACCAACTTGGGAATCGGATTCACAGGATGAAGTGGATGCACGTTTTAACGTGTTCTTACAAGCTATACAATGAAATGCAAAACAGTGCAACCCAGATAAGAGTGTATACAGAAAAACTCACACATCTACATTAAACCTACCCCGTACTTTTTGATTGATGCACCGTATTAAGCAGCCTTCTGCTCATGTCATTGTCCTATATGGGCAAATCCCACCTGCTGTTCCTTGACAACCTGACCTACTATTTTATGCAGTAGGTGATGCTCTGCCAGTTGGCAATCACATGCAAATGTGCACACGCTCACGTAATCTTACAGTTTCCTCCTCTGACCTCTTTCTTTCCCCTTCACTTTGTCCTTAAATGCTGCAGGTCAGAAACAATAATCCAGGCTGACAACCGTCTTGAGCAGGACAATCTGACTTGTACAAAATTGTGTTTCATACAAATAGATTACCTTGATCTTGTCCTCGAGTGACCTAAATTTAAACACCTCTAAAATGTTTAAATCAGCAGTATTTTACATGTGACCCAGTTGCCAAGGTGATGGTTACAATGGTTTAATGTGATCACTGTGATAGCCAGTGTAATATTTTACCTATAATAGGCAATGCTTTAAAAAAGTAATTCCATAGAACGGTTTTCCAGTGTGTATTTTGTGATATTTCGCACCATCTCTACGTCACAAAGTTGAGGCATCAAGGTCTACTTCGTTTTTATTGTTTCATTCTGTTTTCGGGTTGTCAGTCCATCCATACGCAGGCATGTCTGTCCATTTTCAAATGTTCCTCAAATTTGGTACAAATGTGCACTTTAACTCAATGTTGAACTGATTTGAATTTGGGGGTCAAAGGTCATTGTGACCTCACAAAGTTTTTGACCATACCTCAAGAATTGATATGGAAACTGACAATTGCACAAAAGTGTCTTTTGTCGGGATAAAATCATGAATAAGGACTTTTGGGCGGATACGGATGCAAACTGCAGCCTGGCTGGTTGGTGGTGGCATACCACTGCAAGGCAGTAATTCTAGTTTTTAACCTGGAAAAACCCTGAAGTTGTTTCCTTTTCAGTCACAAAGCTTTGCTAAAATTAGTGCTGTTAAATTTGAAATGGCTGTGGGTAGCTTGCAAAGAGAATAATGCATTATTCAGGCGTCGTGCAGGGCGCTTAAAGGCAGCAGCGCTCTTCAGTGATGCGGATGTGGGAGGATTGAGAGTCAGGTGTGCATGTACTTTGGTCATACAAATGTGTGATATTGCACATGAGGTGTGCTAGATTCGTTTGGTAAACCATCCCAATGACCTCAGCCTTGATTTTAAAGTTATTTATATGGAATTCATTTTGTTGGAGGCAGTTTTGCCTCAGTGTGGGATCTAAGGTTGTCATTTTGTCTGTTGGTTCGTCAGCAGGTCTCTTTGTCCATCGGTCAACATGAAGTATACAGTTACTGACCGAATGTTTATGTAAATTATGTTTATTATAATCTCATAATTTCAGCTGGAAGGCATGAGGAGTTTTCTTCTTTTTTTTATTACAGAAAGGTTTTATTTAACCAATAATGAAACAACCTGTCCAGGGTGTACTCTGCCTTCACCCAATATCAGCTAGGATCGGCTCCAACTAAGCGACTAAAAGCAAACTTATCTGAAGGTAAACTGAAACGTGACTGTACAGAAGATAAATTAATGTGCACACTAAAAATATAAACTAATGAACTGCCAATACTGACACTATGCATATGAAACACAAGCGTCGTGTCATAATTTATTGCTGGTGCAAAAGGTCGACGAAACTCAACAGAGGCTAAATGATCTATTAAGTGTAAACAAAACTAAAGCGAGTTCACTGAATAAATCATCATAGTTCAATGGGTGTCCACAGATTGATTCCTGTCCATTTTGGACATTTCTGAGCCACCATCAAATATCAACCCTTTGAATGTGATAACTCAGACTGACATGCATTACCAAGATGATAAATGCTGTTGCTTTAATGGCAAAATCTACCAAACACTGAATAATCCGGAGGCTCTATGATCAATGAATGGAATGATGCTATGTTGCATAATAGATATTTCAGATTCCAGGGAGGCTGTAAACATAGTCTTGTTTTCAAGATTATGGACTGGACTCTGGATCTTAATTCAATACCACAACTATGGGGACATCTCTAACTTGCACGTATACATACACACATATACTATATATAAGGCAATATAACAGGTGAATGAAGAGAAATCTTCATTTGTTTATTTGAGGGTGTTTTTATGGGACTGTGGATCTTCATGCTTATTTTGAATTATGACATATGTTATGCAGTGAGGGACTCTCAAAGTTTTGCTCATGTATCGTAACACTGGGGTCTTGGTCATGAGTTGATCTCTGTTTAGATGGTCTTGATCGTGGTACTGAAAGATGGATAGATGGATAGATGGATAGATAGATAGACAGATGGATAGATGGATGGATAGATAGACAGATACATAGATAGATGGATAGATAGATGAATGCTGCACGAGAGAATAGTAAGACTATCAAGCTATCAGATATAATACTGGTGATGTGAATCCTTCTGCAGCACTGTTCATCTCTGTAAAGAACCTTTTAGTGATGAGTGTGAAGACGAGTCATGCACTTGTAACTGGTTCGTAGCTCAATTATCACCTCCCTAGAAATAACTAGTTTAATGCAGAAGTGGGAGGCAGAGGCCCACATTAACACACATGCAAATACATGATAAAGTGGCTGGTAATCATGGGTAATTTTCAATAACCTCCTGACACCAATATACTATAAGCAGGTTTCAGGACTGATAGTAGACCACATTTTGAGTTGGAATAGCAAATGGTGCAAAAGATGGCTCAGTTTTTCAAAGCAAGTGGCACACCGAAATGAAACGCAGCCATCATTATTTATCAAACCTGTAATTTTCCTGCAGTGGTGTTTCTAAAAAAGAAAACCTTCTCATGCAACGAAATAATGGGTTGTGGGTTGTGTTTTCTCCTTTCCACAGGTGAAGAAGTTAGCCAAATATCTGGATCCCGACTCTCATGGAAGGATCGACTTCAAAGACTTCTGCCGTGGTGTCCTCACCGTGAAAGGTTCGAACGCGTGACACCTCAGGGATTTCATTGTCTCTGTGTGAGAATGAATAGTTTTGAGGGCTGTACATGTTGTGTTTGTTTAGAGAACACACTGTGTCTCGCTCCCTTTTACAGTAGCTTTGGGAATGATTTAGCAGAGGTTCCATTTCTCTCTCTATTAACTTTAAGTGCTACTATAATCAAAATGTACTCTGGCTACGCTACTAAGCAGCGTTGGCATCTCTCTTTATTGTTGTTTAAATACATGTTCCTGTTTGATTGCTTTATGCATGTTGAGATGCTATGTAATCTGAACCAAACCTCCACATTTTATACAGAGTTATACAATGTAGAGGCGACCCCTAATAATCCACTATTCATTTGTATACTCAGCTACCTGCAGGCATACTGACTGATAGCAAACACAAGCTGATTTAAGAGACTGATTTATAATACTTTAATCATTTAGCTGATTATCTTGTCTATGAATGCATACTATATATTTTGTGCTTCTAATGAAGCCCTAATAATGCTCAACCATGTAGAATAAAGTATCATTTTGCCAACGCTGTTCTCTTTGTATTCTGCCCAGACTGAGAGTCTCTGTGAAACCAGGTCAGCTTACCCACTAAAGTGGGCCGAGGCCAAACAGGACACAGGAGGGGACAGAGCCGGGCTCCTGCAAGTTAGCGGGGAACAAACTGGGTTTTTAGTTCTCCATCGTTGCGTGGTATGGAGTTGACCTGACATTAATAATATGGTTTTCATTTAACTATGAATGTCAGTATATGATCCTTTTCCAAATGTGTTTGCTACACAGAATGTTACATTCATTAGACACCAAAGTGCTGTCGATCGTCAAGAAACTCCAATTAAGTGTGTTCCTCATCACCGCATCACGTGTACTCATGCCTGGACGTACGTTTAAAGTGGCTATAAATGGTGTTTTTCTTATAGCATAGCATCAAAATACGATGTGACATTGTGGTCGCGTGTAGTGAGGAACCTTGTGAGGATTATCACCTGATTTAAAAAAAAGAGAGAATATTGGACGTATTTGTCGGTGGAAAAATACATAACTCCAAATGACTGATGATGATGTTCTGTAACTGCTGGATGTGTATGTGAGCAACTATTGCAAACATGATATCACCTTAAAAGGTGATACATAAGTCCATGTGTTTCCTCTGCCCTCAAGTGGCCAAAGAAAAAAGTTCACTTTTAAGGGAAGGTTTTCACTTTCTTTGACTCCCCTTTTCTATAATGCATTACCAGTATACTCATAATATATGACTGCTTATAATTATAATTATACATTGCTATAAGCAGATTATAATGAATTATAATTATGATGATAATTGGTTATAATCTTCTCACAACAATAATATTGTGTATTTAGTCTTTAGTCCTAGCAGCTTGGATAGGAAATCGCTGCATTGCAGAATCTCAAACAGACTGAGATGAGTCACGCATGCTTCTTTTTTTGCAGGTTATGTTGGAAGCCTTAAAAAGAAAAGTGGGGCACGGTTCATCACAGGGCCACGTAAGACAGCGAGGAGATGCTATTGGGTAAGTGTTAAAGTGCACAGCGTGTGCATGTATGCGTGTCCCAGCTAATGTACATCTAGATCAATGTGCGGCACACGAGGTGAGTAAGACTAGTTACACTTTGTCTCGTGGGCAGTTTGTACCATTTTATAAAAATGGAATATCCATGTTGAGTTTGTGGACCATCTTGTTATTTTGCAACCAGAAGTGGCATGAGAGGGTGGAGCTAAGGACAACCAAACGCTTTGTAGGTGACCAAAATGTTACTATTAACTTTCCTGAACTGAAAACACACTGTGAAAGGTTTAAAGTTTTACCAGAAACTCCCAGAGCGAACAACACGGTGATAGCAACCAGTCAATCAAGAGGTAGCCACGTCCTAAAGCATACCCTACTTTATTGTTTATTTTATTCTAAATAGGACCATAATTTACATCATAAACCTCATGCTGTATTGAAAAAAACTTGAAACTAGAGATTATTGGGATCATAAATTAATGTTTAGAATGTTTCCTGAGATAGTACATCAAGTGAGAAGTAAGATAATATTTGCATAGACTTCTATAAGGTGTGTGTCCACAGGCAGCGGTGTTTTCCCGCGTCCCATCCATTGTCTATGTGAAAAGCTGTGCAATGCATTCTGGTAGCGTCGCGGTGAATGTCGAGAGACGGCGCGCGAGTTGGCCGCTCCTCATTTGCCTAAAGTTGAATCTACTTTATGCTAATCAGAGGCGCCGGGCTCGACTCGCCGCCTCGGGAACGCTCGCGAACGCTCGCAAAAATGTGTTGTTTAAAGGAGAGCGCCTGTCAACCATCCTCTAGTGGCAGCCCACCAAGCGTGCAATACTGGGAAGCGGCGCGTCCACTCGCGTTTAAAATCGCCCCTGTGGACACGCACCTTGAGACTTCACTTTGCAACCAGAGGAGTCGCCCCCTGCTGGCTATTAGAAAGAATACAAGAATACATATCTGGCTGTCTGGTCAGAGTCAGAACAACAGCAGTTACAACAATGATGCAGGGAAGTCAGTGGGAGCATCTTGCACTTCACATTATTTTATTTTGAGACAGTAGTTTTGAATTGCTAAACATACATCAGCACAGGGCAGTTTTGTGTATTCTGTCCACAGATTATTTTCTAAATTAAGTAAATTTGTACATTTTAGAAGAAATAAATCTTGCATACAAGAGCAATGGAGAATCGGGGTGTAACCAGTGCCTTGTAAGAGCTTTTTTACAATGCCAGTAGTTCACTATTCCGTCCACTTGGTGGCAGTGTTCAACTGCTGCTGTACAGTAGAAGATAGACAGCATTTAAAATACTTGGCTGTATGTTAACAGTACAAGATCCCAGATGAAATCTCAGATTAGGTACATGTCTATAATATTGTGGATTATTCTTCTAAATATATTATTTTGTCTTTTAAGGACCCTTGGTTTAAAACGGTTTGCTAAATGCCTGTAGTCTAATTTCCTAAATGTCTACTGTGATGGTTTCACAAGAATTAAATACATTTTTTTATTTATCTGTTTAGAGTGAGATATACTGTAGGCCCAGACATCTCAGTTGGACTATGATGATTATCATAGATTCACTGAGGTCTCTAGGTGATACGTTGTTCAATACCACTCCCTCTATGGGACGCATTGGTACTTAGCATATCAACAAAGTCAAATAAATGTCAGCTCCACTTCATAATTGAGAACTGCATTACTCTAGCTTTGCCTTTTACCTTGGCTTTTCGCCGCAATTGGAACAGTAAAACATTGCATTGTACCAATGGAGAAGTGCTCTTAAAATATTCACACAGGATGAAATGCAATACGTTCACAACCCACTGCCTCTTTCATAGGAAACACAAAGCACTTCTCTTTTTTGGAAATGCTGTGTCAGTTACGCAGTTACCTTTAAAACCTGGTTATTGAAATAAATTCAGATAGCAGTCCTACCTTTTTATATTCCAGGATTACTTTTCGCTGTTTATCATTTTCTCCATGCAGTGACAGGTAGGTGCTGCAGTCGTGGGTTTAGTTGTCTCTTTGAAGATGAGTGTATTGTGTTTTTAAGTTTTAACCCTGGAAATGTCTTTGTGATTCATTGGAAACAAGAAATCGTCTTTTTCCAGATTGGAAATATGCATGTATACTGTACTTGTGCAGAGTAAAGACTCACTCGGATGAATAAAGACATTCATATTGTGATAGAGGATTTTATTCATATATTTCCAGTTATATGTTACAGTTCATGAAATGCACATCAATTACAGATTAGCAGTCATTGGCATTTAAAATCATAAGTCTCATGCTCCCACCAACAATGCTAATTAAATATATATAAAAAAATACAAAGGTGCCTCAGTAAAGTAGCACTGCTATATTATGTGAATTGCGACTTGAAGCGGAATACGGAATAACGGAATAATTGTGTCTCTGGCCACAGAAAGCAGCGGCTGAGCGGCAGCAATGCAGTCAGCTGTGTGTCGGTCCGTTAGCTGCTAGCTGAGCACGCTGTCCAGAAAAATAAGAGTGCAAAAGTGTTTTCCCTCCATTGTGTCTGCAGCTGCCGAGGTTCGGTAATGGACTCAGTTTGGCTTTCGTTTACGACCCCTGCAGGCTGTAGGGCGGTTAAGAGCAGAGAGTGAGGAAACGGCAGGCGGTCAATGGCAGTTTAAAACAGGTGATGAAAGGTGTCTGGAGAAAGTGTGAGTCCTTGGGGCGTGTCCTTGAGCATGCAGCCATAACTGGCCACCCAAATATTAAGCAGTTTGTTGCAGCAGAATGTGAGATTAGCTGTGGACAGACAAATGTGCTGTCACTCACGAAAAGAGGATCATGCAAGGAAAAGCAAAATGAGAATTTAAATATTGCAAATTAAAATAAGGGATAAGGGAATGTAGTAAATATATATGCATAATGATAAATAACCCCCCCCCCCCACACACACACACACACACAAGTTCTATATAAAAAGTGACAATATGATAATATGGCATTTTTATTCATTTTTTATAGGATAGCTAGGTAAATCTGTTATATAGAGCACATGGACACTTCAATGCATTTTATGTCGGTGAACATGTTGCTGTTTGAAGTGATGATAGTTCTTACAGCTGTTGATATGAGAGCAACTTGGCCGGCCTCTATACATAATTGATCTGTTATACCATGGAGTCTCGTGCTGAGCACTGAGCAGCATCGATAGTCATGTACAGGGAGTCTGTAAAGAGCTCTGCTGTTATACTGAGATATTGTGTTCTACGTAAAGGACTTGTTCTTTTTCACTTGTTTTATGTCTTATCAGATGTTCTCTTGGGTGAAATACCCTCTAAGCTCTGAACTGCTGCATAGCGACCACTGCATTTAAAGCTCCAGTCACAAACAAACAGAGGGTAATCTGCAGGTACTTCCTCAGTTCCTCTTGGTCTACGCAGAGCTCATTTTCCTGTAGGAAAGAGTTTTGGTGGTGGGTAGAGATAAGGTGAAACTGCTATTTAACCTCCTCACTGATAGCAACCACTTGAATAACATCGCCTCATTCTACTGGAGCTCGTTCGTCTCATTTTCACTTTAAAGAAGACTCATCTCTCTTTTGTTGGATGGAAATGCATTACATATTTTTGTTATAATTAGATTTATGATCCACGGAAGCTCAACTATTTAAACGGCGGGTGTCCAGTTGGGGGAAAAATGTCCAGGAGTAAAGTTGTGTTGCCATAGCAAGGAGGGGAGGAATCCCAGCACTCCCCAGGGTGTAGCTCTGCAATGGTGTGTGTGTGTGTGTGTGTGTGTGTGTGTGTGTGTGTGTGTGTGTGTGTGTGTGTGTGTGTGTGTGTGTGTGTGTGTGTGTGTGTGTGTGTGTGTGTGTGTGTGTGTGTGTGTGTGTGTGTGTGTGTGTGTGTGTGTGTGTGTGTGTGTGTGTGTGTGTGTGTGTGTGTGTGTGTGAGAAAGAGAGTGAGAGAAGGGGTGAAAGAAGAGAGGGAGGAAAGGTGAGAAGTGCTTCATTATTGCAGCAGACGTAGGGGAGGATTAAATAACTTCTCTCCTGCTGTTTGTAATCACACACACACACACACACACACACACGTATAATATGAGTAACTTCAAGAGAAAGATTCTGCATGTCCAAGGCAGGTGATGAAATTAATTAAACAAACAGATTAAGTGTGTGTGTGTGTGTGTGTGTGTGTGTGTGTGTGTGTGTGTGTGTGTGTGTGTGTGTGTGTGTGTGTGTGTGTGTGTGTGTGTGTGTGTGTGTGTGTGTGTGTGTGTGTGTGTGTGTGTGTGTGTGTGTGTGTGTGTATGATGTAGATGCTCATCTCCTGAGGAACAAAGACAGTGATAGTAGGATCAATAGGAGAAAGAAGGGGAGGAGACTGTAAATTATATATTTAATGGACTGGGGCCGAAGACAGAAAGTGAATAATATTCATATAACTTGAGTTTAAATCATTCAAACATCCTGAATGACATGGAAATCAGCTGCCTTTGGATACATTGCCTTCCCTCCAATGTGCACAGACAAATACTCCTCCGTGGGAATCCCTCAGAACATTTTGGGATTCGCATATGAGTGACAGTGAAGAACTCATTGTATATTTAGTTTTATTAGAAGCAGCACCATGCAGGGACTTTGCAACAAGCTGTAAACACACTACGTATTATCACCGTAGTCATGTTAACAAGCAGTTTCTACATCTAGATGATGGGAGCAACATTAGCTTGAACTCTGTTTTTGGTCTCCAGCAACTCCTCTGGGAAATATCGCTCCCTTTAGCTAGAGCCCGACCGATATATCGGCGAGCCGATATTATCGGCCGATATTAGGCATTTTCCAAACTATCGGTTAGTATCGGTATCGGCATTAATAACGGCCGATAAATTAATATTTTATAAATAAAATAAATACGGACGAAACACCCGAATAGAACTTAACAGAATTTGTCTCCAGTCTTGTTCAAAGTTATATTTATGAAGCTTACCGAGTCTTTTAATAAAGGTAACATTGTGTTTGGTTGTTGTTATTGTGTTTTTGTTCAAAGGACTTTAAGTTTTATATCTTAAGTTTGTATTTCTATACATTTTATGTATCAGAACTTTATTTTTTTGATGTTCCTCTGTTCCGTTGTGACAATAAAATAAACAAGTTTATTTTTAAACTGCATTATATTATTTTAGTGAAGACTCGTAAATAACTACAAATAACTAATGTTAGGGAAATCTGTTAATGTTTTGTGACGCGTTTCTGAAATAAAAAAATAAAAAATATCGGCCGATATATCGGATTTTTAAATCAACAAACATTTGTATCGGTATCGGCCTTCAAAATCCTTTATCGGTCGGGCTCTACCTTTAGCTGTTAAGTCCTGCTCTATGGTGAGCAGCTAGTTGCTGACGCCATGTCTATACGGGAAGCGTCCGCACCAGAAACGCGTTAGCAGAGCAGCAGCAGCTTCACTACTCCATCTGTGTCTGTAGAGAATGTGTAAGCGCTATGCCGCTACGAAGCCTGTGGTGACACCAGTCACCTTTACATAGGAGCGTATTTGTTCTGTGAGACATGCTTGAGTCGGACAACTGAAAAACACATCAGTCTGTTTTGGTGCTTGGCAGGAAGCGTCCAGTGGTTTTATTATTACGATTATTATAACTTTTTTTGCTGAAAAACAGCTGCTGCCCACTCCTCGAAATGTGGTTGATTCAAGCAGTAACAGTAAAAACCAAAACATTGAGCTAAAAGACCCTAAAATGCTTAATAGAAAGGGAGGGCTGATATTTATCTGTGGGTTTGTCACCAACCACAAGTCCTTTACAACTGTTATTTGACCTGTTGTTCATTTCAAATATATAATATTATTGAGTGCACCTTTAAGTAAGCAACCTGTTTAAAGTGCAAATTAATCACACAGAAAAAAAACATCACTCATGTGTAAAGGTCTTAATGCACTGCACATTTGGGGTGTGGCCAAACAGAACACGCCGATTGACCACGGAAGTGCTGCTTGCAGCGTTGTAGGGATCTACTCATCACTCGCTGACTCCAGGAAAGTGTATAAGTTCACCTGTCACATTATATCCAGCATCCAGTAGCAAAAGTGAACTGCAGTCAGTAAGTCGCGGCCTATAAAGGGCCACTGCGGACAACATGCTCAACTCCACAGAGCTGCTAAGCTCTGCCCCCCCGCTGCTGCACAGAGCGCTTGTTTGTTTATTCAAAGTTTATTCATTTTGAACTTGCATCCAAATTGCACATAAATTCCACCCTACACTCTCTTGGGTCCCCAGCAAAACACCCACCAAGTGTGAAATAGATCAGATGAACGGTTCTCGAGATATGCAAAGGATTCAGATGTTGATGAATGCACAACAAAGTACAACGTTTTTGAAACAATGTCTTCAACCTTTTAGCCGAACATCCCGACAGTCAGTGAGAGGTAATTATTAGTATAAGTGCTCAGCCTACGTACACAAGTCCTTAACCAGCAGGGAAGCTCCAAGAACCTGATTTTAAAAATATGTGAAAAACTGAACGGTGGCCCAGATTTGCTGAGCGGCTGCAGAAAATGAATCAATAATTTACACCTCATTTGTCGTCGCGTGGAGAGATGATAATATTTTCTCTTCAGGGTTTCTAGCAGGTTAGAAGAATCATCTGAGCTTCGCCTCTAATCTACTTTCCTGTCAAAGCTTGTCGGCTCTTTCTCTGTTTGTTTTCTTCATCTCCTGCTTGTTTCGTTTGATCTCTGTGCTCTCAGTGACTAAAGGGTTATCATTGAGAAAGCATCATTGTCTGATTCATGTATGCTCTTGTTTAGAATACATTTATTTTCCGTCACTACTGCAGCACCCCTATTCTTTTACTTTGTTCTATTTCATTCATCGCTTCAGATCCTCTCTCTACCTGCCTTGCTTGTGTACATCTTGCTCTCCCTTCCTTTTGATTTTTCCATCTTCCATCCCCGTCTTCTCTCTCACATTAGCACTTCAGATGAACATTGAGGAGGATATTGCTCCGCTAGTCTCCGCAGTCATTTCATGGTCTGATTAAAGAAATGTGATGAGAGGAAAGTCAGGCAGGGAGAGGGGAGTCAGGAGAGAGAAATAATGGAGAAAGTTGAAACAACCAACAAAGAAAAACAAAATGGATGAAAAAGGGAACCGGCAAGAAACAGAGAGAGAGTACAAGGGGCATGTTTGCACATTATTTGTGCAAGAGGATGATGGGAAAATCAGTCAGCCGAGCTGCACTGCAGACCTTGAAGCAGAGGCAACATCCCCCGTCACTTTCTGCATCACGAACACTTCCTCATGATGACTATCAGCAAGACTTCCTCTGAGCTGCGTGTTGCTCGTCTGTGGCTCTTTTTTTACTGTTTAACTCTGAGTTAGCGGAAGTTTGTCTGAAGGTCAACATCAGTTTGTTTAATGTAGTCGTGTTTTACTCATGCAGTATGCATTAGGTACCGTTTCCTTCTCTGTCAGCAAGGGAATGATGCAAACGACTCATATCACAGTGTTGTTTCATGCAGAATTAATACGAGTGTGCTGGAAACCACACTGAACAGCTGCATCCTCCAGGGCTAAATGTTGATTCACCGTCTGTAGGATCACTTGATGTCACATCACAACTATTTGTGTTTTCTACTTTAACTCTTCTTTACCGAAGACTCTCCTCAACAAAAGAACACCATCAGTCATTTGTTCAAAATGGTCAAAATCTTCCCATCAGGCAGAAACCTCCAGGTCTGACAAGTGAAGCCAATGCATAAGTAGCTTAAACGTGCATCCTGTGTAATAGCCAGCAGGGGGCGACTCCCCTGGTTGCAGAAAGTAGTCTATAAGAAAATGACTCAACTTCCCACTTCAATTATTCCCTCTGTAATATTTGTAAAGATGAGTTTCTTCTTCAATACAGTATGATGTTGATTTATTAAATTATGTTGTGCATGCTTTCGTCTTACAATTTCACCCGAACCCTTTTGGATATATTTTGTGGTCAAATGAGCAGCTTTAAAACGGTTGATAAAATAATTTAATTTTATCATAAATTCTTCACAATAAAAGTTACATTAGCATTATTTTTGCTGCTTACACCTCTTTGCTAAACTATTAGTAGACATATTTTTATGGAAGAAGAGCTGCTAACATTACTATTTTGGTGATGGGAACATTTAGCTATTTGCACATCTTTGACAATATATGTGGTAAAAAAACATGAAGGCAGGTCTGCTCTGTCCTAGTTACACTAACCTGATTAAAAATCAGGCCAGGGATTGCAAACGTATGAACTTGTCTTATGCTACTGTTCCAAAGTGTCCTTAGCTAAATTAATTGGACTGTTGATCTTGTTGCACCTTTTTTAAATACGTACTACATTAAATCATTAATATCTAAGAATCTTAGAACTGCACTATAGTGAAATTCACTTTCTGTCAGATTTCTGTTCTGTTGCATATGGTATCAAAGCCTGTGTGATTTGTAGGTTGACGAATCATTTCAGGTCTGTGTATTTCTGTGTGTTTCATGTTTTTGGCACACGTGTGGAGCGGCATGTGTGAATGCCTGCAGGCATGTGATGTTTGGACAATCTGGAAACCAACACAGTAAACTTACTCGCCACATTAAAAGCCAACTCAGTTGATTGATAGCCCCGCTGACAGCCATGGAAACCTTACGATATATGATGCCACACTGTGAACCATCTGGCATGATGCGATGTGACGGCACATTACGACAAGCTGTCCTTTGGATTTACCATTTTTCTTGTGATCAGAGGACAGTGTGGGCTTTTTTCCTGTGATGTCTAGTAATGACCCAGACCTTTTCTCAGCCTACGCGGTAAATGTCTTTTTGAAATTTAAGTTCAAGATGGTGTGACATCTTTCCTCTCTAAATGCATATGTGGACATCACAGAGATGAGAGGGAGGCTAATGTCACTAATGTGATGATTCAATCTCTCCTCTTCGATAGCAATTAGACAATCTGGTATAAGCACCTGCATTGCTGATGGCCATACCGATACTGGTAAACCATGTAGACATTAGTAGGAATTTTACTAGGCAGCCACATAAATCTTTATTCGGCATTCAAATCCTAAACAAGACCAATCCATGAAACGGTCCCCTATTCTTAAAGGGCCAGTATGCAGCGTCAGAACTGCTTTTGAATAGTCGTATATATTTGGAAACCTCCCTCCCCCCACAAGTTTCCGGCATTAGATCAGGGGGGTTGTATCTGCACGTTTCTCTTTACTGACAATCTGACAGTCACAATGGCTTCTCGTCGTGATTGGCCAAATGTGTTGAGTAGAGTTCGAGTTGGATTTTTAAAGCAATAGCTTTTTTGGGGGAACTCAAATGATAATGGGTCAGATATGAATTGTCATGCTTTACCTGGACGCAACGTTTTAGCCCACCTTTTCTTACCCTATCGCCAGAATAACGCATTGGATCAGTCATCCAGGTCGTGGTCATCTTTGAAAGCTTTATCATAGGCAACTGGTTTCTCCTCTCATCCTGATCCCAACTGACTAGTGGGGAGTTACAGTATTTAATCTCTTGTAGGGTTGTTAACACCATGAGTGGCAAGTGACTCCTGGACCCATCCAATCTCAGGAGTCCATCTGCCTCTTAAGGACAGGGGACACTCCTTTGAGGACACCGATGTTCGCATTCTGACCAAGGAAGACAGATGGTTAAAGAAGCCTTGTTGTCAACCTGGAACCACCATCTCTCAGCAGAGGAGAAAAGCTTTCAAAGATTCCCATCAGCAAAGATTAATCCGATTAATCAGAGGACCTCAAGTGCGGAGACGAGAAAGTAAGCTGGCTTTGAACACTCCCTCCCTCTCATTTTAACACATTGCCCCAATTATTCGTGGCATAATACAAATTGGCACAAAAGTACAAACATTCAACCCTTAGTCTTGTGCATCTCAGCGAGGTTCAGGACACAATATAGTGTTGGACGGAAGCGACACAGAAGAAGACACACTGAGACCAGTAGGACATTCATAAAATACATCTAATATATGGCCTAAAGCAAAAATCAATTGGTTTGATTACATACAAAGCAATTGTGTGAAGTGTGTGTGATGACAGTACAAAGAAGAATGGAAAGGGGGGGAAAAACAAGTAAAACATTGACTGACTGATGGATGTGAAAGAATGAGAGTTTGGACAGAAATAAGAGCTTCAGTAGGAATGCAGACAAAGAGGGAAAGTCTGAAGAGAGACGGAAGGGAAACAGAACAGAGACATAAATTAAAGATAAGAGGTAGACAGAGATGGAGCGGACAAACAACAGGGACAGATAAACTAAGCAGCACCTTTTATCTGATTTATTAATGGGTGAGCCATTTGGCCTGTGATTGTGAGTGACAGGGCCCATTAGTGCAGGTGACACTCATCAGGCCTCACTTGTAAATCAGCTCTCTGTTCAGATGGAAACAGGAACCAGTGATGTGGTCAGGACGATGTGGTCAAGTGTGTGGGGTCTGCTGTGTGGCTGCCTGTCTCCAGATCAACACAAGTGTGTTGGAAGATCCTGTGAAAGCATCGTTTACTGATGATCTGCAATGCAGTTAAATGTTGCATTGTAATTATGTTAGTCATCAACATTTGGTTGACTAGTACATAAATTACCCTCTCCTGACCATTTTTACTGCCATATCCGCATCATCTTGAAACCAGCCATTTATACATCATGGATACAGATATAGCTGTGTTTGATTCTGTTCATTTCCTCTCATCAAACAAACGGAATGAACACTATTTCATATTAACTAGTGTACTACTACTGTTTCATAATAAATTCCATGTTACACACCCCTTTTCGCTTAGTAAACATGATGATGTAATTTGTGGGCAGTGCTTAGCATGAAAGCATGGTGGAATTAGCAAAGTCGCTCGCTAACCAGCCAGCCGCTGATTGAGTCAAATTTGATCTCAGTGTCTGAAAGCACGTTGCTATCGCTACATAACTGACAACGTTGTTTGGATCATTTTCTGTAGTCAGTGTTGAATGATAGCCAGGTTTAACAGATATTACAGTTCCTGATATCCCAGTAAAAACTGATGCATGCCCAGAGGTCATCAGCAGCACCCTATCATCCAACACGTCTACATCGGCCAGCAGGATGACCCACGTACAATTAGCTGCACGGCAAGCCTTGTTATTTCTCCGATAATTGAATGAAAATTCTCCAAAAGGCACAAACATGGCCGCGAGTTCAGTGACTTAATTTAGTAGATGAGGCACCCAACTGTCACTCGAAGCCACCACGCCCTTCAAGTTGATAGACTCCAACTGTATTTCCAGAATTGGGAAAAATGTGTGATCACATGAAGAAGAAAAAACAGTAACTGCAATGCAGCTGTGTGGAAAATATGCTCAATAGTTCACCCATCTATCACAGTGCTGCACGAGTCTCTAAATCCGCTTGAGAAAAGCGGCCAGTCAACCCAATACTGTGGGTTTGCAAAATCCTCCTAACTCTGTTCATGCAGAGAACGATCAATAAGGAAATACAGCGAGGCATCCTGGTAAAAATGGGACAAGGTGCATGTAGCTGCAGCCATTGTTATGTCTCTTCCTTATTTCTTCTTCCTTATTTAATGCAGAATTATGGCACTCGTTGCTGTTTTTATTGTCTCAGTAAAATGTCAGATTGTCAGAGGATTAAAAATGTGTACAACAATAGGCTGATCAGGAAGGAAGGGAATTACATTTTTTTAATTTGGAAGACTATGAGCATTGCAGCCTCACAGTTTTTGGCCCTAGTGTGTGCAGCTTAGTTTTGTAATTAAAGTTTTTGAAAGGCTTTCATACACATACAAACACACATACGCACAGTCTGGAATAGAGACAAGGACCTGCAGTGTCCCACCAATGACATTCAAGGACACACCGCCGCCAAGCAGACGTGATTATCCTGTAACTATCCGGCTATAGGGGAGGACTGCTAATGACCAGAAACGTCGCTGAGACCCTCCCTCTCTCTCTCCCTTTCCCTCTCCATCACACGTTAACATACAAATCGCCTTCTCCCATGATCTCAGCGATGCCCGTACGTCTTATACACAACTGGCCCTCATTGGTTTCTGTCATGCTGTCCAATTCCCCAGTTTAATGTTAATGCATGTATGTGCTCGTTTCACTCTCATCATCGATAAACCTTCTGATAAATTGTGCTTTTCATCTGCATTTGATCACCTCAGTCGATCCCACCATGTTGCTGTAGTGTGTGTGTGGCCCAGGGTGGTTTCTTCTACATTACGTCATCAATATTCATACTGCTGATTTGAGAGTATTACATTACGTCACGTCTCAAGCTCGAGGCAGTGCCGTGGGATGATTAGCATTTGGAAGAGGGCTGCAATGGTTGTGATGAGCAAGGCTGGCATCTTTTCATGTTAGTTATTTCTGCTTCTCCTCTTTAAGGTGGAGATAATACCATACGGGAGTCATGCCTACCTCTGTAGAATAGTTATTCTGCAAGTTTACGTGACTTTGATTCTGACTTTGAGCTTCGAGTCTGTCGTCCTCCCTGTGTGAGTTTGCATGTTGCCACAGGTCCAGACCGTCTGTTAGTGGACAGAGGTCACCTCCTGCCAGGAGCATCTGGGTGGAGAAACATGAGCTTTTACACCCACACACACACACACACACACACAGGCATACATGGATTTATTCCTGTTATTCGCCAGTTGAAGACTTTGTTCAAAATCACATGCATACTGCATACTCGATCTGTATGTACTGACTAATATGCTGCCACTCTCTGTCCATGTCTCTCCACCGTTATCTCCCTTCACCAGTGCTGGAGGCCTGGGCGAAGCTCCGCTGTCCGCCTGTCTGTCCGCCTGTCTGTCTTGTTATCCATAATTAGTGTCCTGACCCTGTCTTCCTCTTTTCAAAGCGGATAAACTGAATTGCTTAGAACAGCACTGTTGCCCCCCAACCTCACTCTCTCTCTCTCTCTGCCTTTAAATCTGAGCCAGCATTTCTTATGTTACTGAAGGCTGGTGTGTAAAAACCCTCCCCACAAGCTCTGTTACCATCCCACTTTCTTACTTTACTTTCTTTCTATTGCTGCTCATGTTTTATTTGGGCCTTGCCTGATTTAATCATTGATTTTCTCCGTAAGCTCTTAAGAGCCTCTCATTCCCTCCCGCTCTTTGCCACTTCGTCTTTGTTTTTCTCACTAGCTTTCGATCAGTCCACACATTTTTTTTTTCTCCCTCCGGCATCGCTTTCTCTTTCGTCCCCTCATCTTTCCTCTCTGTTTCTCTCTTCTTTTTCTCTCATTTCCTCCCCCGTTCTCTCTCTGTTTGTTTAATTAGGTCGCTGATTGTCCTGTGATGTGTGGACTGAATAGAAGAGCTGTCACAAGAGGTCAGTTCTGGATCACTGCCTCCTCCTTCTCCCCCTTTCTCTCCTTCTTTCTCCCCTCTTTCATAAACAACACCCTCCCACTCATAGTGGGAGTCATGGCATTGCACCACACTGGGGAGTTGATTCACCAACTGACTGGAAATGACCTCAAGGGCAGCAAACTTTAAATGGTCTGCATTGTTTTGAATTTAGAGAGAGAATAAATGTGAGGCTCGTCACACTTTTGTTTTGCAAATGTTTGCACTTTGATATTTTGTTACACCACTATCAATGATAGGAGGTAGACTATGTAACGCGCATGTAGCAAGTTTACAAGGCAATTTCACACATAAATGTTGCCTCCGCCTCAGGGTTACAGTGCAGCCGTAAAGGAAGTTTCACACTGGCACAAACTCTTTCAACAGGTGTTTCAAGAAATGGCATCCTCATCTGTGTCATAACAGGGTGACGCACAATAACCTTGCAGCTGGCTCAGATCCTTTTTTCACACAAACGAGAACTGCGAGCGTAAATACTGACACTAAGTCATCTTGGTGTAAGTATTTACCATGACTTCCTGTATGAACACCAAGGTGTCTTTAAACCACATCCCTGTGACCTTTTTATAGATGAAGCAAAAACCTTTATAAACCCTGAAAATCCGGCAGAAACTCTATAGCACTCCTTCTTCGTGTTCTTTGACCTGCAAATACACCAGCGCTTTGTAATAATGGTTGAGCGTTTTATAGAAAAGCCTTGGGAGTGTTGTGGCCCCTCTGGTTGGAAACATTTCACACCACTTCAGGAATGTGGTTTTGCCAACAAGGTTTAAAACATAAAACTGGACCCAGATGAAACCTTGGTCGCTTATGATGTCACTTCCCTTTTCACATGTATTCCCATCTCGGAGGAAACGACTGCTACAGGACCAACCTCACTGCCAACCACATATGTTCCCTGCCCCCCGTCTGCCTTACAAACACCTACTTTCAGTACAATGAAGGTTTCTACCGGCAGAAGCATGAATGGGCTCACCACTGTCTCCTATAGTGGCGAGCCTCTATGTGGGAGAGGTAGCGATCAGAGATCATCAATTAAGTGGATCTGCTCCGAGCCGCTGGTTCAGATATGTGGACGACACATGATTCAGAACAAAACCACAGGAGGTTAAAGAAACAACATCAAGTTCACCCGGGAGGATGTCAGAGGAAATAGTCTGGCCTTTTTGAATTGGGCTGTGCACATTCCAGATGACAAAAACCAAAATGCACAGGAAACTCACACACACTGATCAATACCATGCTTTTTGACAGACACCACCCACTGGAATACAAGTTTTGAGTCATCAGAACCCTCCAGCATCGGGCCCAAAATGTACCCACAAGTACAGAGGGAAAGGAGAAAGAGCAAAAACACACCCTAACTGGGCTTTCATCAACAGAACAAAGAGACACAACATGGACAGAGAAGAAAACAACAAAAAACAAAACATTGTCATCCCATATATTGCGGGCATCTCTGAGCAACTCAGGAGGATATTCAACAAACTCCACATCCCTGTGCACTTCAAAGCCAGCAACACGCGGAGGCAAAAGCTCGTCCACCCCAAAGACCAAACACCCAGGAACAAGCTCTCACCCTCTCTCTCCTTCCTGTCTCAGGTTCTAATCAGACTTTGTCTTCCTCACTTCCTCATTGATCCCTCTGTCACTTGCTATCCCAGTGGAATGGTAGTGATCTGATAGATGCATGGCCAGGCAGCGTATTGATCAACAGGCTTTGATCTGTTGTCAGTCAGACACTAGCCAGGCCTGCTCAGCATACTGACAGAAGCTTCTGTGTGTTGGTTACGTCTCTTTTTCTGCACTAACGCCTCTTTTTAGCAGCATCAGCATACTACAGCATTGCATTGGGTCATATAGGCCTTTATGGATGAAACTGTGAGTCATATTTACTGACTACAACTGACTCAAAATTAGTTTGCACATAATGGAGACATCCATCCATCCATGTATTATCTATACCTGTGGTATGCAACCAAAGGTCTTATCTTAAAGTTCAATAGTTGTTACCCAACAGCTGGTTCTAAGTCAAAACTAAAAAGAAACAATATATTTCAAGGCGTATTAATTTTTCCTAAAATCAATGCTTCTGAAGGGTTAGAGCATTCTAATGGCAAATGCATGACATAATGCCAGCCAATGTCAACCAACCATAGTCCACATAAATTATCAAAAAATATTGTTATCTTTTTACTTTATTTTTGGAAAACAGGCAATTCAAATAAAATGGAAATAAGTTATTGTATTCTCATTTAGATACTTTCTTTGATTAAAATACATCTTGGCATTAATTACAGTATTATAGGCTGCCTAGAGCTTATGTTAAGAAGTTAAACAGTTCATAATTCCCTCTCTGAAATGTATTTTATATTGCTGTGAAACAGCTCCTACAAAAAACTGTGAAACCGATCGCCACCAATCATCATGGTGATCAGCTGAAAACCAGCCTGATTTAATCGGCAGCTGATCAATGGGTGCATCTTTAGGCGCTACCAGTCAGTATCATAGTCAAAAGTTAAACCATGGGGCAAATTCATACTGCTATACTTGCTTTACCTTTTAATAACTTCCACCTCTAGTTCACTCCCACATCAAAAATACTTATTTGTCCTTCTCTGCTTGTAATACTATGTATCAATCTAGATTGCTTTGGTGTGAGTTGCCTAGTCTTGGAGATGTTAGATGTAGAGAAATCTGCCTTCTCTGAAATATCAGGGAACTATGGCACTCAACTTGTGCTGCTCAAAGTGTAAAAAAAATACATTTGTATAACTCAGCGATCTAACCTGGTTACTCAAGATAATCCATAGGCCTTTTTTCATGAAGGTGATGTAGGTGAACAATCGAGATTGTTAAATAGCACTACAGATATTAGGAAAAATGTGTATTTTTGATTTTGGGGGTGAACTGGCCTTTTAACATGTCTGTTTACAGGCAAACAGGGTTGCAAACCTGTGTTTCCACTGCAGCGGAGCGATCAATTGCACTGTGATATGCATCGTCGCTGCATACAGTATACTCTCACATTACCTGTGTGTGAGTTTGCAAACCATCCTAGAGTGTATACCATGCTCTCTGGTTGGAGTCTAAATCATAGTGTACACTGGATATACCTCTCTGCCATTAATAACAGAACAGAAGGCATTGTGTCCTTGAATTAACAGATGTTTTGGCACCATGCAAACCGTAATCAATACCTCCACAACTGGGTGTGAGTTTTCCCTGCAGGCAACACTAACCTACTAGCCTGGTTTCACTCATATTACAGCATTATAGTCACCAAGAGATAGCCATGTCCCGCTGTAGGAAGCGTCTCATTCTTTACATATTTGACCTGCATGTTCCTTAAAAATATGCTCTGTGTTACTGGATACATTTCAACTTATATTTCAATTTAGCTACAATTCTGTGAAAGCTGCTTGTTGTCGACTATTGTTCATACATTCAAGACAATACATGATACTAGATCTACAGGAGATAATATTACATATAGGCCATGAAATACTGTACTACTCTTCAAATATGTAGGCTGTAGTTCCCTGGCAGCTTCCCCAACGTGTTCTGATATTTAACATACTAGAGATCTAGACTGATTCACTGGCAAGCTTCTCGGCTTGCGTCTTTGATAGTGGCGGCTTGTTAATAGGGGGCGCTAGGGCGCTGCCCCCATCAAAATTGCAGGAAAATGTATCGACACAGTAAACATAAATTACCTAATAAAAAAAGAATTATGACTTATGTTCACTCATAAAATGTGTCTGGCTGATGATTTTTCAGGATTCCCATTCCATATTGGTTTTATTTGTTTTGTTTTTTGTGTAAATATATAAGCGCGAGGGACGCTGGCCAAATGAGTGTCTATGTATGTTCTGTATCTTTTGGCTAGCATGTTGGTCTATAATTGGTCACTTAAAGATTCTCCTCCGGGCGCAGCTCTCTGCGTCCCTGGCGAATCAGCACCTTTTAATGTTATTCTTCCTCCAATCTGATTGATTCACGACACCTGTCAATCAACGTCACACCCTTGGCCGCGTAGGTGCGCACACAGGCGCGGCGGTCACTGATGCAATCGGCGGAGTCAGACATATTTTTACTTTTGGAGGAGACAATGGCAGCTTCAGGAGAAACAACGGCGGCGAAAGAAAATTCGGTAATTTTCCTACAACAGAATCCTTTCACTAGGCGCTCGCTTGAGGAAAAAAAAAGGATAAAGGAGCTTGGACCGGACCAACCGGACTTAAAAATCCAGCAGCAGGCGGGTGACCGTGGACGGAGTTACACTCAGGGCTTCTCCCGCTTGTTTTACGCTAAACACAGTTGGCTAGCTGGATGTGATGTTAGCAATGCTTTTTATTGCTTCCGCTGCTTGCTCTTTCAAAGTGTTGGCACTGAAGTTTTGTGGACAACAACAGGCGTCAGAGACCTGAAACACCTGTCGGAAAAATGCAAATGGCACGAAAGTAGCCGTAGTCATCTTGACAACAGCTTGAAGCTCAGGTTTTTTGGGAGAGTTAGCATTGCTGAACAGTTACATGAGGGCTAGAGTTGGCTGTTTTTAAGGGGACTTCAAAAACCATTCAGAATGAGCTCCTGGACTGTATGCTGTCTGTAGCAAGGGAACCAATAATCAGAGAAGCTCAAAACAGTGTTTTCATTATCAATCCAGGCAGATGAGACAACAGATATTGCCACGCAGTCCCAACTTGTGCTTGTGCTACGCTACATTGATGACAAACACAGCGTGCAGGAAAGATTTTTTGAGTTCATTCCTCTGCAGTCAGCTACAGCCGAGTCCATTGCTACTGCATTAAGAGAGCGTCTTGCTGCCATTGTTCCTGAGGAACAGAAAAGTAAGCTCATCTGCCAGGCGTATGATGGAGCCAGTGTGATGAGGGGTGCCACTGCAGGTGTTCAGAGGAAGATAAAAGATGTGTACCCAAATGCCCACTAAATCCACTGCTACGCACATCAGCTCAACCTGATCATGCAACAGGCCACCTCTCACATTTCCAAGGTGAGAATGTTTTTTTCTGACCTTGGTGGATTTGCCAGCTTTTTTTCAAGATCACCGAAGCGTACATGTGTTCTTGATAAAATGGTGGCCTGTAGACTGCCGACGTCCAGCAACATCAGATGGAATTTTCACAGCCGAGCCCATCAACACTGTGTTTGAGCACAGGGAGGATCTCATTCTCTGTTTTGAGAACATCCGAGACTCGGGTGACTTTGACCCCATTTCCATCAGAGAGGCCGGAGCCTTGGCCATGCCGCTGGAACATCAGGACTTCAAGTTCTTTCTGGAACTGTTTCACCACATTATGCCACATGTGGACCTCCTCTATGCCAAGCTCCAGAAGAAGAACATAAACTCAGTCCATATCAAAGGGAGCATCCAGCAGTTCCAACAGGACATACAGAAGATCAGGTAATAAGTATTCCTGTTAGTAATATGATCATTATTTACTTTTTTCATCGTTATCTCTCTTCCCCCTTTTAAATTATTATTATGAATTCTCCTTGTCCTTTCACAGAGATTCTCTCCATTCCATGGGTGAGCAAAGCAGTGGTTCTCTGCCAGCAAAGAGGCGTCGGGTACTCAGTTCAGAGGATCGTCAAAAGATTGCAGAAGAGGTGAGTTTATGTTATAGAAATCTGTCATAGCCCATGTTTTATCGGAGGTTGTAATATCTGTTAAAAGAGAAATGTGTTCTGAAATACAATTCTAAATATATCATTGTCATGTTGCAGAGATGTTCCAGCTATTCTAGGCTTTGGTACAAATCACCACACATTTCTTTTAGTTTACTTTTTTTATGAAAAGTATGCAAACAATATTAGTCCTTCTAATATTTCTATTCATATCACAGTTGCAGTATTAGTCAAAATAATAGCAATAAGAGATTTTTTCCAAAATCATGCAGCACTAACAGAAGGTGACAGTGGCAGTAAAATTACTTGAATTCCATATTTATTTTTTCTCTACATATTTTTGTACTTTTCTCTCTCTAGGTCTGCAATACCATTCTGGGACACACCAGGGAGCGCTTCTCCTTCACAGACCACCTTGTCTGTGTCACCTTGTTGCAGGGGGACAGGTTTGTGGAACATCACAGGTCAATGGAAGCAAGCTGAAGACAGAACTTGGTCTCATCTACAGCAAGGAAGAGTTCAGAGCCTGCTTTGGGGCTGTAGACCTATTCCATCTGTTCATGGAGAACAACCTAGAAGAGGTCTTTTCAGAAACTATCACTCTTTTAAGGATCATCATCACCACACCCATGACCACAGCGGAAGCTGAGAGGTGCTTCTCGACCTTGAAAAGAGTAAAAACTTTTCTCAGAAACACCATGACCCAGGAGAGGTTGAATGCATTGGCCATGCTGTCCATGGAAAAGAGACTTGTATGCGAGATGGCAGACTTCAATCAGAGAGTCATTGTAAAATGTGTTTGCCAGAAGGCAAGGAGAGCAAAATGTATGTTCAAGTAGCCCCCCGCCCTCCAGTGTGCCCCCCCCCCCCCCCCCCCCCCCCCAAAACATTTTTCTCACCAGCCGCCACTGGTTTACACCTCGTTCTCAAACGCCAGTGTGCAAGTCATGCGTGCTGTCCTCCCTTTGAAGGAGTCTCCTAGTGGTGAGGAGTGAGGCAGAGGGACCCCAGACCCAGCACTGCTGCTGGCCACAAGATCATTGTTCGACTCTATTTCACTAAGCCATTGTAGTGTTAAAGCATGTTGGAATGTTGGGCGGTACTACAGTATTACAGTATACCAGGGTATTTCGAAATCAAGACAGTATCATTTTCAATACCGGCATGAATACAGACGCTGCTCTGTGCCGGAGGTCATTTCTATTGTGTAACAGGCAGCTGAACTTAAAAAGATGGAGCTGGATGGTGCCATCTTTTGTTCCCTTAAAAGGCTAATAGTTTATAGTAGGGATGTCGGTTTTGGTTCATTTTGCTTTATAAATTGCTGTGACATACAATAAGCACTTTCTTTTTACTCTGGCACTCAATGAGTTTTGCCTGTATCCATCCAGTCTTAATATGTTGTATTGAAAGGTTTTGTGCAAGAAAATCTATTTTCTGTAGGCTTTGCTGAAGTTTATTGCCACATATCGATCATGTTGGTGCAGGTGCAGCCACCGATCAGCTGATATTTGTTCCCAATAAGCTGATATTCGTTCTAAGTGGTTTGATCGGTGGCCTCTCTGAAGGCTGATCAGAAGAGCCAATCAGATGACGCGTTGATTCTGAATTGAAACGCATTCAATACTACTAATTTTTTTCCTTTAATACCTGCTTTTTAATTCCCTCTGAGGACGAGGCAGCTCTAAAGGCTAGGTTATGCTTCCGCGTAGTGATCACGCAATGGCCACGCAATGGCCACGCAGTTGCTTGGAGACCGTGATGTTTCTGCGTTGGGTTTACGTGTCGAAATGCAATTCAATGCCACACCAGTAGAGGGCGCTATGGTTTTTGTAAAGACTGACCAACCGACCGAGACTCTTGACGTATATCGTCGTTAGCCTCGTATAGCCTATTTGTTTACCTTCCGGCTTTAAACATCCACAATTTTTCAGTGTTTTATTTCTTTGTGCAAAAGCGACAAGGTGCAAACAATAAAAGTATTAAAAGTTTAAATGGCGGTGTTTATGAGTGGAAACCGGAAAAGCGGTCTCCAGCGGATGTAGTTAGTGGACCAATCACAGCCAATGCCGCTGCGTTGGTGTTGCGTTGGTGTTGCGTCGCCTCGACGCACGTCTAGGATTTTTGAGAGGTGCACGTCAGGCCCTTGCGTTGGACGTAAGGGGGGTCCGCAAGGACGTAAGGGGTCCGTAAGCCCCCTTGCGTTGTGTCAACGCGGAAGCATAACTTGGGCTTAAGAGCGACACTACGGCAAGCTGCGACATGCCGAGTCCAGAGTGTGAGCACCGCCACGGAGCTCGCCGTAGCAGCGTTTGGATTATATCATGTAATCAGTGTTTCATGAAAGCAAGGTGAGATGAGCAAGCTAGCTCGATAGCTTGCTAATTCCACCATGCTTTCATGCTACACTGGTTACAGGCTCAATAGCGAGCATCCGTCCATTTCCCCAATATTAGAGTCTGCTGTGACAACAGAAGGATATAGCAACATTTTCTCTCTCTCTCTCTTTATGCTTCACCAATTTTGCTGTTATAGAGCCTCGAATCACACAACACAGCAAGATGATATTTTCAATGTGTCCCTTTAGCCCACTTCTCTGAGCTGATTTGTGTTTGCCTCCGGGCTTTCCTATGTTTTCCATCATAATCATGACGTTGGCTGTAAAATGGTTGATCAATCTGATGCATATGTATAGCCCTGTATGTCACACTAGCGTCAACGCCAGTGTGTTGCACATCACGCTCTCTCTGGTTCCGCAATGCCGAGATGTATTTCACTGCTTTGTCATTCATTTCACTTGACTTTTATATTTCCTCCTCCTCTTCATGTGTCCTCCTTTCCTCTTCCAAATTTCATCTTCTACATTTTTCACTCACGTGTACTGACACTCAGTTATTCATAGTCTCACTTTTTTTCAGTCAATCCCGGCGAACTCAAACCAGAAGCAGGAATGATCCTGCAAAATTTTTCTTTTTCAATTTCTCGCTTGCTCACTGACTTACTCGCTTGCTCGCACTCTATCTGACCCCCTGCATTCACCACCTACATTGTCATCATAGTGAATTTAACAAAGTGTTGCTTGCATGTTGCCAAATCTTCGGCCCTGCAGCTGATGCCCAAATCTAAATATGCTCCTCCAAACCTCGACCCTCTGTAATGATGGAGGATAATGATGGCATATGAAGAGCAATCAGATTATGTGTAGTTATCAATAATGTCATAAATTCTACATCATTTAAAAGAGAATTAATGCTCTGAAGACAAATCTAAGTATACAAGTTGAAGTGCTCCTGTGTGCATACGTGAATCTGGGCATGCATTTGAATAGGCAAGAAGTAGCGGCAGTGTTTTTGGCACTTGGCCCAAATAGGGGTTGGTTGGTAGTATCCCTGCCTCGTTTATTTCTTATAAGCTTCTTCTGCTTTCCTCTCCCTCTCTCTCTATGGGGCCTCTGCCTTTCCCACTCCATCTATCTCCCCCCCCACCCTCTTCCTCTCTATCATTCGTCTTGCTGCATTGCGAACCCCAGCAGCTGGTTGAGAATCCCCGCAGAGCTGTTTCAGCTGCAACATGCACATTTATTAGGTTTGTTTTTTTTTGTATTATCATTACTACTGTATGTGTGTATTTGGCTATGGGAATGATGCAGATTTCTATCAACCTTCATCACTTTAATAGTACACCTCCCTTCACTCCTCTCTATACGCCATTACAAAAAAGTAGTTCTAATGTCTTCTCCACTCTGAATAGCATTAACATAACTGTGTTAACACTTTGTGAACACACGTAGTAAAAAAACAGGCCCTCGGTCACACACATAATTGTTGCTTTCTGAATGAGGCAGGTAGACATGAATAGAATCGTAAATGGCTTCTTTGAAAAGGGGGAAAGGGGCCAGCCCTCTAACAAATTGCACATAAACAAATACCCACAGGCCATTGGCTGAGCCACTGCCAACATCTTTCAGGAGTGAAGGAGAAAGAGAGAAGGAGGGGTGCATTCCTTTTCCAGATAATCCGGTTTTATTTGGCTCCCTCAGTTGGGATCATATCTCTTTCCTCCTCTTCGTCTCTCTCACCACCTCTCCGTCTTCTTCTCATCACTCCATCAGCGTTCTCACATCTGGCCTAAAGCATCTGTGGCTCCCAGACACAGTGTATGAGAAACAGAGATTGGCCAGCATGCAGAGTACCGGAGTACCGGTGATGAAACGCCCAAACACTGCAAATATGTCAAGCGGCGGAAGAGAGAACGAGATGGCAAGAAGGTCATAAGTTCACTGACATTTCCTTGTTATTTTAGCAGGATAAACTTTTGGCTGGAAGAAGACATGGAGCAGTGAAACCCGAGTTAACACGCATACAAACAGAAGCTTGGAAACAGTTTTCCACATAACCAGGAAATGTGGAATTTCATCATCATTATAACAACAATAAAGCTTAATATGATTGAAAAACATATTTATATAAATCTATAAAATAGCCATAGAGTGCAACTAAATCTACAACAATAGCATACAGCAGAAGAAAAAGCGATCATATTTATTTCAGATGGCAGAGAGACCAGAGGGGATTTGTTGTGAGGCAGTAGAGTGTGTGATTTATGTCTGGACAGCACGGGGAGCAGGTCCTTCAGATATAAGTAGGACAACAGCAATATGGGAGGCAGGGGTGTTCTCAGATGACACGGATCATAATACCAGAAATATAGTATAATATATCTGAGAAATCATTCACAGTGAAATACAATCGTGTTGGTGATGGGTTCAAAGGTATAAACACAAACACATGCAACAAAGTGAAATAAAAAAATCGAAAATATTATAGATTTAGACTTACAATGTGGTCCATGGCATAGCCTAGCTACATTTTCTGCTATGTAGCTACTTCTCAGATCACCGAGTTAGTTAGTAGTTAGGTAGTTTTCATGCAAATTGCATCAACTCTTATTTCAAAGACAATTTGTGTCTCCTTAAGAGGTTAATAAACATGCATGTACAGTATATTTATTGAAATCAGCTTAATAAATCAGCCAGTTCTCGACCAAACATAAGCAGTGTAAGTAGAGCATGTGAGATATAAAAGTGCAGGTGGTACTCTGTTTGTAGAAACAAGACTTTGTCCTGCGCCTGTATTGCTTTGTGCAGCACAATTAAAACCAGGTCATCTTGTTGGAAATGTATGGCTTCCCCGGGACGCAGATATGCTGGCCATGAAAACACGCTGACGGTGTTATCTGACTGCTCAGTATGCAATCTGTGTACTTTGTAAAACAAGTTGAATTTTACATGCAAACAGTAGTTGTGGCAGTAAGGCATGTGAGAACCCCATTTTTGGAGCTCTAATTGGAAGTTCTCTGTATCAAGACAAGACGGTCTGGTCAGCATCCAACTAGAATAGGAGCTAAAAATGATACAAGCCAGGAGTAAAGCTTTGAGAAGCAGCTGAAAGAACGATTGAAATGCCCTGCAGAGCTGAGATAATAGTTGAACAAGAAACAGTGGTGAACATTATGGAGTTCACTCTCATATTTCCCTAAACGTCTGCGCTGTTTCAAAGGAGTTTCCATTCATCTAATTACAATGATAGTCTTGCCACATCATTTCTCAACAATCACATCAATACATCGCATTGTAGAACGACAAATTCTCAGGAACCAAGACAAACAGCGTGTGCATCTATATCGCCTGGCATGCATTTTTGAAAGGATTTCCTGAGATATTTGAGGATTTGTAGATCCTACAACTTAATTCTAAGTCTCTTTCATTGGATTAACCAGAGTTTGACCCAACAACCAATATGTCCTGTTGTTTGGGATTGAGAAGTCACTGGATCGTAGTGAGTTTATATTAGAGGGAAATACAGTTTATGTGATGAATGAGATTAGATTGTGGTAATTATAATGCTAAACATTATTTCGATTGTGAGTCATTAATAATCAGGAAATCGTTCATAAATTGTCAGAGAATGGTATAATCAGAATAACATCATCTTCTCAACACCCAAGTTTTTTATACAGACGCCAAATAACATGGAAGACTGAGAAATTGGAGAAGCTTGATCCAGATTATTTTGGCCATTTTTGCGTAAAAATGACAAAACTTGTTGCCGATTCCTTTTCTAATTGATCAATTGACTGATATGACAACTGACATGACTGGTGCTTGGTTGATGCCTTATTCTGGGACAAATTGCAGCTAGGCGTGATCTTCTGAAGTCATCTAACAGTTTCGCTGAGAGAAGTGAACAAACCAATGCCTCCAGCTGCTTCTCCGTCGCCTCTGTTCTATCTAAAGCTTCCTCCCCCCTTGTTTCTCCTTCCCTTTGTGACTAACCCGTACGTCTTTTTCTTTTTGACCCATCTTGTGGAATCCGCTGCATCATTGAAGACAAACTGTTTCAGTCTAAGTGACAACAATCACCTCCCTCCCCCTCTGCACGGCCCACACAGACTCCGGCCTCTTCCCCAGCAGAGTCAGACACTGAGGCGGGGGCCGGGCTTCATATGCAAATATAGCCTGAGTAGGCGGCAGCCGGGGAGCAGGGTGTGCAGCAATGTGAGGACTCTCACAGGCCCCGCCCACAGAAGCCAGTTGCCAAGCAACCGCCCGCAAGGGGGAGGGAGGGGAGGAGGGGCTGTGAATTCAACAACTGTTGCCTGATCTGAGCTCTCACTGTGTGAATGCGAGTCAGCCGGCGTTAGCGAGAAAGTGTGTGAGTGTGTGTGAGCTACAAAGTCTGTGCCTGTGTTTGTGTGTGTGTGTGTGTGTGTGTGTGTGTGTGCGTGTGTGTGAGAGCCAGTCTCCGTCGGTGTAGGAGAAGCCAGGCAGCCGGTGCAGTGTTTTAAAGTGAACGATACATCCTGCTCCGCTCCTCTGCCTCTCTTTGGACTATACCACTAACACGGACTCACCCTTTGGACTATCCCGACGCTTCCTCCTCTCGCCTTTGAAGGGAACACCTGTGTGTGTGTGTGCGTGTGTGTGTGTGTGTGTGTGTGTGTGCGCGCGCGTGTGAGAGAGCCGAGACAACGGACTTAGCCCCGTGGTGGACAGTGGATGACTTCAGTGGATGAGGGCTTTGAAGGTGGAAAGAGGGGGATCACTGACCATGGACTCCCCTCACTAGTAAACGGGGTAAGCAACCACACTGCATCCAACCCGCTGGAAAACGGGGCTGATGAAATATCACTTGACAGAATGAGAACAAAACAGAGAAGAGACCCAATTGAGTGCTGCAAGAATGGCAAAAAATGAAGGAAGCAGAGATAGTTCATACGTTCAGGAGGTGAGTTAGAGACTGGCAAGTTGAAAGGAGGGGGGCAGTTGAGCGGCAGTGCAGAGTCCATTGTCCCCCAGTTTGTGTGTGTGTGTGTGTGTGTGTGTGTGTGTTGCAGTTGACCCTGCCTCACAGCTTCCCCGTCTGTCTTGCTCAGCTGTCGGTGCCATCACTGTCTTGTCTCTCCTGCCGGCTCTGTCTGCTCTCCAGTGTGTCTCCTTTCATTTTCTTTCTCCCGCTTCAGTCACGGTGGCTCTGTTTCGGTTCAACACATGTCTAATGGTAATGGGATTAATTGGAAACCAGGGTGGCTGTGAGGAGGCGCGATGCCAGAGAGTGAATGTGATCAATAGAAGTGTGCAGGTACAGACAGACAGGAAAAGATAGCGTAAATGTGAGGACAGCAGGTTTGTTGTTTGTTGATATTGCGTATTTAACATTTTCAGTATTAATATTCGGTTATTTTTATTGTCTTACATCATGATGCTCTCTGAGTGTGATTCTAGGTCTTCCAGTCCGTTGGTTCAGGCCGTAGTTCAGTGAAAAGGGGGAAGTTTATACCATCACATTGTGTTTGAACCAACTACACTGACATGTAGGATTTCTACAGACATGGGATTGATTTGTATTATTATATTTAAAAAGTAATTTACCAGAGACGTAAATTATTTTACGGTTAGGTTAAAAGAAAAAAGATTGTCTTCGTGACGATGTCATTGCTTAAAAATACTGATACTTTTTGTACCTTGTAATATCTTTTCATTATTCCAAAAATAGAAAGGCAAGGTGAGGTTTATTTTTATTGTGAGGATTTGAATAGCAACACGTGACGTCAGACTCGTTTTGAATGCTCCTGGCCGGTGACTGGACATTACATAACGAGATTAACTCTTCTTCAGCCAAGCAGTCATTCCTCTGTTGATTGTCCCGGGCAAAAAAAAAAACAGTTTTCATTCCCACTAAAGTCATTTGGCTTATGGTTACACAAGTATAGCTTTTTATGATTGTTTGGTATGGTTTCCTTAAACAAGATTGACATTCAGCCGCGTGTCTTTGACACTGCTCAGTGTACACCGGGACTAGAATAACTAGATTAACATGCAGGACGGACCTGTACGGGGGGAATGGAGGCTAATCTGCAGGAGTTAAAACAGTCAATCCCTCATACTTTCTAATACATTGATGTAGAGAGAGAAGAAAGAAACCACTGACCACCTGCTGAGGGACCGCCACCAACGACTGAATCCCCCATTCAACGGGCGGCAGTGAGAGGGCTGACAAACGGCCGCTTGAGAGAAGGACAAAGCACTTTGTTAAAGAAAGACTTTCTTTTCTTTTCCCTGGACATGAGTTTGATGACATTCAAAACGCTAGACACAACACACTTTGGCTGTGGGAGGACGGACTTGGACAGGGACCGGTGCTTGTGCAGCTAAGTAGTCAGGTAGTTGTGCTTGTCCCTGAAGATGAACTTAACAGAAAAAAATACTTGTGATGATGATAATTCGAAGAAAACCCGATTTGCTGCTTTTATCTGTTTTATATTGTTGGGAGTTTTAGACAAACTTGTCTTCTCACCGACAGTCCTGCTTAGCTCACGCCTCATCGGGCTGTATCACGCTGTCCATTGTAGCTACAACAACAAAGCACACTCATGACTTTGGTTTGACTTCTGTGGGTCAACGCCGACTTCCTCGCGTCTTGTTCAAACTTCCTGTCGGCAGCTCTGAAACACTCCAGAGTTAAGAACAGGTGGCTGGCACACAAGAGAGCAAATGCACTAATAAACCGACAAACACCTGCCTGCTTGGAGTGACGGCTTCTCTTAATTACATTTGAATATGTCAGAGATTCTGTTTGGCCTACATGTGGGATTTCATAACAAACATTTAGCTTCCCTGTTACTTTCTAGTTTCTCTCTCTCAAGGGTTGGGAACACGTGTGCACAGGGTAAATGCTGCACATGGACTCAGGCAGACGGTAGACGTCATGTTGGTGTACTCGAACGGGACGGTAACGTTGGGGGAGGCTGGCAGAGAATACAACAATCATGCAACTCGCATCGGAGAAAGTAGTGCATAGAATATTTTAGAATCTGCATTTTAAAGCTTTATTACTATAATTATAACATGAAATAATGAATTTGAATATATTTTATTTCCATCATCATAGCAGCATACAATCAACATGTATATGAGAAGTGCACGTAGTCGCCCTGATGACTCCCATTGAATCGAGTGTTGCGGGATGCAATGTGAGTTGAGCCCTGAGTGATAATGAGTGGAACAACCTATCGATTATACGTCATGTCCATGTTGCACCACCGACGTACAAACTTGGACATGTTGAGCCTTCACTGACGGCTGCACCCCAGCAGCAGTCGGCAGAAACAAAGATTGCTTTGCGTGCAGCTTCTTGAAGTCATGGAGCTAATTGTCTCGTCATGATCTCGGGGATTTTTTTCCCTTCATAATTACATATGCTGTTCACTCATTGGTTCACGCACAAACGATGCAGCAGAACAGTTAAATAGCTTGTAAACAAGGGATGTATTTCAAGTTCTCCTTGTTTAACGGGCCTACTGTATATACAGGTACACGCCCACACACGCAGACCAACGTCAGGATTCAAACACTTGTCAGGATCTTGGCTGACAGCACTCTAATTAACCGCTAAGCTCAACTGTCACCACGACCTGGTTCAAACCCTTTACTCTCATTTTTTAATTATTGCCGGGGTGAGCTAAACTCAACTCACTACTTTGTTCAGGACATTTTCTTTTCATGTAGCAGACACAGAAAGCACAGGCACTCACTGTTTGGCCTGTTGGGCTTTCTTACTGGTTCCTAACTGTTTTTCATGGAGAACACCTCCACACAGTCTCCACTGTTCTGCTCCCGGCCTCTCCCTACATTGTCCTTTGTCCAGCGCAACATTCCTGGTAATCCAAGCAGCTACCTGTTTAGACTCAGGTGGAAACAAATGTATGTGTGTGACGCTCTTACTCATGTGCAAGTTGTGTGAGTCAGGCTGCTCTGATAGCCCCGGTGGTGATGTTTTGCTTCCAGTTTTGACTTAGAGATGAATAAGCAGGGAGGAAGAAGAGGGAGATGGAGAGTCTCAGGTGTTTTTATACAGTATCTCAGTTGTGTGTGTGTGTGTGTGTGTTCGTGTGTGTATCTAATTTTCTAAAAGTCTCACACAGTGTTGACTGAACAAAATGGTAGCGAAATACGAGTCATTACTTCCCCTTTGAGTAATGTGTAAGTGTGTGCGTGTGGAGAAAGAGTATTGCTCTCCATAGGAGCTGAATCATACCGACACACAGGCAGAAGCATGAACAAACCGAGCTCCCCTGACATGGTATTCTGTGGAATAGAAGCAATCAAAATAGTTGTGATTAATATCCGTACTCAACAGCTGAAGAGTCAATGTGTGTGAATTTGAACTATAGCTAAAGAGTCATGTTGATTGTTTTCTCCATGAATTGCTGGTTTGTCCCAGGTGGCAACCTGAGGGTCTGAAAAGTGAAGCCAAAGCTATAGTTGCCTAACATTTCATTATTTCTAATTGCCACCAGGGGGCAACTCCACCACTTGCAAAAAGAAGTCTAATTGTATAGAAGTCTATGAGAAAATTAGCCCAAATCCCACTTTATTACCTCAGTAAACATTGTGGTTGATGGTCTCAATCGCTCATTTCAAGTCTTCTTTGATACAGCATGATTTTCATTTAATAAATGATGGTCAGAGTCAAATCAGATAATAAGGGTATGCTTAAGGGGCATGTCTATGATTGACAGGTCGCTCCCACGCAGTCTGGTCTGGGAATTGTCTCCATCTTATAACCCTTTCTCAGTGTTTTCAGTTCGTGAAAGGTCATTGCAACCATTTTAGTTGCCTAAAAATGTCTTATTCAGTGTTCAGTTGTAGCTCCACCCTCAACATCCAAAAAACAATATGTCCATGGGCAAAAAAACAAGATGGCGACAGGCAAAGTGCAGAATTTGAGGCTTCAAAACAGCATTCCATAAACCAATGATGTCACTTCTAATATACTATGATTTGTCTACAAAAATGTCAAAAACAACCCAAGTAATTGACTCATCAAGTAATTGACTAATCGTTTCAGCGTTTTTTTTGTTTGTTTTTTTTTTGCACATTTGTGGATGAGAATCTCCTTTTAAAGTTCTGTAAAGCCTCTTATGCTCTGCTGTCCCAGAGGTTCCCGTTACCTGCTGGTGGGATCTGAGGCTCAGAATGACAGAAGCCCCCAGCGGTAAAAAGAGACCAAATGCTGAGTATCAAAGCAGAAGCATTAAAATATTTCTTTGGTGGCGGCGCTCGAGCAGCTCAGGGCTCAGAACAACAGGAGACAGACAGTAAGAGAGGCTGAAATGAACAAAGAGAGAGCGATAAAGCCTCTGCAGAGAAACGCCTCTCATCTCTGGAGCTCGTTCTGACGAACACAAGCAGAGATACTGCTGTTCTCTCTCTCTCTCTCCCTCTCTCTCTCTCTGTCCTCTCCCCCCGATCCATCCTCTCCACTCCCCCCTTTTTGAATTTGACCGTCACTCTTCTGCTCATCCTCCATTCCCTTTGCTGCTGACTCACACTAAATCAAAGCTTCATCAGTGTGGATCGATCCAGTCAGTCTGCACGCCTGCTCCTCCAACCCCTCCCCGTTCTGGTGTAGCACTCCATCTCACTTTGGCCCTCCTTTGTCTTTTGCACAACACTTGTTTTGCTCGATTGTACAGTAACAAGATGGTTACTGTCCAACTAGTTATGCAACAAATAGGCAACAGGAACAACACCTTTTTAAAACCCTATAAGCTGTATAATTCCTTTAATCTAGTTTTGCTCATGTGACAAAACCAAAAAATGTGCCTGAAATATTTTCAGAGGTTGGTCCTCAATAGAGATCATAGCTCACTTGAAGCCTCATACGACTGTTGTATCTCTGTAAAAGGGACAGTTCACCCCAAAATCCAAATTTTTTGGGTGAACTGTTCCTTTAAACTTTTGTCGCAAAACATTTTAATTGATCTGATGCAGGTCAACTTGTAACAAGAATCCTCTTGATTCATTTGTCTTCTATTGATATTAATGGTATATTTTATATATATTTATGTATATATTTATTTTTTTAAGTAAAAAACAAGTCATGTTTATGATTGAAACTGAATTAGACACATGTGGGAATCCCACTCTCCTAGCAGCCGTTTCAGCTGATAAAACAAGATACTGAAGTTGCACCCCTTCAGCTCCGTCTTCTCCCTCACACTTCGATCAATGGGGCCATGAAATGCATCGTCATCCACATAATTCTCCACTGTGCCAGGAGTGCAGATTAATGATATGTTCAGCACTAAACTGGTATTGACCCGTGGCACAAACTAAAGGGTTGTGAGGAGAAACGGATGGAGAGTCCATCTTTTTTAATGACGGCTCCAACAATGTTGCTGGTGTCCAACCTGATAAAGCGTTTGATGACTTTGAGTAACCTCAATATAATTGGCCTTTCAGTGAGTAACTAGTTTGTGTCACTGTGTGTGTGTGTGTGTGTGTGTGTGAGAACATATTTTTTTATGCTTTAGTCTTCCAAATTTAACAACAGTTGGCCCATGCCCTGCAGAGCAACACGTTTATATTCAGTTTCCTACGAATAATTTCAAATGACTTCCTCAGAATAGCCTTTCCTATAGTTCCTCTGTGTTACATATACAGCCAGGAGGAATTTGCATCATGTATTTGGATTATGTCATGATTTGACTGCAGGTCACGTCAGAGGAAACAAGATAGCAAGTGAAGAAGAGGACTTTGAGATCAACCTTTCAGTGTTCTCTCTGAATGCACTCACCTGTTTTGCTCTTTGTCGAACATGTACATGCTGCATGTTGGCCTCCCTAGCAACCACTATTGTAGCAACAATTGCAATGTAATAAAATAATTTGCATCTCAAAATGTTCTAATACTGTAATCTTCCACAATGTTGCTCAACAACTGTCGTGTGACAAATACATTACTCAGCGTTTTGAGCTCCAGCACTCTGTGATGTGATTGGTAGTCGTCATTCAGATTACATAATCTCCCATTTATCGACTGCTGAAAACTAATATCGCTGCCAAGGAGGTCAAATTATTCCCCAGTTGCTGAAGTCGAGGTGTGTGTTTTGCACTGTAGCATTGTTTTAGTTGTTAGTCTGGTGTTTTCTCTGCTCTACAATCTGTCCTTATTCAATAATCCTCTACTTGACATGTAGTATCTCTTTTTCTCGCTTTATTATTTATTTTCTTTCCCCTCTCTCCTTTCATTTCTAATGCAGCTGCAGTGGATGTAAATAATAGATCTTTCCCTGAGAGCCCCTCAGTGTTAGATCCTCTCCCTTCACATACATGCCTAACAGGCTGCACAACTGTTGCACAGCAACTGTACCTGTTGTTTGACCTGCATTTTCCCCGAGAAGTGAGACAGTGAATATTTCACTTAGGATGTGTAGATGAAGCTCACCTTTGAACACGGCACCTGTACAGCGCTCTGCTAAGGGGGTAGCACTGGTAGCTAGTAGTCGTTGTGCACATATACTTAGTCACACACTGTATACACATTCACACTGTTTTCATAAAAATGATGGCTCAAATGGACCACAAACACCAGCAACGGTCTGTTCACTCGAACTGGATTTCTCATCTCAGAAAAGGGAGACTTGTCTTTTGTGTGCTTCACTCTCCCTCTTCTTCCTCTCTGGCATTAGCCTCACCTGGGAGAGTGGGAAGGAACCAAGGAAAGATAGGATGACGATATTTTAACTAGGTCAGACCCTGCAGCTACAGACTTACAGAGAGATCAGAAGTCTTTTTCCTATTTTATTAATAGCTATGAAAAACTAGAAGTATCGACTCATGGTTGTATGTCTCCACCAACGTAATGTGCATATGAATTCTTGAGTAAGGTCTAAAAGCAGGTTTTATGAGGTCAACGTGACCTTTGACATTTGACCACGAAATTCTAATCAGTTCATTCTTTAGTCCAAGTGGACGTCTGATGTAATTTCCCTCCTGGCGTTCCTGAGATGACGTGCAAGAAGAGGGCAGACAGAGAGACCAACCCAAAAACATAATGGTTCCTGTCGCCAGCCACATAATGAATAATGCTATAAAGCTGCATCCTTATTACATCAGTTGTTTCTCTCCCTCTATCTCTATTCTCTTTCAGTTAATACAGTTTTGTTGTGCATTTGGACCCATTAGAAGTCATCATCTAGATATTTGGTATGCATTTTGACTGTAAAGCATTTACCTGTATCAAGCCTGGTTGGACTGTATTTTCTAATAATATAAAATGGATGTTGATATAATACATTAGGCACCAAACACTAAAAGGTCTCCGACCATCGTAAATTAATTCAGCTGAAGGACCATGCTGATAAATCATCAATAACAGAGCTGATATGTCCCAAGCAAACATTTAATGGTAATACACTTCCTCTTTCGACCAAAGAGTGATGCGAAGGCGTATCTGGCTTCTGGCAGAGCCGCCGCAGCTCAAAGCATGCCTCGGCTGTTCAAAGCCACTGGCAGGTTGGATGCTGTTCTTTAGGCGAGCTATGTTTGTTCTTCAGGGCAATCGAGCAACTCCTAACACTCTGTGTTGTGGCAGTTACAGCCCCCAGGCAGGTACACTGTAAACAGGCAGCTCCTCCCTCCATCATCACAGTTTTACTATTCTCACCAGAGTGACAGGCAGAGCCTGAAAAGCAGCTGTCAGCAAGGAGAGTAGAGCGGACATTTCCATTCAAATCAGTGTCCAAGGACGGTCAGAGAGGCAGCAATTTTTACTGTACCGTTGCCATTGCCACTGTTGTAGCGGCCTGAATCCGTATAAACTAAACCGACTTACGGCAAGTCGCAGACTCACAAAAGTGAGGTTTTGCAGTCACGACTCAAATGGGCAGTGGAGGAGTAATGTTACGAAGCGTAAAATTGAACAAGTCACGTGTGTCACAGTGTAGGAAAGCACATTGCGGTCACCAGACGAGCTTACTTAGCGACGCTACCAGTGTAGCGTCGCTAACAAATAAAATTGCCATTTTCTTTTGTACTAGTCAACTGACCATGGATATATCTGTTAAAACAGTTACACCAGTTCAATGTTTGTTCTACTCCTATTCTATTTCTATGATATAATGAATTCATCCAGTAGAAGAATACCGGTATGTTATTCTTCCAATGAAGCGATATTGTAGTGTTCATGTAAACATGTTGCATAAGCAGAGATTCTTACCTTTTCAACCCACATTGAGACTCTTAGCTCTGTATTTTTGTATTTGTGTATATAAGTCTTTGTTTGTATTATGCCAGCGAACACTACTTATGAAGAAAACCTCCTCAGAACGAGCGCAACAGGTGTCACACTTCCCTGCTGTTAGTTTGTGGTGGAGTACAGAGAGGGCCTCTCACTGTTTCCTCCTCTGCTGCAGGGAAATAAGGAGACTGGTCTAAGGAATGCTAAAGAGATCTTTATCCTTGGTTTTATTCTCAGTGACTCAGCCCAGACCCCACGCTGGCTCTTTGTAACAGCACACTGAGTCGGTTTATGAGTTCAGTGGGTTCCCGTTAATTTGGTTGTACAGGCATGTAGGGTTGTGTGTGTGGTTAGTTGGGTTTTGGATAGGAACATATGAATACATTATTCTGATATGAAAAGGTCATCACCTCTAAACGGATGTGAACAGGATTGATTTTTATTCATATTTATAATTTACAGACCATCTCAAAAGTGCATGCAAAATGGCCAATAGAGAATGTGTCTTTATTTTCTTCAGGAAGTTCAAACCAGCGATATTTTCATCTGGATCTGGATGCACCGCATCACTTTTTAAAGTTAATTAATTACTTAATTCACTTGTTACTCCTCATGACCTCCTCCCATTATAAAAACAATTTCCTGTTGTTACAGAAAATTCAAACAATATGTAATGCAATTTTGACCTGTATACTATATTGCCTATATTGCCTCTATTAAAGCTCCCATCCCCCTATTCATTTCCACCCAGACCATGGAAAGCTACACAAATACAAATATGCTTGCTTTTGTTTTTTTAAGGGTAAGGATCAAATAAAAATCATGTTTGGATATTTGATAATTGACGTAGATTATGTTATTTTGTATAACTTTTGATTTGAGCCCTTCCTCACATTCCAAATCCGACGATTGATAATTGGCTGTTAAAGCGAGACATCGACATCAGCGAAGCTTACAGGATGTAAATTCAGGGTTGTTTGTGTAAGAGAGACAGAGAGCAGTCTGAAACCTTTATTAGTCTGTTATGTTGTCTTATACCCACCTGAATGCTGTTATCTCTCTGCCTCTAATATCTCGTCGACTCTCGCCTTCACACTCTACTTCTAATTCCTTTTCATTCCCTCTTGGCTTTGTACCTCATGTTCTCCTTTTCTTCTCCTCACTTGTTTAATTCTTCTCTGCTACACTTATTCTCCTCCCCCCACCTCCATCTGCACCGACTACTTCCCTCCCTCTCCACCTTTGCGTTCCTCACCCCCCAACATGTTGCTCCCCCTGCTCTCTGATTAGCTCTTCACCTGCCCTCCTCCTCCTTCATGCTGCAGAGCTCAGTCATGCTGAGATAAATCCTTGTTCTCTGCAGCGTTCGATGAGATAAGAGCCGTCCAAGAGTGGAACTAGATGGAGCGTGACCTGTGACCTTTGACCCGTTGCCTTTTCAGCTTTTCTAGCCCACCAGACCCCCCCTATATCATCTTAATACCATTCCCACAGTGAAGGAATTTACTAAATGGGGAGACCAACCTAACACCCAGAATGCACAAGTGTTAATACTCGCAGCAATCCTGATTTGTGAACAGCTCTCTCAAAACAAGTCGTGCCATTTTAATTCTTCTTAAGGACTTCCATTGTCTGGATGTATTTTGGAGGGATATGAACATAGTCAGTGGTTTAATAGTTCTGCAGCACAACAAATCATGCTACATTAGCTGCTAGCAGTTCATGTTTGCACTATAACCACGGTGTAACTTCTCTTTTCTTCCCATCATTCTCCAGGGTGGCGAGAAGGAGCGGCTTTGTCCGGTCATCATGAGCACACGGGCCTATCCTGACCTCGTGCCTGAGTGCCAGCTGTTCCCGGGAGAGGTGGAGGAGCCTGAGGAGGGGGTGGCAGACGAGGCCAGGGAGAGGGAATCCGACAGAGACAGTGCAGTGGAAAGCACCCAAGGGTCAGACACCTCCGACGGGCCAATCAGACCTGGAGACAAGGAAGACGCACTTGGGGGTCTCTTTTTCCCTGAGGAGAAGTAAGCTTTGTTCCATTTTTCTTTTGCTTTTCTTTCTTTCTTGCTGTCTCTGAATCTTACTTCAGGCCACATCTGCATACAGTCGAGACCTTCTTTCATGGGGCAAAATCACTGTTTCTATTCTATTAGGGGTCACGTGCTAGGGGGATGAGTTGGGTAGATGTAACATGTGGGGAAGTATAAAAAAAGCCTCTCGGAGCTATACCCAAAACCCAACATGATGTCGGCCATTTTGAATTTAGTGTGCAATTGATGCCCACCTTATTTAGAGTACAGGCTCCATACTCTAAAAAACAGATTTAATCGCATCATCTTCAACTTTGGTCAGAACTGAATCTGAAACACTTTTAATTCACAACCCGGAATAAAGATAATGAATGTAACCAAGTATCAAATCCCCCCTGTTTTTGCTCAGGTGTGGTCAGACCAGCGTCTCAGTGACCTCTGACCTGTCGACTCGTTCCTCGGCTTCTCTGAATGAGGAGCAGTTTGAAGACTACGGAGAAGGAGAGGAACCAGAGTACATTCCCAGCAGCCCCTGCCTGGACGACGAGACTCGTACCAACGGGTACTCCGACCTCGGCTCATCTGTTCCCTCTAGGTGAGAAAACGTTAAGGACATTATTAATGTACTGGAATAAAAGCACTATGGGATCAGTACTGAACCTAAATATAATAAGAATTCATGAATTCATGAATTAAAAAAAAGGCCACCTTGTTAGGAAATACTGTAAATTGTTAATGGTCTGCAAACAAGAGTTTACATAGTGCTATTTAACATGACAATGTTGTTGGTCAACATGTTGGTGGTGTCTACTTTTGCTGTCTTGACTGCAATAAAAGTCAAGCATTGATTTTAAAACACACACGTTAGGTCTCTGCCCAACATCTCAAGAAGAAACTCAAGTTCACTCTCATGCTCACGTCGTCTTTTTACCCAAGTTAGCTTGTTGCAACAGAAAGTCAGCTATGTAAACGAAACCTCTTATATAACCAAGTGCATCATGACAGATGATTACCATTTGTTCTGATGACATCACTGGTTTCAAAATCATTATGCTGTTGTTTTGGGTGTGACAGGGAGTGACATGAGAAAAGTACAGACGATCGGTACTGTGAAAACAGCCTTAATTAGCCTTTGCATAATTATTATCCCACCTTCTTGATGAGTCATGACATTTCTTGTGGGCCCAGCAGCAAAGGTTCGCTGGCCCAGCACCAACTGTGCTACTAAGTGCAGGTACAATCATACAGTGTGTGTGCTGCTTTGCTGGTAATGCTAAAGATATCGACCCTGTTTCTGTAGCTCCCACTCTGAGGTTCCACTCTGCAGAATCATAACCTGACTCATATTATTCTGAGTTGTGACTGTAGAAGTGTATCTTAGGAGTTATTGCCCTTAAGGCCGCATTAATATTCATCAAAAGGCCTGTGTTTAATGGGATTAAGTCTCCCGGCTGATAGAGTGGCAATACTGCTCCATGCTCCTTCCACGCATACCAAGCAGACAAATCTCACCGAATGGAGTTGGCATGCAGATTTAAATTCAAAATGGGGCCCCGGATTTACAAGAAGTCTGGAACAACACGACGGAGGAAAAAAGTTTGAATAACTACAGTACAGAGTGGGTTAAAGATTCACTTGCTAATGTTGGTGTAGCACCTCCTAAACCAAATATTTAGAGGTTTTGAGGCTGAACAACAGTTAGTGTGTAATTAGATACACTGCAGGAAAATCAGTGTTTCCAGACCAGAAAACCCCATCTGCCATAGAAAATGCATTTTCTATCAAAATAACTACGCAGCACAACTATTTTGATTTTTCAGTAATTTATTGGTTTGGCTACATATAACCAATAAAAGTAGTTCTGTATCTGCTGTTCTTTAATTTAATTTAATTTAAAACAACTCAATATCAATATAAGTGCCCACTTAACATATTCATGTGTAAATATGTAGAATTAAAACTGCCACAAATGGTCAAATATTGGTTTCTGTTCGTGACCTAAGTGCTCTCTTGAAAGCGTTAGCGTCAGCATCTTCCCAACATACTGTAACACCATACACTAAGTGGAGGCTGAAAGTTATATTTCTGGATTCAGATATTCATCCAACCAACCAACTTGCTATTACTGATCAATATTGATCATCTCAACACATTTTCTCTTTCACCTTCTCGATCTTTCACATCTTTCTCTCTCCGTCTCTGTTTCAGTTTGTATTGCCGGTACACATGTAGTGAATAGCCAGACCAGTTTTCTTGTGTTGTGGTGAGAAGGTTTTGTGTGTCTCAAAGGGTCGTGTGTCCACACAGGCGCATGTAATTAGAATGATTCCTCCTCAGTGTACTTGTCCAGATAAAAACTGCTTATGTCTCTGTGTGTGTTGACAGCGCGGGCCAGACTCCTCGTAAGGTGCGTCAGCATTACACCGGCGAGCTGATGGATGTCTACTGTTCTCAGTGCAGCAAAAAGGTCAACCTGCTGAATGACCTGGAGGTTCGCCTCAAAAACCTCAAGTCTAACAGGTAGGACGAACACAAGCACACGACAACTCTCACAAAAGATCTACAGCCACCAAATGCCAGTTGTATGCATGTATTCCCTGCTACTCTTTGCTTCACGACACTTTTATTTGAAGTAAGCCTGATATAACTCCACATGAAATCTACTGTAGCAGAAAGACAATAAAAAGTGAAAATAGGTAGGGCGACCTATTTCTTTGGCAAATTAGCCTTGATTAGCTGGGCGGTTTTAAACACAACTGCGGTAATATTTGAAAGATTTGTTGAAAGCGACTGGACTTTAGGTTCTTGGAGACGTTTCCCCTCTCATGCTAAAGGCTTCTTCAGAACGGAAGAATTGATTAACAGAAATGAGTATTTAGGTGTGGAGTATAGAGAAGAAATGGAGAGGAGCGGAAAGATGCCACCCAAAATTATGAATAGCTATTTAAAGACTGTGTGGGCTAAAACGCACAAGAAGTCTAATTCTCCCTGACGATGATTCATTACGTGTACAGTCGGCTAGGCAAACTCATTAAAATAAGCAATAAATAAGATCAGTCTATATGACGAAATAGTGGCATTAAAAAGTGCCAGAGAGCGATCTTACCTGTACTTGTTGGGAAATAGCTTAGGAAATTAAACACTACATTAGCACGAGTCCTTACTGCAACCCCTCATTAAAAACAGCCTCCATCCGGCCCTCTTGTTATGTAAGGCTGTCACTCCCGTGTTTATCTCATCAATCATTGCAATAGGTAATCTATTATTGGAAACATAATCCATGGTGACCATTAATACAGAGCAGCTACCTGGCTATGCCGACACAAGGTTGTTGTACAACGATGTAATGGGTGGACACCTGGTTGTTGAGACCAGACTGTATACACATGGTGTAAATAGACACATAGTTGGTTATTCCACCCAGATGCAAATTGTATTGTCGGCTTCTGACACCTGGGTGCAAATAGCATCCATCATAGTGTTTATGAATATTGTGGGTACGGTGAGGTTATCACTGCAGACTCTGCAGGATTTCTCCCCAGAGAGAAACGCCTCGATAATCCAACATATCTCTCCTAATTAGACCTATGCTTCCCCCTTATGAATAATTCCGAAGACAGCAGCAGAGAGAAAGAGTTAGAGAGCGGGGGAGCAATAGTTAAGAGAGAATGAACAAGAAAATAATTAGAGAAATCACTTTGAATGGAGTGAGCTCATAGGAAGTGGATACAGACTGAACGGGACCTGGAGGGAATGGATTTTGATAAAGAAAGATGTGTTTCTAAAGTTGATGAAAGGCAACAGATCAGTCCAAACAAGGGTTGAGTTTTGAGAAAGACTAAGTGGATTCAGAATGGACAGAGGAAGGATTTGTCCACTGAGCAGCATACAATATTTAAAGGATCACTTGTGCGGGTCAAGCTCCTTAATACACAATTAACATTAAATCATCTGAAGCATGGGGAATAAACTGGTGAAATGTGTGAGTGTGGTTTGGTTAATTTAAAACGGGGGTATAATATTTAAAAAAATGTCCTTGGCTCAATAAAGTATCTATCTATCTGTCTAGATGAGGAGACATACCATGAATTGATTATAGCTTGAATTATAAGACATGATTATAGTATGAATGCTGTCAATTGGATGAAATCCTGTTTAAACGGTAGAAAGCAATCTATGTTTATGGTGCCTCTTCTTCACATATGCTTTAAATGTGGCATCCCACACAAATGATCTCCCCTCAGTGTGCCAATTCAGATGCACATTTATATTTATAGAAAAAACAACCATCACTGTAGCAGCAGAGTCACAAACTCGGTTTTATGAATGTTCATCAATAAATAAATAAAAAATAAATCAGTAACTTAAAATCGAAATGAAACAAAAGAAATATGAAAAGAACTTACTACAACACAGGTAGAATTTGGGCTTGTGGTATTTAAGAATATGGCAGTGTTTTAAATTAAAGTGATAAGTTAAATAAGACAATCTTTGATGGTCGGCTCATATTACAGATATTTTTTAAAGAGTGTGACGACAGTGCAGCTCAGAGAGATATGAGAAGACTGCAGATCACACTAAATAAGACAGCAAGGATTGTCCTCTGATGTGGGTTTAAAAAAAACGTTTTGGTTGAACTTATATTATAATGTAATATAATAACCTATGGGTGGAAGTCAAGGTTAACATTTTGTAGCGTGACCATAAAAATGTGAAACCACAAACTTAATCGACATTTTGTACATGAGAGCACACGTAATGAAAATCACATGCACTTTCACACCAAAATGTTCAATAATAAATGAGTGCATTTTGTGCCGATTAAAGTCCAGAGATTAAAGATACATTCTGCAAGCAGTAATTCTCCTCTTGAACGTAGCTTGTTAAACTTCTTCAAAGGTGGCATTAGGTGGAGTGAAGTATTAGCTGCAGGGGAATCATTTAGTCCCACAGGTGATTCACTCTGTTAAACTTTGCCTGGATGATTCTCCTGGAAGATGAGCCTCTCAGACACCCTCGGCAGATATTTCTTGGTGATATGAAAAAAGTCGAATTTTTGAAAAGGATACATTTCTCTTGGGCTTCTTCAGAGCTTGCGGCACTTAGAGAATGTTATACCATTGAAGCAGAAATAATTAATTCAAGGAGATGTTCTATGATCTTGCACTTTTTGTAGTATATGACATTATTGACTACGAGCCTCATATTCATAATACTTAACAAAGTGGTTTGACATGCAGCAGTGATCATTTCTGTTTTTGCCAAAGCGGAAGTGCCTTAAACTTACATTCTTTCTCATAGCCAGCAGGGGGCGACTCCTCTGGTTGCAAAAGGAAGTCTGATTGTATAGAAAATGACCCTACTTCTCACTTGATTTATTATCACAGTAAACATTGTAACCACAAGTTTATGGTATCAGTCTCTCAAGTCTTCTTCAATCCAGCATGATTTTCACTTAGTACATTATGGTGCATTCAGAGTCAAACAGACCATAAAGAAGGGTCTGCTTTAGGGCGGGGCTACCTTGTGATTGACAGTTCGTTATCCCTGCGTTGTCTGGTCCGGGAGTTGTCTGCGTTTTAGGTTGTATTCTTTAAGCCTTAACAGTGATCATGTGTGTTTTGGTTGTGGCCCTACAGCATGTTCATTTTTGTTAATCCGATATGAAACCCAGCCCAGACAGACGCATCAATCTGAATGAGTCTTTGGACGTTTGTCCCCCTGAGACAGTTGCTGAGCAGACAGAAACCCCGCTCACTGAACCAGCAGTGGAATTGTGTTATCATTGACATGTCCTTCAGCGTCTCTCTCTCTCTCTCTCTCTCTCTCTCTCTCTCTCTCTCTTTCCTGCATGCATGTCTGTCACGCTGAATAGCCTAAACCTTAATTGCCAGCAGTTAAACTTCCACTGCATTTATGAGTTGTGAGTCTAAACATATCCCTGGCAACTCACCATAATCGTTATTTTTTTGTTTTTCCCTTTTGTAGCCCCAACAGGAAAATCTCCAGCACTGCTTTTGGAAGGTAAGTCACTCACCTGTGTGTGTGTGTGTGTGTGTGTGTGTGTGTGTGTGTGTGTGTGTGTGTGTGTGTGTGTGTGTGTGTGTGTGTGTGTGTGTGTGTGTGTGTGTGTGTGTGTGTGTGTGTGTGTGTGTGTGTGTGTGTGTGTGTCTTCAGAGAAGGTCACTCACTTGTCCTCTCCGTGCTCATGTGTTTTACAGCCTGTGCTGCATGTGTTTGCTCTGTTTGTTGACACAGTCACACACACTGGAAGATCAGTTATCACTCCGCTGCCCGACCATTGTGTTCCAACAGCCAGTTAATTAGTAACTGGTTATTCAGGAAAAAAAAATTCAGATCTGGATGGAATTAATCTGATCTTAAACCAGACATGCTGTTAAATCTTGTATTTTTTGTGGGGGGGAAAACGACATTTTGGACATCCGCTTTTCTGCGTGTCCCTCTTCATGGCCTGTTGGTCTGTACTCGGTGAAATGTTTTCTATCCAGGCTTTTGTCCTCTTTTGCCCCACAGCAACTGAGTTATAGCGACAGGGTGAAAACGGCCTGTCAGACCTGATCTATGTATTCAATATGAGATTTGGCTCTCTTCCTTCTACTTTACTCTCTGTCTGGTTTGATTACTTCTACCACTTTATTGCTCTCTTCACCGTTCTTCTATTCTTTCTCCTTTCTGTTTCCTCTTTTTATGCCACAGTGTAATGCGCCAGCCGTGGCCAGAGGTGTTACTTTTTCGGGTTGTCCAGTCGGCGTTATCTCAGAAACACTTTGAAGGAATTTCTTCAAATTTGGCACAAACGTCCATCTGATTACATTATGATGGTCAAAGGTCACTGTGACCTCAGTAAACACGGTTTTGGGCCTTTAGAATAATGACTGACATGCTAACTATGACAATCTCCAATCCAAAATAGGATAACATGATGACATTTTGGATGGACAAATCCAAATCCAAAACATAAGGTCTGGAGGTTGTACTTCTAGTTTGCATTCATATGTTCACAATATTGCTAATGTCAGTAATGGATCAGAAACCTTGCTGCTCTCAAATTATTTTTATCAGAAGTGTGTGTGTGTGTGTGTGTGTGTGTGTGTGTGTGTGTGTGTGTGTGTGTGTGTGTGTGTGTGTGTGTGTGTGTGTGTGTGTGTGTGTGTGTGTGTGTGTGTGTGTGTGTGTACACTCATGTATGGTCCTCACCTGGTTTATCTTTTATTCTGGCCAGAATCCTCAAGTTCGTGTTTCTCTGTGTTTTTGAGCAGGCAGCTGCTTCACAACAGCAACTTGAGCAGCAGCAACGGCAGCACGGAGGACCTTTTCCGAGACAGCATCGACTCCTGTGACATCGACATCAATGACAAGGTGTGATTGTGTTCTTGTCCTTCTTTGGATGTGTGCAGTTGTGTTTGTACACACGTTGATCTGTGTCAGCAGACCCTTAATCTCAGCTCTTGTGGGAAGTAACTCTTCCTGTTTCTGTGTGACTACTGAAAGCTCATAAAAGATTAAAGGCTAACTTTACATTTAAATGTTTTCTTAAGCTATGAATGAAATAATATGACTGTACTGTAATGAAACACATCAATGCAGGTTGATATGGACATTTCTTTACAAATTCATAAAAATCAATATGTTATGATCGAAAATGGCCCAAAATGCCATCTTTTGATTTAAATCAGCCCTAATCGTGCAAGGCAAATACAGAGATAGAGATGACTCTTTGGGAATAATCTACGTCATGAAATAATAAACATCCTCTAATCAGACCCATCTCCACACCTCTGTCCACAGCCTCTATAGCTTTTACTTTGTCCGTAAACACTGTGTAGCATTACGATCACAAACAGCACTGTCTGTTCTCTCCTTTCTGTGGACTGGAAATTAAACTATTTTCCAAACTTCTGTCAGTGTCATATTTGGTGATGCTGCTTCAAGGCTCTTGTCATACGGAAGCTGGCGTGGTTTCATCTCTCAGCTCCTTGCCCACTCTTTTACATTTTTTTCAAATTGACGCAGTGGGTGGACTTAGGTTCAGACCTGGGGGTGAAATTACACTTAAAATATGTCTCACTGTCAGCACTTTTTACACTCTTGGCACTAAAATCACAGAGTAAAGAGTTGTTCCTGGTGGATGCACAGCGTAAATTGAGAATGCTAATCACAGGATGAACCCTGTCAGGGTTCCTCTTACGTCTGCAAATTCAAGGAATAGGGTTATCCTTCTCAAGCCTTGAATGGTCTTTTGGGAGTCTGGAATGAGTTGTTGTTTAGTGCCAATGTGATATTTTTTGTTTTGTTGATAGCTTTTCATACTGGCCAGCATTTTTCAGCATACATTATCTAATAAATTGGCAAATAGAATCATGTCTATGGCACAAATGCAGGATTAAACAAACCATCTCTGTTTCTATCAGGTGAGTTCTCTGGAGAAGAAGGTGGCCGAACTCGAGAATGAGATTCTGCTGAGCAGTGATCTCAAGTCCAAGCTGAAGCAGGAGAACACTCATCTAGTACACAGGGTTAATGAGCTCGAGGAGCAGCTGAAAGACCAGGAGACGCGAGCAGAACAACATCTGCAGGATGGGTTGAGGCGACACCGAGAGTCCTACAGCAAAATGGAGAGGGACAAGAACACACAGATAGAGCTGCTGACCAACCGGTGAGAAACACACAAGTAGTCATATGCACATGTGTGAATTAATTCAAGTGTGTGATCTGATGCTGAGTTTAGAGTAGGCTTTTTCAATTTGAACACCTGGACATTATCCAGGGGCCCTTAATCCCCCTGGATGAAAATGCAGAATGTAAGACTGTATAGAGCGCACCGATCCCACATGGGGTTAGTCACCTGTCGCTACAGCATGTACTGTGGACTAAGGGACCCACACAGCTTATATATAAAAGTAGACTGATGTTCAGGATGTTGTGTTTGTAGAGTCAAGCAGGCGGAGGAAGAGAACAGTGAGATGGGTCTGAGCATGTGTCGGCTCAAGTCACAGACTGAGAAACTGGATGAGGTAAGCCATATTGATTGTTTACCTTTGTACTTTTTCTTTCTTTTGTCTTGTTTGCATTTTCTTTATTCTGTCCTTATTTTCACATTGAAAGGGGAGCTCCGCCGATTTTATACTTCAAAGTCTTTACAGATCTTGGAGAGTATCCTGCATATGTGACAAAAAGTCATATAAAGCCCTTTGTGGCTCCAGAGATGAGTGAATTAGAAAGAGCTTACCAGACCTAGCTGCTCCTCCTCTCTGATTGTGATTATTGGCTTGAGGCTATATTAGCCCCTACTAGCATAACATGCTCAAATCTCCAACCAAGCTGTCGGCAGTAAGGTTGCATCATGGGTAATGCAGGCATCAGGGTTTTGGCAATGTGTCGAATAAGAGACCTAGGGCCTCATTCGAGAGCCACTCATATGAACAGATTCTTCCTTCAGTGGCTTGTATGGTTGATTTTAGAAAACATGCCGCATTCAGCAATTTTATTTTAATTAAAATAATTTTCTCTTATACACGAACACAATTTACGAGTAATCCAGACCTGTCATAGGAGACCAATTAACCTGCTGTTAGCGAAGCCTTATTTTCTCACTAATGGATTGGATATTTCATAACTTGGAAGCTCGCTGTGGAGGAGTGTTATTTGGAACCATTTCTTATTTATTTCAATGACAGAATGACCCTCATGTGACATGGCATTAACAGCAATCGTTATTTTCCCCCATTCCTTGGCTTTAACAGGTCCCTTAATTCTGGTGCTGACGCCATTAAAAATGATCGATTTTCCTGTATAGATCCCTAAAGGCTGGACTTAAATATATCACATGCAGGGCAGGATGCATAGTAGCCTTATATGGTGTTATTGGGTGGTTAAGTTCCAGTTCTCATGTACCCACAGGTGGCATTCATCATGTTCACAAGATAATAGTTCACAAGATGATAATAACATGTCTCTATTATTATCTTATGAACTATCATCATGTTCACAAGATAATAGTTCATAAGATAATAATAGAAACATGTTCTTGCATGAGGTCCAATATCTCTCGTTCTAGTGATCCTTGTTTTTTAGCTATCCATTGTGAGTCTGCCTATTTGTTTAGGAGTGCATGCTAAACTGGTGGCGTACTCTTAACACATCCAGCTGATGTCTCTTATCTGGACCAATCCAGGCCAACACAGTCCTCACAGTACTGTTTCCTAATAGTTGAATAATGTGTGCACACAGACAGAGATAATGAGTTACTGTTATTTTATCTAGGATATGAGGTGTTCCAACGGTGAACCACACCCATAGAAACAGAATAGAAGGTAGAACAGACATTGATCAATTTTATGTGGTCATTTGACGAGTATAAAATAAAATGACTGACTAGCCCGCTGACCGCTAGCTAGCTAGCTAATCCCACCATGCTTTGGTGCTACACTTATTACAGGAAACAAGCCTAACTAAGGTGTCACTCATCTGCTGAAAACGTGTGTAGATTAAGTATTCAGATGCTTTTACTCTATTGCATTTTATTGATAACCTCACAGCAGTGAGTGTGCAATTTGCCTCAAGTCAGTTTATACGAAGTTAGTCTGCTACGACGGACGCAATGGCATCAGTACACGTGGAAATGGCCGCCGCTCTGACCATCCTGCCACGTAGCTTTGAATGGGGATGTCTGTTCTGCTCGTATTCTATTTCTATGACGATGACAGTGCCTATGTGAGAAACACAAAAAGCAGATAGCTGCGCCGACAAAATAAGATTAGGACCAAAGGTTTCACAGGAAATATTCAACTTAAAGGAAAACACCACCGCATTTCCATACTGAAATATGTTCTGCTCTGATGTTAGACGAGGTGATACATACCTCCCTCTCCTCTGTGCGTGCACTAAATGGCTCTTGAGCGCACTCGGCGCAGCGCTAATTTGCTAGCATGTAGCTTGTCCTTAGGATCCAAAGGGGGGTGAAGTTAGAAGCGACCAAGCACTTCCACGTTGTCCCTATTTAAATACGGTTACGTGAGTAGTTACACGACCCAAGTTTGGTTACACAAAATGAAACATGCTAATTTTTCTAAGCGGATAACAACGATAACTATATAGTATGGCGGAATAACAACTGGAAGCACTTCGACGTCGGCGCAGTAATATCATCACTCCGCTCCCCCTCTTACTTCCGTCAATAGAACCTACGTGACCTGCACGCCGTCGCCTGCACCAGCTGTAGTAGTTTGTGCACAGTTGAGGAAGCATCAGGTTGTAGTAAGATAGTTTGTGAACAATCAAACATCATGGTTATAACGTGCATCGTACAGGGTTGTGAAAACAAGCAGAAGGTATATAGTCCCGTCATGTTTTGAGTGATGATATTACTGCGCCGACGTCGAAGTGCTTCCAGTTGTTATTCCGCCATACTATATAGTTATCCTTGTTATCCGCTTATAAAAATTGGCATGTTTAATTTTGTGTAACCAAACTTGGGTCCTGTAAATACTCACGTAACCGTATTTAAATAGGGACAACGTGGAAGTGCTTGGTCGCTTCTAACTTCACCCCCCTTTGGATCCTAAGGACAAGCTACATGCTAGCAAATTAGCGCTGCGCGGAGTGCGCTCAAGAGCCATTTAGTGCACGCACAGAGGAGAGGGAGGTATGTATCACCTCGTCTAACATCAGAGCAGAACATAGTTCAGTATGGAAATGCGGTGGTGTTTTCCTTTAAAGGCTTAAAAGATTTTCCTCAGAAAACGATGTATAGACTCATACTACAATAATCCCTCTCAATCATCACTTGTGACTACAAGTGCGTGGTGGTGAACCTTCCGTCCGTCTGGACTTCATTATTTTGCTCTGTTTTGGTCCTGGGCGTCTGGGTAAACTGTACTGTCAACAGGAACACCCATCTCATAAGTGTGTGTATGTGCTTGGCTGATTTGATATAACATCAGCAGGAAACAAACTTCCAACTGTAACTGTGTGTGCATGTCTGTCCGTCCTCAGGAGAAGCAAAGGATGACAGACAAGCTGGAGGACACCAGTCTGCGCCTGAAGGATGAAATGGACCTCTACAGGAAGATGATGGACAAGCTGAGACAGAACAGGCAGCAGTTCCAGAAAGAAAAGGAAGCCATGCAGGAGGTGGGAGGGACTACTTCTTCATGCAATCAGACACACAGAGTGGATTGTTTGTTCTGCTTCCTCTCTTTCATTCTTCTCTCTCTCACTGCCATTGTGCCGCCTCATACACCCACACCCACAGAATCCTGCACTGGCCTTATATAACGTTGTTCATTTCTCCGTGTGCAGGTCATCGAGGACCTGCGTCGAGAGCTGGAGCATTTGCAGCTCTTCAAGCTGGATGCAGAGAGGACTGGCCGCGGTCGCAGCTCTTCCTCCGGGCTGGCAGACTTCAACAGCAGGACCAGGGAGGTGGAGCTGGAGCACGAGGTCAAGAGGCTCAAGCAGGTACCGATGAAAGACTCTCTTTGTTTTACCCAGTCAGCTCACCGAGTGTTGTAGCCGCTGAGTGGGCTTTAAGATGATCATAAAATGCATTCACGTTGATTTTAAGAGAATGGGGAAGCAAAATGGCTCCTCCTGTACAGCTGGTTTTGATGCACCTGAGAGGACTAGATGTGCAAAGATGTTATGTGTCACAGATTGAATAAAACAGTGGACGTCTCTTGGCTGACTATTTGTTTGCATTGATTTAAGTCAAACTTATTAATTGTTTTCCTATCCTTGATATCCAAAATGTGTCTCAATTTGATACATTTGTCACAGGGTACAAGTTCATTTTATTTATCGTGAGCTTTTATAAAGTGTTTTTCACCATTTAACATTACTGAAAATCAGGCTACTTACTTTCAGTCTCTGTTGAAGTCATCTCGATGAACACAATCATCTCATCCCTGCATTATTTCTACACAAATGTAAAGCCCTCTAACTCTGTTCAGTGTATCTGCACAGTGATTCAGATGGGCTACTTGAGTTATATTTATCCATGCAGACTCAATGCACTTTGCTTCCTGTAACCTTGCTCTTACAGGAAGGAGAAGCATTTCCATTATACACGATAACTTATTTGATATTTCCGTGGCTGCTAAGTGGATCACATAGAAACAGAGTGGGTTTTGGCAGAATTTATTACCACACATTAACGGTGTGGTGATGGACTTGAAACGGTCAAAAGCGATCACCTCGGCCCCTCTCATTCCCTTAAATCGCCTCAACATGTTGAACTGATGAGTTTGGTTAATGGAGCTTAACCCAGCTTCATTGCAGTGCAGTACCTGCTACAGAGTACATGTTCTCTCTTCTTTCGTTTCTCTACTCCCAGATACGGGGACATTTGCCTCTAGGTATCAACCTGCCAGACTTAAATATCATGTTACTGTTTCCAGTGCTGGGAAGCATACAGACCTGGTGCAAAGGAAACATTAGGGGAGTAGGGAGCAGATGAGTGTTTTCCAAGTAGATGTTAACTTTCCTTGAAGTTGTATAGAGGCCTCTGTCTGACACACCTTCAGTACATGTGATGATATATCAGAGACATGATGCACCAAAGTTCCTTAGTCAACAAGAAAAGGCAACTCAAACCAAACTTGTCACACTAAGTACGGGCGAGCGAGAAGGGGAACATTTAGGAATACTGGTTTGATTCCAGCTTCAATCTGCAGATGCTTTGGTCATTGTGTCTCTTTCTCCCTCTTTAGATTTAGAAGAATTCAATTTGAATGCCTTTGGTCAGACACATTCTGTGGACAAATGATTTTATTTGAGAGACACTGCCCTGTGACGTCCATGAGGATTAGCTCACTATCTTATGCTTCCCTGTGCACTTCTGTAAATGTCTGTATGTGTGTGTGTGTCCAGCGATTTGTGTCCCAGGACTTTCTCCCCCCCGAATTCCAGCACCTGGTGTTGTCTGGTGCTCGGCTCCGTCCTGGTCTGATGGTAAAATTGCTTCTGTGACCTCCTGATTAACCACTAATCACAATGGAGTAGAGTGAACTTGCCCAAGCTGGACTGGGGGTCAGTGCTGCAATTTCCTCGCTAATGGATAGACACACAACGAGGGAAAAGCAAACTGACTTCTAGTTGGCGTTCAAAGGCAACTTAATCATGGAGCTTTCATAACACACCAGAAAAAACAAGCAGGGGAGCAGTTTGTTCTGTAACACGCATAACCCTTGTTACGTCCTGTAGGTGTTGCCAAAATAGATCGCTGTGTTTGCTGCTGGATGAGCTACATGAAGTGCAGTGTTTTGTCGTATGGGTTGAGTGAGGCTTGAGTAGCGGTTGTTTTTACATGTTTTTTAAAAGCTTTACCGTCACCGCTGATTACACTTGTGTGGTCCAGATACGTATCTCACTCTCCACTCATCCATCCCTGTGTTTCTAGGAGAACCAGAAGCTGAGAGAGCAGAACGACGAGCTTAACGGCCAGATCCTCAGCCTCAGTCTATATGAAGCCAAGACCCTGTTTGCCACACAGACCAAGGCCCAGTCCCTCGCCGCTGAGATAGAAAATGCCTCCAGAGACCAGGTGAACTCAGGAAAAGATCCTCCTCACACGTATATTATTCTCCAGCAGACTGCATTGTCATTGTTGACTGTTAAATGTTACAAAATGGATTTGATGTGATGACCAGTGCTTTACGTACGTAGTAGTTAAAGCCTAAAGCACATATCACAGCATTGACACTGTTCTACTTCTTACGTTATTGTAGATTTGAATGTATTTTTCTTGATGTTGAGGTCATTTCTCACACATACCTGACACTGACCCATGTCATGGAAATACAGTACATGTGCTTCAACTGGAAATACTGAGCAGTATGAAATCTGTAGCTGGAATTGGCATTGATGGGCTTTGATCTATGAGTGAATGTGGTTGATTCTTTTGTATGGAAAAAAGTAAAATAGACGGTAATTCTAGCAACATAAACATTTGTTTGACTTACATCTCTCTCCCCAGTTGATGGAAGCCCTGAAGGAGCAGGAAGAAATCAACATCCGTCTGCGACAGTACATGGACAAAATCATCCTGTCCATCCTGGACCACAACCCCTCCATCCTGGAGATCAAGGGCGACTAGCAGCGACTCAACTGGAGTGAGAATCGTTCCCCATCTCGGGAGAATGAGGATCGCTCCAGTTGTTTGATCAGAACCTGCAACCCGAGTCGGGAATGTGTACAGGAAAGCAGAGAGAACTGGAGGCCGCGGTAGAAACTGGAACTTATACATTAACACACATCGCCACCTGCTGGTCGTGCTGGGAAAAGAACTTCTAGAATCGGAGATTGTTCTCAACCAGGGGTTTCTCCCCGGCTGCAGGTCATACTGCTGTGACTCTTCAATGTGATCTCCTCTGTTTTTATTCTATGCTGTGAACTGCTGTTACTGTCGCAGCTTTGATTTAATACGACTGATATTCCCAGGAATATCCCGCGCTGCAACATACTTTGAGGATGGACAAAGTCGCCCATACGCTAGTGCACTGGACACATGTACCTTGGCATGAAAACTGGAACAATGTCACAAACCTGACGTGGGTTTGGCTGCATCCTGGTGTAACGTTAGCTGTGTTTATCCACAGAAAGACAGTTTGGTGTGATCTTTTAGGAAAATACAGTGAGACAGACGAACAACTTAGCAAGCAGACTGTAAACCCCAAACCTCAGAGGCATTAGGGCAGACCAGTGGAGTGTCGCCTGATCTGTAAACCGCCTGTCTTTTCCCCTCACAAAGCTGTTCTCTGAAGAAAATGCATGTTGGTGACTTATTTGGATAGGCACGTTTTAAGAGGGGATAGAGAAAAGCGGAAGATTTGAAGTAAACAAATCTCTTCCCCTAGAGATTTGCGGTGTCAGATGATGGACCATGTATCCAAGCAGAGGAGCGTTTTGGTGAAGTCGGTGAAGGTTAATTGAAGGTTAATTTGCTTTGGTTTCTTCTTGAGAACATTGTCTTCCAGTAGCCTTGCAACAGCATTGCAGTGTCAATCAGTCCAATAGTGAATCTTTTTTTCACTGAGAAGTGGCCCTTAGTCGGTTCAGAGTAGTAGAGTGTCACTTTATGGAGCAGAAGCTGCAGCCAAGGAGTGTCTTTGAAGCGTAACTTCCATGGTGGCTATTTGCTAACGATGCATTGACTTTGTTGCTAGCAATAGACGATGATGTTGCACAGAAATGTCAGGATGTGAATGTACAGGGTGTGTGGTGACCGGTTGCCATCGTTACGTGGTTTACTGAATAATCTCTCAGTGAAACTCTTGATATTGTACGTGAGCAGCACAGGAAACTCACTCATTGGTATAAAAAACTGGATCAGCCATCTCAAAGCCCTCTGAAAGTCTATGATACTGTAAATATCATGAATGTACAACTGGATGATTCACTTTCTTTGAGGCCAAACAGGCTTTTTTGGATCTCTGTAATGAGTTAAGATAACGCTGTAACTCACATGTACAGTATTCAATACTGTAATACAGAGGGCATTGTTAGGGGAAGGGAAACAATTACAATCTGCTGTGTTATGTAATTATTCTAAACTTGAGTTTTGCTTCCTTGCACAAAAAAAGAAAAATGTTTTCCTTTTGCATGGTTCACCTTTTCTTCTGTCTGTGCCTTTTGAGGACATTTTTCAAGACGACGTTGCGATAGATATACATAGTTTTCGACGGTACATTGTATGTCTACGTCTGACATATTTTCTTGATTGTAAATGTTGTAATTATACAGTGATAATTTGTATTCATGTGCCACTCACCAATCTTTTTTCAGATTGATACTATGAAAACGATTTTATACAGTTTTATCAATAACAAACTGGTGATTGCTTTTAGGCGTCCTGTTAGAAAAGCGGTAGCTACAGCGCAATGCTTTGTATGGTTGGCAGGTTATTTAATGCAGTGGGGGGTGTTTTGTTTCCTTTCTCCATTTGTTTTTTAATTTTATTTTTTTGTTGGTCCTGGTGAGTCCATTGCTTTTCAGTCTGCTTTCAAATGGCTTTTATATGGTTGTAAACTGTCTTCCTAACTTAAACTAAATGGTGAGCATTATGAGCAATATTAACTTATTTACCAATACCTGGATATTTGTGTCTTGTTTTGCTTCACAAATCTTTTTACTCTATAGCTGCTTGCGCCATTCTAGATTAAAAAAATTAAAATAAACAGTACATTAAGTTGTACAATTAGTCACAAACCCATTTTATGTAGCTCTTAAATTTTTAACTATTAGGGCTATCCGTTGCGATGTAGTCACTATAAACAGCAATAAAAATGGCTTTGGTAGTGATGCTGTCTCATGGAATTTCTTATTTTCAATGATGTTTATGTCTCCTTATTTCCATTCACATAATACATAAAAGAAGAAATTGCTTGTTCTGTGCTGTCAGTGCTGCTGTCTTAGGCTGCCACTGGGGTTTGCTGAAAACATTTGAGCTGACATCAAATAACCCAATCTTATCAATGACAGACATTTTCTTGGTTTCTATATTTGTTAACATGTCAAAGTATGTACCACATAATGCTGTGACAGCCTACACTGTACTGGGAAGGCTTTGTGAGCTTTCCAGTTCCCTGTACAGGTCAGTCTATCCTCAGCACCAGATTCACAAAACCACCTCATTATGAACCTTTGCTTTGTGCATGAGGGGGCAATGATGAAACAGGAAAGGACCTTCTCCCCAAATCCATCCCCAAATATCGATACTATGTCTTGTTTTTTTAAATTAATTATATTTATAGGATCAGTTTCAGTCTTACCCATTTCATTAAATATTAGAACGGTGTGTGAAAATGACGTTCTGTTGTGGTGAACATAGTTTATGGAGCCAGTTTTGATATGCTTCAGTTGGGGAATAAACCTGGGTCTCGCAGATGGCAGATAGACATTCTTCCATTCAGCTTACAAATGATTGTTAACCTCTGACAAATAATTGGTCATGAAAATCATACAAATATTGGAATCGTCAATTATGGCCTATTATTGTATCGAAAAAAATGTTGCAGTATCGCCCACCCGTGTTTGCAGACTGCTCTCTACGTCGCAGGTGACGCAATGACGTAAAGGGAAACGGAAGCAGAACCGCGAGGGGTCGCTGTTCGATCATTGACGTCCTGAATAATCTAACAGTCTATGGCTAACTAGCTACATAACTGCAGGCGTCGGCCTCTGCCAAGGAACACATTACAAACGTCATATACATGTTCCATTCTCGACTGCATGCAAAAAAAAAACCGAAGTCTACAAATAGGACGTTGTTTTGTGGCGCCATCTAGCGGCGTAACGTTTGTTTCCTTTTTGTTCGTCCACACTGAGCGCTGCTGCTCCGGCGACGTGTGCCTCAGGCTACAGTACAGGTAAGGTGACGGTAGCTTCATTTAGCACTTAAGAGTTAAATTATGGGGTTGCTTTCCCATCAACAGCCTTATCGGAAGGACCCCTTACGTGTGTTTCGTTAACTGGTTTGTTGCTTCCCCCCCCCCCGTGGTAAATACACGAGGGGAACCGCCGAAACGACATTAGCGGTCAATCACAACGCTAAGTTAGCGTTAGCCAATGAGCGGTGTGTTAGCAGGTGGGTTAGCTAGCAGTCAACCGGCAACCAAAGTAGCTATGTGTCTTTTTTTTTTTTTTTTTTACCGCTCAAATGTGTTATGGTTTAGACCACGCAGTTAAAACGGTGGTGTGTAACATCTTGCAAGTAGCATTAAATTGCTTTTAAAGGGGGCACTAACTTTAGATCGCACCAAACAGTTAACGCGCATTAAGGCACCACGAAAGCAAATCTATATATTTTTTAGACAATGTTGACTTTGGGAGATTAAAGTAACCTCATCTTCACAATAAACCATTAAACATTAAACCATTAAAAGTAAACACGTGTACCAGATTATATTTTATAAATAGAGCTAAGTAAGTATGTGTAAAGAAATACAAATTACACACTAGTACATTTTTCAATGTTTAGAAATGTCCCGGGGTGAATGTTAAATGTACGTCTACTATCTTTTAGTACTAAGCAGACTGGATTAGGTGATCACCAAAGGCATTAGGGTCGATTTTGTATTGTTATCATGGTGTTTTCTTTCATTCTTTGCACTTACATCAAACCTTTCCACTGTATGTTACAGGGGACGTGATGCCTCACAACGGTGTGAGCTATGTGGGTAAAAGAGGAGGAAGGCGTCACAACACCTGGAAAGCCAGTGATCAGGTCCCAGGCACAGCTTTGGTTAATGGAGCCGTTGCTCCCGATGGCTGCCCAGCTGCTGCCACTGAGAGCACGCCAGCTGGCACGGTGTATGTTACCAAACCGCCACGCATGCTTAATGGTCATGTTAACCATTGCTACAAAGGCAAGAGTATAAAAGCAGAGCCCCAAAGGACACTCGGGAAATATGGAAGCACTGTTTCAACTGTCACTGTTAACTCAGCATCTGGCAGGGTCCGCAGGCCAGGCGATGTCGTTGGTAGCTCAGTGAAGGGACCCGTCAGTCTCGACACGGTTGATTCCCTGTGTAATTCTGAACAAAAGGCACCACAGCTCAGCCTGTCAGCAACGGCAAAGAACTGGAGAGGAAGGAGGAAATTCGGACGTAAGAAGAGGTGCGCCACCGACCTTTTTGAATAAATCAAATTGTGCATAGTTCAAACCTGTCAGTCGATTCTTCTGTTTATGTCTTGAGCATAAGCTAGTGTAGACAATTGTTGCATTGGTTAAAATAGAGATGCATCAGTACAGGCAGACAGGTGACTTAAAAAAATGTGTAGACAGGATTTGAAAAATGCAACTTCACTGTACCTTTTAGTGGATTACTACGGTCTTAAAGGGACAGATCATCCCAAAATCAAAAATACATATTTTCCCTCTTTCTTGTAGCTCTATTTATCAATTTAGATTGTTTAAGTGTGTGTTGCCTACTTATATCGGCTGTAGAGATGTCTGACTTTTGTCCAATTTAGAGGGATTTGGAAAAACTCAATAGCAATGTTTCATCCTCCATGAAACTGCTCTCAACAAGGTCTGTGGATTATCTTGAGCACCACAAGCCGAGTGTCATATGTGACAATATAATGGCACTATATTATAGTGCCATTATATTGGAACGAAGGCAGACATCTCTCCAGCCTGTATCTCCAAAACAATCTAGATTGATAAATAGCACTACAGGTAAGAGGAGAAATATGTATATGTTGATTTTGCTGTGAACTGTACCTTTTTCTTTATTTATTTATTTTTTAAAGTTTGCAATTAAGTTATGCAATGTTAAAGAAATAGTTAGAATTTTTTTGGAAATACTCTTTGAACCTTTCTGTCTGAGAGTTATAGTTGAAGATTGATACTACCATACTCTCATATTAGTCTGTTTAACATAAGGAGGAAACGGGGGGTTAAACCACTAATTATTGTTTATACATTTCAGTTATTGTATGGATCAAGTGAACTAGATATATCTGATGTGAATTAGTGAGCTTTAGCTGCTGGTAGCCTCCTTGTTTGTGTGACACTTATCGTGCCGCCAACCTTTCCAGAACAGCTGAAGTCTTCCAGCTGACGCCTCCACCAAAAGAGCAGGAAGACTGGGAAAAGGAGATCCAAGAGGTCACACTGACTGACTCGGAAAAGATCTGTAACGGCGTCCAACCCTACGGTAAAGACAAACATTTAAATATGACAGTTTCTCCTTTCATAGCACTGTATCCATACTATTTGCTGAGGTCACACAATACCTGTAATACATATACTAGTAATACTATACTATTATATCTAAAAGGTGACTCGAAAGTTTGGCATAACCAGTTCTATTGATGTTTTGCTTCTTTCCTCCAATAGTGATTGTTTTAACTGAGGCAAAACAAGTATAATTTGAAATAGTTTTGGCCACAAAAGAAGAATTCAATGATTAAAACTTTGGTTAAGTCGATGTTTCCAGTGTTGCGTGCCCGGGAAGAATACTGTTGTTGCCATTTCCACCCCCAAATAACTTTAAAATAAATAAATACATTTGTATTCCAGTCCAGAAGAACATAAATGACCATAGATCATAATTGAACCACAGCGATGGTTTTAATATTTAGGCTGATTTCCTTTGGGGCCTCTACTCGGTGGTGAGAATGGAGTCCATAGTATGTTCAGCTGATATTCTGTGATTTAGTGCTAACCTTCTGTTTCTATTGTGACACTTTAAGAATAGCTTTGCTTAATTATCTTATTTCTACGTAGTGTATTTAACATTAACCCTTAACAGTTAGCTCAACCATTTGGTAGAGGCCTGTAAAAAAAGGATTTAGGGTCAACAAGGAGGGAAAAAAGACGTTTTATGTTATTGCCTCAAAGCGGTAGGACAAGCAAATAAATACTTTATTTTAATAAAATTTTCTTGGTGTCGCACCTGTTAATATTTCAGCTTGGTATAGTCTGTATTGAGGAAACAGGAACCTGTTCTTATTTAAATCATCTGCACACATTTAGATGCTAAGCTACCATTTTCTTTTACTCAATGCCTGGTTATTTCTTCTATTCTTATTTATTCATATGTATTGCCCTTTTAAGTTGTCGGTCTGGTTGAGCCATTGTACAGCATTTCATTCTCCATGTCCAAAACAAACCCATCATACAAAAAAACATCTATTTGTAAGAGAGGACTTTCTACAAGTGAAAAGCATGAAAGATGATTCACAAATAAAGAGGGGCCATCTTAATGCAATCAAGCTTTTGTGGCAGGCGATCCCAACCAGCATCAGTGTATTCATTTTTTAATAATATGAATTAACATTTTGCATTAAGTTAAATTACATTAGTGTTGTTACAACTGCAGTCTAATGAGGGAAACTAAAAATGGATATTGCCAATTTCAGCATTTCTTAACAAGCTATTTCTGCTCAGGCTGAAGTCAGGTCAAGTGCAAATGTTGTGCTGGTATTCTGTTCCTCCTCCAGGTCCACATGATGTGATCGATTTTGCTTTGCGTGATTTGACACTTAAGCCAACGCACACAGTTGTCCTGCCAGTGACAGCCAATTACCACCCAGCCGTGCACCACCGACGCCCCGTCCGATGGCACTGCCACAACAATCCCACTGAGCCAGACCAGTTTGCAGATGCCGACGAGTAAGCCAGACGTATGCGGTTATGTTCCAGGATTTGTAGAAGTCAATGTTCACATGCCAAAAGTAAGGGAGAAATTCTGCTGTTAATCTACTTCACCCCTGCTTGGCATCGTTCAGATTTGGGGAGCCTGGATAGGAGCGTAAAATATTTGTTTAGTCAGCATCTGTCTTACTTTCCTCATCTAAAACATTAAATTTAAGAAATGTATTCTGAGTTAGCATCTATGCAAAGCTTGAAAAAAACATTAGTAATGCTCCTTTAGGTCAAAGATTGTCAGGTGGGAGCCGAAGTTGCGTTTGAGTTGTATTTTTTATTGTAGATTTTACTTTCTATTTTAGATTTATATTCCAACATTAATTTGTTAAGCTTCTGTGATCTTAAGGAATGATTTTAGATAAACTTCAATACTTTGCTGTTGTATCGCTCTAGTGATTGTTGTTACTGAAAAAGGCCATGCATTTACTGTTCACTCATTTCATATCTTCATAATGTTGCTAGTAGTCCAAGAACTGAGTATAGTATGAGCATAGTTTTTTGTTTTTTTAAAATGCGTGAAAGCGGTTTTCAAAATAAGTTGCTCCAGTTCCAAATTCCATTGTTTAGAAATGTTACGTTCGCAAGTACATGTGTTAACAATTTGAATTTGGGCAAAGCCCACCTAAACAAGAAATTATGGTTTGATTATGTAACAACAACAAATCGATATCTGTCTTGTCAGATTTTCATGTTCATGTTCACCACAATAAATCAAATTTTCTTCTACCTTGTGGTCAAACCATGCGTGTTTATCTTCACGAGTCATCGCTCCAGTCAAAATGAGGTTCACCTGTGTTGTCAGGCTTTTCAGGAACAGTACTACTACATCAACTAAAGCCATGTTGTCCAGAGGTGGGAAGTAACAAAGTACAAATACATTGTTACGGAACTAAAGTAGAATTTTCATCTGTACTTTACTTATTATAAGTAGTATAGTATTCAAATTTCTGACAACCTTTTACTTTTACCCCCTTAATTTTAAAACAAATATCTGTACTTTCAAAAGAGGCTTTTTACTTAAGTTTTATTGCATTTGAGGGGAATTGCCGATAATTTCTTTTCTTATAAATGACTTGAGAATGAGTTAGCCTTGCAAAAAAAAAAGCCAGCCAGTAGGAATGTCATTCATAGGGATACTTTTTACTTTATACTTTGAGTACATTTCAGATCATGTACTTTTACTTACTTTTACTTGAGTAAAGAGGTTGAATCAGTCTTTTTGAACACAATTATCTGTACTTCTACTTGAGTATAGCATTTCTGTACTTTTGACACCTGATGTTGTCAAGCTTTAAGTCATACTGGTTTCATTCTGTGAAGATTTTAGATGCGATGACAGCTTTTGGCCACTAGATGGGGGAGTTAGTTTCAGATTTGACTCTGTTATTCCACACACCTTTGGGAGTTCATTGGGTTCATTCCCAAGGACTTGGGAGACACAAGCACTTACTTGCACACTGTTCAAACCCCATTTCCTCCTGCTGTTTCATTGAGAATGCTGCTAAAGATGGTGTTGCAGGCTGTTACTAAGCTGATTAATGCCATCTAATACTACTGAATCATTCATGTCCACAGACTCCATTTTAATAATAGATTGAGGTCATAATCTCTAGTGAATCTCTAGTCGTTTGCTCTGATGAGACTTTGTAGTTCAATTCCAAGTCGAGCTTTGGGTTGTTTTTTCCCCCCCCTTGATTTTTCTTTCAGATCAAAGAGATGAAGTAGCTTTTGAAGTTCCTCAGCCATCTATGTGAAGTTCATTGTTGATGTGAGGGGCAAATGGGACGGCAGGAGTGGTGATGGTGATGATAGCGGAAGATGATGTCATGACGACATGATGACATTTGATGGGGATCGAATGGTCACTGAGCAGTCTGTTTTGAGTCCCATTGAGTTGTTCACAGGAGATTCAGACAGTGTAAGAAATAAAGAGAATCATGACGTGCAAAATGAAGGGTGATGAGGGTGAACCCTGCCTTTCCATCAGTGCATGCATGATAGCTCTCAGCCCGTCTGTCCATGAACAGGATACGTAGTTTACTAAATGGATGGATGAATGATTGTCAGAATGTGAATTTTAAATCTTTCTGTTTTTGTCTCTTTGAAGCATTAGTTTCCAGGAGGCTGACCCACACTCAATGTCATTGTTAATTTACCCTTCTGATGATCATTCTTTGCAAACTTGGCTTCCCTTAAAGTGAAAATCCACTCCAAAGCTGTATTCACATATGGTACTCGTTTGATCTTCGTCAGTTTAATAAATATTTGTGAGCATGAAGACGCCCCCCCCCCCCCCCCCCCCAAAAAAAACCCTCAAACAGAAAACCCATAATTGAATTTGAATTTGTCATGTCATCATGGGTTTAAAAGGGCGGTTAACCTCAAAATCAAAAATAGATATCTCTCCTCTTTTCTGTAGTGCCATTATCAATCTCGATAGTTTTGGTGTGAGTTGCCTAGTTTTTGAGATATGAGCCATGAAGATGTCTTCCTTTGAATATAATGGGACTAGATGGTACTTGGCTTGTGGTGCTTAAAGTGCCCCAAAAATAAATTTTATAGATTGCTATTCACATTTTTGTGGCGCTTTGAGCACCACAAGCAGAGTGCCATATGATACTATTTTAGGGATATAAGCGGTGCAGACAAGAGGGAAAATATGTATTTTTGTTGCTGCTTCTTTAAGGTCAAGAGTTACACTGTTACTGTTTTCACATCCATGTGAATAGTTTTATTAACAGTAAATACTTTTCACTAAAATATGCCTCATTTAAACTTCCCCTTAACACGAGGAATCTGTTTACAAAACCCATCTGTTATTAATTATATATGGAGCAGCTCGCATACTCACATAGTTAGTTTTATGAGAGGCTGATTCATAGTCCCAAATCTTGACTAAACCAGCATCTTAAAAAAGAAAAAAAGTCTGTTGTCTTTAGAGTGGATTTCCCCTTGATAACTGCAGTGGATGTAACAGTCTTGCATTATAATTTTGTGGGGGTGGTATCAGATTTATGTTGTTAAGAAACTGCCTGTTGTAATCCTGGTGAGGGATTCATGCCCCCATATGTCTCAATGGAACCCTTTCTCCACATCCTGCGTTTGGACAAATACGCAGACTGCTTGCTCTACTTCCACACTGCAGTTATTGTTGGTCATGTTCAGCTCGTTGCTTTTAGTTCCTATTTTAAGTGAAATTCAGTACATTATCATAGTATTGGTTGTACACTGACCACCCACAATGTTTTATTGTATTGATAGGCAAAGAGACTTTAATTATAAGTTACATTTTCCACAGCTGAGAGGACTTTGGGAATTCAGCTCCAGGCCTTTTGAGCGCCACATTTCACGGATGTGAATCACCACCGCTTATTTCATCTGGTTCCAGTGTGGCCGGTCATTTAGCATTCAGCGTCTTGATTGATCTGGCAACATAATGGTTTGTTAGGCTGGCACAGGAAGAGACCCAGGAGGAGAGGGGAAGGCGGATTGTGGTCAGTTTAACCTCCGGCAGTTCACCAAAGCAAACGGATTGCTGGAGGGAATAGACATTTGTCACCGTAATTCTAAACCTGCTGTCCTAAATTGCTAATCCTTCCTGTGCTTCCACATGGAAATGAATACTAATAAAAACACATAATTGAGCCACACCTGTGCACTCTGTAGTTTATTATGAGTCAATCTCATATCCATTGTCCTCCTGGTGGTTGTGTGTGTGTGTGTGTGTGTGTGTGTGTGTGTGTGTGTGTGTGTATACGTGTGTGTGTGTGTGTACGTACTAAATGTTGACCACTGACACTAAAAGATGTCAGTGGTCAAAACAGGTTTTTTCTTTTTTCTGTCCACAACTCTGCTAATTATTAAAAAAAAAATTCCACACAAATGAAAGTGACCATTGAAAAAGATCCTCACATTCTTCCATACAAACAGCAAGTCATATGTGTTGTATCAATAGGATGCTGTCCCACGTCCTCCTCTAAATGACCTCCTGCAGTACATGATAAATTGCACAGCCAGTTCAGACGGGCAGCTCTGTTTCTCCTCTGTGACTCACCTCCAGTCTTTTTCATCTGTCTTCTGTGTGTCCAGTCATTTCCTGTGCTTTCTTTTATTGATCTTGTTACAGTATGTTGGCAAGTACAGAAAGATGCCTGTGGTTAGCTAGCCACAGCCAGAGCTAACCAGTACAAAACATAAATACATTGGCTGTTTGGGGATTCTGGTAAATTGGAACAGTTATCTGCAGTCCATGATTGAAAATTGGTAAAAGATGGAAACTACAAGGACCATTGGAAAAATTTGCCTCAGTACGACTATCCATGCCAATGCTATTTTATCACAGAAATTTGGCAGCATTAAAATGTAATGACTCCTTAGCACTTCAAATTCTCTATAAAGTTTCTGGAAATGGTGGATAGTTCATGGTTTGTTTTTAGGCTGTAAACACATTGATTTCCCTGAGATTCTTTTTAGTCGCTCCCAAAGAAGAAGGTTCGTGGTTTCCTGTCATTGTGACTCGGCCCAGTAGGACGACAGCCAGTGTGAAGGGATCTGGGTGACAGACCATCCAGAAAAAAAGATTGCACACAGCCTGTGGAAATAGCTGTCGGCAGTGATTGTAAATGCTACAGCAGCCTAATGACCAAGCACACTGTTTCTTAACTTCATGATGAAACCCCCCAAAAAAGGTGCTGCAATGATTTCCAAGTAGGCTAGCTTGCACACTAAATCACCCTGATCCAGTTTATCGGTGTCTTGTCTTTTAGAACCACGATGCATTTTTAGCATGTTTAGTGTTTTGGGTGGATTGTTCTGTAAGAAACTGTTGCCACATCTGTTGAACAGAGGAAGGGTAACAGATTTTGCTGAGTCAGAGTGATTGGAATCAGAGGGCGTTTGCCTGGAGTGAAATCTTCACCATATGGTGAAACTGGAGCACTGCACCATGCTACAAGCCTGGATCTAGTAAATTCACTTCCTGAATGTCACTTTAATGCTATTGTATGACATTCTTGTTGCAATGTGATGGTTTTGATTAGGGTACAGTTGAGGAGATACATGTGCTTTAACAACTTCCTTCTGACTTGAATTATAGCAACATATTTTAGCTATGGTCAATGTTTGTGGGTACGTGCAACTGTCTCCAATAAAGTGATAAAGAAGATTGTACATCCTTAAATGTTTAACATCACATTAAAAAAACATGGCAGGATCATTTTAGTGAGTCTCTTTTTACAAAGAAATAGGTTTGGCTCATACAGCCTCAGATTAGTTTTGCTCTCATTTAGACTTTGTCAAAGTCAAAGTATACTTTATTTATCCCAAAGTTGGGCAATTTGTTTGGTCAAAGTGGAGTCCATTTAGGACACACACACACACACACACACACACACACTAATGAATAAATAGATACACAATAAAAAACAATAAAAGAAAAACACAGTATCACAAGAATGGACAATACAATTCATTATCTTGTCCTGCGTCATTCATTAAAACGTCTAATGGCAGAGAGGACAAAATGACACACTAAACCATTTAGTCCTGATCGGTCTTTGCAGCAGCCTACTGTTGCCACAATTGCTACGTTTGAACCTCTCATATAAGGGGTGGGTAGGGTCCCTAAGTATCTGCTCAACCTTGTTGACAATAAGATCTGAACATAATTGAGTGACTGACATTTGACTGCATCCAATAATTTTGCTCGCTGTTTTAACCAAACACTGCAATTTATTTTGGTCTTAAGGACCACTCTGGAGGACTGTTTTTGTAAAATAACTCTAAAATGATACAGTCCACCTGAAAGTAGTTTAGCTTACATAAGAAAAACAGCCGCTGTTGTAATTTTTTTTACCTCAGACATAGTACATATGTCGAATTTGAGTTTTTCATCAAATTCGATGCCTATGTATTTGTAGCTGCTAACCCTCTCAGTTGGTTGGGCGTTAATAGTGCTGTTGGGGATTTCACTTTTATGATGTCTAAAATCTATTATCATTTCTTTTGTTTTATTTGCATTAACAGCCAGGAAGTTGTCTTTACACCATTTGGTGAAGTTACTCACCTCTTCCTCAGAGCTGGTTCGTGCTGAGCTATCCGGTTTCAAATACCCCACAATGGCAGTATCATCTGCATATTTAAAGAAAGTGTGTGTGGATGTTCCAGCTCAGCACTCATTAATATAGTGTGTGTAGAGTAAAGGAGACAAAACACACCCCTGAGGGGCTCTGGTGTTTATGGGCCTGTAGGTGGAGATGAGATTAGAATGAGCTTTTAGGTTAACCCCTAGCTCTGCCAGTTTACCAACAGGTGGGGCTCTATGGTGAAATCAATGACGATGAAAGGTACTAGGCCTTTCCAGATGTCCCAATATGCTGTCGGTCATTGTCAGCAGTGCATCATCCACCCCTCTTCTTGGTTGATAAGCAATTGGTGTGAGTCAAGGCATGGTGAAACTTCATTTAGCAGGTATTTCAATAATATCAGTCTTGTCATGTCATTGTACTTTGCAACATAGGGGTAATATTTACATTTGAAATTGACTGCAGTTCCTCTTCAATCGTCAGTTCATAGTCCTTTTTTTTTTTTAGAAACAATGCATTTATAAAATACAATATAACTTTTTTTAAGTTTAGAAAAGTTAGTAATAATAATTAATGAATTAGTTTAAAAAGTAATTACATTAAAAAACCTGTCCCTAAGTCCCCACCCCCATAAAAAAGAAATATAAGGGAGGAAATATGTGTATATTGCTTAATTGTGTATATATTGATGATTATGATGAGATGATGATAATAATAATGATGATGATGATGATGATGATAAATGAACAAAACACAATCGGTCAAAAAAAGACCCATTGACTTTTTGCTATTTTCACAGCTCAACTATGGCTACAAGGGTGAGAAAGTCCAAGAAGAGATCCTATTGGTCCTTCGTGTGCTGTCAGATTCCACATTGTGAGAAACTTCTGAAGATTGACAGCTCGTATCTCAGTCTTTCAACATGTAAAATGCCCACCAATTCCCTTAACATGCTCTCATACTGGTGGACTGAGTCAGATTTTGATGGTTTCAAAAAGCATCTCACGGCAATTATCATGCCGTACATCACAGTTGCGGGGGCATTGTGGTTTATTGACCTAATTGACATTGAGATAAATAACAGTCTAAAACCAAAAGATTTTAATTTTGCTCAAAGAAAACCAGCAAAAACTCCCATCTAAGAAGCTGGAACCAGAATACCTAAAGAGCAATTAGATCATCAAAATTGTTGTAGATTCTGTCGATCAACTAATTGATCAATTGCCTCAACATTTCAGCTAGTTGAGTTAACATGTTTTCTATGATATTCCTCCAATATCCTCGTCTGAAGCCTTACTTCGTGGTTTGAGGTGGAGATGGCGTCTATTGGATGCTTGGCTGAACACGCGTTAAAGGGTTATTCGTCTCCATGTGGGAATAATATAAAACCTGCAGTACCTTGCCAGGCCCAGGCAGAGGCAGTGTTTATCAGCCATGCAGCTAATGACCCTCTGGCCTGTTGAGATGCTGAGCTCGTAGCTCGGCTGGCTGCTACCCGGCCTGTGACGACCTGCTTGTCGGGCTGCTCTGCCTACCTGTCTGCCTTCTACTTGCCTGCCTATATCCGTCTTCCTACCTGTTCAGTTGCCTCTAACTGACAGCCTCTCTGTCTTCTTGTCAAACTACTCTCCTGGGCGCCTCGATGCTGCCTCTCTGGTATTCTCTCATCCAGATGCCTTTTTTATTGTGTGTGCCTTTCCTTCTGCCCGTCAGTCTTGCTGCAGTAGCTACCGAGCTGTCAGTCTCTCCTCCTCTCTGGTCGTCTTTTGTCATTCTGTCTGGCTGTCTGGCTCCCCAGCTGAGGGATGTCTGGATAGGTGCTGGATAACAAGGACCCCGCAGACCCACCACTCGCATACAAGAACGGAGAACGGGGAGGGAGGGAGGGTGAGAGAAAGGGGGAGGGACGCTGTGATGGATAAAAGGAGAGATAAATGGAGAAAAAAAGGACAGGAATAGGGAGGGAGTGCGTACAGTAAGAGGGCGAGAGGCAGGGAAGGAATGAACACTAATAGATGCATTGGAGAGGGAGATGATGAAGGGAGGATGAAGCAGATGGGTAGGTGGGAAAGCGGAGTGAGTGAAAGAAATAGTTTAATTCCGCTGCTGTTCCCTTTTTATTGAATTAACACGCAGACGTACTGTTAGTATGGGCGCAGAACAGTGACTCTTTAGGGACTTAATATGCATAAAAACACGCTCGGTCTTACTCAAACCTTCTCATACGCATGCACACCCACAGAGGCAGTCCATGTACTATCAGACTTCCTGGGTCTCCCGCACAGTCATCATGATGAGACCTGCATCTGAATTACAGATGAGACCATTTAGTGAAAAGTGCTGCAGTCGGAGTTACAAATTGCCAGCTCTGTGCTTTGTATAATACATAACTCATCAGGCAACCTGGGCCTGCAGTGTCTCGTTGTGCATATGAATGTTCAGAAACCAGGCATGATATAAAGCTATGCTTCTAAGTAATATATTTAGGGCTGAAACAATAAATTCATTTACTTATTATTAATTCATGAATTTTGACATTTTTATTGGCTAAATAGTGATCATCAACATTAGGCTTTAAACCAACTACACCACAGTCACATTAGTGAGTATATATAACTGTGAAGCGGACGGATGACATTGTGAGGAACTGCTTCTTGTAAAACACATATTTTGTATCGTAGAACAAAACGTTAAAATCTCTCCAGCTTGTGTTAACCAGACTTAATTTCAGGCATAGAACCAAAAACCCACTGACTTCGAGTCGAGGGAACCGGAGGTGCAAACACATTTCCGTGTTTTAGTCATTCCTGCAGCAGTGAGATGCAACTGACTTTTTAATACACAGTACAACGGACTTAGTTAAAGCTAGAACAGGTGGTATTCTCCAACTCACATATTTAGCTAAATTCTGTCAGCCTTTTATGCAGTGTAGAGTGATCGCTCATAGCATTAGCCTACATGCTATCTGCTGAGCTTGAAATTCTGTGTGTGTATGAAAGAGACGGTTAAGTCAGCCTCTGTGTGTCTTTTGATCAGCAGGACTGAACCCAGAATTCTCATTCTCCACATTGCTCTGTGGAGCGATAAGAGGAGTTGTTGCTAGCTAGCTTACACCTCCCACGCCTATTTCTCCAATACACAAACACACACGCTCACACTCTGCACACCATACATCACCCAGGAATCTGGCCTTTTAAAGAGGAATCACATTCACTCTCCTGTCTCTGTCTGACTCCCTTTTTCACGCTCTCTCTCACACACACACACACACACACACACACACACACACACACACACACACACACACACACACACACACACACACAATGTATGAACTAAGCAGGCTGATACATGACCAAGTCCAGGGGTCTTGTCCTGCCATCCATTAAGGAAAGCGTAACCTTTTTACCGCCCCTTCCTTCTGTCTCGGCCCACGTGTTTCCATTTCTGTAGCGGAGACATCTTTGCAGCTGTATCGACGGTTATAACTAACTTTCCATAGGGGAAGGGCCATCTGACAGCACACAACAAAGGAATGTGACTGTCGCAGCTGATATAGATATCTGCGCCAGCTTTGTGTCTTAATTTGCACCCTGGCAGAAGCTGGAGTTCAGCTGTTTGTCTCCATTATTATCATATTGGCTAATGGTCTTGTAATTCAAGTCGATGGAGGAGGAGGAGAGGTATGGGAATGAAGCTCATATAAATTCATAATTTTATTAGATATTTAATTCAGTGGTGATGGGAAATTGCACCTTTCATTTAGCAATGACATCATTCCAATATAATGTTGGCCCTCTGCTGTGTTGGGATGCTGCCCGGTTTTGGCGGTGACACTTCCTCCCAAAGTAAAGCTGTCATATCATTCTTTTGGCACACAACACCTTTGTTTTGTTAAATTTGACTCTTCTTCTCAGGATGATATGTGGAGGAGTTTATCAATGTAATGATTTTGTTTAGGGCTGACGATCTGCAATTATTTTGATAATCAGTTAATCGTTTATTTAGATTTTCAAACAAAGAAATGCCAAATATTTTCTGGTTGAATGTGAGCTTTTGTTGGTTTTCTCTTGGAATAGTTTTGGGAGTTTTGAATGTTTTAACAAGTGATTAGAATACCAATGTTGTGCCATAGAGAGCTGTAACAATTAAGTGTTTTGTAAGGTGGATGGAGTTACAGCTTCTCTCTCAATTCTCTTCTCAATTTTAACACATTTTCATGTGCATTTTAAACTATTTAGGTATAAAATGTTTTCTGTAATTTTCTCTTTGGTTATCAACAACACAATGTAACTCATTCATGTGTAAGTTACGGGATTTCTTGAATGGCGTCCTCACTTGACGCTTAATATACACGTGGTCACTCTATTTAAAACCATCCCCTCATAATGAAGAAATCCCTTTCCAGCAGTACATCACCGCCACATGTAATGGAGGAGCAGACCCCCCTCATACTAATTAACCTGGGCACGCTCCATCATGATCCTTGTCAAAGACCTCTCAGCGCGACGCGTTGACGAAAAGCAGAGCAGTCGTCTATTGACAGTTTTGGCACAAGGTGGGCAGAAAGGGTGCATCTGGTGGAGTGGCACCTCCTGGCGGGGTAACTTGGCACCGGCTGCAGGCGGAATGGCAGCTTAGCAGGCAGGCAGACAGAGGGAGCGGGCATACTGTATCCAGGACAAGCAAGGTCACCGGCGCAGGTTGATTGAATGCTCGTAGGAGTGGGTGACCTCCTTCGCTTCCTCTCAGTGGCAGAAAGGGAGACGAGAACGAGGGGAGGATGAAGTTAGGAGCTTGTCTGTCCCACTTTCTCTCTCCCCTCTCTCTCTCTCTGTCTGTTTCTTTCTGTCTCCATCATACTCACAGACACGTTTCAATACACAGTACAGTGTACTTCCATGGACGCATCGATACAGTTAAATTCTCCCCGTTTCTACACTCAGTCTACATGTTGTGTACTTTAGTGCGCCTACACACCACCATATGGAAACGCCTTGGACCTTGACCGCGTTCATTACATAGCATCAAAGCATCGTCTATAATTTAGAGCCTATGCTAAGTTTACTTGTGACTTTCTCTTCTACCTTCATTCACCTCAGCCAGGTCCTTGTGTGTACAGACCATATTATTGTACATTAACGCAGCCACGGTTGCCTCGCAGCATTGATCTCACTTAATCACCGTGACAGACGACCACGGCAGCGAGCAGGTTGGCGAGTCAGCGGGCGTGCACGTCCATGTGTGTCAACCACTGCAATGTAACAGGCAGGCTTAAAACCTGACCGTCATGTGCAAAAGTGAGAAGCACAGCAGTGCTGATCTGTGGAGGGCAGAGAGGAAAAGTGAGTGGTAGGTGAGGATTTAAAGGAATACTTCAGCATTTTGGGGCATACGCTTATTTGTGTTGTTTTATTTCTTCCAAGAGAAGAAGTTGAATACCAATGTCACGCGCCTGTACACAATACACATCAAGCTACAGCGGCCAGTTAGCTTAGCTTAGCACCCAGCCTGGAAACAGGTGGATACAACTAACCTAGTTCTTTCTTTTTTTTTTTTGTAATATTTTATTTTCCAGTTTTATATATATAAATGCAATATACAAACAAACATCTGTATACCAACAGTATAAAGACATAACACAAAACATGGAGGATAACCTTACTCCGTGACCCCACCACCCACCCTGAGAGAGAAAAAAAAAAAAAAAAGGGGAGTCAGTGTGCAAGGTCAATACAAACGACTAAGTACTTGGTGACACAGATGTACCGATATGGTCTAGGTATGGCTGCCATATTTTCAAAAAGGCGTTATATCGTTTTCTAAGACAATAAGTGATTTTTTCCAGGGGGATGCAACTATTCATCTCAGAAAACCACCTGTCAATAAGAGGAGGGGAATCAGATTTCCATGATACTGCGATACACTTCTTAGCAACACATAGGGCAATTTCCATGAATTTGAGTTGTGCATTGTTCATAGAACTGCGTATACTTGTGAAGTTTCCTAATAAACACCTAGTTCTCTTTCGAAGGTCACAACGTTTGCCTACCAGCACCATTTAATACGCAGTATCTCATTTGGTTAATTCATACAAAAGCCCAAGTGTGAAAATGGCGTTGTTTTACAGGCTATCTGTTAGCTGCATGCATTGACTTCCTGGAGTCTCCACTGGTTGCCTGGCAAACTTCACTTTGACAAGATTATTTATTGGCGAGCTTCAGAGGTGTTGTTGGACAGAATTCTTAAACTTTGGATAGAGCATGCACACTATTTCGCCTTGTCACGCTGCAGGCGTTTGTAGCGCAGTGTAAATACGCGCCGCTCCTGTTACAAAGAGTTTAAAAAATAAAAAATGTGAACATGTGGTTGGCTTGTCAATAGCATTGCATTATTGCGGTTATTGCGCAGCCCTATTCATGCCTCCTTTGCCCTTCACTCTCCCTCCGTCTTGTTCTTCAGCCCAGCGCTCTTGTTGCTGTCCGTCTCTCCTCGCACAAATCTCCCTTTCTCTGGCCTGTCTACCTTCAGGCCTTGGAACAAGCCTTTAAACTCCCACACTCAACATTCCTTGTTGGCCTCTATTGCTGCAGGAGTTTTGTTCGCTTGTTTTATCTACTCATGTGCAGCCTTGCAATGCAATTCAGTCACAAATTGTGTGCAGGGCTCCAGTCGTCTGCTGGATTTGAGCGGCGTTTCTCGCTCCTTCTCTATCACACCTCCCTTAACGCCTACCTCCAGGCTGGGTCTCTAGGGTCATGATAGGGATGCATGCTTTGTCTGGAATCTAGCCTTCCGGATGTTTCTAACAGGTGCCCTCAGGCACCCCTGTATCTATGTCTGCTGAGAAATGTGGCCTGGGTGATGTGGGTGTGTGTGTGCGTGCATGTTGGCAGTGACTCCTGCATCCTCCGGGGGGTCATCAGGGGCACTCACTGTAAACAGATCTTCGTCGGCATCAGCAGATCCTCTGGCTGGAGCACATGCTCTATACCATTCTAATTCTTCTGTTACTGCACACACACACACACACACACACACACACACACACACACACACACACACACACACACACACACACACACACACACACAGGCACTTAAACACTCCCACACACGTATTCACACATATTGCTTATCTGTTGACCAGAGGTTTCAGGCTCTCTGCCCATTCTTTGTCACACAGTCTCCTCTCTACCCCTTTCCCTGACAGCGGGGCCTCCTGCTTGCTTCACCATTTCCAGGAAGCGGGTAAAACCAGTCTTGAGTTTCCCCTCCCCTCCATTTCATGCTTCCAGGTGGAGAAAATAGACTCCGCTGTCGCCCCGTCCCCACGTTTGGAGTGGAAAACAAACAGCGGAGCTGTCTGACAGGTCCAGGGGGACATGAGAACCTGCGGACCGTTTGAACAGAGCCCAAGAAGACAAATGAAGGATTGTGCTTCATCCACTTCCTGCCATGTCAGTCATTTGTCATTGCTTCCCCCTTCTACCTATTGCCAGACACACGGGGCAATAAGTCTGTCGCCATGACTGAGTCTCCCTCGTACGTCTACAACCCGCTACTATACATCACTTTGATCCACGTAAATAGACGCTCTCAGCTGGTACAAAGATGCCAAGCTGTCAGATGGTTCAGTTTCTTTCAGGGTGTGTATGTAATATGTTGTATCCTGCTACAATCGGTATAACCTCTCATGTTAAACTATTCTAAATTAAGATGCAATGATTCCTAGAAGGTGAGCGATATTCGCCCACTTCTTAGAAACCGCGATGGTTTGTGTGATCATGTGACCACATTGTCTTTTTCCTCTTCCAAGTAGTACCTACTGCTGCTGGGCCCCGCCTCTAGTAGTAAGCTGGGATGCTGCCAGTGTTAACAGGCAGCACTTAAATGATATACTTTAGCAACAAAGTATGCAGTTTAATGGGACAAGTCATATTACAACCACAAAGGTCTCATTTGTTTTCTTGGAGCTATGTATTTTTGAGGATTATTGTATAATTTCAGGTTGTCAACGCACCATCTCCCCTCTATCACTGTTTCACAGAGGCAATACGATCATAACCGAGTTAGAGGCACATTGGTTATTATAGGTTATATCTTCCTTTCAGTGAAATGTTTCCGAGAACATCGCTTACACCACTCCTTCTCGTCAATTTTGTTTTTTGGAATTATTTTTTTTTGTCCGGCTGCCAGGCAAAGAAAACAACAGATTCCGCGAAAGTAAACTTCTCACACAACAGCTTTCTTCCACTTTGGCAGGTCTCTCAGTGAGCAGTGTTTTGGCAGGTCTCCCCATGTGTGTATATGTGTGTGTGATAGTTGTTTGCCGAGTTTCAGGAAGGCTCACTTTGCCAGCGGGCCTGAAACAATAGAGCACGGTTTTCTCAGCTTGTTGCTGCTCAGTGTAGGCTTTTGCCTGCAAAGAGCGGGAGGGAAACTCCAGACTTGCCACCTCCTGCTTCTCCTCCCCCACTTCTTCTTCTTCCCCCCCCCCCCCGATGACTCAGAGAAATGTGCTTGGCTCGGGTCCCGCTGCCAAAGCGGTCTGATGAAAATGGAATGAAACTGACAGAAGATTCCTTTATAAGACATTGGCTTGTTTAAGGCCGTAAGCTATTTCAGATGTAACCAGTTCAATAAGTACAATAAAAGAGAGATCTGTTGAAGGTGGACCACATGGGTTCATATCTCTGAACTTGTATTGTGCTTGCGATGTCACCCCGGAGCCGGTTGAAGGCAGCATGTTGCTGCCAAACACAGTTGCAAACATCGTAGCACAGTTGGACTGTGAGTTCTTGAAAAAAACTGGCTGATAAGATTGAACTAACTCTTTTTTACATTTTTAACTTAGATAGAATTAATTTTCGGACACATTGATTTCTGTGTTTTCAAGTACATTTTGCTTTACCTTCTGTTATACATTTTATGATGGACTATAAAACAGGTGTATCATATTAGTAACATTGTTTTGTTAAAACGGCTTCCAACCAAAGTGTCACTCTCCTTCAACAAAATGCTTGTTATTTAATATTAATTCAAATAAAATAGTTAATTTGTTTGATTCCATCCCACTTTTCAACATAGTATTATCTGTTATTAACAGAAGTTAATTGAAAAGTTAATTTAATTATACTGAAGATTTAAACCCAGGTGCTGGTATAAGAACTTAGTAGAAACTTAATACAATAAATAACATAATCGGCTCCAAATTAATGTCATGTCGCGTTATAAATTCAGATGACTAATGGCTAAATGTGGAAACAATTTAAAAGCCAGAAACGTATTACACAATCCAGTATGTGAAGCAGAATTTTAAAATGTTAATTTCTTCACTTGTAAAACAAAGTTTCCTTATATCTGTTTCACAAATTAGCTTTCCTTTTAAAATGAAAATGATCTCAGTCTAATGTTTTAAATCAAATCACTCATAAAAGAAGCACAGTAATACTTAACAATAGATAAATAAAATAATGGGCCTTTGGTAGCTCCATTTATTAATTAATGTCCTTTGATTTATATATAAGCTATTATTATCAAAGTACAGTTTGCAATTGTATTTGCAATGTGTTCCCCCATTATACACACATTTTACATTTAGATATATGATTAATAAAAATGTATTGCTTGACTGTAATTCAAGCCTTGCCAGAAGTTAAACTAAAAGTTGAATTAACATGTGAGGGATTTTAAATACTTTACGCAATGACTCACAAACCGTTTTGTGGATGACTTCTGGTTCTTGTTGATTCTTGTTTGACCACTTGGCTTTTGCATTCTGGTTTTGTGTGTCACTGTGGCTAATCTGTTCCAGGACATTAGAATGGTAGTTTTGGCATTTCTGTCTAAATGTTGGCCTCTCGAACATTGGCTTTTCTTAGTGAAGTATTTTTAAAGATCTCTGGCAGCCGTCTGACATTGAGCCATCAGCGGAGTGATGGTATGCGTTATGTACGTGTTTAGCACTGAATTACTTGACTTCCTTCCTCCTCTTTTTTTGGATTCCTCTGTGTTAAATTATCTTATCTTTCTCAATTTCTTAGCTTTTCAACAACAACAAAATCCCACTAGATCTTTGTCTCATGATCTTGCTGCCGTTATCTTTGTTTATCTTTTGATTCTACTCTGCTTAATCAATCATTTTCTTCCTTTATTCATCACCCACCTCTCATGTTATGCATACAACATAATCAAAAGCCCCCGATAGTTCTGGTCAGAAATATCAACTCTTTGCCACATCTCTTGGGACACCGTAATACGTTTTTGTGAATTCGAATTTTGGATGAAAAATAAAAAATATAATATTAGAACACACTGCACACAGATGGTTAAACATGGCAATAAAAGCACAGCAGATTATCTTGACAGTACTTTAGTGTGTATTAGGTTTAACTGTTGACTCTAATATATTTGGCCGAGCTACATTAACTGTTCTAAAGCTAGCATTGTTGAGGGGTCCCCCAGGGCTTTTACATTGGCCCCACACAGTTTCCTTTCTGTAATAGCATCTGCTTTGATCTCTGTTCACAGTATCTTCCTTCAGATCAAATATCTAACCACTTTACTGGTCTTAATAGCTTGAGCCTACGGCCGACTGCTGTGGACTCTCAGGCAGACACCCACAGAGAGACTATCACAGGAGCTCAGTCGGCCACTCGCTTACAAAGGACGCACACACACACACACAGTCATGCACCAAGCTCATCGGCACTGGTGATAAATCTGTTTAAGGAAATGACCCACTGCAGGGCTTAACACTAAGTTTTTCATCGCCACAACTCAAAATATGGTTGCCATTTTTAGTCTGCTTATATTTTGAGTAATTAAGACACTATGTCAGCTTAATAATGGAAATGTGACATAATATCAAATATTTATTACAGTAACTTAATTATTTGTAGGTTGTCTTTTGTCTGATACTTTACAGAATCACAAATGAAAACCAGCAAGTCACAGGTTGCTTGTTCATCTGTTCTCTATCCTCAAATTTGAATAGACCTGATTTGGTCTCTTTTGTGTGTGTGTGTGTGTGTGTGTGTGTGTGTGTGTGTGTGTGTGTGTGTGTGTGTGTGTGTGTGTGTGTGTGTGTGTGTGTGTGTGTTTTAGAGGTGTAACGATTCATTCGATTAATCGATTAATCGATTGTCAGTCCTATTGATTCAACTAAATCGATCTGCTAAATAAATAAATGCGTTTAATCGTTTGAATCGTGATTCTTAATTATGATTAATGTTTTAATGCCAGCATGAAGTCCAGACATTGAAAAATGTTAGAAAATAACATTACATTACATTTTTGGATTCAGCATAAAATATTATGCAGGACTACTTTTTTATAGAATAAATATGTTATATAATTAATTCTGTTGTCTGTTTATTTTTTCACCTTTCAGAAGAATACAGATAGTCTCACTCGCATTATTGCATGTTTATTTCATGGATATAGAATTTTGGTTACAAGCTACTGAATCTAATCGTGGTTTACAGAATTGAATCGAATCGTTGTCCTTGAATCGAATCGCCAACTACTGTATCATTAATCGTATCGAATCGCTGTGAAGCCAAAGATTCACACCCCTAGTGTTTTGACAGGCATGCGAGTGCAACTGCTGCGCATGTGTTACTGCATGTGTGTTACTGCATGTGTGTCACAGAGCGCAGCCGGTTCAGAGAGGTTTCATACAGTCACCATAGTTGCTAGTAGAAATCCCTACTGTGTGTGTTTGTGTGTGTGTGCGTGTGTTCATGTGTGTGGTGCGCTCGTACGTGCATGCCTTAGACAGAAGCAGAGCGACAGTTTGTTTGAAGCCTGCCACTGAGACTGGCATCAAACACCACTTCAACTCATTGCCCTTCAGCCTGTAATCACACACACTTTCACATCCCCAACACGCACACACTACTATTCTGATCTCATTCGCATAAAAAAAAGGCTGAGAGACTAAGAGGGGAAAAAAATCAAACGAAGCTGCTGGTATTTCACTATCTGCTCTTTGTCCATTCCAGACAGGTTTTCTTGTCAATCACACTGCACGGTGGTTTGTTGAGACATTTTGGCTGCTCTGAAGTAAGCGTATATGTCTGGGAAGGGATGCAAGTTGAGTGAAAACATTCAGTGGATTAAGACTAGTGAGTAATTGATTGTCTAAAGCACTACATAATCATATAAAACCAAGCGGTGACAGATTTTTACATATTTACAGGATTGCTAATGTCGATAAAGGTGTGTCTTTAGGAAAGCCGAAACGCGTAGGCCTCTCTGCACATGCCCTAGATCACTTGATGCCACTCATGTCCATTTTGAAAGCAAAAAAACTCAGTGTCTTTGGTTAAATCTATCTCAGGGAAATTCCTTTGTGACTCACACTTAAGTTGATATTGGCTTGGTTTGAATCTGGGTTTGGTGAAGTCCACCAGCCTTGGTCTCCTCCTCACCCTGTCTGGCCGGAGGGAGGGAGGTAGCGTGGGCAGGGGGAGACAGGTTTTAACCCCCACCCTTTTGTACAGTCTGGGTGATGACACTGAGTCATCCTTGCTTCCTAAGCTATCCTCTTTATTAGAATTGTACATCATGGCTCCTGCCAGTGTTACACACTGAACTGTACTGTGCTGTAGGTCTACACAGGCCCCTACGGGCTTTTTCTCTCTAAATCTGGGCCAGGACCCAGTTGAGAGTTAATGGAAGATTAAACGTGCCTCAAATATTCTGAGAAAATTGGCATGTGTAATGTTGTTTTTTAACACAAGACGTAAAGCCTTCCTGTAGCCCTGCTATGTAAGGATGAAATATACTGTAGCTTGTAGATATGTCATTTTTCATGCCAAGGGAGAGAGTTGCATCATGTGTATTGTACAACTCCAAATGATGCAACTCAAACTGCAGATAAGCAAACACAATAGTCTGAAAAATCAGTCTGGGTTCACCAGGAAAATATGAAAAGTCAACCACACAGTTTCTCTGATTGCCAGCTTCACTCAAACAATACTGTGCTGCCATTATATTGTGTATAGAGCAATAGGCCTACTCTGACGTTGCAAACTGTAGGCCCCTTCTATGGCAGTGTACATTTCTTCAAACTGAATTATCTTAAAAACTGCCACATGAATTGCCATGAATTTTTGGACAGACACTCATGTTTCTCATGAGGTTCACATTTGTGGTTTTATGTGAAATGTCAGAAAAACTATTAAATTGCTATGACATTTGGTCCTCTCAATATGTACAGTCAGTCAGTCTCTCTGGTGTTAGCCGAAGCTGATGCTGCTGGCACGCTACTTAGCCTGGAACGAGAGCAGATGGAGCTCCTAAGAGGACGGTTGGTTAGTTAGCTAGCTTGTCTATCTCCAGATCTGACTAGTTAGCGAGTTGGTTGCCGGAGCTTCCACCTGCTCTCCTCACAGCAAAGTAGTCTCCTAGCAGTGAGGAATGGGGCAGAGGAACTGCCACTAGCCCGCGGTTGGTGTCATAACCAATGTAGCATAAAAGCACGGTGGGATTAGCAACAGGTGGTTACAGAATATAAACCAGAGCATCTCTTCATCTCTCTTAATAGTTTAGACTACAAGCAACATTTTTCTCCATCTCTCTAATAATTAGAGGCTGAGGAGGAGGTTAGCAGAAGGCTCAGCTAAAGGATTAGCATTATTTTCCCTCCATCTCTGAAAGATTTGTAGGATAATTTATTGCCATTAATGCTAACAGGGATGCACAAGGAAATACAGATGTAGCCCATTTTCTACAGAAGAAAAACAAGACCGAACAGTAGTGCGTTCCTGAAGTGCATTTTTTAAATTTGTCCACAAACCAATGTGTGACATCACAATGACTACGTCCACTACAGTCTATGGGTTAGTCTTATGGGTAGTTCCTTGGTGGCATATAGACATGGCTAGGTTAGCTTCACCAATATAATAGTTTGTAAGACTTTCAAATCACAGTTTATTATCTTACACGTATGCAGTATTGATTTTGGCATCCGGTAGCACAGCAAGATGACATTTACAACTGTAACTTTAGCGCACTAGACTAATAATACTCCCTACTAACCTGTGATGTAATCATGATGTCAGCTGTCAAAGGGTCTGTTCTTTGGTTTGTGACCAAATACCTGCTAATCTAATGACATTGCCAACTACAGTTGTACTTTGTATTGTGGTTGGTAATGTTTTCAGTATGTCAGCGTGCACACTGACATACTGAAAACATTACCTGCCGAAAATCAGCATGTCACTGTGTATTAGCCTGCTATGTTAGCATTTAGCTCAACGCACCGCTGTGCCTAAGTAAAGCCTGCCAGGGCAGCTAGCAAAATAAAAATTTGAATATCTGGACTGCTTTACAAGAATACACAATCCTGGCACATACATTTAAATTTTACAATAAACTGCACACATACCGTATTAAACCATTATTTTCCTGAGTAAGATCTTCTGCGATTACATTTTTCATTTTTATTAGAATTGACTAGCCCCGGGCAAGAAACATCATGATGTAAAAGGACATGCCATTCATGCCCATAACTTTATAACCTATGATTCTAAGGCTGTGCGTACATTGGCCCATAGCCAATGTAAATATATGTTTGGCTGTGCCAACACAGTTCATTGAGCTGAGGGAAGTATCTGAAATAACTTGGAGTCACACATCATATCATTAATGTACGTATTGGCATTTGATCCGCAGCATATTGAGTCTTGTTTTGTATGCAAATCTACTGTGGGGAAGCTTGACTTAAATTTGTAGATTTGACTTAATTGAAATGCTCTTTCATATGAAGCATCATATGAATATTAGTAGTATTTTACCTGCATAAGAGTAGATGTCTATAGGCCAGTTTTTTTGTATATTTGGACAGTTATGGATATTTTTTGTTGCAGTTTTGTGTGTTTGAATAATAGTCTAATATCTCACAGGTAGACAGTTTCCACCAGGGATCACGCCTGCCCCCCAGCCCTCATCCTTGCAATATCAAACCCAAATATACTGAATAATCTGCTCCCTTTTTGCCTGGGAACTTGACGTCTATGCCCGGAGAGAACAATCGTGCACAGAAGGAAGCTTTTCTAGGCAAATTAGTTTAAATGAACTCTTGCAGAGGCCTCTCACCTTGCCTCTGTGCCTCGTCATATTATTTTTTCATTGTGGCTGTCTCCCTTGGGAACACGCTCTTACTTTCAAACAACTGAGTTGAAAATTGCCATCACATTCAAAAGTGACATTAATAAAACCTGTTGATGAAGAATAACATTTTCACCAACTCCCATCTGCCAGGTTTCCTGCTTGAAAATGAAGGCAAGCTTTGAACCATAGAGAGGGTCGAGGTAGAGACAATCATGAGATCAAAAGGCCAGAAAGCTGACAGTGAACTGTCTCTTATGAACCTATTATCAGAGTCTATACATGGCACACGCACTTGTGTGTGACTCAAACTCTGTGACCCGCAGAGAGATTCCTCCGATGTAGCCTGCTGGTGTGAATACTGGCACAGTGCCTAGAGAAAACATGCTTCATGCTGCGTTCATGATAAACGTGTTCAGGCAACATGGTGGAGATCCTGAAGATCTATTGCTTTAATTACTATTCCTTTTTTCAGAGAATTGTTGTTTTTTTACTCCACTTTTATTGAGCGCTCCACCTCAACAAGCAACAGTAAAACACTGATTTAATAAAATGAATATAATAATAGTTTAACACTATGAAAAGTGCTATTTTGCATAACAAATGCTTTTAATTCAGACAAAGTATTTCCCTGGCATATTTATAATATGAGTTTGCTTTGGTCTTATACAGGACATTTACTTTTTTGTACAGTGCAGATTTGCTGCTTTTACTCAAGTAGAGGTTGTGAGTAAGCTGTTTTTTCCGTCACTGACATTCATTTTTTTTTCTTATTCAGTTCATTATCTTCAGTTGCTTGCACACAGAGATCAGCTCATAATCAACTTGCATTGTCACATATTGTATTGCACACAACACACTGAACTTCAGCCTCTGTATTGAAGATGTCCTGTTATTGGGAGATGTGGGGGAGCAGTTTGAGGGGCCAGTGGCTTGCTCAAGGGCACCCAGCAGTGCCTAGGAGGCAAACTGGCACCTCTCCAGCTACCATACAAGACTCCATACTTGGGCCGTGCATGGACTTGAATCAACAATTGAGGAAAATACACACTATAAACCACAAGAGAAGAAACAAAACGTGAGAACACAAATTAATTTTGGGATTGCTTGAATATTGCCAAAGGGAAAAATAATTGTATGCTATTTTATGCTGAGTATTTCTCAACATTGTGACAATAAGCCAAAAAAATGAATCAGATCTTGACTTGAGCATGGGTCTGTAAAAGGCCAGTGTGTGACCATGATGATGTGTCATGTGGGACAAAAAAAGGCAACTGTAGCCTTGTTTGAAGGGGGAAGGAAGTCATAGTACATCAAAATAGATTTGGTTTGCTCTTAGGGTTTTGGCCATGCTGATCTGGTTCTGCATTGAGATGGCCGTTGGGGGAGGTTACTGAAGAAGAGAAGACGTTTTATTAAACAGCAGGCCTCCTAGAGTTGATCAGGAGTTTGTGTGTGTGTGTGCGTGCATGTGTATGTGTGTGTTTTTGAATGGGGCTTTTTGTTCCAACGTGACTCACAGTGTTCAAGCCACGGTTGGTGCCTGAAGGGAGAGATGGAGGGAGGGTGAATGGAACAGAAGGAAAAGAGTTGATGTGGTTAAGTCATTAGGAGACTGCATGTTCGGTTGCTATGTCAAGCTTCGGCCCACTTTTCTGATGAATCAATAATCCAAAATTCCTGCCTGTGAAAGAGACGTACAGAAGGCAAGATCCATGTACTGGTTTGCCTGGCTCCAGATCATGTTGACTGTTGGCCAACTCCTCCGCAGATTGTGTGTGCTAGCGTGGCTAAAAGTAACTCTGATACGACATCAAACCAGATGGTGCATGTGATGGCTCACTACTGCTTGTAAATTTGACGGCAGCGTTTTGTGAAATTGACATTCATAAACCAGTTTGTCGTGGTTCTGATCACTCAGTAAAAACACAGATTAATTTGTAGTTGTTTCTTTGAGACCACAGTTTGTCCGTGTTTGTTGAAACGTTCTTGAGCTTTAACAGATTTTGACTCTCAAGGCCTTCATTTCTTTCTTCATACGTTTGATTCTCACGCTAATTGTATTTTTTGAAGCGTTCACTGACATAAATTACTCATGTTGTGTGAATGGGTTGAGTTGCCCCTATATTTGTGAAACAAAAACACGGAGGCCCTGTAGTCCAAATCACAACAGCAAATTTTATTCCTCCTTTCAACCTTGACAAAGGCAGCTATTTATTCATTGGACTACCAGAAAATATATATTGTTATCCAGATATGAAATTACCCTGCCATGATTAGTTAGACATACTGTATCTGTATGTCAGTACAGATCTAACGGTTATCAGATAGCAGATATTCACTATATCCCTATATACTCCGGGCCTAAAACTTGCTGCTGAACTGTATCGATTTTGTTCTTTTATTCATATTTTTATACGTTTATACCTTTTTGTTTTTAGTATATGTTTTTATACTTTTCCATCGTATTTTCTATTTGAGGTCACTGTGTGAAGGGAAACTGCAAAATAAGAATTTCATTGCTCAGTGTGAACTATGTTTCTCCTGTGTGTGACAATACGAATATTGAATATTACAGCTAAAAAAAACTGAAAATGGAATTCTTTATCCATATCTTACAAAGTTATAAATCAAACGCCCTCCACCTGTTGCCTGCATCCACGCACACATCACCAGTTTTTCTTAGACACCCCTCCGTTGTTCCTCAGCACTCATTGTCACCCAAGTGTGAAAGAAACCTCCACTTGAGGCCCACCCATGACCGCCTCTCTGGAGCTCTCCAAGAGGTGGTCATGCACTTGTTGTCCCCTCCAGCACCGTTTGCCATGGATGTTTCAAAACCATCTGACCTGGCTGTGCTAACGGATGGCTATTTTGGGAGAGGGATGGCAAAACCGTCTGCTACTCGCGACAGCCATCAGGGAAAAAAAGAGGGATCGCTAAGACGGACTGCTTTCCGAGGGAGTGTGTGGGGGTTCTCCTGTGTATGTGTGCATGCAAACATCTCCGTGTGTGTGTGTGTGTGTGTGTGTGTGTGTGTGTGTGTGTGTGTGTGTGTGTGTGTGTGTGTGTGTGTGTGTGTGTGTGTGTGTGTGTGTGTGTGTGTGTGTGTGTGTGTGTGTTCACAGCCAGCCATAGCATTGACCAAGTGGGGTCATGTGTCGCTGTAGGCCATAGGGATTGCTGCTGAAATTAGAGATTTCATACTCTTGCAAAACTCAAGTTCATTCTCTGGCAATGACTTGTTGTCAGTTCAGCCTTTCCCCCTCCATCATTATCGACATCTTGCTTTTATAAAGCAAAAATAGGGTGATTTGCTTCCTGCGGCTCCAAACTCTGCTCACTTTTTGTGGTGATTCAGTGTGGGAGCTGATTTGCACAAACTTGATCATGTGGTTTGTACATGTTTGATACCTAAAATTTGCGACGCTTGTGGGTTTTTTTTACAAAACATAAATGTATATCCCTTCAGCTCGGGGAAGTTGGCACACAAAGCAGCTTTTAACAGAACCGGCTCATAGTGAAATATGCTTTCAGGCCCTTTGGGAAAGAGCCCGTTCAACAGGTCGGGCAATGGAACATGCCAGTGAGTGAGTGTGGCATCTCTCTCTATTTGCATCTGAAACTTCATCTCCCTCTGTGGGACTTGACTAATGCAAGCAAGAAAACATATGATGGTCAAAGGCATGAGTCATCATGCTTGATGCTTTTAAGCGAACTTAGCACGTTGAAACACTAGTAAGCGCGCATACACAGGCAGCTCTAAAGTGGCCTGAATCTAAGAGAAGTTCAAAACTGAACATGAACTTGAAGCTGGACCGAAGAGTGTGACATTTTCTTTCAAGCACTTGATACATATGCAGGATATGAAATGAAATGCACATTCAATTCATTGGCTTCACATGGATCTTATTCCACTCCTGCATTAGTTCATGTTTCACTTTTATTTTGAGACTAGGCATCTTGTACTCATTGTGACTAGCTATAAGACATTTAACACTAAACACTCAAGCACACACGCACACACACACACACACACACACACACACACACACACACACACACACACACACACACACACACACACACACACACACACACACACTCTAGAGACTGGCCTGTATAGTGAGTGGGCCAGTTCCTCCTACTATTTCTCTTAATGTGTCCCTTGTGCTGGAGGTGTGGAGCTGCCAGCATTGTTCCTGATCTACTCTGGACACTAACAGCTGTGTGTATTTACCCATGAAAAATATACAAGTTACCGTGGAAGTTTTAGCCTTATAACCACGTTTAGCTATTGTTGACAGCAGGTGTTGCAGCATATGAGCTGAGGAGAGAGGAGCTGTATTTAAAGTTCGTAGGTGTGAGTTCATCTGGCTTTGGGCCTTTTTCTGTTTTATCTGCGTGTGACTATTCAGTGACTGTTCATAGTTAAGGCGTGTCTGCTTGTTTGCAAATCCTAGACTGGTCCCACTGGACTGTGTAAGCAGTTCCTCCAAAGCAGCTCCAGGGTGTGGATAGCAAGGCTGTAAGAGAGGGCCTCCTGATGCAGCTCCTGGGTCAGGCTCATAGGAATTATGGGGAGGCCTTAAGAAGCAGCAACAGGGTTGGGCTCATAGGCTTTATTAATGGGTCACATGGTGCAGGTCTATCGGTGACATGCTGGACTACTTTCTACCTTTTAAAAATGTTTAAGTAAATAGGCAGGTGATTTCCCACAGTGGTTTCATAAAGTTTCATAACAATTGAGTAAGGATTGATATTAAATCAAAACGATGCTTGTCCACGTCAGGCCGATGAGATCCTGCTTGTGTACATCAGCTGTATTTTTTTTACACATACTGGGATTCATGTGACATTTCTATGCAGTTTACAAATTGCTTTGTTCAGAGCAGTTAATAATTTGGTTGGGGGATTTGAAGGAATTTTTGTGGTTTGCCAAAATGTGCCTCAGAAAAACAAATAGACTCACACAAAAACCCCTCACCACAGATTCTTTAGACATGAATAACGTTGATATCCACACATACCAGATAAGGCACTGCAAACTGCTGCATTTAAGGGTTCGTCTATTTTAAAACATCTTTGAGTTGAAGTTTTACTCTGAGAAAAGTGTTTTTCTGGCAAACGGCAGCATGTAACATACCACAGAAACTCCAACACAATGACCTACGTTATCAACCATTTGAGAGAGAGAGGACTATTTTATATGCATGGAATGTCTGACTCATTACTCCTGTGTGTGTGTGTGTGTGTGTGTGTGTGTGTGTGTGTGTGTGTGTGTGTGTGTGTGTGTGTGTGTGTGTGTGTGTGTGTGTGTGTGTGTGTGTGTGTGTCACATTCTCAGAGAAGTTTAACAAGGTGAGTTAGATCATTTAACTGAGATCAAGGGAATGTCTCTTTAGGTGTCAAGAATGGAGGGCCCAACTACTTTTTTTAGACAGCAGTTGAAGGCTGATGACGTGTTTTTTTCCCCTCTGAGCAGGAACTGTAGAAGCTATCTGGTTTTACCTCAGATATACTATACTCTGTGTCTGTGTGTGTTACACTGGAAACAATTCCCGAGTTGTTCAATGTTTAATTCAGGGTTTCGACCACAGCAGATGTTCTGAATGAAACGAAAATACTTTTGTGACCGTTCACAGTAAAAATGGGAAACTTAACACTGCACTGTCAGGGAAATCAATTAATCATACTTGTTGTCTTACTGTATTTATTAGCAGCAGGACACACACATTTCAGACCAGTTATCACGCACAGCAAATAAAGAGACTAGAAGTAGAATTTACTCACATGAAGCTGGTCACATTCAAGGATAATATATATTGTCATTATACAACAAAGGGTTGCCCAATGAAATACATTGGTATTCCTGTCGTGCATGTTTTTTAACTTGCATCAGGAGGAATATAAACAAAACAGTTCTCTGGGGAGAGAATTTGGCCACCGTTTTAAAATAAATAAAATCAACTAAACTACGAAAACATTTTCCGTCAACTTTGATTATATGTGAGCACCAAGCACCACTGATGTAAACACAGGATCCACCTCCTCCAGTCTCCACAGAGTGCCCATCAAGTGCAGCTTGATCCAGGATGCCACGATGGAGCAGGGTCAATATGTGTGCACAACAGTCCCCGACCTCCCGTTGCTCGGTTAGCCTCATTTCATCCACCTTATTTTCCTGCGCCCAGACATCAGGCAGGAGGAGTCTGGGTAGTGGCGTAGCCTTAGGTCCTAACTGGATTAGCTTAGCTTCCATCCCGACTGGGGCGGTTGACTCCGCTATCGTGGCTTTCGGTTTGGCAGGGTGATCAGGAAGATGCTCAAGATGCCTCAAGGTCAGCTGCACTTAATCCAAGGCCCAAGTTATTTTACAGATGTTGATGAGTGTATTTCTGCCCTAAGAGCTTCACGAAAGACATCAAATTAAAACAAACATGTAGTGAAGTTCAGAGGTGCTGCTGGCGGCTGTGTCTGCATGCTCTGCTGTTTCCTGTTACGTGGTGCTCTTTTTTTCTGGGAATTATTGTAATGATGGTCTGGCAGTATTTTTTATTTTCCTCATTGTCGAGAAGTTCTATGACTATGACTAAACGTACGATGAATTGATCCAACTGTTAAGCATTATCTGTGTAACCAAACCTGATGTAGTTTATTCCTCTGTGACATGGAGCTCAAACTCATCAATCCAAATAGTCCTCAAAAAGTCTGGTTTGCTACTTCCAACAATAGTACACAGCTTGGCGTGTGCATGTATAAAAAGCAGAAATAATCACAATAAGGGGCAATTGAGACATTTTCCATTTTGTTCAGAATTATATAACCAACACAATAAGTAGTTTTCTTCACAAAAACAACAGTTATAAAATAACTTTTGAACAGAATCTTTATTCAACACATTACACATAAGAAGTATACGAGAATAAAACATTTTACAAAGCCTATTTTACTCCATTCATTCCTTTCACACTGTGTACACCACACAGTCACATTAACTCCTGCCTGAAGGGAGCCGTCACTCAAAGAGACAGCCATCTTTGCAGCCATCTATATGCCCTTACATCCCCTCCATTTATCCTTCAGTTCACTCCACAATTAGCCACGGTCACATATAGGCCTGCGATTCAAAGCCTTTTTTCGCTTGATTTTCATGCAGCCATCAGCAGTGCACTAGACAATCGCTCCTTTTCACGTCTCAACTGTGAACAAACCCAGTAAACTTGTGTTCGTGAACACTACCCTGATTTAAAGTGTCCTAAGTGGGCCGTGGCCAGCTGCCTGGGAGGCGCTGTCTCTCAGTGACGCTACCTTGTGATGTGACAGCCAACCACACCCATACACAATTACACATCCTCAGATATTTCTGCTCAATTTGATTTCACCCGTTTGGTTCCACTTTGCCAGCCTGTTTCAGCTATGAAACCAAATCAAAGAGGGGACATTCTGAGAGGATGTTCAGTAGTAACCTTTTATAACCCTCATCTCCTCTGCTTTCCTTCGCACTGGCCTCACGCAGCGTGTTTCACTGATTTTCTAAAAGATACCCCCTTGAGTGTGGAACCATTTGATTAATCCGCCATTTTAACATCTTCAGAAGCATTTTTAGAGGGCTGTCCAAAATCAAAAGCAAACACTCTGATTTTTTGTTGACTTATCGGTAAGTTTTTAATCAACATATCTGTAAAACTGTGTCTCCACAAATAATCACACAAACACACCGTTTAAAATGCTCTGTTTTCCAGAGATGTGCTCAAGAGGTTTTGGGAATATGTCAAACATAAAAACGACTAATAGACCGTTCGGTATTTATGGAATGGACCACCGGAGGAAAAATCATTAATTTAATCAATCAGATCTAGTAGTGCTCTTATGACGGGGCAGACATATTAAACGACTAACTTACGCATTCGCACAGACAGATTTTTTTGCGACTGGAGCAGATGTTCGTCACACGATGTTAATGATGTGAAATATTAATAACTGACCATTCATCCCTCAATATTTCTGATGTGACATATTGAATTGTCTGGGGGGGGGGGGGGGGCATATTAATTCTGCCATGTCGATTGCAGGGTCATGTTAGCCCCGTTGAGCTTCCAAACTATTTCAGAAGTTTCTGTGAAAACATCAGAACTGGTGGCTAGAATCCTTGAGCAGACAACAAACAATCCCTCTATGATGAGTCATGGGACTTATTACACGAACAGATGTTATCTTGTAATGAAAGTTAAATGCACTGTTAAAAGAAATGAAGGGAACACTTAATCATCACAGTAACACCAATCAACACAAAGTCATTTATGAACCATTAGTCAACCAGTTTCAGCTGCTTTGGTGCTAATGAATGTAACAGGTGCAATGGAGGCAAAAGGAAGACGATCCCCAAAAAGGGAATGGTTTTAATTTGGTGGCCACAGCTCATTCTCCTTCCTGACTGATAGTGACTCTAGTTCTGTGTATTGCTTAGTAGCATGAGGCGGTACCTGCAGCCCAATCAGGTTCACAGGTAGTCCAGCTCCTCCAGGAGACTGGCACCTAAACCAGGAAAGTTGGACAAGACTGTAGAAGGGCATTAACCCAGCAGCAGGACCGGTATCTGCCCCTTTGTGGAGGAGGGACAAGGAGCACTTCCAGGGCCTGACCCTGGGTTCCTCCTGGTGTACGACTAGCCTGGCCTCATCTGGCCAGAGTGTGTTGGAAGTTCCTGGATGACTACAGCATTGATGCCATTGACTGGACCTCACGTTCCCCTGACCTAAATCCAACTGAGCATCTATGGGATGTGATGTATCAGTGCATCTGTCGTTGCCAAGTACCTCCATACACTGTCTAGGAGCTCACTGATGCCCTGATCCTGGTCTTGGAGGATATCCCCCAGGACACCATCCTCCGACTCATTAGGAGTAGCCCAGATGTTGTGAGGAGTGTATACAGGCACACAGGGGCTAAACACTACTGAGTCCATTGACTGCCATGTCATGTCATTCTGTTCTTAACAAACTAAACAATGTAAATCAGTAAAGATTTTCAACTTGAACAATGCCTTCATCAAAATCTGATGTGTGATTTAAGTGTCCCCTTAATGCTTTTGAGCAGTGTCCTACAAACTCATCAGTAAGACACTGAACAGAGATCAGCAAATGAGATGAAACAGGCCCTCTAGGTGAGACATTTATAGGACGCAACAAGGAGAAAAAAGGCATCACAGGCCATTCTAGCAAAACATGCTTCAAAAAGAAGTATTTTGCACTTCCCTCCCCCGATTAATGCCGCTCTCCTCAGGCTAAGCAGCTGATTATTGACAACATGCCGCCAACATTTTATGGTCTTTGAACCACGAGACACAGCGTGGCGAACAGGATGGAGACCTCATGACTGCCGAGAGACAGGACAGGCGGGGGGCGCAGTCCCCCCCCTTCAGCTCTCTCTGTGGGACGCTTTTGTCCGATAAGAGGTCACGCACCACACCTTATTTAAGTCATGTGCTCCTCATTGCATGACGAGCAACACAACAGGGATGTGTTTGGCTTTCTGTGTGTGTGTGTGTGTGTGTGTGTGTGTGTGTGTGTGTGTGTGTGTGTGTGTGTGTTAGCTGGAGCTGAGGAGAGCGAACCCGTCGACATCTGTGGCCGGGTACATTTTGTGCTCATCTTCATCTGAAGAAAAGTATGCCAGTTCTTTCAGTTCACATCCTTGTTGTCTTTCTTTCCTCTATGTTTGTCAGAGTCCCTGTGAGTGGGTGCGTGGGGTCTGGGTCAGAGCTTTTTAGTACTTTAAAGACGTTAACGCTGCTCCGGGGGACTCTTAGTCCACACCCAAGACTTGTTCTATTAAACCCTGGACCACCATCTACATTCCTGAGATTAATGTGGACGCAAGCTCTTATAGCTACCCATACACACATTACTGCCATGAGATACAGCCAGCCAAAAATACGGTTAATCAGCAGCCATGTTAGTGCTCGATATTGTCCAGACACAGTTATAAACTATTCAATAATTGAAGGTCTGATGCCTGCCTCCAACATTTTCAAGTTTCTTATTGATGTTGTTGTTTAAAGGCCCTGATAGACTACAGTCATGGTCATACAGTATGTTTGGCTGTTTAACATCACAGAGCCTTGTTGATCTGTGCAAAGTTCAATTTAAGCTGGGACCTCCAGACTTGACAGGAAACCTGGCACCTACATTCCCCACAATGCAGTTCAACCACTGACAGTTTGTTGGGAGATTTAAGTGTGTGACGCTAGTGGGGCCACATGGAGCCTCAAGCTGCAAGCTTCAAGCAGAGATGAGGAGCGGGCTACAGAAGATCACTTCTTCCCAAATCCACATCCGCAGAATGTTTTTTTTTTTTCATTTTCTAACTTGTCTTGTCGAGTTAACTCTCATAACCCCGACTTCCGCCGATTTGAAGTGGCATCACTTGAGTCAAGATTTCAAGCATCTCCCTCTGGAGCCACTAAAGGCTTTATACAACTTTTCCCACACATGCATATGTACCTCCAGACACCTGTAAACAGACAAATCTATGGAGTTCCCCTTTAACCAAGAGGGTTTTTTTTAACCAACCTAACAATGTCATGTATTTACCATAATTATGGTCTTCCCCTTGCCTTAAACACACACACTTAAACCATAAAGTTCCATACTACAGTTGCCACTTGTGAATGTTGGGACAAAGAATTTGTTGAAACACATGGGCTTTGAAAGTTGATGAGACGTGGGGAAAAAAGTTTAGTCACGTTGTGATGTTCGTAGACACCATGACCGTGCCTTTGGGGAGATTTGTTGGTACATTTATGCGCCCATTTCCCCATATGAATGACGGTCGTGTCATTGTGCCCTGCGGTATTATAGTATGTACAATAAAATACATTCTCCTTAATAAACATGGTTGTCAGGCACAAACACTGGCGTTATTTATGAAAGCTTTTACCTCCTACTTTATGTGAGCTAAGAAAAAAAACCCTGAATGCCCCGTCTCTAATTCATTTTTAAAATTAAATTAATTTGCAAGGATGTGATGTCATAGAATTTGCTTGAACTCATAGGAAATTATGTAACTGTACAATGTGAACATGGAAATCACCATAGATGAACAATGAAGCATTAAGAACATACAATTTATTGGCTTCCAATTATTGGAAGTATTTTTTTTTCCAGTAAAAAATGAAATGAAATCTGAAACATGGGCACTAAACCAGGAGCTTGTGGGATGGATTCCTCTCTCTAAACTTCGACCGCTTCAGCTCGTCATCTTGAGACGGGATTAGGCATGGTTCGATATTACAATTTCTAGTCACGATTACCCTGGCGTAAATAACTGCAATTTTTGATATTATCCCGATAATCCGCAAAATGTGCTTAAAACCCTTAAAATGGCACTTAAACATACTGGAATTTCTTTGCCTTAAGTTAGGAAACAAGTATTTTCATTACATCACCAATAAGACTCAAATCTTTTTCTTTTGTAAACATTCATCATTTCACAAACAAACAATCAAATCTTAAAAAGATGTTAATAAATCATACGTTCTCCCTTCATAAATAAAGGATAAATACATTTTTCATCATCAACTCATTTACGGGATGTAGGTGATCCTAAAACCTTGAACCTAATACACACCTGATGCATCTTTACTTCGACACAGTATATACAGTATAAAAAAAAATAATAAAAAAATCTCCTTCTCACCCCTGGTGGGGTGGTATCTGTGTCATCCTCAAGCTCGGGTCCTCTACCAGAGGCCTGGGAGTTTTAGGGTTCTGCGCAGTATCTTGGCTGTTCCTAGGACTGCACTCTTCTGGACTGAGGCTTCAGATGTTGTTCCTGAGATCTGTTGGATCTGTTGGATATATATATATATATATATATATATATATATATCACACATCACATACTGATGTCGATCCAGCTGATCCAGCAGCTGCCGGACCTTGACCTTCAACCAACCCTGACAGACGGAGCTCCTCTACGAGGACATGTTCGCTTTGCTGCGTTTGTTTCGTATGCATGTATCTATATCAGTAACTGTGCATGCAGTGGCCTTCCTCATGTGGTCCAATGGTGCTTCACTCACTGGAGAATCATTATGTTTGAGTATGTGGTTGTGCATACATTTGCATTTGTCCGCATGCTATACAGCGTTTTTTTTCTGTCTGTGTATTGGTTTTTAGGTTGCGCATGTGTCTCCGCTGTGTGTGTGTGTGTGTGTGTGTGTGTGTGTGTGTGTGTGTGTGTGTGTGTGTGTGTGCGTGTGCGTGTGCGTGTGTGCGTGTGCGTGTGCGTGTGCGTGTGTGTGTGTGTGCGTGTGCGTGTGCGTGTGCGTGTACAGTACACGTTGAAGTTATCTGTATGTGTTTCAGGATTAGCATGTGTGAGTCGGTAGCATTGGTTGTAACTCAGCGCGAGTGTGAGCCGAGGCCCCTGGCAGGGGAAGCTGTGGGTCTGGCAGGTCTCAGCAGGACTCTAACACAGCTCCGCAGCTCAGCTCTGCTCAACTCCGCTGGTGGTTGCAGGCCCGGCTCCCATGTCACACTGAAGAAGTTCAAGAGAACCTAACTGGGAGGCCTCCAGCGTGCAAACGGGGCAATGTCATCACGTCTTATTGTTGGCAGCCATGTTAGCTCCACACTCAGTTCTGAGCCGCCGAGCTGAAAATAAGCACGTACTTTTATGCCAGTTAATGTGTACTGTGTTTGCCATTTTCCCATGATGAATGGCAGCAGGAGCACTGTTACAGTTGCTGCTGGCCTGCCAGCTCTGCCTCTGAGAATAAGTGGCATCCTCTCAAATCTTAACTCCTGAACAGTTTGAGAAGCAATACCTCACATTTCCCAAACGCATAGACTATCTCAATGACTGGATTAGCCAATTTACAATTTAAAAAGTGGGCCAGGACACTTGTGAGTTGTTTGACCAGGGGTTAGATGAAAAAAATGGATTTAAAGTTTTTTAATAGTTATTGAGCTACGTCGCCTATAGTCGCAATAGTTTAAAATCCACTGTTGTATTCAACAAAAACAAAAGGCGATACATATTCACATAAGTCATATTTTCAATTTTTCAATGCAATGTTCAACTTCTTCATTTATCCATCTAATACGATCTCAAGGTGAGACAACACAGGCAAAAACGTTGTTTTTCATGCACTGGTCAATTTCAGGCAATTTATCTTCTTTCAGACTAGTGGAAAGAAAACATCCAAAATACACATTTAGCTGTTTAACGTTGTAAGTACGTCTCCTTAAATCATCAAAAGTCAGCATTAGATAATGCTTTATTTGCATATTACAACATAAAATTTCAGAAAACTTATCCTACAAAATGAATTGTCTGAATATCAGTAACGGGAACTTTAATGGTTTTATTATTATTATAATAATAATTATTATTATTATAACTCTATTTACCTGTAGTGTTTTGCAAGATGTGTGGAATGGTAGACCATATTTAAAAATTATTTTTTCAGACTGAGCCATAAATCTCCACTTCAGCAGCTCTTACATCCACCAAACATTCCAGTTTTATGCCTATCTGCATTCTGGGGGGGGGGGGGTTGTCGTCCATATATCATTCATAGCCTGATTTATGGAGCTTTTTTTTTTATTGACAGTATTTTCTGATTTATGGAGTGATACAAGGACATATCCAAAATGCTCTCTCCATAAAAACTTTGACTCTTTGACTCTCTGAACCAATGTTCGGATTTCTGTTCTGGAAATGTTTGCATATTAGGACATATTTAAATAATTAAGATAATGTTGCATTTCATATCTAAATATACAAAACCTAATCGTCTAAGTTATCAACAGTATTCAATAGTTCAGTTCCGTGCCCTGTTCACCTGACGTCTCCCCTTAATCTGAGCATGCAGACTGCAGCTGCCTCTGTGGATGTCTGCTGAAGGCATGAGAAGAGAAATAAAGATGTGGATGTGTAAAGTGAGAGAGGAGATAAAGCTGTATGGAATGGTGCGAGAGGGAGAGAGAGAGAGAGGTGATGACTTGGACTCTGACCCAGTTTTTAAATCTGGTTTCTGACAACCTGATCTGACCACGCCACTGTGTGGTCTTCTTTTCCCTCCGTTGGTTACGGACGCGTGACGACCACACGCCTCATCTCTCGGCGCTCCCTGCAGTCACTCGACGAGTCCGAGCACGTTCAAGTAATGCAACATTGAAACGGCGACAAGCTCGAGGTCAGAGTGTCACCAGGCTCCCTTACGGGGGTTTCGGCGTGTATGCGTGCGCTCATCAAACGGGGATTACACCTCGGGCTCAGAGAGAGATTGCGAGGAAATGTTCATGTGATTGTGTCGCGCAGCTGCTTTCCAACAGGGTTTGCTCTTATTCAAGTGTGTGAATAAAACCATTTCTCTTACCGGCCGAAACATTCTGTGATTCAAAGAAGTAGACAGAAAATGTCTCTTACCAGTAACAGAACACTGGGTGCAAGCTGCAGTCTCTGGCGGAGACTGTTGGCACTCGTCTTTTGCTTTTGCTTGTTTGCTGGCAACGCAGGCGCCTGTTTGGTTATTTTACGACCAAGCAGAAGCTATAACTAAGCCAATTCCTTTAGAAGAAGAAATGAAGATTTTTGGGTGTTTGGCAGGGTTAAATGGGATTATTTTTTTAATAGCCAGCATTAATAAATCCAAATAAAACCCTATCAAAGAGTCTGTTGTTAAGCTGCAATTATTATTATTATTCACCAACTCAAAAAGGAGGACGTGGTGTCTTTACTTTCGGTAGGCCTTTTTAGCATGGCAAAGTGTCGGTGTGTGTTTTTTGCATATAACCTGCCTGCCTGGATAAACATGAGCACACACACACACTCATAAATGCACTGTGTGTTGAGATCATTAGGAGTTAGGTGACAGATACTGAGAATGCTTGGACCTAAATTAAGCCCACTGCTTCATCAAAAACATCCTGCCCTCCTGCTTGGGCCGAGCTTGCGTTGACTTCTCACGGAGGGGGGGGGGGGGAGACGCAGGTTAACCAGTAGGAACAAAACACAAACACACGTTTTGTTACAGCTTCTCTGAAAAAAGACAGACAAGTTGCCTTGTTTTTCTTGTTTATTTAAGCAAAAAGAATATAACATACTGGATATTCTGAATATTTCGTTGTGCTGTGATTCAGCAGCAATGACAGTCAATAATCAAACAATTTGAGTTATTTTCTATTTGATTACATCATCTTCACAACCACTCCTTTTCCCCTCACATTGCGAAATAGACTTCGGGAACCACATGGGCAAATTCCTCAAAGAAAGTGTACTGTATGGATTCTATACTGTAAATGATTACATAGGGCTCGGGCTATTCATGCATCTACACACGTGCATGCACACAGATAACAGATGTGGAAAGAGCAAGAAGCAGAGCGCAACAAAGTACACATTCCCAGGTTCATATAATTGCGTGAATCAACTGTGTGAACTTTTCAGTGACACTGGTTAAGTGCAGATGAAGCTGCAGAAAAAGAACATGAAACACTTAGTTAAACTACGTCAACACTGTGTAGTTAGACCGGCTAAAACATCAGAGCGCCTTCTTACTGGTTCACGAATCAAAGCATCAATCCTCACAATGATCCTTTTGACGCACAAGCACAATTTGATGTAACACTTGCATGCGTTTACGTAAGTACAGTAAGTTGTAAGCGTGACCTTTTCCTTTTTAAATGGTGCATTGTTCCACCGCGTTGCCACTTTGAGTTCAAGGTACAGGTTTGAGCACTTGTTTCCATACGCTCACTGGAAAAGAGAACCTATTTACCCGCATGTACACACAATCGCAGAATGACCCATATGCAGGAACGGAGAGCAAAAAGAATTGGGTGGGAGAAGGAGAGGCGAAGGAGGCCAGGAGGGAGGAGGAGGAGGAGAGCTCTGCACCACTCTGCTCCAGCTCCACTTCCACTGGTGACCCCACGGCTGTAAATCTGAAAGTAGAAGACCATTCCTTACTTCTTGTTATTTCTCCCCCCCCCCCCCCCCCCTTTACTTTCCGGCACGGCACATATCACTGACAAGAAGTGACTGTCAGTGTTTAATGTGGACTCATTATATGCATTTGGCAAGTCAGATGGTTAATCTGTTTGACAAGAAAGTTCAGAAGGTGAAATCCCAATGTCTGGTTGCAGATGTTTAGGAGTTTTTTTTATTTTTTTTATAAAGAAAGCATGAAATTAAACAGATCTGGCTGACACAACAACAGATGTCACTCTGTTCGTCAACAGACATTAACAGACAGCTTAATTAAGCGTCCCACCACCTTGTCGTTCAGATCGGCTACATTGATGAAGAAAAAAAACAGAAATATTTCAGCGGTTTTTACTCTTGCTCATGCATTCACACCCACGTACAGCGTTCTGTGTGACAGTTTCCAGTAAGAAAAAAAGGAGAATCCCACTAATACAGTCAACTAGGAACTCTAGACTGTTGCCGCTTAATTATCTTAATGTCTGCCACACAACACATCCCTCTGAACCTGGCAGAGCCCACAAAGAACAAGACATCTGACATGGTGGCTACCAGCTTAAAAGGGGAACATTTAGGTTGAGGCCTACCAGAGGGTTTTTTTTTTTCTCTTTGACAACCATGAGTGGATCAGGTTGATGTTCAAACGACTCCCAAAATGACACTTAAGATGTTAGTATCTGTAGCAGTGTTACAGTGCCTTGCCAAAGTCCACCCAAATAAGTCCTCGTAATGCAACAGGGTCACAATAAAATACCGTTGGCTTCTAGATTTGCAGCCAACATACAAATGTGATGTTTGCCTATCTAATTGACTGCAACATGAGCTCGGACTGAGAGGGGAAAGCGGCATGAAAAGTTTCCCATATTTCCTTAAAATTGAACAAGTTGCTATTTTGGATAAGAAACCACGGGGCACGTAGCTCTACCTGTCTAAATGAACTATATCTGTGCAGTACAAGGACTGCCATAGATCCATGTCCAACAATCCATTACTTATTCTGACAATTGCGATCTGACATCATTGCTCCGGCTGTTTGAATCCGTGCGAACACTGTAAAACATGCCTCGCACTCTTCATGCAAACGCCCCTATCTCGCAAACAAATAGCTACATCACAAAGCGTTTCCGCTAATTGCTGACAGCCAACGATGTGAACACCGCCCAGCTGACAGCAATTGAAAACAGGTGGAAAAATGTAATCGGCTTTTGAAGTAAATAATGAAAATACTTATTCATACTGCTCTTGCTTTATTTGGTCCCGCCAAAAGATTTTTTACCAATATTTATTTTGTGATTTTTTTTGCAGCCAAAAATGAGTAAATCTACATCACATTTTATGACCTTTTTCTGAGTTATTTAGAAATAAATTGAGATAATGCTTAAAAATGGCAGAAAGGGTTCACAAGAGAGCAGGACAGAACTCACTGGTAATATATCTTGTTAGTACTAAATCCCAATATAAGTATAAATGGTATTCAGATGGAGCCTCAGACAACAGAATACAGCATCAGCCCAATAATTGTCTGACCCGACAGACGGTAACTCCTTTATTCCATGTTATGTGTCTGGAAAAGAAAATTGTCCCAGCAAATAGACGTGTGGCCGAGTTGTTTGGTCTTATGTCTCCTAATTTGATCACTTGTTCCGTGATGGTAAATATATACGCTGTATGTGTATGTATATACACTCAACAAAAATATAAACGCAACACTTTTGTTTTTGCTCCCATTTTTCATGAGATGGACTTAAAGATCTAAAATTCATTCCAGATACACAATATTACCATTTCTCTCAAACATTGTTCACAAATCTGTCTAAATGTGTGATAGTGAGCACTTCTGCTTTGCTGAGATAATCCATCCCACCTCACAGGTGTGCCACATCAAGATGCTGATCTGACATCATGATTAAATGGTAAATGGCCTCATTTATATAGCGCTTTTCTCCAAAGCGCTTTACAGGAATGACTGTCACTCACCCATTCACACACACATTCACACACTGACGGCGGAGTCAACCACGCAGGGCGACAGCCAGCTCGTCAGGAGCAATTGGGGTGAGGTGTCTTGCTCAGGGACACCAGGCACTCAGCTAGGAGGAGCCGAGGATCGAACCAGCAATCTTGCGGTTGCCAGCCGAACGCTCTACCTCCTGAGCTAAACCCCCCCGTGATGATTAGTGCACAGGTGTACCTTATACTGCCCACAATAAAAGGCCACTCTGAAATGTGCAGTTTTGTCTCACAGCAAAATGCCACAGATGCCACAAGCATTGAGGGAGCGTGCAATTGGCATGCTGACAGCAGGAATGTCAACCAGATCTGTTGCTCGTGCATTGAATGTTCATTTCTCCACCATAAGCCATCTCCAAAGGCGTTTCAGAGAATATGGCAGTACATCCAACCGGCCTCACAACCGCAGACCACGTTTAACCACACCAGCCCAGGACCTCCACATCCAGCAGGTTCACCTCCAAGATCGTCTGAGACCAGCCACTCAGACAGCTGCTGAAACAATTGGTTTGCATAACCAAACAATTTCTGCACAAACTGTCAGAAACCGTCTCAGGGAAGCTCAACTGCATGCTCGTCGTCCTCATCGGGGTCTTGACCTGACTCCAGCTCGTCGCCGTAACAGACTTGAGTGGGCAAATGCTCACATTCGATGGCGTCTGGCACGTTGGAGAGGTGTTCTCTTCACGGATGAATCTCGGTTTACATTGTTCAGGGCAGATGGCAGACAGCGTGTGTGGCGTCGTGTGGGTGAGCGCTTTGCTGATGTCAATGTTGTGGATCGAGTGGCCCATGGTGGTGGTGGGGTTATGGTATGGGCAGGCATCTGTTATGGACGAAGAACACAGGTGCATTTTATTGATGGCATTTTGAATGCACAGAGATACCGTGATGAGATCCTGAGGCCCATTGTTGTGCCATACATCCATGAACATCACCTCATGTTTCAGCAAGATAATGCACGGCCCCATGTTGCAAGGAGCTGTACGCAATTCTTGGAAGCTGAAAATGTCCCAGTTCTTGCATGGCCAGCATACTCACCAGACATGTCACCCATTGAGCATGTTTGGGATGTGCTTGACCGGCGTATACGACAGCGTGTACCGGTTCCCACTAATATCCAGCAACTTCGCACAGCCATTGAAGAGGAGTGGACCAACATTCCACAGGCCACAATTGACAATCTGATAAACTCTATGCGAGGAAGATGTGTTGCACTGCATGAGGCAAATGGTGGTCACACCAGATACTGACTGGTTCTGAGTCCCCAGACCCCCAATAAAGCAAAAAAATGCACATTTCAGGGTGGCCTTTTATTGTGGACAGTCTAAGGCACACCTGTGCACTAATCATGATGTCAGATCAGCATCTTGATGTGGCACACCTGTGAGGTGGGATGGATTATCTCAGCAAAGCAGAAGTGCTCACTATCACACATTTAGACTGATTTGTGAACAATGTTTGAGAGAAATGGTAATATTGTGTATCTGGAATGAATTTTAGATCTTTAAGTCCATCTCATGAAAAATGGGAGCAAAAACAAAAGTGTTGCGTTTATATTTTTGTTGAGTGTATATATATATAATATGGTTACCTTAGAAAGTGCATTCAGTGCCAACATTAAATCAGATATAGTTATCCTATAACATCCCTGCATGCCAAGTGCAACTCCCAAGAAGCTGCATTAATCAAGTGGTTAGTTCCAGCTATAAGGTTACAAATGGCTCACTTGGGTTTCAATGCGCTTGTTGAGGTTGATGCCCAGTCTGAAAGGAAGCATGGCATGAGAAGCCAACTTCAGGGTGCTGATAATCCTCTGGGAATTAATGGTTTTAAAATGAAGTTTGCTCAGCTCGAGGTTTAATTTCATCCGAGTGGCTCTGAATTTGATGTGAGAAAATAATAGTCAAGACTGCAAATTCACACAAGATGGTGAGGAATGGCTGAATTTGTGTCGATTTGTTCCTGGAGGCTCAGTTTTTGTGTAAATGGTGCTTACTCAAGGTTTTTGACATTTTACATAAAGAAATCAAGTCGCGCAGGTTCTTTAATAGGTCTTTAGATGCATACTTTGTTTGGTTTGCACACTACTGGAGCAGGTTAATGTGGATGGGTGCAGAGGGAATGATGAGGACTGACAAAGCTGAGCCGAGTTTATCCTCCAAATTCCATCACCCTCTGAACTCCATCCTCCCATACAGCTTTGGGAGAAGGGGGAGTGTTTATTTTAATGTTTACATGTTCCTTTATAGCAAGTTGATTTATGAAATGACTCTTGCTGTTGCTAAGGCTCCGCTGGAAGGATAAGGACTCTCTGCTCGTTGCCTTAATGTTAGCCTCTATCTCTTCATCACATGTTGCCTGAGACGTTTCTTTATCCTCCCCTTGCTTAATGAAGCCAGAGGCTGGAGTTTGAAATGTCACCCTATGCGAGGAAAGTGAAAGATTGAGAGATCAGGCTGTGATGCAGGTGGTTAGAATCTCAACAAACATTGGTACAACTCACCACGTTACAGTTCCACTTAAAGGCATCAGAGCCATGCAAGCGCTTTCCCCTGGTTTCCAGTTTTTATGCTAAGCTAACAGGCTGCTTGTGATAGCTTCATATTTACCAAATATGGGCATGAGTGGTATGGATCTTCTCCTCTAACACCCGAGTCACTGTGAGCAGTGCCCCTGAGGGGAGGCTTGGCTGCTTGTCAGCTGCGTCTCTTCTAGAGATTCAAGGTCTTGCCTATTTCCTCCGTGTGCCGTGGGGCTCCCAGCAAACAGAGATACTACAGTTTGGATGTCTATATCTGTACAGACATGAAAAAAAGTTTAAGTCAATACTTCCCTTTTTATGTTTCTAAATAGACGTCCTCTATGGCCAGAATCCCTTCATTTGTTAAAACAAGGCTTCTATTCTGAAATATTTGCAGGACAGTGTGAATAATGCAGTGACTTGCATAACCAAATGAAACGTTCTGGCCTTCATGGTGAACTGTGTAAGAGGAAGAGCTGGACACAGCTCAGCAAGGCTGCTATCACGCGCTGCTCACGCAGGCCGTGAGTGGCCCGGCGTAACAAAGGGTATCTATCAAAATGTCATGTTAAGCATGAAGGGGTGTACGACAGAAACCCATTCATGAGAAAGTAGTCAGTGTCCAAATGGTGACATGACGAGGAGTGCATCCGAATATTTGGGATGCAGATGTAATGGATGTTTCCAAACTGTTGGTTTTGGAGTCAGGCGGGCGCTTCTGCCCAAGGGAAGTTCCAAGAAGGCACGTTACTGGGATTAAAGTCCACATGGGCCGGCCCGTCACATTGTGGCTCCCGTCACTCTGATGTGAACATAAAACAGCTCTCCATTCGACACTTGACGAGACATACTCCACACGCACGCAGGCAATTTATTCACATCCACATCCATTGCAAAGATTACGGTTAGAAAAGCAACACAGATGCTGATTCACAGGCCCAACTGCATATGTGCTCTGCAGAACAACAAAACGTACAACACTAAAGAGCAAGGGGATAAAAACACATGCACGCTTACACACAAGGTCCCTTTCTTCTGAAAAGCAGTTTTGGGCAGCATTATGCTATCCCGTGACTGATGAATTTGCCAGCACGAAGACCAAAAAAAAAAAGAAGCCGAAATTGATGTTTTCCAAGCAGCTTGAATAACTTCCATTGACAGCTTTTGATAGAAGCGGAAAACCTCTCTTCTGTAATGGAAGGTTTTGGGGAAGATGGGTTTTCCCTTTTTTGAAATATCCTTCAGAGCCAAGCTTGGCACAGAGGGATGGGAGGATGTTGGCCGGAGCCAGTCAACGGGACTTCAAGTGAGCCACCGCGAGGAGAAGAAAAGATCAGAGCAACCACGAGGCTCCGTCATGCCCCCGATTAGCTGAACATGTCTACTTCACCTCCTTGTTAGCTACCAATACATAGGAGTTTGGAGAAACTGTCTTTCGTCTTTCTTTCTATCTTAAAGGAACACCACACTGAGAAAATCCCAACACAGCTTACCATATGCCCTCTCGGCTCAAGAAGGAGGTGGGTGCAGGGAAAGTAAAATGGCCACCTTTCCATTCTAACTACTAAGGAGGTTGAACAGAAAAAGACACTCACCGCCGCAGGTTTGTTTGGTGAGTTTTGGCAGCGGTACCGCTTCTTTGGCAAATGCTCTTACTGCCAAAACAAACACCCGCTTCTCCTCACCCCTTGTACACACACACACACACACACACACACACACACACACACACATGAACACACACACACACACACACACATGAACACACAGATCTCACTTGCTGACTCCGCACAATGGCATGACTGTATCTGCAGCATCAAACAGACATCTGCCAATCGCCCTGCAGAGCTCATTGTTACTCAATACCGGGGCACACAAACGCTGAGCCGAGTTCAGCCTCCCAACAAATTCTGCAGCGCAAAATGAGAGAGAGAGAGAGTGCAGAGGAGGTCTGCCAACATGCGTCGCTGACCCCAAATAGTCAGAAAACAACTGGAAACCCCAATGTTGGCAGATGACAGAGGAGAAGAGTGTGTGTGTGTGTGTGTGTGTGTGTGTGTGTGTGTGTGTGTGTGTGTGTGTGTGTGTGTGTGTGTTGGGGGGGGTTCTTTTCAAAAACTCAGGCAGTGAGCACCTCTCAACTGTTTCTCCTCATACTCGAGCAAAGAGTTTCACACAATGCAAACGTCAACACTCTGCTTATGTATATGCAAACATAATCACAAAGACAAACAGAGGGAGATGAGGCCCGGCTGCTGACTGAACTGAAAGCAGAGTTCAATACCTGTGAGCAGTTTGACATTCCAGATGAAAAACAAACGGTGAGGGAAAGTAGAGGGTTAAAGTGGCTGGCTGTGGGAATGTGTGACTGAGTATACATTTGTGTGTACACAGCACTAACCCCTGAGTCAAAAGAGCTCATTTCGATATGTGGGAGACGAAGGCACGCCTTCCTCTGTCTTGTGGTGTTTATTTCAGTCTACCTAAACGTATACTGCAATGGATTCATAGCCGAATTATTATTATTATTATTATTTTTGTCTCCGCCAGAGGATCATGTGATTCCTCAGGTGTATGCATGCGTCCGTGAGTGATTGTGCATCTCTGTGTCTGTCCACAACTAATTTCACATTCTTCTGCGTAATATTTTGGGTGGCCGAGTTTGGCTGCTTGCTCAAGAGCGTCTTGCGTTAGCGCTGACACACACTTTCTCAAAACACCTTTTGTTGCCTGTTTTATACTGCCATTGACTTCCTGCTGACTCCGCAGCTAACCTCCCCTTCTGTTTATTGGTGGATTAAAGCCCATAGCACCAACTTCTCACCAAACTATTGCCGAGTTTATGCGCCCCAAGCCAGTTGATCTGAACCTGTCTTAGTTACATTTCTTGTTTTTGAGACAATTCAAAAGTTTGCTTTCTAGTTTATAAATATTTCATTAAGAAATATATTTGGCAAGAAAAACTAAAAATACAATAATTGTGTAAATCAGTTGCTACTTTGCGATTAAGTTCAGTAAATTATGTAAACACAAAGTCGCTGTAGCATAACTTCCCCAAAAAATAACACTTTAAGAATGCCAAAGTGTATAATAGGCTTAACTGCTAGTCATTCGTAAATTTAGGCATCAGGTTTTATTTGTATGCAAACATGGAAAGATACATGTGTGGTAGTGTGGTGGGAGTGGGAAATATCCGATTAATCTATTCTAGTTTATATTTTAATTGTCCATTTGAGTTCTCAGATATGCTTCTATTTTAATCGCTACGTAATGGCTGATATTTTATTCAGCCTATATGCATATTTTAATGCATGTATTTTATTCTGTTTTAGGCAGCTAACTTAAGTCATTGTGTGTCGCCACACTCAGTACTTTCCCTGAAAGCAGACACGGGTGGTACTTTTAGCCTGCTTCTCTGCTAACGCGCTGCTTGATTTGATGTATATTGTTATTTTTGAGAAATTAAATTATCAATCTTCTCTGTTTCCGTAATTTTTAAACATCATAGTTACCATATCCACTCTAAACGGGCAATATATTAGCAAGCTAACATTAGCTTTGTCAATAAGCTACGCAACAGTGGCACATAAAAGTTATTGGGTGTAATGTTTAGTAAAAAATAATCTCTGTGCAGGAACTAGTTGGTGCAACCCATTTTAATTTGCTAATTCATAAATCTCCACTCAATAAAGACTTAACATTAATACGAGGCTGTTTGCACTTTCAAAGAACAAATGCAGTCAGGCACAGGAGCGACAACAACGGCACCACATTCATTTGGCTGAAGGTGTTGGGGGAAATTACCATCACAGATATATGATGACTGATTACCCTCCTCTCTATTACTTGCTCTAGTCATACCCCGGTCTCACAGGCTGATTGGCTGAAAAGCAGGTCAGGAGGGTTCATTCTCATTTTTAAAGAGGGGTGCTGAGGGATCCACACAGGGAGGGTCTGCTCCAGTTTTTCTTGCAGTCTCCCTTTTGTCTGCAGTGTTTGCTCTGGGTTTGAGCGGTTCTTCTGGCTTGAGCTCTGTCAGCCCACACCCTGATGGCAACCGATCTGATCTGGGACTGTGCCGCCACTGGTAAGGGGGGGTCTAAACAAGTCTCATGGGTGTGTCCCTTTCACCTGTTGAGTCATGCCACCATGGTGTACTCATCACCATCTTTTTTCTTTCTTTTTTTTATGCTGCATATGCAAGTTCAAAAAAATGGTTGCCTGCCAAAAACCTTGGCAACAGGTGTATAGGACACATATCTGCATAAAACGTAGACCTGGGTTCATGTGTTTGTTTACTGTCACAAACTTTCTGCTGACTCCTTCCTCCTCCACCGCTGAGCTGTGTTTTGGCACTTAATTTGCCAGCACTCACATTCAAGGACATCTGCAGAGTTCAGCTGCTGAGTCTCAAGCAGAGAAGCCGGTGCATGTCACGCCTTTCACCCCTTCACCCGTTTATGTTCTCTGTCTTGTCATCACTCAATACAACGCACAGGCTCGCTGTAGTGGCATATTCATCACAAAGATAAAGATGGATTCACGCGGCCACCAGAGGGTTGTTTAGTAAGCCGAGCTACGGAGAAGAATCACAGAATCAAAAAGTCATTTCCAGCCCTTTTGAAAAGTTCCTTTTGATTACATATTTTGACAGTATTGCCTAATTGGGAGAAAGAGCAGAGAGGCCTGCACTGACTTGCTGTAATTTAAAACCCAAATGTAAGCAGACAGGGACGGAGGTGAAACTCCTGTTTCAAAACGCCTCAATATTTACACTCTATTACACTTATCTTCCTTGATTCAAAGCAGGACCTGAGCCAGGCCGACCTCCCCCACTCAGGTGTTTCTAGAAGCTATAGCAGCTAATCGACTCTGCTTTTATTTGACTCTCTTGCACCCAGAGCGACGCTTGCATATCAGGAAGGCTATTATGTGCTGAAAGTCAAATGGCTTTGTCAGATAATGATGCCGTGTACTCAACATGCACTCGTCAGTCAGGTGTCAGGGACATTTGGGGGGAAAGTTGTGAAGTGGATTCAGCCTTCATTTAAAATGTTCTTTTAAAACTAGTCTATTGTCAGTCCATGTCTCATGACTCTGTGGTGCCAAAACTGGAGTGAATCTTGCTTTAATGAAGAAAAGAAAACCTTCCCGTGTGAATTTGACTCCCGGCTCACCCTGATCCCCATCTTCCGCTCTGTTCTTGCTAAACGCAAGGCTGATGGCGTCGGTGCCTGAGGGAGTGACGGCAGCTGGGTGGCGGCTGAGGAACAGCCACGGGGGAAGCACATTGTCGGTCCTGTGATAGCCGTATGAGATTCCACATGCTCTGATGAGTAATTCCTCCCTCCCTCCTCCATCGCCATGTGGTCCGTGGCCCTGAGTCATCGTCCACACTTTCCCTGACTCCCTCTCCCCTCCTCTGTCTGCCTTGTCTCTCTCCCTCAACGTGAGGAGGATTCTTCCTTCCTTCAGCAGCGGCCATCCCACTGGGAAACGCAACAGAAAAACCTCCCTTCCGATGACTAACTCGCCAACATCGAGCACTCCACTCCACACCGCCTGCTCTCTAGCCACGGCAGCTCACCTCGCCACACCCGGGCCTGGATCCCAGTCCTCCACCTCCTGCCTCCATGTGTCTCTCTACATGTGCGTTTGCCTGTGTCGCTGCCTGTCCGGTTGCCATTTTCTATATCTCTCTGCGCTGCCGCTGTCATGTCGAGGTGTCTCATTGTTTACCTCGTCTTTATGTGCCCATCTGCCCACCTGTGTTTCTGCCAGCCCCTCCTGTGTATCTCGTAGTCTGCCTTCACTGCTATTTATCAGTCTACCTGCCTTTCCATCTTCCAGTTCATCCCCCTGGCGCTTGATTGCAAAGTCAAAGTAGCGAAGGACAAGTAGCACCGACTACCCCGTCTGCATGTTAAACTGCCCACGGCTTGGGCAGAAACACAATGATGGCATAATTCATAAGTCTGCCAAAGGGAAACATTGGTATTGTTAGTGTGTCGTTCATTCAGCCGCTGCTTTTCCCTGATAGGGTTGTAAACGTTTCCAACTAATCTGCGCCAGCAAACGCGTTGTGAAACCTGTGACGACGGTTACTGTTGTTACTGTTCGGTCTCAGCAGCTGCCGTGGAGCCTTCGTGCCTCCAGTCACACGTTTTAACTGCGTTTAAACCTTCTAAATGTGGCACACACACAGTATGCATTGACCTGTGGTCCTACAGCGCGACAGGTTGTTGGTGTGAATCCCCACACGGCGTTCACAGATCCTCTACATGCTGCAGCAGGAGATTTGTTGACCATTGCAAGAGCAATAAGGATTTTTAGGGGCATTATGACTGGGTTAATAAAACACAGCTGCCCCTAAAAGTCCCTCACTTTTCTTGCTGCCTTTTCTCTCTCCCTCCCTAGCTTAATCTCTCTGTGTCTCATTCCAGACTTTTGAGATCAAACTACAACACTTGCTGGCTCCTCGAGTGCAATTTTGGTGCATAGCTTTAGTATTTGTTCAATCATGGCTGAAGAAACGTGACAACCTGAAGTGACCACGACGCCTGAAGTTTGACCTTTTTTGGCCGTGTCATATATTTCACAAAAAAGCTTTCCAGTATTTATGAATTGTATATTTATAATGGCAGAGTTTTATTGGGATTTGCAGTGACGTTTTTAAAAGGGGGTTGAATGAGTTCAGAGCAGAATTTCCGAGAAGGAGCGCTCTGTGTGTTCATTAGAAGCTCAGCCTTCACAGTAAAGGTAAACACAATCTGAAGCTTTTACCTTTTCTATATGATGCTCACAATAACACACACGCAGTCGCGGCTAGTTTGAGAGCTAAGTGAACCAGGTGACCCAGAGCGGAAAGCAACCTGTAGGAAAAGTCTATTTAAAGTAGGGCTGCAACCCTGCTAACAAATGGTGTGAGGGGAGAATATGAGACGGCCGTGGTGGAAAAATAAAAAAGATGTAAGCAACACTGTGCAGCAAGTGGCGAGAAGGGTCCGGTCGGGCCTTTTAAACAATGTGAAATGCCACTGAGAGAGGCTTGGCAGGCAGGAGCAGCCAACACTGTTTAATATCACAACTTTAATCAGCACACTTGGTGACTCTCCCAGAGCTCCGTGTAGCCACGCTGCTTATTCAAACCAGGCTCATTCCACCAAGCCTCCCTTACTAGGCCCTCCGCTCTCATACTTGCACTGGCTCGTACTCTCCTGCAGCATATATGGAGCGCTTCTGGCCCGAGTGCTTTCTATCTGCTTTCTGTGATGTGTCATTGCGCTGCAGTGGCCACGCTGGAGGGAAATCGGGGATGATAGTCAAGCTTGTCTCGTGCGATCTAGTATGTTGTCATCTGTTTTTTTTATATATATATATAAATATTTTTAATGATCCAACAACAAGGATGAAATATTTTCAATATGTAACCTTAATTGCGGTAGGATATCACCTACAATCAGAGAATTTAATTAGAACTTTGACAGTGTAAAATGTTCTCGCGATTTCTTACGGAGCAGCTTTGTAAAGACAAACGACCTGCCACCGAACTGTTATACACAGCCCACAAATAACTTACGATCAAGCGGTTGCTTTTTAATGAGTAAAGCTGACAAAAAGATTAACGTCACCACTTCCCGCCTACTGTGATGCGAAGGGAGTTGTCTACAGGACTGTTTTAGGCGCGTTTTAATAATCACGGTGGGCTCGTGTTTTTTAAAATAAAAATCCCATGCTTCAGCAAATGTCTTACCTACGTGTCACTTGCAGCATGGAGATGCCACCCTGGCACTCCGCTCTATTAATTACATAAAGCATCTAGTGTCGGGATGCTAAATTCATTAGTGAGGTATGTACGGCATGCTAGGGTCAGGACAGATATAGAACCAGGCCTCCAAAACAACTTCTTCCCCACTTGACACACTTGTTCGACATAGGAGTAAGGCACTTTGGGATTTTCTGCACATTTCACTATGTTTAAGGAGCGTTTGGGCGCTAGGCTTCTACAGCAACTTTGGACCAAACTATTCATCTAAATTCATGCTGTATGAGTATTTTGCCTGCAACAAAACCAATTGAATTTGTAATTTGTATCATCTTTGAAGTTAGATTAATATAATTAAGTAAATTATTTTCCCTTTGAATTGGGCTTTTCTTGTTTCCCCCTTGTCTAATCTAATGTCTATTCTGTTTGATTGGGTTTTTTAAAAAAAGGCATGAAGAAATATTTGTTTATAGAAATAACTATTTATCAATCACTGTACAGCAGAATGAGGCCAGGTGAGAAACGCAGAATCACTTCTTTTACTTATTTTTTTGGAGAAGAGGCATGTGAAAGTTTTTCATCATTGTAAGCATCAGACAGAAACACTGCTCCATTGTGTTTTTTTATGACTCTTGAGATCCATGATTCTCTTTTATAAGGATGTAAAGCTTGAGGTTAACTAATGAAAGGTTTCGGGAGATTATTAAGCAGTGATGTTCACTTGTCACTGACCCACTGAGCTATTAAGAAATACAATTTACACACTTCCTTAACCTGCAGCTGTTTGCCAGTGCGGCCCATACATTAACGATTCAGGCAAATATTTGTATAATATTACCTGCGCTCTTTATTGGCTGTTACGGTATTTATTATGGACTCTGTAATGACATTATTGTAGCTTACTGTAATTTGTGCCCCCCCCCCCCCCCCCCCCAATATATATATATATATATATATATATATATATATTGGATATAGACGGTATTAAATGATGTGTTTACTGACCTTAGTGAAACTTTATCACGAGCGCTTCTAAAAACTATTTATATTCTCCACAATGTCCCCATCTGTTCCCCATTTCTTTTCTTAATATGCAACAGACGTGTAGGCCAGTTTCACTATAGCTTGGTGGTCACATGAGCCAGAAACTGGGACTTTGTAGGCCAGTTGAACGAATTGAGGACTCACCTTGCCCGCAAAGACCCAGCCTCTGACCCACACCATCATCATCATCATCATCATCATCATCATCATCATCAGACCATCGCCGGGGACTGTGTGGAGGAAACTACACCGGTTTACTGATGGATTCTGTAAATGTCCCGCACACCGACGCGAGTTTCCTTCCAGACGAGGTAATAAAGGAAGGCGTTCACCTGTGATCATATACGTACCCGTCGGTCTACTGTCTGTGAGTGTCTGCAGAAGTAGGTGATGCTGCCCGGTGCTTGTTAGCCTACCTGCGTACCGCGCAGGTGTCAGCATCCCGCAGCCACACGGGGGACTCGGCGTAAAAAAAAAAAAAAGCGTCGACTGTCTGCTGGCTCGTCTGGCTGCCTGGAGGAGAGAACGCGTCTGCAAGCGAAGTTGGAAGTTCAGCGTCCATCCGCCGGCAGCTCCAGTGCCACCGCCGCCCCACTCATATCTGATCACTCGGTGTTGCACGCATCCCAGAGTGAGCGAGATGATCCTTTTAGGGTGGGGGGAACGAATTGTCTTTTGGAAGAGGTCGGACAGCCCCCCCCCCCCCCTCCTTTCCCCTCTTCCCAAGGGGGGGAAACATGCAGACGCAACAGTGTCGCGCTTTGTGCCCGTCTCCCCCTCCAGCCCCCCCACCCTCCCTCCTTTTAGGAAAAAAACCCGCTTCTGCGTTTCCCACCGAGAGATCCCCGTGCGCACCCAGCACCCACCCAGTCACCCAATATCCATTCTGTGGAGAGACGGCCGGGGGAGAGAGAACGGAGCCTGCCGTCGCCACTGTCATGCTGCAGCCTCGTTATAATGAGCAGGATATTCCCAAACAGCTGGAAGGAGCTGATATATGGTGCTGCGCCCTCGTGTTGGGCCCTCCCCAAAATGGACCGGTGCTAAGTGGTAACCTGGTTATTTTCAGCGCGTCACTGGCTCGTCTCCAGTTATAGGTTTCCCGTCGGGGGGCGCAGCAGCGTTGACCCCGTATTTCCAATTATTCAGAAAGAGGACTTTAAAGAGGACACTACACTGAGTGGTGTCCGAGCGTGTGTGTTTGCCTGTAACTGCACACATTCCTGCGGCGTGTCGGCTCGGCCGTCCCGACATGCGGCACGCAGGTCCGCGCTGCGGCTCCGGGGCGGCTCGTCTGCGGCTCTCTCGAGGTGTTCCCCTCTTTTTATCGACGCTGCTCGGGAGGCTATATGCATCCCAGGTTCATCACACCTCTCACGTTACCTCCCCGAATCGGCAACATGTTAGTGTGCCGCGACCCCTGGCGGCGGCGGCGCGCCACGACACGGCATCGCATGCATGTGTGTCGAACACAACCTTTATTGTTTTATTCAGACCGCTGTGTGTGATCACGTGCGGCTGCACATCAGGGGGTCATTGCAGCGTGACAGCCGGACCATTAAAGCAAATCAGCAGGTTGTTTTAATATTCTGTCTTTATCTTATGTCTTACTAAGATATTTAGCTTAATTGTGACAAGTCGTTCTCTACTTTCGTCTGTTTTTATACTCGAGGTCACGCTCCACTTTTAGTGCCCGTGGTGACGCTCTTCAGTCAGCTGCTCCATGTACCACAAGCGCACATTAATACCGGAAATTAGGGGATTTTCCTATCAAAATAAAACGAATCACCTGGCGATTTGTCCCGAAGGACCCATCATTTTCGCAGAAAACAACTTGATCTTATTGCATGGTGAATTTACGATCACGTTGCTTCTTCCATTCACATTTTGATTCACTTGGGAACTCCCTGTCACTAAAATATCTCGCACTTGCTGCTAGAGTAGAATCGTTTTATTTTTAAGGGTTTGACCGGAAGCGATGTGTTTGATTTAAGGCTAACTTCCAAATAGCAATGCCCGACTTTGTATCTGACGGGAACAAACCCGGCTTCCTTTAAAACAACCTTTTCCATAACTCCAGCAACAGCAGGACGGATGTTCTTCATCATCCGCGTCATCACATCAACATCCGACACCCGTGGGTGAGTTCTGAGTCCGCTCATAAATGTCTTCGTCATGCACGTTTTGATCTCTGTGTACAACATCATTTCCCTCATTTCCTACAAACTCAGGGCCCTGTTGCACCGCAGCCTCTTGGGTTTTCTCAGATGAGATCACGTGAAGCCGGTTCAGTACTGGACCAAGTTTTATGGCTACTGACATGACGTCAGCGTGTGTCGACGAGCAGGGCCAGCAGAGATGGTTGCGTCTGTGGCGGAGCAGAGAGGGAGAGCCATGTAAAGACCCTTTGTGTTTAAGGCATCTGTTATACATTATACATTATTTAAGTAAAACCAGCTATTATATAAAACTATTTAATTACTGTTGATGATTGGTGGACTCTGGCAGTCTAAGGAGCAGGGGTGAAAAACTAAATAAAAAATGTGGGGCAACTTATGGGGCACTTTATCACATATTGTCCAATCAAAGGCACCCCAATTATTGAGGCATTCATAAGTAAGCTGCATTTTAAAGTTGAAGGTGGAGGCAATTTACCTGCATTCTATCTTGAGTATCCTTGATCTAACCAAATTGTATTTTACATAATACATTAAATTACTCCTGAATGTACAATTCTCGTATAGTATAAAATATTGTATAAAACATTAAAGAAGATTCAAGAGTAGTAAAAGTAAAATTACCTCAAAATTGTACTTGAGTAAATATGCTTATAATCAAACTCAATTAAATGGCAACTATAACATTAGCCTGTTTTAATTGTGATACTGAATGTCATCACGTAGAGTATAAAGGTGGCTTTCTGATCAGAAGTTTGGCTTTTCCCACAGAGTTTTGCAGTATTTTTACAGTCTCATCAGATGGAGCTCCTCAGGATCACGTGGTCGGTCCATGTTTGTAGATGTGTAACTGTGATTCCTATTTTCGCAGGCTGTCAGCGTGCCCACACAATGCTCTCTGCTCACTGCACCATGTGTCACCCTCTTCTCTCTCTCTCTATAGTGCAGTGGGGCCAGTAAGCGGCGGATGCGGCTGGCGCGCGGCCGCGGCCGGCCCTCTCAATGGTCTCTCCCACCATGAAAGCGTTGGTGGACGCCGCATGGGTGGTGTGGAGCATCGGGGCCTCCATTTATGACTACATCCACACCAACGCCATGGAGGAGCGCATCCACGCCCTGGAGGACGTCATCACCATCCACCAATGTGTGATTGGACTTCTGTCTGCAGGCGTTTTGGTTCTCTTCACCTACATCCTCTTCAAGAAGCTCTGAAGATGCGTCCAGTGTGGTAAAGCAAACACTGACCGGACAATTTTTACACATTGGGTACATCAGAAAGGCTCAGAAGAGTTGGAGGGTACAGATAACTTCTGAGGGAGGAGATGGGAAAAAGGAGATGGCGTTGGACCGATCGAATACAAGGGCATTGAGTTACATTTTTAGATCAATCTGTTCACGTCCAGTCCCAGTGGAGCCACATGTGAAGCTACAGGTGTTTTTTAAAGGCTGTTATAGATAATTTTTATGTACTAATATTAATTAAATTCTTATTTAAAACGAATGGCTTCACTACTAAAATGATTAATGCTGCCCACCACCACTACCACCACCACCCAAAAAATGTATTCTTTACAGGCCTCTGATTAAGTATTTAGACCATCATGGGATGTTTTGTGAATCAGCAGCGCATCACAAGTTTGGCAGCCTGAAGCTGTTGACTAAAATACAGTACGTCCCTAACAGATTTGAATAGTCTCAGGTTTGCTCTCTGACACAAAAGCCCACAGATTCACCATTATAAAGGCAGTAAACTGGCCAATTGGCTTTTCTTTTAGAAAATAGCTTCATTATTTAATATATCAGCGAACCAGTACATCTGACACCCCTACACACACTGTACAGCAGTACTTCAGACTCCATTTACAAAGAGAACACATCAGCTGATAGTATGTGTCTGGGTTATTCATAGTGTATCTAAAGGGATCATTACTGAAAAGAATCACTCGCCATAACAACTTCTGCCTTAAAGCACTTTTGTTTTTACTCTCAGCGTTGTGTTTTCATGTTTAACTGCCACATCTCACAACTACAGAGTGTAATATCTGCACACTTCTTGAATTTATATCATACTCCCATCGTGACACCTTTATGTTGTCCCTGCCTGGAAGCATTCTTATGGCCTTGAGGGAATTTCTTCAGATTAAACCATCCATTTGGAATTAAGGATGAACGGATTAGAAAGCGGTGGTCAAACGTTAAGGTCACTGTTACTTCAGGAAACTCAAGAATGCATATGCTAGTTATGACCATGTGACACCAACTTCTAACAGGACAAAATAATATTTTGGACAGACATGAATGTAAACTGTACCTTGGTTGGTTGTTGGAGGCATACACCCGCCAGGCAGAAATACTAGTTAATTTTGTCTGTCATTTTTAGTGTAATGGAAGGAAACATATCCTAGAATCCATTGTGATACAAGTGTATAGGTGTATTATCTATATTATTAGGCTTTAAGTGACTTCATGATCCATTTGCTTTTTAAATTGACACCTTTTATACCTCATAGCTGATACATTACTGTAAGTGTCACTGCTGGCACACGCGACAAGTTGAAGTGTCCTTAAAAAGTCATTCTAAATATATTCAGATGTTTATGGACCGTTTTATTTAGCTGGACCATTGAAAAGTTTCATAGATGTGCAATTATCCCAGAGTCCTACTGCCGCTTAATATTTGTTTTTCAGCATTTTGTACCATGAAAGGCAGGAATTGGGACAATGTGATTCTGGTACTGACTGTAAACACTGGATCAATGTGAGTGTTAAAGAATAAAGGATGTTATTGTCGCAATAACTTAAATTAACCTCATTACCCTGCCAAGGGAACTGTTTAAAGAAGTATGACGATTGAAAAAAAAAGTGTGCGCTGTGTTTATCTGTGTACATTCGTTATGACGCCGTCTCAGAGGGACCACGAAAGAGGAACAGCCCAGAATGAAAGACTGCTTTAATATTGTCACAACAGCATCAGAGCTCGCCTTCTCAATATGCCAAATAAATGTGGAACTGGATAAAACTGAACATCCTTATGATACAGATACATGTTACCAACATCAGTCTGGTATCAAATGCAGCTGTGAAATACGACCACATAAAGCTGCAAACAAAAACATTCCCCCGCCAACGCTGGTGGAACCTTTCAAGAAGAATCAACAGAAAACTTCAGAAACTGATATTGTGGCTTTTCCAGTTGAAAGCAATGAAACAATTCATGGATGGGCACAGCACCAATCTTCAACGGGACCGGCTTCTTCAGCTGATGAACGTCTACACGGCTGCAGCTCTACTCGGAGCTTCCACGGCGACTCACAAGTGTCCCGTCTGGAGCAGAGTGTACTTGGAAGTGAACCTCTCCACGCTCTCCCCCTCCAGGAACTTCATGGCTCTCCAGTGGATCTTGCCACAGTTTTCCGGCTGTCCGTGGGGTGCCAGCTCCTCCTGGATGTACTGCAGCCACAGGTCTAAAAAAGAAACCGGTGTGCAAGGAAGATTAAATAATATCACACTCGGGTTCTTCAACTCTCCCAAATCCCAACTGATAGCTTCTCGTTTGGTCTAGAAACCAGACCGGTAGTTTGTGTGGGATCCAACCACAGATTTGAGTCGCAAGAATCTTCAAAATTCATCTCCACTATATCTGGTCAGATAAATACTTGAGCATTGGAGAGAGTATTTTGGAGCGGTTGTTTTTAGATGGAAACTTGGAAATGTAGTCCTCGATACATGATTAACAGGTTATTGTGAATAAATATTTTCAACTAATGCTACTTTTCCTTTTGATTTTTGTCCATTTATACTCTGCTCACCGTCATCGGAGGTACCAAACTCCTGCAGGGCCCTCTCGTAGTAGTCTCTCAGATTGTTCATCTTTGGAGTCTCCTGGAAGAGCAAAGGATATTGTCAGGATTGTCTCGGTTTATCAGTAATACAAATACCATCAAAGTCCACTATCCGGCCCCCTTACTATTATTTTTTTTTTAAGTTAAAAATTGTCAGCTTGTAACAATGTCGATCAAGCTCCAGTTCAAACTTGCGTCGGTGTTATCTGTTCTCCACTTCAAACCTCGAGATTGAGGTGCAGTTTGCTTAAGAGCTTTCACATGTGACACACGGCGGTCGCTGTACGTACTTGTTCCTTCTCCATCTCAATCATTCTGGTGAAAAAGGCCTTGGACAAGGGACGGTTTTCCTGTAAGCTACAGAGGAAGGAAAAATCCTTAGTTAAGATCTACAGCTTCGTCTCACACACGTAAGATTTTATCTTTATCTCTTATCTGCGTGACAGTGATTTACGGTTGATTACATTTGCATTGCTTTTGTGTTATTCATCACTTAATTTGACAACATCGGCGGAAAAAGAGATTTGGTTTTACCTGGTAAAGGTCCTCCTAGCTTTCTTGTAGCCTCCGGTAGAGAACGACCAATCAAGGTAGCTCTCTTTAATCTCCATAGCAACAGCCGCTACTGCAGACAGCAGACCTCTCTGGGAACAAACAAGAGAACCAACCGTCTCATTTTAGAGGCCACAGTGCTCTGCAGACACCAGGGGCTATTCACATTTTCTGATTAATCTTTGAAGTATTTATCTGCAAGTATCATCCTGTTTTCAATTTCTGAATGCAGTACTTTACATCATGGGCCAGAAAAGTAAAGTGACTGGGAACTGGCTAACAGTATTTTATAATAGAAAGTCATTGAGGCGCTGAAAACGCTGAGACCAGCTCAACTTTAATATGTAGCTCGTCACACAGCGACAAGTGCCAGGCATCGGTTTGTGGCTTCATGTCACTGGAAGCCACTGAAAATGACTTGTATAATGATGTCTGTCGCTTGTAGAGTGAACACAGCCTCACTAATAAGAAAAGCTTTCCCAACCAAGCAAACGATGTTCCCGTGTAGACTACTACACAAAGGCATGTCATTATTTGCTGGTGGATCCAGGTGTACCTTGAAGACGGCTTCCGTCTCCTCAGGACTCTGGTTGGTCACGCTCCACTGGACCTGCAGCTGCCAAAGTGGTAGACTCTCCTGTGGAGACAGGACAGAAGGAATATAGACATCAGTTTGTTAGAATGAGCTGTGGTTAGTGCGGATGCACTGATCCGACAGATCAGTCCCGATGCAGAACCCTGGGCTTTGGGCATGGGCTGAAACTGAGGATCAATCCCATACCAGTGTATCTTCAACCCCAAGTACACCCACTGTATAACTGAAATAAAATGCACAAACTGGGAAAGGGGCTGAGATGAAGCCACGCCCACTTTCGCAGCATCGACAAACATGACAGCTACAGTAGTGTGGCAAAGAGCAATATGGCACGAGGTGCTGATTTTGATGAATTCACTGTTTATCAAACCACAAATGTCCGTCCACCTCACTCCCGGCTACTGGCAGGCTAACACTAACATTAGCTCACTAATGAGCCCGCTGATTAATGAAAAAATAAAAAATAAACAAGGTTTGATGTTCCATCTACACACTCTCGTCACAGCAGCGTAGGAGAGCACATCGCTCCAGATAATCAGGCATTAACAGCGATTCACCAGATGTTGTCATGTGCTGATAGTTTTATTTCCAGTCCACAGAAAGGAGCGAGCAGACTTGTGCTGTGATTGTAATGTTACACAATGGTTAAAGAAGAATTAATGACGTAGTTTAGTCGAATCTCAGAATTGGCCTTGCAAGACTTAACACAGTAGATGATGTTTTGAGCCATTTACAACCATGAAATGCAGTTTTATTTCTTTAGTCTGTAAGCTGTATGTCTCACTGTGTGGAAGCGGTTGGGATCGTTCTTTTGTGTGTAGATCACACCATGCTTCACTTAAACATTGCTTTCCTCACTTTATAACTATGGCATTGGATTTAATAGATCTGCACCATTGCCACAGATCCTCCATCCACGTATTCGAGTCGGTATCGGACGATTTTGGGAATGGATTTGCACATTCCCAGCGGTAAGTGTTGTTGTACAATCCATCCATCCCCTTTTTGTCTTAGAGCAAACATACCAAGCTGATATTGTATATTCAGCTTCAGTGTTTTCCTATTTTTCGCTGACATTTTAAAAATGAGTGATGAGTCAGTTTCAAACCCCCTTGCATGGGACTAAAACCACAAGCTGGATCCACATTTCCATCACAGATTTATCTCTGCTTTTGGAACCATTTTATTGTTCGACATACTCGTGAAGATTTGACACTATTTCCCAACACTTAAGGAGAGTGTTTATCTCCAGACAAAAGCTTTGCCTAATGAGCGGCGTGTAGTAATCCTCGGCACGCAGCTACTTCTCTTGTGAAACCCATCAACGACCGGTTATTCTGCTCATTACTGTGGAGGCCTGTGAGTCAAAGCACGTGTATCCATAGACATGCAGCCCGGCTTATTACCGTCGTGTAGTGTGCAGCGGTGTGAAGGGTAACGCTAAATCGAGGATAGAGTGTGTGCCTTACTGTGTTTTTTTTCTTAAGTGACACATTTCTAAGGATAAACTAAACCCAAGATTATAATTCTATTAAGTGTAGAGGGTTAATCCCGCCATGTTAAATTAGACAAACTATTCATCTCTGGATTCTAATGTAGCTCTGCAACGGAGGGTTGCTTAAGTGCCCGAAGCTTTGCTCGCATAAAGAAGGAGGCGGAGGAAGCCATTTGAGGAACTTTAATTTAATGAAATGGAGACTAATTGGGCCAAGGAGATGGCCCACTTATACAGCAGCGTTGGTGACTTGTGTGTCCGTCCTCCAAGGAGAACAATTATACTGGCACAGCAGAAGCACAACTGATGGTGTATGTGCTCCGTGTAAGCAGAGAAAATGACCAAACTTCATGTGATTGAGAACAAATTACGCGCGTGTGTTCTGCGTACCTTGGGATTAACGTGTGCGAGAGCCTCTTGAAATAGCCGGCCCACGTCTCCGCTCCCCAGCCGCATTAGCGTCTGCAGACTCAGGCTCCACATAGATTCCGATTGGCTGTAGCGCTGCGTGGCTGCCATGGCGATGCTGGCCGCTCCCTCAGCATCTCCGGATGAGAGCAGGATCTGCAACTTGATTGGAAAAATCACAGCGAAAGTTCTCACACAGCCAAACAAGCTCAAACTGGTGCAAAAACTGAACTATAGAGGCTGTTTCCATTTACGTGCTCATTAATGCAGCCATTATCTTACCCAGTTCTTATAATAACCCTCCTTCAGCAGCGAGGAGTCGTGGGCACGCTGCAGCACTCCCAGCTGTCTCTGCTGCCTCTGCGACCCAAACGCATTAAACACGTGTCAGGATTCAGCCTTTAAACATCCACCTCCAGAAACACTGAAGCCCATTACATTTTTTCAGTGTGGACTCACTCACCTTTTCCTTCAGCTCCTGGACGTTGGTCTTTCTCTTCAGCCTTTCCAAGCAGAAGGCCACATAGCAAGTCCACATGGGCTCTAGAGCAACACAGCAATGGTTTCTTATATAGACAAGTTGGCATGCACAGACCTGACAAGCCATGAAATCAATCCCATCCAAAGTGTCTATGACAAAATCCAGCACCCATCCCACAGGTTTGTGAGGAGGTGTGGATGTGTTCATTTGTGCTTGAAAATTTGGAAAACAGCCAAATCACCATTGTCCGTTCACTCACTGTGTCTGCATGAGCACCTACCGGTGTTGAGGCTCTTGACCCCCTCCTCGTAGACCTGGCAGCAGCGCTCCTCTCTGCGGTTGATATCGGAGGCCCGGCCCTTGGCCGTCTGCAGCTCCTCCCCGACCCCCGGAGCCTCCAGCTCCCTCTTAGCCATGAAATCCCACGTCATGCTGTCTTCTGTGTAGTTAGCCTGCAAACTGCAATGCGTTTATGCTTAGTTTAGTGATGATGTTGTGGTGTGTGTGTGTGTGTGTGTGTGTGTGTGTGTGTGTGTGTGTGTGTGTGTGTGTGTGTGCGCCTTACTCTTGCAGGATGAAGTCCTGGAGCTCTTTGGTGAAGTCAAAGATGGCGGCTATGTTCAGGAGTGAGATGACAAACTCGGCTTCTGTTGGACAGAAAGAAGAGTAATGCAAAAGGGAAAGGGACCAGATCTGGGATTTTCTGCTGTTGAAGGAATAGTTTGACACTTTGCAGAAAGTTGCTCGTGTCTGTTCATCATCAATATGATGCCACAGCCGGTGGCTGGTAAGCTTAGCTTAGCATTAAGATTGGAACTGGGGAAAACTGCGAGCTTGACCTTCACCAATGCACCAGTTTACTTACACAAAATACAAAAAGATCATATAAATTGACTTAATTCTTGTTTAACTGAGGCAATAAACACTTTCTGATATACGTTTTTGAAAAGCCTACCTTTGATTTTCCCTGTAGCACCTTTGTAAACGACCTCAGCCAGTTTGCCACTCAAGATCTCTGGAGAAAACTCATATTCCCCCTGGAAGCAGTGAAGAGTTCTCAGGCATTAAACACACAGCGAGAGCTTCTGTGCAGGTATGTGTTGGGTTCCACCGGTTGTGTTTGTGACACACTCACCAAGTCCATCTCAGCCAACTCCAGCTCCTTCTTCTGCTTCCTCAGTTTCTCACAGTGCAGCAGCTCCATGCGGAAGTACTGACACACACGTTGTCTTATAAGTATCACAAACAAACAAAGGTCTTACAGGTGTCATTGTTTAAAAATCATCTTCTTTTTACCTCCTGGTAGACTTTCTTGTTGTCGGGATGGAAGCGCAGCGCCCTCAGAAACAGGTGCCTGGCACTTTCAGACGAGTTTCTATCCTCTAGCTCACTCTTGGCTGCCATGATCCACAGGGCTGTCGGAGGGAGAGGCACGACGTCGCCGTTAACAACCGTTAATCATGACTTAGTTACAACAGATCAAAAAGCACAATCTTATGTACCTGGTTTGTCGGGGTGTATGGCGAGCATGGCTGAGAACACCTTGCTGATTTGACCTTTGGTGGCCTGATGAGAGAAAGCCGGGAGGTCGTTATTAGCACGAGTGTTTGGTCTGAGCTAGAGTTCTCAACGGGTCGGCCCAGCCCGACAAACCCGACGGGACCCGAAGTTTCGGGCCGGGTCCGGGCCGAAAAAATACGCAAATGAGCCGGGTCGGGTCGGGTCGGGCTGTAATTTTCAGGCCCGTTGAGAACTCTAGTCTGAGCTGTACTTTTAAGCAAATGATGAGGTCGTTACGTACCCATTTCTTACAGAAAGCAACATGCGAGAGCCAGAGCTGCACGTCGTCCTGCAGGGGAAGAAGACACGTGACTGTTGGCTCGATATGACCACAGCAGGAATGGAAATAAAGAAATGTACCATATGCATGCTTTTGTGTACAGCACCTTCCACTTATTTGTTGCTCTTCTGAAGACACTGTTTATTCTGTGGATGACGGGAAACTCAATCTCCTCTCTTTTGAACTGGTAATGAATGTGCTGCGAGGGCAAAGTCAAAGGATGACCATTTGTTTAACATGCATGTTTAAAAGGTTTGCACTAGAATACCAAAAAAAAGATGCGTCTACCATGAAATGAATCCCATCCAAAGTGACAATTAACATGAAATAAATCTTAACACAGGCCACTCACCGCTCTTCTCTTCTTGATTAGCTCCAAAACGTTGATTTCATACTATAATTAAATCAAAGAAGTGTTTTAAACACATCACTGGTGACTTGTATTTATGAATTATAATTAAAAAGAAAAACATAAGTATCATCATGACTACACTACCTGAATGTATGCAATGAAGTCCTCTTTGTTTACGATCAACCTGTGAAGCTTGTACTCCAGGGCCGTTGCTCTCTTGATAATGGATCTGAAAAAGGGTTTAAACATCGTTTATTTTTCGGATCCACTAATATGTCCTCTATAGTAGTGATGTCAACGACTTTAATACGATTTAAAAATATGTATATCTACTGTTGTTTTGTCAGGTTTCTCTCGTCATCCCTCTATATTACAACCAGTTGCCCACAGACGTTCTCCCCTGGCTGGACATCTCTGGACGTCTCCTTACTTGACTTCCTTCTTGGTGAACAGCCCGACTCTCTCCAGCTGCTCCAGCTGCGGGATTCGCTCCTCAATCCGGTGCTGAACGATCTCCGCCATCTTTCGTGACGGGTTCAAGTCCGGCGGTTATTCTGGTGGTATTAATGTCAACTACGTGATGAAAACTCCACGAGACCTCGAGTCGTGAACCCGACTCTTCCCCACACACATGCGTGGAAGTTGTGATTGGCCGCGTTTCCGGTTCCGTCTGCAAATAGCTCCGACGGGAAACACGATCAAGTGCTCCTGACGGTGAAACAAATTCAACGCTGATTTAGGAGTCACGTTCCTTAAGTTTTGGGTGCCAGACACGTACTGTCTTCACTGCTTTTAAATGAAAAAATAACAAGGGCAATAGTCAGATAGTATAAAACGTATATTCAAAATCGTGGATGGCTTGTTAAAAACAACTCGGTTAATGCCTCTCGCAATTCGGAAAATCAATTTTAAAAAATGTATCTGACTGAATCACAGTTATTGGCAAATTTGAAATCGATCCCAAACGAATCTGAAGCAGAAAACGTTATAAATCCCTCGGTAAATATTAGAGCTGCAGTTGCTCCACAAGAGTTAGAAAGGAAGGAAAAGAAATAAGGAACGAAACGTGCTCATAAATACAGGGCTTAGACATAGCAACGTGACAAGTCACACATAAGTAGTTGTGTGTAAGTATAAACTGGTAAAATAATGACAAGCAATGACACCAAATACAGACGTATATATGAAAACCCAGAGAAACAAGTATTTACTATGTGACCATGTATTTACAATATTTGCCATGTTGTTGTCAACATTTCAAAATCACAATTTAAATACTGTTTTCACTTTCCATGTAGCCTATCATACTGTAGCCTACTGATGTTTTATGATTTCATAAAATATGATGCAATAAATATCACAGTCTGCCAACACTATTTTTAAAGTATTTTATACATTAATAATACTGATCTGACATTAATGGCATATAGCCTAATAATAGCACTACAAAGTAACCTCAAAGAGGTACTATTACCCGAGACTTAAAAAAACCTTGACTGCTTATTGTAATTTGTTAAATATATTATGTTTAATATTCGTGGCATACATTATGCAGTGTCCCGCTAACTGTCAAGTCTCGTGGGTTTCAGCTTCAGGGTCGTCTCGATGAGATTCTGATAAACTCGATTTCCCGCAAAATCGCAGAAAGCGAGAGCGGGTTGTATGTCATCTCCGGAGGTAGGCAGCCAATCACAGCGCTGCATTCTCTTAGCCCGTCTCCTATTGGCTGACAATTGCCTGCTGCTCTGTTGTTCAGTACAAATTTAAGGAGTCCACACCGACAATAAATTACAGATAGATAATCAACATTTTGACCCAAAATACTCCAACCAGCTCCGATATCAAACGGCAGTTGTGACAGTTGATTGCGGGGAACCTCGGGCAGGCGGAGGTTTGTTTTCTAGTAAACCATGCTAGCATTGCTAGCTAACTAGCCAGCGTCTCGTCGCCTCCTCTTCATCTTCATGGGTTTCTGCTGTTGAGTCTGCCAGGCTTGTGCTGGAGGCAGCGAGGCTAACAAATTAATGCCATCTGCCAGGGTGGGTTACCTTTATTTATACCTGATATGTACGAGATGCCGTTAAGAGGATTTTTGTTTATCGTGGTTTGAATAAACGAACATATACTAAGCTGAAATATCAAGCGAACCAACATGTTAGCATTGTGCTTTTAGCTGAGCTAGCTAGCTCGACTGCTAACGCGAGTATTTGCCTACTGGCCAAGTGCTTTGCCACCGTTTGTCCTGTATTAATGTCCGTGTTAACGCGTCCCGTCGTCTCCGTCGCAGAACTCAGGTCATGTTATGAGTGGGGCGAGTTGCAAAGCTAACGGCGCCGTGTACCCCGCCTCATCAGCGATGATGAACTCTGTGAAGAAGCCGAAGATGGAGCAGATCCAGGCCGACCATGAGCTGTTCCTACAGGCCTTTGAAAGTGAGATTTCACCACTCGTCACTCTGTAGTGCAACTTTCTCTGTGTCGGTGACACCAGAAGAACTTTTCCCTGCACCCAACAAGCATCTAGCTACCCGCTGTCCTCGACTGTTGCTTATTTTAGTTTTCAATTACTGCTTTTGGCTGACAGGCCTCCCTAGTTTATTTGGCAGATATTGTTTTGTAATAACTAAACGAATACAATGCTAACTGTACTAAGCTAACAGTTATCGGAATGGAAACAAAAACACTTAAATTGTAGTATACAAAAAAAGTATATTTTCTTTTTTATTTTAGTTGGTGGGTGCCACCTGTTAACACCCCCTTCTTTTTGGCCATGGTCATCAAATGGATTCATTTCTCAGACGCTGAAACAGAGACATTTTTTGACAGCAGACTGATGGAAGAAAACACAAGAACAGCCTTTTGTATTTATGCTCATGTTTTGGATTTTGGTGGATTCCTTATTAAACTTTGAAAAGTTATCCTGAAAACATCATGATGTCATAGTGTCCAAACTAAACACCACGATAACTATTTTCTTTCTTTGTTTTTATTTCCAGAACCAACTCAGATATACAGATTCCTCCGCACAAGGAATTTGATTGCAGTAAGTGAATTGCTGTGCTATATTTTATTTGCTTCATGGTATTGGTAAGCCGGTCCACTTAAAAAGAAAGATTTCATTAATAACTTCTTTCCCCCTTTTTTAGCCCATATTTTTGCACAGGACGCTCACCTTTATGTCTCACAGAAACGGCCGAACAAATGCCAGAAGGTATGACATCATAAATGTTTTTCTCTTATGATATATGACCAGAGTTACCTTTTATACACGTGACAGTGCATCAACAGAGTGTGAAATGATGACTCATAACCGATATGTTCATAATTTCATTTATGTCCTGTCATAGTATTAATGAATATTTTTTTTAAACCATGTGACTTGGAATCCTTCCTTCCAGGAAAACATTCAAAGTGGATGATATGTTACAGACGGTTGAGAGGATGAAAGGAGAGCAGGAGTCTCTAAGGTAACACAACTCACCTCACGTTTTATTGCTGGGTTGTTTATAGGGACTAAAATACCAAAGAAATCTAATTGACATAATTGCTGACATTCATATTAATAGATGAAGCACAATTTCACCTTTTGCCTTTTTCTGTATGTTCTTCAGTTTGTCTTCACATCTACAGTTAACCTTCACTGGGTTCTTCCATAAGGATGGTAAGCAGATTTTACACAAGTACTTGTGTATTTTTGAAGGGCTATACTCACAGATGGCTGTGCAAAGATTTTCTTTTCTTGTAGTCATTCTCTCAGGGTCATCCGGCCAATGACCAGTTGTTGTTGCCTCAGTCTTGTTCTGGTGTTGAGAACCTGAATATGCCACCTGGAGTACTCTGATTAAAAATTGGATTATTGTGGCGTGAAGACACATTCTATTCAGGTTTATGATCATTCTCCATTTGTACAGAACATGCTATATGGAAAGGTCAAGACACAACTGCACAACAATGATCAGAAACTTGGATCCAGTTACAATCAAGTTTGCAGGAGTCTTGTTTTCCATATAAACATCCTATCTATGATCAAAACCAGAATAAAACTCAAAACCTGGATACTAGTATACATGTGAACATTGTCAGTTAAAACAATAAAAAATAAACTTCTGATACTAGTGACAGGAGTTGACACTTGAAGATAACGATGAAAATCACGAGTGCTTCACTTTAATGCTAACTTTGTTCTCTGCCAAAAATTGACAAAGAGATTGACACTGAACTTAACTTTTTGTCCGACAGAAAAGCCATCTCAGAATTCAGAAAATGAACAAAATTCTGTGTCCTTAGAGGTGCTACTTGTCAAAGTCTGCCATAAAAAACGCAAGGTAAAGTCAAATATTACTGAGGCAGTCTCTCACTTTAGCAGCAAGCCACATCATCTTACTGACTAGTTTTGGGAGTTTTGTTGAATAAGGTTTGGTATTTTTCTTTCAGGATGTCAGCTGCCCGATAAAGCAAGTGCCTACAGGTAAAAAGCAGGTGCCTTTGAATCCTGACAGTAACCAAATCAAGCATGGCTCCTACCCTTCCTTATTGGTCTCCAGCAATGAGTTCGAGCCCAGCAACAGCCACATGGTCAAGTCTTACTCGCTCCTGTTCAGGGTGTCACGCACAGGGAGGAGGGATGCTAATGGTCTGGTCAACGGCGAAGCCAACGAGAACATTGGTAGGAAATCCACATCAAGTGCAGTTTGCATTGAGATGGGTGATTTGACTGTACATTCTGTTCAGATCAGTGTTGGGAGACTATGATGGCTAAGAATTAGGCCACAGCAAACTGCTGGTTGAAAGCCAGTCTTTCTCTGGGCACACCAGCTGAATAATATTGATAATGTTGGATGTAACTGATGAGGTTGCTTGTTTGGTGTGAAATGTCTCTCTCTTTTTGTATTTCTATTTTGATGTTTGCAAAGATGTAATAGACACGCCGAGTAGAAAGAAGAGAAGTTCGTCCCATAGAGAGGACGGAGAGACCACAGAGACCTTTGTTGCACAAATGACTGTGTTTGATAAGAATAGGTAAGATTTCCAATCAAGTTTTAATATCACTTTTTGCCATTCCTTTGACTGCACCTTAAAGTAACCACTCTTGATGTGTTCTCTGCAGGAGATTGCAGCTTCTGGATGGAGAGTATGAGGTGTCGATGCAAGGGATGGAGGACAGCCCTGTCAGTAAGAAGCGAGCTACGTGGGAAACCATTCTTGATGGAAAGGTAGGGGGTGTTTGGACACGTGTCTGCATTAAGCGTCTGAGCATTTTCTTCACTTAGGCTGCATTTACTTTTTATTTATTTAACACAGTTGCTGCAGCACAAATTAAAGTTGAGCTGGCAAAAACTTTTTTTGAGTGTTCCAAGAATGCCCTGAAATGTCAACCAATCAAGTTTTTAGTTTAATCCTGTTCCTTTCCATCTAAAACATACAGACAGCCAGTTCTATTCAATGGCATAGCTACGTCAACAAGCGATAAAGCAACAGTTCATCAGCTACTTGCTGGCAATTTAGCTGACCACACTTCACTGCTTTGTTGCTGTTGTCTCTCATAGTGTGAACACTTTCATAGCTTTAGAATTTGGTGTCCTTAGCATCACCACATTGCTGACCATTATTCTGTGCGACTGTCCCACAGAGACTGCCACCATTTGAGACATTTTCTCAGGGACCCACATTGCAGTTCATGCTGCGTTGGACAGGTGATGCTAGTGGGAAGTCCACAGCCCCCGTGGCTAAACCACTTGCCACACGCAACTCTGACAGCTCCGGCCCCATGGAGACGAGAACCAGCAATCACCGAGCTGCCCTCATGAGTAAGTACAAAAACACCACCGGCTGGCTTGAACTTTTTAAGATGAGGCTGAATGAGAAGTATGCTGTGATGTGTGGGCTTTCTATCATTATTGTGTGGGAACATTAGCATATGCTCACGTTATCAGAAATATACTGCCCCATACTGTAACCAGATAACAGGAGTTGTACTGCTGAGGAATAGTGATACAAATGAATTATTTTAGCCACTTGTTCTTCATCTCTTCTTCCTTTAGAAGTCCATACAAAGGAGATTCAGTTTTCACAGCAGAAAACTGGCGACGCCAAGGTTAGCTCCGCTCTTAATAGCTTTGTTTTGAGAGCGAGACAAACAAGCAGCTGGGCAGATATTATGCCAATTTATTACGTGGTGACATCACCACTTTATGGAAGAAAAGGCAAGATTTCAATTGAGGCTTTTCAAGCTGTTCAGGAGCAGACTTTAGGATTTGCAACTTTAGAGACCTTTTTATATGAACAAGAACTATTTAACACACTAAAGGAAAGATAAAGGCAGAAGAAAAGCACAATGAAGCCTCTTTATTTAATCCCCAGAGAAACATTAATTCAAACATTAAAGCTTTGGTCTACGATTTTAAAGCTTTGGTCTACGATTTTAAAGCTTTGGTCTACGATTTTAAAGCTTTGGTCTACGATTTTAAAGATTTGTCAATTGAGCCAAAATTCATCCAATAGTAGCCATGCCGGGGGGGGGGGATCTGGAACGTACTGCAGTCCGACCGGCACCCACTGCATTTACACCGATAGTCTTTATTACGGCCACGAATTATGAAACATTATTACTGCTTTGTACATGTTGTGGAAGTCCCGGACACACCGGGACACTAAACGGCATCCCATCTGAGTTCATACCTTTTACCTGGAGGGGGACGTTCCCATTCATTGTCTATGTAAGAAGCCGTCCTTTCAGAGCTCCTTTAGCATAGGATGCAACGGACCTTCCTATACGAAGGAAAGGAGATCAAGCCGACTGTACACCTCGGTCGTTCGTGATAACAAACTGTGTATTTGCATATTTAACAATTACTTTTCATGCAGACATATAGTCATTGGAATTGTGTTTATGTGTGTTTGGACAGCGATAATAATTGAATGGTATTTTTTTTTAAATTTAAATCATGTTACAAATATTTGAAAACAAAACTAAAACCACAAATGAAATGTAAATACAACGGTCAAACAGGAAGGAGGAGCTGCTGAACCAGCTGTCTATAAATCCAACCACATGAGGAGAAGTGGACGATGCACTTTTTGTAGCCCATTATTGTAGTTTCTCCACCGCAGATGCAAGTCAATGGCCAGTGCCGATCATCAGCTGTCAATCTGCCGCAGCCGCATTATGACTTTCCTTAACCCCGTGACGTTTTCCCCAGAGGTCAAGGAATAGGGATTTTTTGACTACTCGACTGCAACCCATGTCTGAAAGGGGCTTGATATGTGGGATTGATGAGCGATACAGTGCAATTTCTACCATTTCTTTCAACCCCATGTTGAATGTATCAAAACAAGTTGACTTTGTGATTCTCCAAGAAATAACCTGTGAATCTGTTCCCGTCAGCAGTGAAAGAGTCAGTCAGCACAGACATTCAGACGAGGAAAGAGCAGGTCCTGTGTGAGCCGCGGCAGAAGCTACGTATATTTTATCAGGTACGCCACACTTCGTAAGAAACACAACTAGGCCTGGGACGCTCATTTACGAGAGTCTTGTGGTGAGGTGGCTGAAAAGCAAAATGTCTTTGTGGTCCGTTATTTTGTTTTTTATTTAAAAACATGTTTGGTACATTTTGAGACCATAGAAACATTTAACTGGCTACTACAACTGCTAGATGATGACCTTCTGTGGTTTATCTTGTGACTAATGTGATCTGTCCGTGTTCAGTTCTTGTACAACAATAACACGCGGCAGCAAACAGAGGCAAGAGATGATCTTCACTGTCCCTGGTGTACCCTGAATTGCAGCAAACTCTACAGCCTGCTCAAACACCTCAAACTCTCCCACTCCCGCTTCATCTTCAACTATGTGGTAAGGAACTGAGTATGTCTGTAATTTACTGTGTGCGTGAGTGGTAGTATTGCACAGTATACCAATACTAGAAAAGTATTGTGTTTTAACGAGCCGTACCTATGAGTAGTGTTGATGTGCGACAGCGGGGCAGTGGGACACATAATCAAGTATTATACCATTTTCTCATTAAAGTGAAATGGACAGAAAGGAAAAGCAGTGCGACGGCGACATTCTCTTCACAAACACCACTTCAACACAACACAGAGCTTTCTACAGTTACTGTGGTGTCTTCCTGATTTTCGCAGCTTTGCTGTGATATGATTGCTATCATTGTTGTATGCCCTGGCCCAGGTTAGACCCCTTTGTAAAACATGAACATACATAGAGAAAATGAATCCCATGGTGCTTTATTTTATTATGTACTTTGACCGTCATAACTGAAGAAGAACTTGAATAAATGAATACATCTAGGCAGTAGAGAACACTGGCTCTTTCTTAACTGGAACTCTTATCCAAATAATAATGTGGCTTCCCTCTTTGACAAATCACACTTCTCACATTGACATTTAGTGCCAGGTTTGTCTTCAGCAACAATAGGTATCAGGCTAATTTCACTTAGTTTCTATCTTTATTTCTGTTTAAATCTGCAGCCTCACCCTAAAGGAGCAAGGATAGACGTGTCCATCAATGAGAACTATGATGGCTCGTACGTTGGCAACCCTCAGGACATCCACAGCCAACCCGGCTTTGCTTTCAGCCGCAACGGCCCAGTGAAGAGGACTGCTGTGACTCACATACTGGTTTGCAGGTAAACTTGTGACCTCTGTGCAAAAGCAGCTTTTCAATTCAAAGTCAAAGCACATCAGGCATTGTAGTTAACTTGTTTTCAATCTAATTTGTTTTTTACTCAGCCTGGGAAAGTGATGACTTAGTAATCCATCAAATTAACTTCAATGAAGCGTTCATGAGCAGTGAGCTGGGTTCAAACTGATTTAGAACAAGACTGATTTGTGGCTACAAGGTGACCTGAAATCGATCCGCTCTTTTCAGTTGCAGGTTTTTCATACTGGTGTGGTCATTGACAATAAAAAGGTGTGGTAAATCAAAGTGTACATGCAGGATTTGTTTCCTCTTTCCCTTCCACTAGGCCCAAGAGGACTAAACCGAGTCTGTCAGAGTTCCTGGAGACTGAGGACGGAGAGTTGGAGCAGCAGAGGACCTATGTCAGCGGACACAACCGCCTCTACTTCCATAGCGACAGCTGCATGCCGCTGCGGCCTCAGGAGATGGACGAGGACAGCGAGGACGAGAGAGATCCAGAGTGGCTCAGAGAGAAGACTGCCACGGTGAGAAGCCACTACTCGTTGCCTGTCAGTCTTCACCACTGAATCAAGTTGTCACAACACACATGGAGGCACCCTTAATGGTCAATTTCTCAAGTTTCTTGAGACATAAAAGGCCAATGACTAACTTTATGGTGTTGTTGAAGTGCTTTTAATTTTTAAGGGGGACAGATGAGTCTCTAGCATATCCCTCTGAAAGATGGTCTGACAGTGGTGATGATGATGATGATATAATTTGATTTATTGGAAATCCCAAAACTAACATACAAACGTCGTTACAAATGTCAGAGTATCCAACAAATAACATAAAACATTTCACTGTATGTGCTTTTAATTTACAGTTTCTCCTCGCACATGTACAGTATACTGTACTTCCACAAAGACTGTCCTGAATGAGTGCAGTGTCTCTGTAATATTTAACCTACCATTATATGTTTATGGCAGTCGTTAAATTCAATATGGCATTTTATCTGCTTTTGTAAGACTATAATATTTCTATTTCCAAAGTGAACTTGAGTTGTGATACTCAACAGTAAATTTCTTAGTGTAGGTTGGGCGTTTTACCTGCTATGGTGTCTTATCATTTTAATGCTATAAAAGTCCTACAGGGGGCTGAATTGCCTCATGCTGTGTAGTTTCAGATATATAGTGACCATATTATTCCCATATACTACATTTTGTAGCAATATTTTTTTGTTTTGTTTTTGTTTTCCACCATGTGATCCCAGAGGAGCTAATGAACAAATCAATCAAACAAATAATTTTGTACAATTCTTGACTGGAGCCATGAAACCATCACAATCAGACTCTAATGTTCTAATGTTTTTAAATGGAATTGATGTGTTTTTTGTTAGTGTTTCTCAAGTGCCCAGAGAATAAGATCCAAAGAGGAGGTGGAAAATTAAACTTTGGAGTTGGGATTTTTGTGTGTGATTACCATGGCAACAAAGAGTCAAAGCATTTGGTTCAGCCCTGCTCACCATAAATAACTTAAAGGTGCTCCGAGCAAAAACCGTTGCCAACACAAGACACTTCTTCGGCTTGCTATTACACCAGTTCACAACATTTCTATCACCTCACTATCGATTTCCTGAACCTGCTAACATGACTCGCAGAATTTTCTGTCAATATTACAGTAATTTCACTATCAGATGAATTAACCATTACTAAAATTGGTCTATTGCTCTTAACACCAACCCGTGTTGGAGTATTTGCTGACAGCGAAGGTTTAAAAATGAAGGTGAAGTACATTTTATTATATGACTGTACATTGTTTGAGGTAGTTGGCCCCTCTTCAGGGTTGTGATGTATTGCATCACCGTAATTGAATTGTAATTTGTAATGTTTTTTGTTTTTTGTACTTGCAGCAACTGGATGAGTTCACAGACGTCAACGAGGGAGAGAAGGAAGTGATGAAGCTGTGGAACCTGCATGTCATGAAGTACGGGTACGTGGGAAGGGAGAGACATTGACAATAGATTAAAAACAAACCCAGAGTGTTTCCCGCAAGTTTTTGTGAGAGTGGTGGGTGGGCTGGGGTATTCAACTAAAATTCAAAAAGGACTAGTTTGAGAAAATGTCCTCAATCAAAGATCCGGAACATCATAATGTCTAAGTTGCGTTATTATTTAGTGTGATATATATTGTAGTAGCCTAGTAGTTGTACAACGGCTGCCTGCAATAAACAACTGGCTGTCAAATCAAATGAAGACGGAACAATTCAAAAATATTTTGACAATAGTAATTGTCACTTAACATTTAATTATACCGATAAATTATACTGTAAATATGTATTTTCTTCTCTCTTTAAGGAAAAGAAGAGCTGCATTTAAAAATAAGAGTTTCACAGTCTCAACCCATTTTACAACCGATAGATCTCAACACATCTTAACAATTCAACAGTTTTACGGTTTCTCTTTCTTTCCCTTTTATATCCCACTTCCCCACTTTCTGTTGTTCAGTGAGGGAATTGAGCTCTAGCTTGTCCTGGAATGGTGTCCTGGATGGCTAAACTTGCATGCAATTGGTCAATGGATTTCCAGATCTGCTAAACCAGGAACGCAAAGTCTAGAAAGCTGCGCCGGTCAAAATAGAAGCACCCCGTCAACATTTAAAATAATTAAATAATTTAATGACTATAGGTCCAGGTCCATATAGGAGGGCATCTGGGTCCGGACTTGGACCGGGGCACGTCTGTTAGTGACCTATGATTTAGGGAGTCCAGGACCCACATTTTACATTTAATTTAATTTTACTGCATCAATCTGGTGAACTTTGAGAGCGAAAGAAGCTAGATCGACAACATAGACTGTGGCGGGCCACCACACTCTGGGTTATTAATGGGAAACACTGATATCTTTTAGAGCTGTGGCATCAGTTCTCACACACACACACACACACACACACACAGGAGTTGTACTGAATTATAGTTAACAGCTACTCTTGCCCCATCAGTCTATTAATACACTAGAAACTAAGCTCTCCATTTTTCCTGCAGTTTCATAGCAGACAACCAGATGAATCAGGCCATCATGCTCTTCGCGGAGAACACTGGTGCTTACATTGTCCGCCGCAACCTCTGCCGCAACTTCCTCCTGCATCTAGTCAGTATGCATGACTTCAACCTGGTGAGCACGGCCACCATTGACCGTGCCATGGCACGTCTGCGACAGATCCAGGAGGAGCTTCCGGACACGGAGGAGGAGCAGCAGGACCAGTCTCTGGTGTCGGCAGGAGCCTGCAACGGCAATGCCATCACCTCCGCTGGAGGGAAACAGGGCAAGAGGACAAAAAGCGCACTAACGGACTGATGTAGGATGGATGGCGCAACGATTGTCGTGATTTGTTTTGTTTTTTCTTCTTCAATGAACATAACCAACCCTTTGGTGCTTAGATAGGTGCGAGAACTGGTCAGCGGAGGATCTGACCTGAAGCAGACCAGTATACAAGGTAAAACAAGTTTTTGGAACTTGAGAACTGAACCAAATATGAACAATACAAAAGTGAATCACCCGCAGCGACACAAACCAGGAATTTGAGGACTGGATGATGTAAGTTGAACCTACTTCATATGCATTTAGTAGGAGCCGCCGAAGTTTCTGTCTTTGGGTGAGAGAGTGAACAAACGAGTCTTCTGATGTGGCACAAAAGCCTTCGGTGTGTCCGCGTTCTAGACGACTGTATCGAGACTACAGTTAAAACTGTACTGGTAATGTTGTCACTCTTGTTAATTTGTACACATACACAATAACCTTGTGAGAAGTTATTATTTTTAGCTGATTATTTTAGCACTTGGTGTTTGTATCTAGAACGCTTACCTTGAAATTGTCATCTTTTTTTTTTCCATGCTGCGACAAATTTTGAAAGCAGCGTTTCCACTGTCATCGGTGGAGGAACTTGGTGGGTTTGATTTCACTTTTGTGAATTACGTATAATTTGAATGGTCATACAGTTGCAGTAAAAGGAAAAAAAAGGACACTATTGGCATCCATGTCTAGAGTATATAAAGCCTGTGTTTGGACCTCAACATGGATTGTGGGTTTGTCATGGTAGGTTGCCATGACAATAGTGATATACTGTAAGCTTGGCTCCTGGACAAGAGGATAAATTCTGATTGGGTCCATGCTAAAACTCCTACATCATCACCCCGAAGCCTTTTTAGCCTGCATTGATAATAGCTCAAGGAAAGACAGGGAAATCAACTTTTTTTCTGAATATTTTATTTACTGAAACAACCAGCAGCACATCATGTCACCCTCGTGTGTAGAGCAGAGTGAATAGCATTTTCACATCACCTGTAGTTTCTTTTTACTTTGAGGTTTGAACATGTTGCAATCATGATGTTTAAACGTGGTTTATTCAACATGGGGGGGTCAGAGTATTACTAGCTATCGACAGAAATGTGCTTACATGTGACCACATCAAATGTTGGGCCGTGCCCCGCTCTGAATCCATTGATTAACTGATTGCAGTTCCTCTCTCAAAGCAATATGCTGTTTATTAGATGGTTGGTTATCAGGTCCACGTCAGTTTGTGTGTCTGTCCTGTTAGGTGCAGTTTATGCCAAAGGGGGAATATTTTCATCAGTCTCTTAATTCTGTATATTATTTAGCATCTTTTATTTTGTTCATTCCATAACAAGTCGTTTTAAAAAAAAAAAGAAAAAAAGAAGAAAGAAGAAAAAAAACATTAGTTGTGTTTTGTAGTGTGCACATGAACTGGTGATCATCACCACTTCATTGTTTCATCATGACTTCCCTTGTGGACAACTAAATTAACAATATATTTTTCCTCCCAACTATTCATGGAAGGTTTCTGTATTCATCTGGGGAAAAAGGAGATATATTCACCATTATTGTCAAAACACCCTGTTAATAATTGTGAACTGTACACTCTGGCTAGGGGGATTTTTATATTTAAGGAAATAAAATAAATTTGATCTTATACATAGCTGTAATGTTTTAGCTATTTTGGAAACCAGCAGCATTACACTCACCATCACTCTCGGCCAAGCAAATCCACTTGTATAAACCCAGTCTGAATAATAATCTGTTCCCTCCAGGCTAAAACCTTGGATTATTAAATATAGAAACAATTCAAGAAGCAGGAAGTTGGATATTTCACATGTAGAATTAAATATTTTGCTTTTCAGTAGCATAGTTTCTTCTTAAAGAAATGGTCGGCTGCATGTTATAGGTTGTGTTGTTTTGTTGTTGACAAAATCCAGACCAGCGAACCATTGAGTTTCTTAACTTGAAAGTCACTTACTCATCATGCTGTCCTCATCACCAGATAGTTTGCTCTGTTTGATCGAATAGGCGAACCTTACTTGAGACCATTTTGACGACCATCAAGGTGAAGGATGAACGGTCAAGCTCAAGTTAAAAATGTCCTGATAGTTTAATTTAGCTGAAGTTTCATGAAGTGCATCGAAGTGGCTGAGGGCCAGTCCTAATGAGCCTTCAGGATCAGTCCTGTTTTTATGCAAGACAACACTGAATATTTTATGCTAAATGAACTTTGCATGTCTCCAGTGAATACCAAGATAAAAGATTAAGCAGTGTGCAGACCTTGCAAAAACACTGATAAATCAAGTATTTTCAGAAGGAAGTCTCTATAGACTCAAATCTGCATCCCTGCTAAAGGGAAGAAATACTCTTCTGCCTTCTTAGTGTTCCTCACTTACATGTCTGCTTTTTTCTTTTTATATATATACATATAAACTGGTTAATAATGAAGCTCTTCTGCTTCCGAGAGTCTACCATTGCCTAGAAATTTCAGGAAACCTTTCTCTATCATACGAGATTTTACAATTCTAACCAAAACATTGTAGTCTATGTATGTTAGCGGTGCTCTCATAAAACTATGGGGGTTGGCCACTGAAGGTGCCGCTCCTGTCCCTTTTAGTTTCAGCCCGGGAGCAGTAAATGAGTCGTGGTGGTTGCTGGTCAGTTCTAACCTGCTTAAGCCACATTATGGACACATTAATGTGGGTTACACATTCAAATCTCAAGGTGTATGGTTGATAGGGAGGAGCTGCGGACAACGCCATTTATAAATTTGAGTTGTCTCTAAAAGCAAGCAGCGGCACACACCTTGTTTAATTTACCATTTGTCATATGACTATACCGAATAAGCAGTGTACTTCTCAAGGGATGCACTCTTTCAATATAGAGCAGTTTGGAAGCAACAGGCTCTATCCTTTTGGTTATGACAACAGACCTGTCTATCCTATATTTATTCTTTTTTCAAATTTCCATTATTTCCAATATGTTTAATTGCATGAACCAAACACCAATTACTTTTAAGTGAATTACCCTCTTGGCAATAAACGTGATCCTGTTTCTAAACACCAGCGAAATACACGATCATTAAAGAAACACAAAAGCTGGTTACAACAACAGCAAGAGAGCACCCACTCTGCACTTTATTCTGGTGAGGGGGGAAAAAGACTTTCGGTCTGGAGATTTTAGGGGAATCGTTAACGCTATTTTTCATGCCGTCCGCATTAAGTTACAACTTTTAGACTTGTGTGATGAGTAAGCTTTAACGGCATCGCTTCACGACGTGCACTTGCTGCACTGTACGAGAGCCGCCGTCTGATTTGTCTGTACAGAGACGATCTTTGGCTACACACAACCTTCCCGCGCACCTTTTATACGTCATTCAGAGCAGTTTGGACGTTTTACATGCAACATTTACCGTTTGAATGTTCGGAAGTTTGGCGTATTTATTTGTAGCGTTTACATTTCATAGTTTTAATTAATTTATCTAAACTACATGGTTGGATGACGGCTAGCTCGGTCTGTATACAATAAAATGGACACTGTTGCTCTTAGGGAACGTCGCACAAATTGACGTCACGGCCGCATCACGCTTGACAGCCGAGCGGCGCCTTTTGGCTTTCTTCACGATGCGAAACAAATTGAGACTGAGGAAGAAATGTGAAGACGTCTCGTGTCCGAACCAAGAAGAGCACGCGCTAACCACCGAGGTGGTGACGTCAGTGAGCTGCTTCAATGATGAAACGTCACCGGGAAGGCATTCAGGCTCGCTGGCATCAGAAGACACGCAAGTTGCTTCTTCTAGCAACTCCACCAGAAAAGTCGGACCGTTTCAGGAACAGAGAACACCTTCATGCGCAAAAGCCATTAAAATCGCACCGATTTTCGTACATGCAACACAGCACAGCAACAGTAAACGTGATGGGAGGCGAGGTCGGCCTGCAGAGAAGCTGCGGGAGTCGGCGCTCCGTCCTCGGACTGAAGATGAGCAACTGGGGAAGAGTCGGTCGCGTTTGTCAACAGTCTCCCACCTGACGGAGAGGAAGAGGTCCCGGAGAGGACGGCTGTCCCCCTCCGCTCTGCGCAGCTGTCTGCAGGAAATCCAAACATCCAACCCGACATGTCCAGTCCACACGGTGTTCAGCGCTCTGCAGAAGAAAGCGAGAGGAAGTCCGCGGGAGGCGACGGGTGAGATCCTGCAGCAGTTTATTATTTCTGAATGTGCTTAAATGTAATTGATTATTCAGGGTGACCCCCCCCCCCCCCCCTAAAGCAGAAACCCAAAGCTACCAACAGAACCACCTAAAAGAGAAGAGGAAGCTGGGGGGTGAACGAGAGGGTGAGAGGGTGACCAAACGTCTGAGGTCTGGTCTCACTGCTGTTGCTATTGGTTACTGTCACGTGTCACCATCAGAGGGTGTCCAAGAAAGTGTCAAGAAGCAGCAAGGACTGGGAACTGGGAACCCAGCAGGTCTGGAAAACTACTGTGAGCCAGACTCTGGACTGATGAATCTCACAGAATCTCACAGCCTGCCACTCAAAAACTCTGACCTCCCCCGAACAGGTAAACTAGATCATGGTTGTTTTATGCTCTTTAAAAAGCAGCAAATCAACTTTCTCCCCTTCCTCTCTCTTTTGTCTAGATCTAACTGTTGAGGACATTCCCTGGACAGACAAATACAGTCCTCAGCATTCAAGTGAAGTCATTGGCAACTCTGCTTCTGTGAATAAACTACAAATGTTAGTTTCATATGATCAGCTCCCTCTGTCTTTTGAAATCAATGTGAGCACAAACTATTATTGTGTGTTTTTTTGTCTCCCTCTGGAATTCAGTTGGTTGAAGAAATGGAAACTAAGAGCAGATTGTGAGGAGAGGAGAAAGATGGAGGCAAGGAAACAAGAAGAAAACACCAAAGGTAATAGGCCAGCATTCGTTGCGCTTTACTGTTACTGTTGCATCTCAACTCGGGATCGAAATCTATAAAGCGGTTTCAAATGAGCCATGACCAAAAGAAGAGTAACAAGCCTGATTATTTTTGGGTACCCACATGGCATTTTAAGCTTAAGAGTTTCTGTGGATGTGGTGATTTTTGGTTAGAAAAGTAAAGACTGTCCTCCTGTGCAGAGTCGTGGGACTGTGGAGACTTCCAGGGTGAAGCTGGGCCAGAGGACGACAGAGAGGAGCCTCTGTGCAACGCCATGCTGATTACAGGACCTCCAGGCCTGGGCAAGACCGCCTCGGTGTACGCCTGCGCTCAGGAGCTCGGCTTCAAGGTTGGACTCAAACTGGACCTAGGTCTTTGTGTGGTCATTTGGCAGTTGTCAAAACAAATCTGTAATTAAATTATCATAATGGATTACCTGGTAAATGAATAACATTTTGTGGCCCTCAACAGAGGACCGAAATCACGAGTTTCAACATATAGGCTGCTTTCACGGCAAATAATCATCTGGATATCACAATTAAAAACAAATAAATGACCCTTTAATTCTTCTCTTGTAAAGGTATTTGAGGTGAACAGCTCGTCGCAGCGCAGCGGCCGCCATGTTCTGTCCCAGCTGAAGGAGGCGACCCAGTCCCATCTAGTGGAGATGTCGGGGAAGGACTCGCTGAAACCAGCCTACTTCAACAACTACCACATCAACAGCTGCACTCCTAAATCTGAGACGTTACCTGGTACTACATAGATGCTTATAGAAATCCAAATAATCCTACAGTCTCTTACTTGCTGATTAAGTTACTTTAACAAGCGGATTTCTTGCAAGAAAGGTGAACGTGTCAGGTGTCATCTTTGTGTAGTGTTTAAATGCACATCTTTAATGAGGCCTCTTTGTCATGTTGATCCATTTGTTTTCTTTCCTCTAACAGGAAAAGCAGCGCGTCCCAAAAGTGTTACCTCTGACTCAAAACCCAAGTTTAGCCGCTCCGGTCGCAAAGGAAAAGCAAATCCAGCCACAGTCACTTTGGCCAACTACTTTAAGACCAAGGCCAAAGCAGACCACTTAAGCTCTGGGGGTCTGTCGCCATGGGAAAAACCAGACAGCGAGAAATCAGGCGACCCATCACCAGGCTCCGATCAAACAGAGCCACAGCACAAAAAGATTATAGCCACATCACTCATTCTGTTTGAAGAGGTAAACCATCTGGCATCCCCCCACTGGAAGACATGTCATTTAGTGGCTATGAGACCACACGAGTTTGGTCTGGTTTCATCCTCCTGCAACTGTCTGCACCCCCCACAGGTTGATGTCATATTTGATGATGATGTTGGTTTCCTCGCAGCCATCAAGACTTTCATGAAGACGACTAAGAGACCAGTCGTTCTGACCACCAATGGTAAATGCACATGCTGTGTAATTTTAGAATAGAGTGGACTGAAGGACAAGCTGTGAGGAGAAATGCATGTCTTCCTTAGATCCCTCGTTCAGAGGAAGATTCAGCTGCAGCTTGGAGGAAATCATCTACAAAACCCCGTCACTGGTGAGTCAGATTTCTTTGTCTACACTCCAGTATAACGTCCGTTTAAAAATGTCGCCCCGCTGTCCTTGCATGTCTGTGTTTTGCTCCCAACACGTGCAGAATCATTCAACCAGAGCGGTCTGGCTTGTCACAAACTCTCTCCGTCTGTTATTCCAAGGTGAACGTCTGTAGCTACCTGCAGCTGGTGGGTTTGGCTGAGAACGTGCGTCTGGAGTCAGACGATGTCGTCAACCTCGTCAGACTGTCCAGGGGTGACGTCAGGCGCTGCCTGCTGCAGCTGCAGCTCTGGGTGCACAGTGGTGGAGGACGAGCATCTGGACGTGGAGGCTTGCCGAAGGAGCCTGCTCATGTACAGTGTAAGTCGCTCTAAAAGATCACAACTCCTATAGCCATAAGGATTTGTCTATAGAAAACAGATTTGTAGGATTCTTTTTTCATTTCCTCACATAGACTCGAGTGGGGGAAACGATGTAGACTCCCAACTTCCTCATTGTGACCCTGGATGCACTGCTAGCATGCTGGGTCTCCACCCTGTGACCCAAAACCATCTGTTTAACCTTCTAAAGGCATGTATTGATATTTTCATCTGGTGTATATATGAGGGGGGGGGAAAGGGGATAATGAGCTTCATTTGTCAACACTTTCTTTAATTCTCCAGCGTCAGTTCTGGTCTGAAGTGGACACGAACCTGCTCCTGGGGCTCCTGGCTGAGAGCTGGAGAGGAAGTGTTCCTCTTCTGTACTCCAACCTGGAGCTTCTTCTACCCGTTGGGACTGAGGGGACATGTTCTGGCCCACAGAAGGAGCTGCCCCCCTCGGACAATCACATCAAGCAGCTGGATGGAAACATCAATGGAAAGGCATCAGGCACCAACAGCAATCCTGTTAGGAAGATATCCAGGCTCAGCAGGAAGAGATATATCACAGCAGCGTCTGACGCTTCATGTTCCACTTTCCCAGAAAATCCTCAGAGAGCATCCTTCTCATCAAAGAGGGCCCCCGGTTCTAGAGACAAGACTGAAGAAAACGCAGCCAAAGTGGCAACCGACTGTTTGGCCGCCTTAACGGACTTCTTTGACCTCATGTCGTACCTTGATTCCACGCTGCCAGCCGCTGCAGCATCACTCGTCTCAGACTCAGGCCCACCTGAGACGTTTGTCTGGACGGGAGCTGAGATAAAGGACGGCTTGTTGGATGAGATGAGCGAGGATGAGGAGGCGGGCAGGATTTGGAGTCAGGAGAGAGTGTTAGACATTCAGGCTGTTGTTGAGGGTTTGGCGTGTCACAGGTGCTGTTGGCGAGCGTCTTTGGCGTGGACTGAAGCCCAAAAATACGGGCAGGAACTGGGAGACACAAGATGGGGGAGGCTGGTGGAGGTCTCTTCCAAAAGACAGAGCCTCAGCTTTAGTTTTCAACCTCTGTGTGCACCAAGGTGTGTCTATTCTCCGTCTCAAATAGTTTACTGTCTGGTATTTCCACCTTTTTAAGTCACAAAATGATTTGTTTATAACCTACTCTGCCTCTCCCTCCAGTGTGTCCAGAAGGAGGTATGAGCTGAGCAGGAAGGTGCTGGCCAGTAAATCCTTCAGTCTGCTGGGGAACAGAAGAGCGGTCTGTGTTGACTACCTGCCAGTCCTCCGCTACATCTGTCGCTTCCAGAGAACGCAGGATGAGAACGAGGAGCCGGTCAGGTGAGCCAGACACAATTCATGTGGTCAGTAAAGTCTGACATTTAAATAATAGTTGGATGAAATCAAACTACTCAATATTCTCAGACAACATTGAAATTATTTCTCACCCTCGTTAGGTGTCTGAACTACCTCAGCAGCAAACGGCTGCACCTCTCAAAGTCAACCTTTCAGCTCCTGGCAGAAGATTTCAGATAGAGAACCTCAAAGACTACCTTCCCTTTACTCCGATCACTATTTATTTTACCTGAATACCACCTCCACCCAAATACTGTCAAATTAATTTAATGCAATTGGGATGAGAAATCATATCTAGTGTGTAACCATGAAAAGTAAATAAAAATATATATTTTTGTAAATCATGTTGATCATTTTAAAAGGTGTGTTGGTGATGAGATCATTGCAGTTTTTCATTCTTGTAAAAAAATGAAAAAAAGTTATTGCATAATCCATAAATCATTTTAATACAAACAAACAAGACTATAAATGCACCACCAAATCTGTTCAAGAGGTAAATTTTTGTTAAAAATCCAGAAGGGCTCAGAGTGCCACCCGGTAGCTTTCTTTGGTGGATGTAGTGCACGCGCCGGGCAGGTGGTCGGTCCTCATGGCAGCTAACTGGAAGACTCGCTGAGCAGCTCGTAAAAGGCCACCGCCTGAAGCAGAGCATCACAGAGTTCCTCCCCTCCTCTTCTGCTGCCCATCTGGAAGGAATTCCTGTACTTCACCAGCAGGTCTTGGGGGAAGTTTATCCTGGGAATCTTCTGTGTCACCGACTCAGTCATCAGCTGTCGCACGGTCTGGGCTCCACTGGTACGCGACTCGCCCACCATGAGTCCAAAGTGGCGTCCCACAGCAGGACGCATCATGTTTAAAACTCTGCAAAGCAAGAAAGGAATGGAGATGGCAAGCAGCCTTTAATGAACAAGAACTTCAAACTGGTGCCATTCAAACTGGTGCCATAAAAAATTAAAATGAAATCAGTTTTTTTCACACCTTGGAGGAATGTTGGACTCGGGTGGCAAGTTTCTTGGCTCAAGCAGAGCAAACAGCATGGCCTCCACGGTCCTCATGTGAGCCATGACGGGGAACAGAGCCGTATTCTGGACTGAGATGGACGACTTCTCTATAATGTAGAAATCTGCTGACGGCAGGACTCCCACAACTGCGGAGACCTGATGGCACAAAAGCACAATCAAATCGTGCACTTGCATAAGGATGTGTAAAGATGTTAAAGTAAAAAAATAATGAAAAGGTTCAACCAGTTAGTGTAATATTTCAATAAGTACATGGACTCTTTTTATACTCACATCATTCAAGTAAGCAGGAGCCATGTAAGTTCCCTTTAAGAAATTTGGACATTCCAGCTGTTGCCAATCCAGCACCGTCATCCCACGGTCCACATGAGCCCAGGCGACTTTATTAGTCCCACATACTAGAGACACAATAGTGCTGGCATCCTGGTAAACAAATACAGAATCATGACAGGAGGTGACGTTAGTGTTGGACTGAAATGAGACACTAGATTTAGCACAGAAGTCGAACATCAGTGCAAAAGTCAATGTATTCATCCCAGCGTGCTACACGGCAGGTGAAAGCAGCTTTACGATGCCTTGTGGTTCATGAGTAATATTTAAAAAAAAAAAAAAAAATGGGTATACAAAGGTGGAGATGCTATCACTTGTGGGAAATGCAGGCATTTTGAGACCCTCAATGACTCCCACACTACTACAGGTCAGGATATCTCTGCTGCATCCAGTCAGCTTTATTTAACCTAAATGTAACAGAAGATGGCAACAGGATGGAAACAGAGACTCGAACCCAAGTCCTCAAGACAACCCCACTTAGGTTCTGTTTACACCACAATATGCAGGGCTTCACCTCCAGCCAGGACCTGTCCACCTCTGGCCTGATGAACTTGGCCAGCTGAATCCTCACTTTCCTCTCCTTCTTCACGGGGTTGAGGATGGAGTTGAACACCGTGACGGCACTTTTGTGCTTCAGCAGCGGCACGTTTACCACACTCTCCAGAGTTTTGAAGGGTCCGTTCTTAGTCCTGTACTCCACAATGTTGAGCGACTTGCGGCCTCTGAGGAGCTTGACGCCAGCCATCTCCGCCGGCGTGGCGTTGTTGAGCAGCCGGAGGATGGCGTCTCGTTGCTCGGGGGTGTAGCAGGCGTCCAGGGATCTGTTGTCCTCTTGGCACGGCTCAGACGTGGAGGATATGGCGGCGTTCAGGGTCTCGAAGCCTGCCACGGGAACCCGGCTCCGCCAGCAACACGTGCACTGGAGGTAGCGCAGCTCCAGCTCGGGGAGGCAGCCATGCTGAGGGCGCCGGAACAAGCCGGACCGTCCTGCATAGTGACCTGCACGGAAATACAACAGGACGCTGCTAGCTGGAATCAAACACGTGAGGAGAGCGCCTTATTATGAACGTATCACATAGACGTCAAGCTCAAAGGCTGTGTAAAATAAAGATAACATCTAACGCAAGAAGACAAAGCTAACCTGTAACCGCCAGTTAGAAATGGAAACTAGCTAAAGGAGAAATTAGCCTAACTGCCGGTCTGCCAATTCAAATGCACGCAAACAGCGAATAAAGGACTCAAACAAGTCACTTTACAAACTTACTTCTTTGAGCGACCGACGACAGAAATCGCCTGGCGACCCACATCGCCGTTGATTAAATTAATAGTCGATTATTTATTTTTTTGCTACAACATCATACAGGTTGAGCAACTCTTGTCCTTTGGTTGTTGTCCGGCGTGTTTCAACCCGCCGATGTCGAACAACGACACAGCTACAAATGGTTCCGGGGTTAAGGTTATGTTCAGTTTTAGCTGAGAGGGGAAACATATCCATGGGAGACGGTAGTCGACAAACAGATGGGAGTAAACAGAGGCACTCCACTCGTTCATATGGTGCTGATTAATGTAGCTGCATTTATAAATAGTGTTTGATTACGTATTTATATTAGTGAGGATAGATAGGATATTAGAAACACATACTATTGTGCAGTACAATTCAATAGCATATGGAATCAGTAGATGTACTAATATAATATAAAGTCCTCAGGGACCTATACCAGGATCTAGTTTGTGGATTTCAGTTCTGCCTTCAATACCATCAGCCTGGATTTGCTGTAGGACAAAGTCTCCCAGCTCCACCTGCAGGTGGATCACAGACTTCCTGCCTGAAAGGAAGCAGCACTTGAAGCTGTGGAAACATGTCTCGATGGCTCAATCTCAATGTCCCCCCTAAAGCCTTAAACCCATAACCCTCGGGGACTTAATTGATGTCATCTGGTTGAATGTAAGAGGCTGTGAGGGCTTGAAATGTTAAATACAAATGGGACAGCACTCGGCATATCACTTTACTTTGATGACATTTATTATCTAAATGTTTGGGTTTTTATTTCACACTTCCAAACTCTTATCATCCCAGGCAAGACGTAATTTGTCAAATAATGTATATACTTGTTTTATTTAAAATGGCTTCACTAAGCTAAAATATAATAACTGGTTGATGATTAAACCAGGTGTGTAGTCTGTGCGTTTGACATCATCAGTCAAGTTGCACTCCGCCGTTCTTGTAAAACCCTTAGGTAGAAAAATCCTCGACACAATCTGAAACACATTACAGGAGATATGGATGGCATGTTTGATATAAAAAAAAATCCCTCTGGCCCAAGAAGAAGAAGGCCTTTAAGCAACGAAGCATACCAAATGGAAAATGTCTTTTAGACATTAAATGGCAATAAGTAAGATATTGAATGTCACCCAGTACGACATGAATGATGGGAGGTTGAAGGGATTCAGCTGGGAGTCTCCGGCTTTCGGGTAGCAATTGCAGACAACCCACTGCTGCGTTCAGAACAGAGAAACCAACTGTTGTTCTGCTTCAGGTGTGTTCATGCCTTAGTCCCATTGGAAGCCATATATTAAGCTCTGCTCTTTGACCCCGGAGGCCAGGATATCCAGGTAAAGGATGTCTGTCTGGACCAAGGGGCAGAGGAAAAGGGTGCACCAGTTGTTGATAAAAATTATGAATATATTTAAATATTTTAAGAAAAAAAAATACATAAATAATTTTTTTTTAAATACGAAAAATATACATACATTTTTTTGTCCTCATACTTATACAAACATCCTGTGAATCCAATATTGTAACGATTGCAGATTTTTTTTTACAAGATAACACCAGGCAATAAGGGTTAGGGTAAGGTTTGGGGTTAGGGTTGGGGTTTGTTAATTCAGGTTTTTTTTTTTTTTGCACAGGCCTATTGATATGGTGGTAGGAGTCTGCTCCTTGACCCCGGAGGCCAGGGTTCAATATCCAGTCAAAGGGCGTCTGTAGGGACCAAGGGGCAGATGTGGATGAATTCAAATAGATAAAAATCATACTTTGTATACAATATGGTGAATATCACTGCCTCGTCCAAGCATGACATGGTGTGATTCACATGCAGTGATTTCAACTTTAGATTAAAACCACCATCTTATAAAAACAAAAGTGTGTTTATTTCTGGTGAACTTTAAACATAGTAAATGTAGAAATATTCCTGAAATCCTTCAACACAGACACACTCTGTTGAAATGAGCCATTTAAAGACAAGGAGGGTGATAGACACCCAAACCCGTCTTACTTGACCTCTGAGGCCCAGAGGAAGAACGGAGCTGCTTATTCAACCCTGAAGAGGACCAAAACACTCTTCACCATGGAGCATAGGACCAATAGTTCAGTATTTCAGCCTCAATTTTTTAATTCTAGGATGGACTGAGGTTGTTTAGGTCAGATTATACAGACAGAGGAGATGACCTGCAGAGTCCAGCCTACAGGTAGAGACACAGCAGCAGGAATGTTTGCATGTGTATCGAAGACATTGTCCTGGAATGGTTGACTGCTGAATACAGAGGTCAGGCTCCTTTTAGTAAACAAACATGATATGTTGGTTCTAAACAGGTTACTTTGAGTTGGCTGTACACGCTTTGTACCAAAGGGCTTCATGTCACCAGAGTGGGCCCTTGTAACTGTACCAAACCACACCTACCCTGAAAGCATGCTGTGATACCCATTTGTCATTTAATACAGTCTATTTTTCTGTGGCAAAAATAATGATTGATTTCGGATGTTGAAGCAGCTGCAGATTGACATGTGTGATTTATTTTGCAATAACAAACGGTTCAGTGAAATGCACCTTGGGAAGTGCCAGGTGTGGACATGTGTGCAGGTCTTTTCTTTGAACTTGATGTCAGAGACGTGGAGATAATGTACATGGCATGGTTATTGTCCTGATGTCGCCTCACTTCTATCAGTTTGTTTTGACACTTTATATTTCACAGTTCTACAGTTATATTTGCCCTTGAGACCCAATGAAAACACTGCACTTACTCAGTTACTGGACTGTATCTCTGATGTAAAACAGTGGCTGGCTCTGAACTTTTTGCACCTGAACGACAGCAAAACTGAATGTATTCTGTTTGGCACACCATCTATGTCAAATGTTTTAATTACAAACTCTCGGACTCTGGCGCCCTTTTTTAAACCATATGTAAAGAATCTTGGGGTAACATTCGACAGTGGGCTCAGATTCGATAAACAGATCAGGTCTGTTGTTAGCACTAGCTTTTTTCAGCTGCGTCTCCTGGCCAAAGTGAAGCCTTTTTTAAGTCAGCAGGACCTCGAGAAGACGATCCACGCTTTCATTAGTTCAAGACTGGACTATTGTAACGCACTTTATGTCGGCATCAGCCAGTCTTCAATCTCCCGTCTTCAACTTGTTCAGACCGCTGCTGCCCGCTTTTTAACAGGCACGTCCAGGCGTGAACACATTACCCCTGTACTGTCGTCACTCCACTGGCTTCCAGTTCGTTTTAGAATTGATTTTAAACTTTTATTGTTTGTTTTTTACGCCATAAATGGCCTGGCTCCCTCCTACCTGTCAGAGATTTTAACTGTCTGTGACCATGGCAGGGCCCTCCGTTCTTCCAGCCAGCTCCTGTTAGAAGTCCCAAGGTCAAGACTCAAACAGTGGGGCGATCGTTCTTTTGCTGTCACAGCTCCCAGGCTGTGGAACAGACTGCCCCCTGACATTCGCACCATTACTGACCTCAGCCTTTTTAAATCAAAGCTGAAGACACACTTTTTTAGATTGGCATTTAACTGTGACTAGGGTAGTCCTGCTTTTAGGCGTATTATTTTGCCTGTTTTTACTTTATGCACTTTAGAGGGCCTCAAACCCCCTGCAGCACTAGTAGCACTTTTCTTGTGTTTTCTTGCAGCACTGTGGCACTTTCTTGTGTTTTTATGTATTGTTTTAATGTATTATTTTATTGCTTTGATGTAAAGCACTTTGGGTACCGTCTGGCTATTGTAAAGTGCTTTACAAATCAAATTTGATTGATTGATTGATTGATATTTGTTCTCTTTGTACTGAATGCTCTCGCTTGTGCTTTATGTTGTGGACTCTGCCAAGAAGATCCTTTATAAACTGGACACAGTGTATATTGTTATTATTATTATTATTATTATTATTATTATTATTATTATTATTGTTCCATTTCCAGCGAAGGGAATCAACAGTTTGAAACTGCAGTGAGCATCATGTTGCCTGACAATAACTGCACTACCATCACAGCGATACTAAAGGGAACACTCAGATCAGAATAATTGGATACAACATATGTTTCATGATTTGCAGATATATTTGTGATTTTCTATGGAATCTGCAAATTATGTTTCTCTGACTGTATGTTTAACGAGTCTTATGAGTTTGTGATAATTGAGTTGTAACCTGTCCTGTCAAAATACTTTCACAGCTAATTGCAGTTGCATTTGGGTAATCATTGAGACACGGGTGATAAACTACTTATTTCTTCTTATCATACACGTATTGCAACCTGTATATATAACATGGATTATTTGTCTAATAAATTATTCACTAATATCCCAGGGGCTGCACGGTGGTGTAGCGAGAGGGTCCTGGGTTCAATTCCCGGGTCGGCCCCGGGTTCCTTCTGTGTGGAGTTTGCATGTTCTCCCCGTGTAAGCGTGGGTTCTCTCTGGGTTCTCCGGCTTCCTCCCACAGTCCAAAGACATGCAGGATGGGGATAGGTTTATTGATGACTCTAAATGTCCTGTAGGTGTGAGTGTGAATTTTTTTATTTTTTTTACCTTTATTTAACCAGGGAAGAATCACATTGAGATAGATATCTCTTTTACAAGTGAGCCCTGGCCAAGGCAGCAGCACACAATTAACATAATAAAGACAGACAAGGTATGGTTGTTTGTCTCTACATGTCAGCCCTGTGATAGACTGGCCACCTGTCCAGGGTGTACCCTGCCTTCGCCCAATAGGATTTATATAGGATCTGCCGGCTGGAGAGCCGGATGCCCTTAACAGGACAGTGCTAATGCTGCTAGCGTTTGTTTCTGATCGAAATGAATAACGTTGTTACTCGACAGTTCAAAGTATTCAAAATGTCCATCCCCGTCAAGCTATGATGCTAACTGAGTTAGCCAAGCTCAACTTACCTGTCTAGGAGAAGAATAGCCAATTCTGCATCCGATTTCAAATTCCTCTCAGCTTTCAACTGTCTCCACCGTTCAAATGCATCCCCTATATAGACCCTCGCTTTGCCTCGGTTTTTATCTTGGCGTTTTTGTGAATCATAACGAGCTCTTTTGGGTTTCGTTGCCTCCGCCATTGTAGCTCAGTGGAAAACTGGCAACCCGTGGCTGCTCGGCAGCTGAGACTCTACTGACTGCAATGATTTGTAGACAACAAAACATGTTTTCAAAACATAAACATGATTTGCGGTCCGCAAAAGATTTTTTTTAAATGCGAATATTTTGGCTGTATTGTTGTTGTTGGTGAGTTCAGTATGTTGTATGATCATTATTCCTGAATCTCTATGACATATTAGGATGATTTTACAGCCAGTTGCTTTAGATTTCTTACATATTGTACCTTTAATAGTCGCAATCGATGGCGAGTGAAAGCAGCTACTCAGGTAAGAGGAAGAAAAAGGGAAAGCGTGGGAGTGCGCATATATAATAAACTGTAGAAAACATTTGACAATTGTAATTTGACTTAAAAAATATTTACTCATCATATTTAATCATGCTTTATATTTTGATAAGTAATTTCCATTAAACGGTATCTAGAACCGCAAATGTTATCGATTCAGTTACGTGAGAAGATGAGGACGAGATGTCAATAAAGTTAAAAAAACAAAACAAAAATGTAGTATGAGATGTGTATACTTCCATGTGAACAGTCTGAGGGTAACAGCATACTCAAACGTATATAGGCAGTATGCAGTACATACACGTTGAGTATGTAGTAGGCAATACGTTAGTATGGCATTTCGAACAGCCCCTGGCTTGCTGGCGACTGTGACTTGTTAGAAAGATGTCGTTGGTGTAGACACTTGTCACTCAAACATGTCTGGCCAATGGGGAAGCACCCGCCCACTGCGGGATGTTTGTGTCAAAATAATTCAATAAAAAAAAACCGACTTCAAAACTTTTTTCACTTCATTCAAAAAAAAAAAAAAAAAAAACAACTTCAAAACTTTCTTCACTTCATTCAAAAAACTTCAAATCGAAAAAAATATTTTCAATAAAAAACAACAACGCTTCAAAAGATTTTTTGCATTTGAGTTTTTCCTTTGATTGAAAATCAGTTTTTTGATTGAAGCAACTTTTTGGGGATTGAATAATTAAGACACAAATGTCCTACCCATAATATGGCCCAAACACAAAAAAAGATTACTTCAATCAAAGAAAACATTTTCAATAAAAAAAGTGTTCAAATGCAATTTTTTGAGTCTCAAATCTTTTTTTGCATTCAAAAACCTTTTTTTCTATGATTGAAAAAGTTTTTTTTTTGTTTAAAGCAACTTCTTTTTTGATTGAATTATAAAGACACAAATGTCTTACCCATAATATGGCCCAAACACAAAACAACATTACTTCAATCAAAAAAGTTGCTTCAAACAAAAAAACCTTCATTCTATCAAAGAAAACATTTTCAATCAAAGAAAAACAGTGTTCAAATGCATTTTTTTGAGTCTCAACCATATTTTTGCATTCAAACACTATTTTTCTTTGATTGAAAAGGTTTTTTTTTTTATTGAAAATATATATTTTGATTGAAGCAACCTTTTTTTGATTGAATAATAAAGACACAAATCTACCTCCATAAGAACCGGGACCGAACAAACGGAGACTGGTGGTGCCAGGAGGGAATCCCCCGCACCGCGTCCGAGGGTTTACTGTTCTCAGACGGAGCAGAGATCCGGGTTCGCGGTGCGTAATTGTGGGTTGGCTGGGCCGTGGGCTGCCCGGTGTTTGCGTGACGTCCAAGCGCTTTTCACCCAGGTCTGAGGGCATGAGGCCCGACAATTCGTCCCGGTTCGATTGCCTATTTACGGGCAGTATTTCGGGCGGCGCGTCTTAGAGTTTTGAGTCCGACGGAGAGTCCGCATGTGTGGATTTGCGTGGCCGTGTGCTGCCCGGTGTTTGTGTGAGGTCCAAGCGCTTTTCATTGGAACCATGCTATGTGAATGTCTTTATACCAGCAGGAGGCATTGTTACATCCCGCTCTGCTTGTTAGTATATGTCATTATTTCATTGTTTTATTTTGTAGTACTCAACTCTCGTATCTGATATTTACTTCCTGCCTTGTGTGAACGTCTTCCCCGCCCTGATTTATTTCACCTGTCCTTCATCATCCTTTGCTCCGTAATGTATTTACTCTTCGCTTCCCCATCCGGCCGTGTGCACACACAGAACTTGAGAAGAAAAGATGAGAAGGAAGTAAAGAATGTGGAATCTAAAAACGGTGGACAACCAACTCCTAATGTAAGAAAAACTTCAGTAGTTCTGAAGAGGAGGAAGCCGACTGCTGCAGGAAGATAACTGCAAACGAGCCGTTATATTCTGTAGAGTCAGTAGTGGATATAAAACACTCCAACAAGATGCATGGGATCAGGGGCGTCAATTGGGTATGGCAAGGTATGGCAGCTGCCACACCTTGGCTCCAGGGGAAAATGTAAATATTCGTTTTTTTTAATACATTTATGGAATTACTCTGTCAATTTGTATTGATTAATTAATCTATTATTTAATACATATTAATTAACTACAAGTGAAAATCAGAACAACACAATCGATTTCTCTAGATATTATCTTTCCCAACACTTGTATCCCCCCTCCATATCTTGAAATGTGGTATCTCCCAGCCCCCCCTGACGAGAGATGGAGGTCAGAGCTGGGTTATTATTGTTATTGCGTTTTTGTTTTGCTAAGCTAATTAACTAAAATGAAAAGGAAGCAGATAACTTTAGAATCTTTTTTATCAACAAAAAAAAGGCAGGTGATGGGTCCAATGTTGCCCCAGCAGCGGAGGGAGGAGGACCAGGTAGTGAATGCGGGATTCAGGTTGTTAACGAGGCTGTTAGCCACTCAGCACCCTCTTCTCCCTCCCTCCCTCCCTCTCCTCCTTGCATTTGGACTTTAACAGTTTTAAATTGACCTGGTATGTTCAAGTGATATTGTTGCAATTACATAGTGAATGAAGTGAACAGAATGAGTAAAATTGTGTTTGCCAGAAAGGCTATTACTGTTCTCTAACCCTGCCGCTGGATGCGTAACGGCGCATTTGACTGAATTGATTGATTAACGTGCGTAGTTAAGTGTTTGTGTCCATAGTTATGTTAGCGGAATGTGAGTGAGACTGCATTTGAAAAAGTTCAAATTTTCCTAACCACACAGATAAGCTACATAGCAGACTTGTCACTTTTGTTATGATTATTTGCTGGGCATGTATATTGATTGATACTGTAGTTAAGTCATGTGACTAGTAACCTTGCCATACCTTAGCTTTGGCTGAATTGACGCCACTGCTTGTATGTAAACAATTTATATAGACTGTTAATAAGGGCCTGAGCGCCGACAACGTCGGGCTGCGAAGCCCTATTGTTATTCGAATGTTTATTATTCTTTTACGACTTCGACCTGCGTTTTGGGGGCCTGAGCGTGAAAAAAAACGAGTTGCTCGCTAGCGCCACCTAGAGTGGAGAATCGCCAGCCCCGCCGCACCGTAACTCCGATTGACATGAAACTTTGCACACGTGCAAACAAGTGTCCTCTACAAAAAATCCTCTTGGAGTACCAAAGTCCGCCTACCGAAATTTTCCGCCATCTTGGATTTTATGAAAAACAGGAAGTTGCGCATTGCTCGGAAACCGTTGGTCCGATTTGGACGGAAAAAAGTTTTGAAAATATGCATTTAATCAGGAGATATCGGCCAATGAACATTAGAGGGTTGGGCTACCCAAATTCAATTAGCCTAACTCTATAACCTTTGCCCCTAAAATTACGAAACTCGAAATCTATGTTGCCATAGCTTCAAAGAACATGCATGTCAAGTTTCATCAAAATTGGGTAATGTTTGGCGCTGCCACAAATTTCCAAAAAGTGCAATTTTTGGCCGTTTTTGCCTGTTTTTGGCCTTTCACAGGGGTCGTACAAAATCGAACTTGTACTATACCGTTGATCCGATTGATACCAAAATTGGATATGTGGTTGGAAAGGCCTTAAGGACAAAAAGTTGCTCAAAGACGCTCCAAAAGTCTAGGGGCGTGGCCACAGCGGCGCCATGACTGCGCTACTATTTTCAACCTTCGCCATAGGCATTAAAGCTGTTATAACTTCACCGTTTCTTCTCCGATCTGCTTCAAAATATTCATGCTTGTTAAGAGTCACGTCCTGAATACAAATGCACTGCAATTTTAACTCACAGGTAGAGCGCCACCTAATGGTGACATGAAATGTGACTGATTTTAGGCCCTTTTTCTGAGCAACAGCCCCCCCTCTAGGTAGGGCATAGACGCATGAAATATTTTTTCCTAGATAGCCCATGTGGAGATTTACAAAAAAGCCTCTTGGACCCACCGCCTAAAGTCATGATAAAGTTGGTAAAAAAATGTTTTTAGCCAAGTGTGTAAATCAGCCAGGTTTTCACTCAATCCTCACTCAGGACACATAGGGGGGAGAGACACAGGCGCACAGCAACCACCAGATGGAGTCAGAGATCTATCAGTGACACATGGAGAACTGTGAATCTCACATGCAGTTGCAGTCTGCCTCACACCAGATCAACAGTCATGCCACTTTTAATTCCTTTTATTTAATTCCTCTCATTTCAGCCTGGACACAAAGGGAGGAGGAGAGATGACACACTTCACATGCACCACACACAGCTGTCAGATGAACTCTGCCATAAACATAACTTTAGTGTTTGTTCTCTGATCTGCTCCAAACTTTCCACACTTGATTAGAGTTCCTTCCTGAACACATCTGCACTTTGATAGTCACTCACAGTCAGAGCGCCACCTACTGGCAACAGGAAATGTCATTGATTTTGTGAATTGTTCCAAGTTAAAGCCACGCCTGATTCTTTTGAACTAATTCCTCTCATTTCAGCCTGGACACAGAGGGAGGAGGAGAGATGGCACACTTCACATGCACCACACACAGCTGTCAGATGAACTCTGCCATATGTTCTCTGATCTGCTCCAAACTTTCCACACTTGATAAGAGTTCCTTCCTGAACACATCTGCACTTTCATATTCACTCACAGTCAGAGCGCCACCTACTGGTGGCAGGAAATGTCATTGATTTTGTGACTTTTTCCAAGTTAAAGCCACACCTCATTTTTTTTTAACTAATTCCTCTCATTTCAGCTTGCAAGGAGGACACAGGGGGAGGAGGAGAGATGGCACACTTCACATGCACCTCACACAGCTGTCAGTCGAACTCTGCCATAAACATCCAAACTATTATAACTTCAGTGTTTTTTCTCTGATCTGCTCCAAACTTTCCACACTTGATTAGACTTCCTTCCTGAACACATCTGCACTGTGATGTACACTCACAGTCAGAGCGCCACCTACTGGTGACAGGAAATGTCATTGATTTTGTGAATTTTTCCAAGTTAAAGCCACACCTGATTTTTTTTTATAACTAATTCCTCTCATTTCAGCTTGCAAGGAGGACACAGGGGGAGGAGGAGAGGTCACACTAGGGGGAGGAGGAGAGATGTCAGGAAGGCATGAACATGTGTGTATGTGACAGACAGATGGCTTTGAATGTCAATCGCTTGTGTCTAAGCTGCCGCCACGAGGAGGTGGCCGCTGCACAGGTAGGCGGCTGCCACACGTGTGAATGCAGGCACTCCACGACCGCACGTGACAGACGGATGCCTTTCGGTGTCCATCGATTGTGTCTTGACTTGCGCCACGAGAGGCGGCCGCGCCAAGGGCAGCGTCCACGACACTGCCCTGTGACCGCAGGCACTCCACGACCGCATATGAGCGAGGGCCCGTATTGACACTGCTCGCAGTTAAAACATTTTTTCTTATTTACATTACCCTAGCGTTTATTTCTAGCTAAATCTTAAAAAAAACTAAAAACATTTTGCATTACATATCGTCATCACACTGTTAAAATAATCGCCTTTTGCCTTTTTGGCAAAATAGTTTTTTTTGTGCCTAAATCATCTACTCATATCATGACGCCGGCCACCTATGGTAAAATCGCCTACATCCTCAGTTGATCAGATAATGTGATTTTACCCCTTTAAGATAATGGCCTATGTCATATATGTATTACACTTTTGGTGAAGTTTTTTGTGTTTCCTGAAAAACTTGAAAAAATGAGTTAGGCGATTATTTTAACAAGGTGACGAATACGGTTTTGCTAAATTACAGCTCTCCAGAAGATGGCAGTAGTAGGCTATAACAAGAATGACACGACAGTACAATCGAAGAAGAGAACGGAGAAACAAACATTTGACAAATATGAGATCTTTCGGACTTGCTCAAGCACACGCACGCACGCGCTCAGTGAAACAGAACTGACCCATCAGAGCAGGTATAAAAGCGCTGTCCACCATTTGGAGTTCTCTTTTTGCACTTGGACTAGATACGAATTGGAGAGACTCTGTGTTCGAAATGCCATACTAACGTCCTACTCGTACTAAAATGTGACGTATATTTGAGTACGTAGTGCGTCTACATACAATAGGCGAATTCGACTTGATGTAAGCCGCCTGCACCCTCATCACGTGTGGCTGGCCCAGTCACCCCTGACGGAGGCGACTCGTAGGGTCTTTTGCAGGGTGCCGGCAGAACCTGGTGAGCTGTTTGGCTCTGCAGGCATTGGACCGCACAGCCGAAGCTGATGAGACCAGGTGGCGGCTTGCAGGCCTTCACAGGAGGGCGCCTACCTCCAGCGGGCCGAGAGCCTTTCTATCTGCCCCTGCACGTCCTCCACAGCTGCCTCCCCAGAGTGGTCGACGGCCATCGCGACGGGATCCTAAGAAGCCGGCAGGCGACTTTCGCTCCACTGTGCGCCGCTGACCACGTCAGCCCCAGGCCTCCAAGCCTGACCGCCATCCTTCCAGTTCCTTCAGGGGCCGGGGGCAACGGCACTAGGACCACGGGGCCGGTCGTCGGCTGCTTTTCCCGGCAGCAGCTCAGTCACTGGGCTGCCTGCTGTCCGGACCCCTGGGTCGTTTCCACCTTGACCCGGGGCTACGAACACCTTTTCGAACCTATCGCCCAGGACACCTATCGTCGTCTTCTGGCCATGACCTCAGCGAAACGGGTGGGGAGTTGCATGCTTTGTCTGTCAGCGAGCCCTGCCTGCGTTGGGGGCCTGATGGTTCAGGGGTGACCCTATGGCCTAATGTTGCGTTTCTGCCAAAGACCCTGCCCCGTGGCCATGTCAACCGCCCTATTCACCTGGCGCGGTTTGATCCCCCAGCGGCTGATGATGAGTTGCGTGCTTTGTGTCCTGTGCGGGCCCTGGTTGCCTATATCAGTGCCACTGCACATCTGCGGCAGTCAGACCAGTTGTTTGTTTGCTATGGGGGTCATAACAAGGGTTGTGCCCTCTCCAAACAGTGCCTTTCCTCATTGGATTGTGGACACCATCTCTTGTGCTTACAGGGTCAATGGCCAAGCATTGCCGACGGGGGTCAGATGCCACTCAACGCGGGGTGTCTCCACGTCCTGGGCTGCCCTGAGAGGCGTACCCCTGGGTGACATCTGTACTGCAGCCTCTTGGTCGTCGCCGGGTATGTTCCATCGGTTTTACCGGCTTAATGTTGCTGCTCCCCACCCGTTGGGCGTGGTCCTTTGCCCTGGGTCTTCAAACTCTCATCAATAAGGTGGGTTAGGGGATTCTTCATGACACTGTTGGTATATGTCATCCAGTGCTTAAAGCACCGTAGTTATACACATCATCCGGCTCGAAGGACCACTTGTAACGGAACAGCTTCGGTGATGATACGCTGGCTGTATGGCCTAATCCTCCGGTCTGAGAAGAAGCAGCAACTTCTCCACTTTAGATGACTTTATTGACCTCCAAATGAACAGGACACTGTAGTACACTGTAGTTTGTGCGTGTGTGTGTGGTTTGTGATGTATCATCACCGACGCACACTGTTGTACAAAGGAATAAAGAAGAGTGCTGACGATCGGTGGAAGATTAACTCGACTATTTAACTGCACATAAAGTTTTATCGACCACACTGTGCATGTGCAAACAGTCTGTCAGTCTCTGCATGAAGCAGTTTGCTGTGACGTGTACTCCTCCCAGCAGGGAATTCACAACACTGAGCAACTGAAAGGTTTTTCTCCTGTGTGAATACTCAAGTGGACCTGTAAAGTTCCATTCAGAGCAAAATATTTCTGACAAACTGCGCAACTGAAAAGTTTTTCTCTGTGAATTCTCATGTGTCTGTAAAGTTTGACTCTGAGCATAAGATTTCTGACAAGCTGAGCAACTGAAAGGTTTTTCTTCTGTGTGAATTATCATGTGTTTCTTTAAATGGTGGAACGAACTCCCGACCAATGTCAGGACAGCAGAGTCATTTGCCATCTTTCGAAAAAGGCTCAAGACTCACCTGTTCAGACTTCACCTCGATTCTACATAGCATGAGCCACTAACACCCCCCCCCCAAAAAAAACCTTACCTATAGCACTCTGATCATAGCACTGTTGCTCTTAAGGTACTACTTTACTCAGATGAGGACCTAACACTTGCTCTATTTTTAGCTCTTACTTTATTGGCAATGATACGTTGTGGTTTCTTTGTTTCCTTCTTTTGACAAAAATACTTATTGTAAGTCGCTTTAGACAAAAGCGTCTGCTAAATGACCTAAATGTAAATGTAAATCTCCGCTCTCTCTAAAATATTTCTTACAAACTGAGCAGCTGAAAGGTCTTTCTCCTGTATGAATTCTCATGGGTCTTTTCAGAATTCCACGGGTCCTAAATGTTTTCCTACACTCAGAGCATGTAAATGGTTTCTCAGTCGAACTACATCTAAAATGATTGTCAGGGATTTCATTATTCTTCAAAGCCATTAAAGTTAACAGAGATTCTCTGGTCTCCTGCCAATCAGCACTGTCATCAGTTTCAAGATCAGAAGAGTCTCCAGTCTTGTCATCAGTATCTGGTTGTAAATATGAATGCGAGTTCCTGGCTGATTATGGTCCTCCACAGTCCTCTTCATCATCTTCTGTTTCCATGTGTTCAGTTGAGCTTTTGGTCGCAGCTGAAAGCAGCCCTGAGGACTGAGGCTTCTCTTCATCATCATCTTCTTCACTCCTCACAGGGGCAAGAGTCAATGGGAACTTGATATCAGCCTCCTCCAGTCCGTGAAGCTGCTCTCCCTGCTGACTGGTCAAGAGTTCCTCCTGGTCTTCCTTAATGTGTGGGAGTTTAGGGTCCCCCTGCTCCTCTTTAATGTGTGGAGGTTCAGGGTTCTTCTGGTCCTCTTTAATGTGTAGGGGTTCTGTCTGGCCCTCCTGGTCCACACTGGAGCTCCAGTCCTGCTGCTTGAAGGGAACCTCTTCTTTCCTCACCAACAGTTGCTGAACATCTGTGGAGAGTAATGAAATTCATACATGTCTCAAAAACCTGTCATATCATCACTTCAACACTTCAGAAATGTGATTTAATAGCAATAAACCGATCAAAAGTATGCCGAAATAACTACATAATTATGGTGATTAGTAAAACGGATTAAGTCATGATTTTTAAGTTCTGTCTTCAAGACAAAAGGGTGACAACTTTTAAAATGCTTGTTTTCTGAATGAAGTTCGGATCGATGGGGTGTCGGCTATTACAGGACGTTCAGAGCCTGTCCACACGAAAATGTTTTTAGTGCTTGAACGCACAAGTCTTGTGCGTTTTGCCCGGCCGTCCATACGAATCCGGCATTTTCGCGGCCTGAAAACGCACTTTTTTGAAACCAGCTCTCAGGGTGAAAAAGAAAAAAAGGGCACCCCTCCGTTTCGTGTTCGTTTTCGTGTAGACGGCGAAAACGAATACGCTGACGTCATCGCCCCGTCCTCGACCCTCGAGCCTGACTTCTTCCCCCGCGACGTCTCGTAACAACAACAAGAACGGCGGCCTCCGTGCTCGTAGCAGATATTCTGCTCGTCTGTACGTCGGCGTATCAGGGCCACTGTATGAAAAAAAACGGAGCCGAGAGAGGGGGGTGATATTCCGGGAAAAAAGTCGCAGATATGCTACTTTATTACGATGCTAACAAACAACCGCTAGCTAACTTCCCATGAATGTAGGCATTTATTTGTCTAATTAATCCATCCCAACGTGTGACAACGCCTTGTCAAGGTCCTTAGGTTGACGGCTGTTGATGCTTATTGTTGGTTTTATTTATACGGGCCAAATTGTCATCTTATGGGTGTTTATTGATCGGGTGGTCGGGCGGAGATTAGCCGTAACTCTCACGTGTTGCCATAGCACTGTGACCCAAATAGCAGTCTGCATGTGTGGAAGAAAAACTCTACAGCTCCAATTATGTAGCTGGTTCATGTTGAATTTTAATCACCGCAGTGGACAAAGGAAAATACAGCATTGCGATACAGTCCATTCTGAAGAATATGGGGCAAAAGAGGGCTTTATACACAGAACCAAAAGGGGAGGTTTGATGAGTGGATTTGCATTGATTCAATAGATGTCTCTTCAAGAGGAAGAGACGTCTCAGGATGCCAACAAGGTGTGACTGTTGTCGGGACAGCTAGACAATGTCACAACAGGGGCCGTTCATCAGACCTTGATCAAGTATGTGAGCTAAAGATGTGTCGGAGACAGTCCAGGAAGGGGGACAGATCAAAGTTAGCCAACAAGTTAACCACAATCAAATAGGGGCAGCAAGGCTCTTGATGAGTACAAGAGAACGGAATATGTACTGGCAAGATGCATATCCAGGCAGGATCACCGCCTCCACCCCCTCATGGCTTGCAGTCGAACAGGATCTCCCCAAAAGCTCCCTGCCCGCTCTTCTCTTTTCAGCAACCAAACCTCCAAAGACTATTACAAATAATGACTTTATGGTTACAAACTCTTTAAGGATCTGGTACCAAATTAGGAAGGTATTTGGGTTGCCTGAAACTTCTGTCCACACCCCTGTTTGCCATAATCATGCCTTCCCCCCTTCTCTTATTGATGGTACTTTCATGATCTGGAAAAATAAGGGCATCATCACTATAGCAGACCTTTATATTGACAACATCTTTGCCCCCTTCATACAGTTGAAGGAAAAATATACACTCCCAGCTTCACATTTTTTCCGTCATCTCCAGATAAGAGCTTATATTCGCACAAATATTTCAAACTTCGAATCACTTCCACCCCCCAACGAGCTATTTAACCTTTTGAATAAGGCCCCTGACTCAAAGAAACTTGTCTCCAGATTTGTAGATTTTTTTACAACATATAATCCGGTTTCCACACTGTACTTAAAAGAGGCCTGGGAAAAAGACCTTGGCATTACAATCAGTGATGAAAGCTGGAAAACTCACCTTAAAGCCATTCACAGCTGTTCTATAAACTCCAGACACCAACTTATTCAATTTAAAGTCATCCATAGGCTACATTACTCCTGTACCAAACTGCATTCATTCTACCCTTCTGTTTCTCCAACCTGCCCGAAATGTAAAGCAGCAGAGGGATCTCTGGGACACCTCTTCTGGTTTTGCCCCAAGCTGAAGACGTTCTGGTCGGACATTTTTAATTGTTTTTCTGAAGTATATAACTGTGACATTACACCAGACCCACACACTACCATTCTGGGCAGGACCCAACATCTACTGACTCTATCCCACTGGCAACAACGGACAATTCAATATGGCATGGTTGTCGCAAAAAGGAATGTTTTGACCCTTTGGAAGGGAGAGGATGTACCTTCTTTCAAATCATGGCTAGCGGAAATGACCAACCTGCTGCATATGGAGAGGATTCGACACAATGTTTCTCTCACCTCTGCAGTGTTTGATAAAATGTGGCAACCATTTCTTTCTTATTTATCAAGAATTACCTAACATCTTAGCGTGTGCGCATGTATGTACTATATACTCCTATGTGTAGGTATATGTGTACAGTTTATATTTCAGTCGGTCAATGAAACATCTTGTTGACATCCACCCAGTGACTGGTGACTTAATAACACCCCGAATCCAGTGAGAGCATGTTTTTTTTTTGCTTGCTTTGGGGTGGGGGGTGGGTGACCTTTTTTCTCTCTCTTTTGTAACTGTGTTGTGTATTGTAAAACTTAAAAACTCTATAAATAAAATATATATAAAAAAAAAAAGAGAACGGAATATTAGTATAAGATTAAAATAAGAATTGTAAGGTAAGGCATTTTCTTCTACACATGCTAGTCGGTTTAGGTCGGTTAGTCAAACACAATGGACGTCGATTTGAGTTCAAACTGTATGCCGACATGTTCAGGTGAAGAAAACGAATACGTCTCTGGATTCAAGCTTTTGATCTATGTTTAAATTCGTCAAAAAACATTTAATGTTGAAACACTTGACGTCATGTAGACGCTGAGAAACCCGGATGTGTTGATGAACGAACCTGCTCTGTGTATCCGGACTTCCGGGAGGAAAACAGCGTCTAAGAGTCTCCGCTGTCGCTCGTTCTCCTCTTTAGAATGAGAAAGTTCCTCCTCGTACTCTGCTATCGTTCCTTCAAACAGCCCAAATATCTCTTCAGCAGCCGCAGCTAGTCGCTGCTCCACCAACGCTCTCAGCATTTGGACTTTACTCATTTTCTCCACAAACTCCGTTAAAACCGTCTCCAGCTAGCATGCTAAGCTAACTAGCTTCGTATGCTACCGGGAGATGAGTCAGAGGTCAATAGTGATGTGACTTCCGAAACGGGCATGTCGGCGCTTCTCTGAAGTCCCGGATCGAAACGTTTCGAAACGTTGTGCCGAAAAGCGGTTATGAAACGCATGTCACGTGACTGTAGTTCAGTATTTGAAGGAACGCCTCTATGTTCCGAAACGGATATTCCCAGACAGGCACATCCTTTGAAATACTGGCAAGAGTGACGTGCTGTCTTCCCTAATTTGTACCAACTGACTGTTACATCCCACCTTTTCAGTGGGAGTAGGAGTCTGGTTGTGTTGTCTCTTTTTCTTTTCTCTTTCCCCAGGTCCGGGTGGAAAAGCCAGTAGGCTTGTTCAGGATGGTCTTGGCTTGACTTGGCTTGACTTATCACGCCGACGAGAGCTGCAGGTGTCTGAGGGGGCGGGCTCTAAATGAGACGGCAGCCAAATGCCGTCAAGTCGGACAACAAAGTCAACGTGACTATGGTGCTCAAGCGATAGAACACAGCAGCAAACCAAAGAGGATATGTTATATATAAAGTGTGTGTGTGTATATATATATACACTCAACAAAAATATAAACGCAACACTTTTGTTTTTGCTCCCATTTTTCATGAGATGGACTTAAAGAAATCTAAAATTCATTCCAGATACACAATATTACCATTTCTCTCAAACATTGTTCACAAATCAGTCTAAATGTGTGATAGTGAGCACTTCTGCTTTGCTGAGATAATCCATCCCACCTCACAGGTGTGCCACATCAAGATGCTGATCTGACATCATGATTAGTGCACAGGTGTGCCTTAGACTGTCCACAATAAAAGGCCACCCTGAAATGTGCATTTTTTTGCTTTATTGGGGGTCTGGGGACTCAGAACCAGTCAGTATCTGGTGTGACCACCATTTGCCTCATGCAGTGCAACACATCTTCTTCGCATAGAGTTTATCAGATTGTCAATTGTGGCCTGTGGAATGTTGGTCCACTCCTGTTCAATGGCTGTGCGAAGTTGCTGGATATTAGTGGGAACTGGTACACGCTGTCGTATATGCCGGTCAAGCACATCCCAAACATGCTCAATGGGTGACATGTCCGGTGAGTATGCTGGCCATGCAAGAACTGGGACATTTTCAGCTTCCAAGAATTGTGTACAGATCCTTGCAACATGGGGCCGTGCATTATCTTGCTGAAACATGAGGTGATGTTCATGGATGTATGGCACAACAATGGGCCTCAGGATCTCATCACGGTATCTCTGTGCATTCAAAATGCCATCAATAAAATGCACCTGTGTTCTTCGTCCATAACAGATGCCTGCCCATACCATAACCCCACCACCACCATGGGCCACTCGATCCACAACATTGACATCAGCAAAGCGCTCACCCACACGACGCCACACACGCTGTCTGCCATCTGCCCTGAACAATGTAAACCGAGATTCATCCGTGAAGAGAACACCTCTCCAACGTGCCAGACGCCATCGAATGTGAGCATTTGCCCACTCAAGTCTGTTACGGCGACGAGCTGGAGTCAGGTCAAGACCCCGATGAGGACGACGAGCATGCAGTTGAGCTTCCCTGAGACGGTTTCTGACAGTTTGTGCAGAAATTGTTTGGTTATGCAAACCAATTGTTTCAGCAGCTGTCTGACTGGCTGGTCTCAGACGATCTTGGAGGTGAACCTGCTGGATGTGGAGGTCCTGGGCTGGTGTGGTTACACGTGGTCTGCGGTTGTGAGGCCGGTTGGATGTACTGCCATATTCACTGAAACGCCTTTGGAGACGGCTTATGGTGGAGAAATGAACATTCAATGCACGAGCAACAGATCTGGTTGACAATCCTGCTGTCAGCATGCCAATTGCACGCTCCCTCAATGCTTGTGGCATCTGTGGCATTTTGCTGTGAGACAAAACTGCACATTTCAGAGTGGCCTTTTATTGTGGGCAGTATAAGGTACACCTGTGCACTAATCATGATGTCAGATCAGCATCTTGATGTGGCACACCTGTGAGGTGGGATGGATTATCTCAGCAAAGCAGAAGTGCTCACTATCACACATTTAGACAGATTTGTGAACAATGTTTTAGAGAAATGGTAATATTGTGTATCTGGAATGAATTTTAGATCTTTAAGTCCATCTCATGAAAAATGGGAGCAAAAACAAAAGTGTTGCGTTTATATTTTTGTTGAGTGTATATACACACACACACACACACACACACACACACACACACACACACACACACATGCAAGGCAACATGTGGAAGGGCTTTTTTTTCCAGTATATTTGTATTATCAGTCTATGTTTGTATTAACCAGACCTCACATATAATAGGCCTACTCACAGCACAATGCATAGAACTTTAAATCAAGCCATGAGATCAAGCGACCAAAATAAAAAGGCAAATAATTTCACCACAAGGTGGCCGCCGAGTGCGGACCTGAACACACGTCATTGAACTTTTAACCAATAGAGAACCATTCCACGTAGCGGAGGTGTGGACAAGCCGGTTGCAGCCGTCGTAGACCGCGCTGCCAGGCGCTGCAAGAAGCGGCTCTTAAAAACTTGTTCCTGCGATGTTTTGGGTCACGTGATATGGTGACGTCTTTGCAGTCGGCTGCTAATTCGGACACAATTCTAGCCATCATGCATCGCTTTCAACCCACAATACATCACGTTAGGTAGCGCGCTGCAGGTGGCTACATCAAGTCGAATTCGCCTAGTGTGTGACTCCCTGCCTTGCAGCTCCGCCCTGCCTCAGCTCCGCCCACACTAAGTGGGGAACCAATCCCGGGTCGGGGCCGGGTTTAAAAGGCCTGCTGTGGGGAGAGCAGCGTCTCACTCTTGCTCCATACTTTGCACCTGAACCAGCTTGCTTGATAAAATTGCTCATTTTGTTTCAGAGGGTTTCGTGGTAAAGGGAGGTTGGCCGAGGTAAGACTGGGGTACCCTATACATTACCTCACTCACGTAGTTTGGTTCTGTTAGATTCATTAGGGGTTGGTGCCACTGGTGTATGGTTTTCGGCAGCCATTTTGTTAGAGCAGTTAGTTAGGCCTTGGGTGCAGTCGAATAGTCAAGAAATAAGGTCCTAACTCCTATTCCTAACTCCTATTCCTTAACCTCTGGGGAAAACGTCACAGGGTTAAGGAAAGGCGATAGGAGAACTCAAAAGGATTACGGAAAAAGTTGACCACGGTGCTCAGAGAATCCGACCGAACTTTCACTAAGCTACGTCATTATAACGCGGCCGCTGATGATTGACAGCTGATGATCGGCACCGGCGATTGACGTGCGTCTGCGCTGGAGAAACTACAATAATGGACTACAAAAAATGCATCGTCCACTTTTCCACATGTTGTTGGTTTTATAAACAGCTCGTTCACTGACCGGCTTCAGGTCCAGCAGCTCCTCCTTCCTGTTTGACCGTTTGCTGTATTTACATTTCATGTGTGGTTTTAGTTTCGTTTTTATCAAGTTTGTAACATGATTGAAATAAATAAAAAAATACCATTCAATTATTATCACTGTCCACACACATTTATCAACACTATTCCAATTGCTATATGTCTGCATGAAAGTCATTGTTAAAAATGCAAACAGGCATATCGTTTGTTTTCATGAACGGCCGAGGTGTGCGCCACTTTAAATGTTGCTCTCGCAAAGAATTGTGGGTCGGCGTAATCTCCTTTCCTTTCGCATAGGAAGGTCCGTTGCATCCTATGCTAAAGGAGCTCTGAAAGGAAGCATTGGAGCTCCTTTCCTTTGCATTTAGAGAATTCGAATGGCTCTTATCATGGCGGCCACTTGTTTACTTCCGGGTCACTTTTTCAGTTAGGAACCTTCCTACACAAAAAAGACTATTCGACTGCACCCCTTGTGTTCTTTTCTTTTCCTCCCACAGGTAGAGGTAGTCAGGCCCAGTTTTGTTCTATTCATTTCATTTCGTTGGCACAACCCCACGGCCCTCCTTCCCTCATCCACCTGTACATTTGTTTGCTCCTTTTGTTTGTCAATAAACCCTCATCATTTTGTCAACTTGATTTGCATTTGTTCTCATCATTGGTTGTTGAGTTATGGTTTCCCCCATGAGACATTAGAAATGTTTAAGTGTCCCTGCAACAAGTGTACCCTGTGAAAGGATTTTTTCAAAAGCAGGGCAAGTGTTATCCAAAAAAGAAACAGACTCAGCTCAAAAAGAGCTGAAACTATATTTTTTTTGAATAAAAATCTTTGATTATTGTATTGCATATAACAATGTGTCATTTATTTATTTTTAATAATGTTTCTTTAATTCAACCTGTATTCTACTTAAAATAAGGAAACCTAAGAGACCTAAGACTCATTTCATAGTGGCACATAACTAGGAGTTTTCTTTGGCCAGAGCATGTAGTTCACAGGAGTGGCCACTAGATGCCACTGTAGAGTCAGGTTTCATATTCGTTTCAAGGCTTCAACACATACTGAAACATCAGCCGTTTCTCAATCTGCGTTCTTGTCTGTACTTGCGTTCTGGTGGACTTGTGAAACGTCATCAGTCGCAGCCGAAGTACTGTTCCAATTCAAAAGTCCGCAACCAGCCAAGCACAGTCCAAATGCCCGGATGTGACTTGCTCCGCCCATTTTGTCGGGGATGCATCGGAGTTGACTTGTGTGGACTTCGGACAGCCAGGTATCCCAGAATGCATTTCACATTAACGACGGAGATGGCGCAGGAGAAAACACACAACTGTAAGTTATAAATGTTGAAATACTACTTGTTGATCATTGATGATGTTCCCGTTGTGCCCAGTAGGGGTCGCACCATCTCTGTATATTCTGTGAGTGTTCGGGTTATCGGTGCTCAGTAAGTTATGCCTACTAGGCTGTACGTAAGGCTCCCACTCCATGCTCTCTGAGTTATAATAAAACCACACTCTTTGGAGATAATGTGTGATTCTGGATGGTTTGAGGTCGACCTGCTCCATCAGCTAACATCATCAGCTGTGATTTCCAAACTTAAGAGACACTTTTCGGTCCATGGCACGCCACACATTCTCATCTCTGACAATGCCAGACAATATACCAGTCAGCATTTCAAGAACTTTGCCAAACAATGGGATTTAATTCACACTACCAGCAGTCCTGAATTCCCACAATCCAACGGGCTCGCAGAGAGAGCAGTGCGCAGTGCCAAAGAGGTGATGGAGAAGTTTCACAGAGACGGGTCAGATGTCTTCCTCAGCATCCTGAATCTCAGAAATATCCCCCGGGATTCAACACTGGGCTCCCCGGCAGAGCGCCTGATGTCGCGTCAAACGCGCACAGCCGTTCCTGTCTGCACTGAACTGCTGCAACCAACACCTAAAAGCAGCCAGCAAGTCAGAGCCCAGCTCCTCAACAAAAGGATCACTTTGAAACACCAGCATGACAAGTCAAGTCATCCACTGCAGCCTTTAACAGAGGGGTGGTCCGCATGCAAACACCCAAAGGATAGGAATTGTGAAGGAGAGGAGCAAGGAGCCTCGCTCATACGTCATCCAGTCAAACGGGAGGACATACAGGAGGAATCAACGACACATTCTTCCTGTGGCAGAGCAACCACCACAGCTCCACACAGAGGATCGAGACTCATTCACCACCAGTCATCACACTGTGAACAGTGTTCCTCTCACACACACACCAGAGCCGAACATCACACAATCAGAACAAACCTCCCCCTCCCAGTTAACATGCACTACACATTTGCCCACAGACAACAGCAATACATACTACACAACACGTTCAGGTCGCATCTGCAGACCAAATCCTAAATAAATGTAATGAAAAAAAAAAAAATGAAAAAATTACTTTGTACAATGTGTTCATGTATGGTTAGGATGAGTAATTGTTTGACTAAGTAATCATAATTCATTGTGCATGTCATTGTGCATGCATTGTGCACGTGCATGTGCATGTGCAGGTTAAGAACTCATTGTGATCTCATGGTTGAGATACATTTGTCCATATTTAATATTGGATTGTTTCCAGTTCACCTAAGTGCAGCTAAGGTTATTGCTAAAAGCTAAAGTCATATAGAAATGTTTACAGTGCTTTCATTAATCCAGTGCTCCTTCATTTATGTTTGGGATGTGAGTTTAAGGAAAGGGATGTAGATCATTGATGATGTTCCCGTTGTGCCCAGTAGGGGTCGCACCATCTCTGTATATTCTGTGAGTGTTCGGGTTATCGGTGCTCAGTTAGTTATGCCTGCTAGGCTGTACGTAAGGCTCCCACTCCATGCTCTCTGAGTTATAATAAAACCACACTCTTTGGAGATAATGTGTGATCATTGAACTCACACACATACACACGAAAGCATCTACACTACTGTTTCTGTGTCACAAAAAGCCTATTTAAGATTTTAGTGATTTAACATGAGATATAATTCTTTTTTGGGTTTATCTAACATCCAATTTGGAGTTTAAAGCTATTAATGGTTCCTGTGAAAATCGGTTTAGTGACTGGAAAAGTAAAGGTTTATATTTTAATTTAACGTTATGTCTAACTATCGTACTAGATCGCTGTCTTTATAACGTTACTTTTTGACCGACTTCTTTGCTCGTCTTTTTTCCCTATCGTATATAAACTGATTATACGTGGCTATAATGATTATTAATGTGTATTAAACTAACATGTAAGCAATATTTTTATGAAGGGACAACTGAGGAAACCTGGGCGCTCATTGAGTGGCGGGCGGCAAATGAATGCCTCTTCACAGGCGTGAGGAATTCCAGTAGGACTGGGTGGGAGTGAGTATTAATCTGAGTGCTTGTATCTATTGCTTGTATGTCTGGCCAGATTTGGGCAGTCTCCATCCTTAATGATGAAAATCTTCTTAATGTTTCACTCTGTTGATGTTTTTGCCTAGGGACTTTGTTGCCACTTCTGGTCTTCCTGTTTCAGCCAAACAGGCCAAGAAGAGATGGAACAATTTGAAAGCCAAATACAAGGTAATCTGCCTGCCGGTTCCCAGTTTCCTCTGCTTGTAGTTTAGACTGAGAGATATTTTTTAAATAAATACTTAGCTTTAGTTTGACCGGCCATATATGGAACCTAACACAGACGACAACACAGATGCCGAGGCCCTTGAAATACTTCATCAGTAAAAAACAATCAGTTTCACAGTGTAGTAATTACACCCTATTTTCAGGAGCTTAGGGACCCACCGACAGGAAAAGGGGTAGAGGCTGGAGGTGTGACTGCTGCCACTTGGCAGTGGTATAGTGAGATGGATGCTGCACTCCAGGGGCAGCATTCAATTAGTCCGCCCTAGTGGCAGCAAATCTCACTGCCACTACAGGTGGTGCAGTCAGCACAGACCCGGCTGCAGAAAAAAATTTAAGGGGGGGCATTACATTTTTTCAGGGGGGCAAACTTTTTCAACCTACATTTTATATGCTTCAGGCTGAACAATGGCTCTGTGACCACTTCTACCGTGCGGAGAAATCATTTTCCTCTTACTAAAAAGGGGCAGTTCATCCCAAAATCTAAAAAACAAACAAACAAAATAGTGTAGTGCTGTGTCCATTTATTCAACTCAAGCAATCAAGAAGACCAGCAATAAGGGTTGTGGCATGTAGATAGCACCATACAGCTTCACTTCTACTGGAAACAGAAGCACTGATGTTAACAGTAACACTGGAGTAAACATTCATGCTATGAGAGGTAGCTACAGCAGCTAGGGAGCACAAGGAGCAGAACAAAGCAGTGTTACCCTTCTGCCTACAAGTAACCTAAGTTTGTGTATGTGTGTGTGTGTGTAAATGTGTGTGTGAAGGAGAGAGAGACACAAAGGTTTAACCACTTTTAGGCCCCGTACACACGAAGCAAAACAAACTTTTTTTCTCCGTTTTGCCTTGGCGTCGTTTCAAGAAAATCTGCGTCCAGACGAATCCACTGAAAACGACTCAGTGTGCTGTAGTACATATTCCAGGCCCTTATGTGGCGCTGTTTCTGCTACAAAAATGCAGAAGAAGAGACGGAGCGTGACCGGATGTTTGCCGTTGCTATGGCAACACGTGAGAGTTACGGCTAATCTCCGCCCGACCACCCGATCAATAAACACCCATAAGATGACAATTTGGCCCATATAAATAAAACCAGCCAGGAGAGAGTTGCAGTAGTCAAGGTGGGAGATGACCAGTGCTTGGACCAGGAGTGGATGAAGAGATCTTCAAGGCCCTTCAACCAGATTTTCCCTCCATCTGGCTACAGCCAGCAAACGATCTGTGTGTTGTTGATCCAATGCAGCATACAGTACAACTCTCAGCCGCTGGTCGCTGAAGCGTTGGCATTCTGCATAAACCTGAAAAACACAAAGTGACCTCACTCAGCATCAAAATCATCCCATTAATAATATCTACTACATTCCATAGGTCAACATACATATATAACTTCATAACAACCATATATATATATATATATATATATATATATATATATATATATATATATATATATATTGTTGGGGATGTAGCAGGGGCAGATTTGGTTATCAACAGTTAATTATTAATATCAATATGATTATCGGTATTAATAATTATATTTAATATATTATCATGATATAATCATGAATAAATGGGGCACCACCCTGGGATCAGGGAAAAGATAACCTAAAACTGTTTTCAGTCTCAATATAAAAGGTTTATACTCACATGCCAATCATCGTGATCATTGGCATAGAAGTATAAGAACAATCTAACAATTGAAAAGGCGTGGAATTCAAGCACTAGCCTTCACAACCTGCTGTTATCCAGTGACATATACACAACAAGCACAAGAGAACGCTAGTTATAATATAATAAGATTTATTAAAATCAGTTATAATGATCACAATCAATAACACTGCAATTAACAAAGCCTTATTACCTAACTACCTAACACACAAAATTAAGCTAAACAGAAGGAGAGACACACGTGGAGTGTGTGTGTGTGTGCGTGTGTGTCGAGGGAGAGAGAGAGAGAGCGAGAAAGAGAGAGAGGGAGAGATGACCGGGTGCGGCCACCAGATGGAGCTATTCCTCACAGCGTTCAGGGGCGGAGCCACTGACGTCCGATGGGGTAGCGAGAGAGGGAGAGAGAGCTATGGCCGGGCGCGACCACCAGATGGAGCTATTCCTCACAGCGTTCAGGGGCGGAGCCACTGACGTCAGATGGAGTAGCGAGAGGGAGAGCGAGAGAGAGAGCGAGAGATGGCCGGATGCAGCCACCAGATGTAGCTATGTCCTTAGCGTCCGCCGGGAACAGCTGGCGTAGGACACGTGTGTGCGGCGTATATGTGTGTGTGTGTGTTAGCGGGACACAAACAAAGAGAGAGAGAATGCGCGAGCGATATTCTGAGGCTCAGAAGGCGTGCAGCTATCACACGGGCGCGCGTGAATGAACTGGCGTTTATTCCGCGAGACCGGTCTTTTAACTGATAGTAGAGGCTTTCTGAGCTCGCGAACACTATTACAGAAATCAACCCAGCTGCGTGGGTACACGATCAAAATATTTTTTATTTATTTATATATATATATATATATATATATAAATAAATAAAAAATATTTTTTGTGCAGTCATTAATGTATAAATCCCGAAATAGGCCTATATTTGTGAATCCTTCTGTGTGCATTTATTAATATGGACACTGATCTGACGTGTCTTAAGCTAACTCCGTACACGGAACAGCGTATTTCCATCACTCAACCCACTATCTCCGTTGTGCAGCATTTCTCACAGCTACAGGTCTAACGTTGCTACTCAAACGTCGGTCTCGTTAACGTTAAATACAATGGTGTAAGGAGTCAGCACAGTAATTGCTAGCTAGAAACTTCTGACAACACGTTAGACATAAGTCGTTTGGCACAATTTCAAATAAACGTGAGTTTGTGGTCAACAAAGTAAGTTTAGTCACACAGAGTAATCACTTCAATACGTATTGTACACTTACCGTTTATGAGCGAGTGTCTCTGGCGGAGTCCAGTCTGCAACACCAGTCGGAGACGGAGTCCAGCGGTGAAATGTCAGCAGCCCTTAACGATCGAGTTCTGCTGGCTCTGATTGGCTGGCAGGCGCATGATCAGCGCATGGGCCAAAGCCTCCTCGTTACCTATTGGTCTGCGCCTGAACTTGAATTTTAAAAGAATGCGCGCCTTTCCTTACAGAAAATAACCTACAACATGCATATTAGGCATACAATAAATGACATGAACATTTGTATATGTTTTTTTTTATATATTTGGTGAGGTACACTCAGGTTAATTTAGATAGTGTATATATGTATATGTATGTATGTATATATATAGTATGTCCACACTGTATCTATCTGTTATTTGATGTAGGATAATAAAATGCTCATCTCATCATCTCACCCTCGATATGCAGGCCACTGTCAACATGAATTCAGACAAGGATTTTGGCTTTTATAGACCATAAGCCTATAGAGCCCAATGAGGTGGATATGTGATTTGTGAAATTGAGCTGTAGGCCTAGTTAACCCAGATGTTACTTGAATTTGCTTGACTCATTTTGTTATTGTCACAAGTTAGAAAGTACGCTTGTGTAGGTATATCAGCTTGCTTGCTATGACTCACGAACCACAAATGGACTGTTGGCCATAGCTCACAAAACTCAGCTAATTATCATTAGCTGAGTTTTGAGGTGCATACCAGGTGAGGTTGTTTAATAATGTATCTGTGAGTTAAGGTTGAGTAGACTGCTGGTTGGTCTCAGGTACATAAGTAGTAACATTGAGCATGTCCTAGCTTTCACGATCCCCTCCAGCTCGTCATGCTCAGAATATCAAATGAAAGGAATGGACCAGGTGGCATTATTACCAATACCTAAACTTCTGCACCTCATGCTTAGTGTGTAGGCCATGTGGCATATGTGCTTACTTGCAGCCATAGCTGAAGGTTGTTTTAGTTTGTGTAATGTGAGGTGTATGTGGTTGAACCTCTGCCCTTCCAGCACACATTGGTTCTCCGCCACTTTTGTTTTACTTATAGGTTTTTGTTGATGTAGCCCTTGCTAAAGTAATGGGTGTATTTGCATGTTGATAACAATATAATGTACAGATTCATAATTCATGTGAAGTTCATTGTTTATTGATGTGTTTAAAAATGCATAAATATGGTTAAAATACAAAGGTTAAAAAAGTTAAAAATCTACAAGAAGTATGTGTTTAAAGTATAAGTTCATGTCATCTCATGTCGTGTCCTAAAAGAAAAAAGAGTAAGTTCATCTGAGACAGTGTTTAAGTGTAATTACGTTATTTACACAATATTATTTGTTTTAAGAGGAGCACAAAAGTCTTTGCTGTGATTGGCTTGTGCAGAGAGCAGTCTGACGTGAGGGGGAGGGACTTAGACTGTGTTGTGATTCCGGGAAGAAAGCAGGAAGAAAAAAAAGAAAAGAGGGAGAGACACGAGTTAGCCCAACCGCGTCGAAGTTTTGAGACTTTTTTAGAGGCTGAAAGTTCTTGTTTTAAGGTGAACGGACTGTTACCGGATAACACAGACTTTTGTGCCCTGTCAAGAGGATCTGCGCCCTCCGGTGTGGACGAGAACTGTCGGACGGAATCGTTACGAGCGGACTGTGAGTTTCGGCTGCGCCTGCCGGTGTTATGCCGAGTTCTGCCTGCCCGCCGAGAACTGCATGCACCTCGCGGGAGCGCGCACAGCTGAAGGGAAACTACCGTAATGATTTCTGAAGGCGTGGCTGTGTTTTAAGCGTGGGATTTCAGATAGTTATGCTAAAACAATATTTTTTAATGTGGAAAATGAATGTGGGGTGTCATCCACACTGTCAAGGTCGATCAAATAAAGTCAGCTGGTGCTGAGAAGACCATTTGATTCCTATCATTCTTTGATTTGAAGTCTCACTGAGTGTTAAGGGGTAGGCCTACATGCTTTATTCGGCAGAACTGATTGCTGCTGCTGAATAATGCATCAGTTATTATTTATGCCTCACTAACATTAAATGTATGAAATTCACACTGTTAAGCCAAAACAGCCTAAAATATGAGCTAAATAAAAAACCATGTGATTCAAAGATCTCCAGCAATAAAGTTACAGGGTGGATGCGTTATTCGGCAGTGCTGTACGTGAGCTGCCGAGAAGTGCATTCCCCTGTTTTTCCAGGCTAGAAGATTCTCGCGATTGTGTCAAACATTAAAAACACCAGCAACTGGAAAATGCTTACAACAAAATTGTGTTTGTGTTCATAATACTAATAATAATAGATTTTATTTGTAAAGCGCTTACAGGTAATACAATTTATGAGAATCCTAAACTGTTTTCAGAGGAGGCTCTTCAAAACCTACAGTTCAAAAACACACCGTGAAGACCATATTGTGAGTGATTACAAGTCAGTTACATTTTATATTTTGATCTGTAGCATACATTTTCACCACAATTATTTCAAACGAAGCTTTTTCTTATCAGTTTCTATTAGGACTCCCCTCTCTTTGCCAACAATATATATCAATCATTGTAATAGCATATAGCCTAAGTACATATGCAATGATACAATAAACTCTCTAATTGGAGCATATTTATTTGTTCAGACATAAATATGATATTATCATCGTCGTCATCAGCGTTTATAATCCTGCATCCCGTAGTAATTTCAGGTTTCAGGTTTTTCAAGGCCTGATAGTGGGTGTGCCGTAATTGCGAGAGTTGTGTCGTGAGGTCAATTGCCATTTTTGCTAATTAACCTGCCATCATTCTTGGATCATGGACCCTCAATTGCACGAGGATATTTTGCAGTATAAAGTTAACGGCAAATATAAAAGTGACCTTACAAGAGCAGAAAAGTCTGAAATTCGATGAAAAGCTTCAAGGTACCATGTTGAAGGTTAGTGCTTATCCATCTATCTATCTAGTTTTTGAGGAGCCATTTGTAAACCTTAAATTTAGCTAGCCTACATTTCTGGAAGCACGCCAAATCAAAGACGTTTTGTCGATGGATGCTTTTTTGGGGTTTCTAATCCTGCTTACTCAAACACTAATCTATTCATATTTAGTGATATAATGAAGTAATACAGAAATAATAAATACATTAATACATAGCATACAAATACAGACAGATATTAATCCATAGATAAATAGACAAACACACAATTTCTTCATTGAATAAATGAAGAAATTGTGTGTTTGCAGACAAACATGCAGTACCAAACAAAACTACAGGTGTAGTCTACACCTGTAGTTTTGTTTGGTACTGCATGTTGATAACCTGTCAATAGTAAAAATCGTGGGATGACTGAGCACAATTTCCTTGTAAACTACTGTGACTGATAACATGACCATTTCATTTGAAAATGCATTTAATTAGATTAGCAGTAGGCCTACTTAATTATTAAGGGAGCCTATGTATACGTTTGACCAAAAAATTAAAGTTTTGGCTTGTCACAAGTTGATCTTTGTATAATGTATCTTCTAGGAGGAGCACTCTATTACATCAAGGGATCTGGAGACGTCAAAACAAAAGTGGTTTGTGGTGTAGAGGAAGCCAATGCCATTTTTGTTGATTTTCATGATAGCCCAACAGGAGCTCACAGCGGCCAGAAAAAAACAAGGGATGCAATTTCCAAGCGTTTTCACGGGCCTGGAATGACCACGGATATAGACAAATGGGTAAGAATGCATCAAATTAGTCATGAAACAAATTCCTGTGTGATTTTATTTTTACTACTAAAGAGCTTTGTAGTCTGTAACATGGTCCTATATCAATGAGCTTTTGAATGACAGTTTTTCTCAGTCACTTTGGTACATTTTTCGAATCATCCTCAACATTTGCAAAACAGTAAGAGCATTTCTCAAAACAATTAGGACATGGATTACCTGCAAAAGCCAGTCTCTTGCTCAAAATCCTTAGTTCATCTCTCAAAAGTAAATATCTGTCAATGAACATGTCAGTGCTTCAGAATGACAAGTCCTTGTGTCATTGTGTTCAAACAGGTGGCAGAATGTGCAGTGTGCCAGTCAACTCAGCGGCTGATAAAACAGGAGGTTCAGTATACCCCAATAAAAGTATGATTTTTTCTCCATATTGTTAATGTAAAAAAAATGCAAGAAAAAAAAGTGATTTTCGTCTTCTGATTTAGGAGTTGAAGATGTTTTTCCAGTCATTCAAGGATTCGTTAGCTTTATTTGATAGTGAGGAGTTCCCATGCATTTAACAAAAAAAACTAACACCATGGTGTCAAGGCCATTATATACACAAGCCAATAATTTAGATCACATTAACAAAGGTGTAAGTACATAAAACTGACAGGGTAGGATGTGGTGCTGGTGGTGCAGTATTGTTTTTTTTTAAAGACAGGGGACATTATACTGATTGCATTTCATCTCTGCATGTGTGCAAAGTTTGTGATACCAGAGATGTTGATACTTACTAGCTATGTGTAATAGTAGTAGAATATAAACCCTGATAATGGCTGGTGAAACTGCCATTCAAGCCACTTGGACCAGCCTATTTAGCTTAGTAGATACAGTATAATGTAGATATGAGGCCTGTTTAAGCAGCCAAGTATCTGTTCTCTGCTTTGGCAAGAGTAGAACTCAGAGCAAAGCCAACTTAAAAGTAGAGACACAATGATGTCATATGTAAGAGGGTGCAGTAGATTTCTGACTGCACAGTCTGATACCCACTGCAGACATAATTTAAATTTAGTGCTGAGCTTCTTAATGCTCACTTAATCTTTGGGTGCATTTCACCATATGCATTGATAAATGTAGCAAACAAATGATCTTAGAGTTCCACATGGCCAATCCCTACTTTGTTTTGCACTTTCCTTAGACTATAGTTTAATGAGAGCTGCTGCAATATGACATACTATGCTGCATGTGGCTTTATTAAAACATTTTTCAAAATATGCATAGACACTTGAATGTGGCAGTTGTGTTTGTGTGCTTCACATGGATTTCATCTTATATCCATTGGCTTTCTGTGGTGTGCCATGCATTTGTTGAGGAGCTGTTCAGTGTCACAGATGTGCAAGTCTTACAGTAATCGATGTGTATAATAGCAATGACAATTTTGCTCAGCTGAGTTTTCATTATGTGGCTCCTCACATGAGCCAACTGTCACAGACTTGTTAGGGTTTGAAAATCATAATACTGCCTTGTGAAATCAAAAGACACATGAGATAATGACGTGAAACACACGCAGCTAAAATCTAATGAAATTAACCACCACTCTGTAAAATTGAGGAAGTATCTTGGATAAGTGTTAATTGTCTTCAAATGTTTTATTATGACCCTAGAGGATTTAGTAAAATTTTGTTAATACAAGTTAATACCATGTTGTTACATGGATATACACACTTTGGTTCATTTGTACCATTGTCTCATTTTACTTGTTTTGTTTTAGGTAACACAACCATTTGAGCTGATTGGAATGGACCTCATTGGTAAATTGGTGACAACAACCGCAGGCAACCAGAACGTGTGTGTAATGATCGATTATTACACAAAATGGCCACAAGCCTATCCACTGAAGACAAAACGTGCAGAGGTGGTCACAGAACAAATAATCAAATTTGTCCACCAGTTTGAGGCTCCGAAAAGGATTTTGACGGATCAGGGGAGTGAATTTGTCAATGCGGTATTGCTGGCCTTACTAATTCAACCTTTTTTATGCAGAACTACTTTTATTGTATGATAGTAATATATTTTTCAAGTGAGGTTTTTAACATTTCATGTTAGTTTCTAAAATTATATTTTTATAATTATGTGTCTAACAGATCAACAAGAGTGTGTGTGCCAAATTAGGCATCAAACGAAGCCTTTGCGCTCCCTATCACCCCCAGACCAACGGTCTAGTTGAGAGGATGAATGGAACCATCCAAAAGTAAGGAAAGCACAGCATGACTATGCTGAAATTGTCATTGACAAATTACATTGTTTTAATGTTGCAAAAAAGCCACACATAAATCTAAAATGTATACCTTTTTTAAGGGCTCTCTGCAAGCTTGTTGGGACAAAGCCTCAGACCTGGGACGAATATCTTGATGCTGTTATGTTTGGACTGCGTACCAAAAAACAGATGACCACCACATTTTCACCTTATTTTTTAATGTTTGGTCGGGAAGCACGTTACCCAGCAGAGATTCCTGAGGATTATCAGGTTTGTGAAAATGCAAAATTTAAGTTAAATGAAGTATGAGGATGCAATGTTAGTTAACTTATGGTGTAAAAAGAAAAGCACTCCCAAGATTTGTTTTATTTTTTAAATTTGATCAGAATCAGAATCTGATTTATTGGCAAAGTATGTACAGACATACAAGGAATTTGACTCCGGTTTATGCGCTCACTTGTACACACATAAGGAAGACAGCAACAAGAACTGAGCAATGACATAATACAACAGAGAACACGTACAAGTACAAACATAGATAAGTAAGGTGGAAGGTGGATTAAGGTGGTCAGTCGGTAGTGAAAATAAACAATGAGGCAGTAGTGCAATGGGATAGATAATAAATATTGGATACATATATATGTATATGTTATGTACAGCAGGGTTGCAATATCTATGGCAGTGACAGTGGGACATGAAAAATTATTTAGTGATGAGTAAGTGGGTTGATGATATAGGTAGTTATTGACAATGTATGACACAAACAGGAGTTCAGGTTGATTTTGGGGCAAAAGGCAGCACTAGTGTATTTTGAATAATGTTGACTTATCTATTTACAGCTGGACAATAGTGTTGAGGATGTGATACAGGAGGAAACAGTCTCCAAAGACATAGAACGCCTGGATGCAATTAAGAGCATTGTTCAGGAAAATGTCTCAAAGGTCCAGGATAAGACGCAGCAGAGACTAAAATCTAAAATGGACCAAACCACATTTGCAGTTGGTGACAAAGTGTGGCGCCAGAACATAAGGAGCCAACAGCGCAAAGGTGGAAAACTGGACCCAAACTTTCTTGGCCCCTTTGTCATAACATCAATGGAAGGCAAACGTGCTGATCTGCTTGCAGCTGACGGTTCAGTAAGGAAAAAGGTGAGTGTTGACCACCTCAAACCTTTCAAGGTCCAGAATCCACGGATTCCTCACAGGATTGCCTCAGGAGAAGCAGCCACAGCACCAGCCGCCACCGCTTCAGCCACCACTGCACCTACAGCTACATCCCCAGCACCTACACCCCCAGCAGCCTCAGCACCTGCAGCTGCAGCCACAGCAGCCTCAGCAGCTGCAGCCACAGCACCTGCACCTACACCCCCAGCAGCCTCAGCACCTGCAGCTGCAGCCACAGCAGCCTCAGCACCTGCAGCTGCAGCCACAGCACCTGCACCTACACCCCCAGCAGCCTCAGCACCTGCACCTGCAGCCACAGCAGCCTCAGCAGCTGCAGCCACTACAACCTCAGCACCTGCAGCTGCAGCCACAGCAGCCTCAGCAGCCACAGCAGCCTCAGCTGCAGCCACAGCAGCCTCAGCACCTGCAGCTGCAGCCACAGCAGCATCAGCACCTGTATCCAAGGCACCCAAAGTCAGGGCAACTAAAGTCAGGGCAGCAAGAGTCAGGGCACCAGCGAGCAGAGGACCTGTTGCCATGCAATCTGCAGCCTCAGCAGCTGCACCTACACCCCCAGCAGCAGCTGCAGCCACTGCAGCCACAGCACATGCACCTACACCCCCAGCAGCCTCAGCAGCTGCACCTACACCCCCAGCAGCCTCAGCAGCTGCACCTACACCCCCAGCAGCCTCAGCAGCTGCACCTACACCCCCAGCAGCCTCAGCAGCTGCAGCCACAGCAGCCTCAGCAGCTGCACCTACACCCCTAGCAGCAGCTGCAGCCACTGCAGCCACAGCAGCTGCACCTACACCCCCAGCAGCCTCAGCAGCTGCACCTACACCCCCAGCAGCCTCAGCAGCTGCAGCCACAGCAGCCTCAGCAGCTGCACCTACACCCCCAGCAGCCTCAGCAGCTGCAGCTGCAGCCACAGCAGCCTCAGCAGCCTCAGCACCTGCCACATATACGGAAACAGAAATAGATACATGTATGTTTTTGCAAATTTCATTCTTTGTCTCTAAAAACATATACTGACTATCATGTGCACTATTAATTACTTAATGTTATCAAAGAGGCTTCAGTAAATGGACAGGCATAACCAGACATCTAACAGTTTAGGGTTTGTTTGAGGTGATTATTGATGACAATTATTTAATTTCTGTGATGTATAACATAACATGGCTAAATCATTGAGCAGTATAGTAACAGATAAATTACTACTATTTAATTTTGCAGATGTGAATGAGTTGTGGGCTGGGAAACACTTGAATGTGCATGTTATTCTCACCAAAATTGGACCATACAAACTGTTCTGCTGGGACATTGCAAGGATTGCTCCCAACCAAGAGCTTGAGAGTGAGGTAATTTTGTTATTATTCTATGCTCTCAGTTCAAGTTCCATTTTTTACTTCATACTTTTTTAAACACTATATATTACTGTAACATGTTCATATATTCTGTAGCTACTTATTCCAAAACTTCACTCAATGAATCAAGTTGACGTAATATGTAACTCGAATTGACTATTTTTGTGTAACACTGTGCATCATTACACATATTTCTTCAAAATTCACCATGCTTTATTCTATGTCTTTGTTTAGGTTATCTGCATCTGTAAATCACTTTCTAGTGTTTTGAAAGATGTACACATGAAGAGTGTTTGTATGGGCGGGTTCACTGGTAGGCCAAGCAGGGCTGAAGAAGTTAAATGCACTGTAGTGCAGGACATTAGTGCTCAGTAACAGATAGTGATGTAAATATGTTGTAAATCTAAAAACCTGTTGTTGGAACAAAATATGAAATAATTAGGTGTTTTTTTTGTATCATTCACAGGTAATCAACGCTTACCTTACCTTGCTTGTGCGACGGTACAACCAAAAAAATGTTGATCAGGCTGCTGTAATTGATAGCTTCGAAATGACACGCATCTGGACAGGGAAAACCTCCAAACTCAAGGTTTGTATAGAAATCTTTTTTATGATTTGTAATTTCAAATGTACAATTTCACTGATGTAATTTTCATTAAAAATAGAGGTATAACAATGACATAAACGTTGCTATGAATGCCATGTTTCAGTCCTATTTTCAACTAAAGCAAAATACTGGTTTCTCTTATCTTGATTTTCAGATGGATCCATCGAGATACAAAAAGATAGTGGGGATTTTTAATGAGCACCACCACTGGATGTTAACGGTAGAAGTGTGACCACTGTAGCTTTTATAAGTCGTTTAATAGAGGCCACATCTGTTCTTTTATATTATCAATATTTGGGAGGCCAGTAGTTAAGGGGTCTGAGCAGTAGTAGTTTACAGTTAACCACACAGATACAGATGAATTGGTTGGACAGGTTGGGCAAGTTTGTGGCAATTGTGTGCTGGCCTACTTTCTAGGGTTGGAATGTTTCACTGTTAAAGCTTTAAAATGCAAAGCCTAAAACACGTTTCCTTCCAAAAATATGAAGGTGATTTGTCCTGAAGAAAAAAACTGTCTTTTTCTGGATCCGATGGGAGAGTCCCAGGCAAAAATGAAAAGGTGCAAGGAAAAAACAAGGTGACAAAGAATTAAAGAAAGCAATTAAAAGTGTGTGTGTGTGTGTGTGTGTGTGTGTGTGTGTGTGTGTGTGTGTGTGTTTATATGGGTTTGAAGAAAGTTAAAGTTATAAAAATCTATATATTGTTCCATAAGGGCATTCATGCGGAAAAGAGGATGCAATGTGTCAAGATGGACATGTAGCAGTCATCCACATGGACTACAGAGAGACAGCACATCATGCGGTGTCTTTGCCTTGAAAGTGAGTGTAACTGGCTATTATTATAGCCATTTTTTTAACCGTGAATTAATAAAGGTGACAAGAACATTACACATTACAACTGGTTTCAATGTACATATCCTGTGATGAGTATTTCATTTTCTTTATGAGTGCTATGTAGTTGGTCTACTTATTTGTTTTCATTTGTTTTTTTGGAGGGGTGATCAAAAAGTAATCTTAAAAATGCTTTGCTGATCATCTATTTTCATCAGTTTGCTGAGTGTATATTGGAGGGAAAGGCCACCACCTTTGACACAAGCACAAGCGCTGTAAACAGCATGAGAGTGGATATAGCCAGCACTCTCCTCCGTGAATCTGGTGTGTTTCCCTTTTGGCTTATAATTTGTATGATATTTAAGTGTCTTGATATAGTTTTGTTCTTTCAACAACAACAAAAAGTTTATACTTATTATGAATATCAAATAACACTGTTTTATGTGTTTTTACAGACACTCTCCAGGACCTCTGCCATCATTGTGGATTCAAGGACAGTGATGACCCTCAATGGGTAATTACATAAATTTGAGACATACTTTGTAGCTTACAAAATCTACATCATTATCTCTGAAACATCAGTCACTTAGGTATGTATCTCATGGGTTAGTCTGTCATTACTTGTACCAGGTTTATAACATAGTATTATAGTAATATGGTAGTAGTAATGCCCTCAGTAAAACAGAAGCAATGTCAGAATTATGAAATACATGTTGTTCATATTAAACTTTAATGTGCATTTCAAATTTTCAGATTGCCTGTGACAACTGTGGCAGGTGGTACCACCATGTCTGTGTGAAGAGTCCAGCGCTGGATGAGGACTACCTCTGCCCGCTATGCACCTAGACAGTTCTATGCAATGGGGGCTTGACAATTGTAAATAGTTTAACATTTGATTATTTATTTCCATTTTCTTATTCATTTATTCATTATCTTGTTTGCTTACTTGGGTATTTGTGTGTAATTTTATTTAAATCTAACACTTACATGTACAGTACAAGTACAGTATGTTTTATTGTCCTGGACCGTTCATCCAAAGTTCTGAAGTCCTGTTGGGTCATGCTGTTCTTTTATTTAATAAATACTGTATATGTCTCATATTCCAAATACAGTGTGAGTGCTACTATCTACTAAACTGCATTTTTGTTTTGTTTTATAACTAATAACACCTTTTGTGATTAGACGGGACCTCGGGACCCTAAGCAAGGCCGTGCCAGTGGATCTCAGACAGCATTCAGGCTCGTATGGTAAAAGCAGGTCACAGATATAGGCAGGAGCCTGACCCGAGTTTTAAGTAGTTTATTTATATTTCTGACTGGATAAAGTGTCATCATCCCAGCTGGTGAACATTTGGAGGTGTATGTGCACATAGTAAGGGCCTACTATAAAGAAATCTCCAAGTCTGTACACTGTACAGCACAGAACACTGTGTGTAATATGGGCTTCCCATAGAAAGAAATGTATGGTCTATGTTTATTTTACTGTGAATTTAAGGCTGAGCCCCACCTGAGAAAGGAGATGTATTTCTCAGCAAGTAAAAACTCTACTGCCGAATAACGCATCCACCCTTTAACTTTATTGCTGGAGATCTTTGAATCACATGGTTTGACCAGCTCATATTTTGGGCTGTTTTGGTTTAACAGTGTGAATTTCATACATGTGCTACTCTTCTAGCCTGGAAAAACAGGGGGATGCACTTCTCGGCAGCTCACATACCTGTACAGCACTGCCGAATAACACATCCACCCTGTAACTTTATTGCTGGAGATCTTTGAATCACATGGTTTTTTACCAGCTCATATTTTAGGCTGTTTTGGCTTAACAGTGTGAATATCATACATTTAATGTTAGTGAGGCATAAATAATAGCTGATGCATTATTCAGCAGCAGCAATCAGTTCTGCCGAATAAAGCATGTACCCCTTAACACTCAGTGAGACTTCAAATCAAAGAATGATAGGAATCAAATGGTCTTCTCAGCACCAGCTTACTTTATTTGATCGACCTAGACAGTGTGGATGACACCCCACATTAATTTTCCACATTAAAAAATATTGTTTTAGCATAACTATCTGAAATCCCACGCTAAAGCACAGCCACGCCTTCAGAAATCATTACGGTAACATAACACCGGCGAGCCGCCATTTCCCCCTCATCCCCCCGTTTCCCCACGGACTGTCGGGAGCGCATGGACTGTCGGGAGCGCATGGACTGTTGTAGGGAGCCGTGAGTAACTGTTGATTTGCACGTGCCTTTTATTTTGCTTTCAGAGAGCGAAGCGGCCAGTGTGTTTTGGGCCTCAACGCACACGAGCAACGAAACAGGCCTGCAACGGGGTTTTGGGGTAGCTTTTCCCAGACTGTTGTGGACGGTGGTGTGTGTGTGTGGGTTCATTGCATTATTCGCTCGCTTTATGTTTCATGATATTTGGTGTGAAGAACCAGTGATTGCCAGCATTTAAAGTGATTTAAAACGGGTATCATTTCTGTTGAATATTAATTTTATTGTCACTGAACCCAAGTGGTTATTTCACATTTTTTATTTTTCTATTTTGAACTAAAAAAGTATTTACATTTAAAGTGCTATTGTGTGTGGTTTTCATTTACTCAATTCATATTTTATTTATTAAGCATAACAAAAAAGTTTAACCCAGGCCCGCCCCATAGGTACATGAGACGGGTGTTACATTATGTAAAGTGAACACAATGTTTTTAATTTTAATATTACGAGAAAGTGATGATTTGTGATGACTGAGTAGATATTTTTTACATCAATTTGTAAGTTAAAATAATTACTAAATGTAAACTTTGTAGCAGGAAGTGCAGTGGTGCATTTCCTCCTCAGAGGTAAGGGGAGGGACAACAGAGAAATTAAGAACACCTGAGAGCTGGGGGAAGGGTGGTGTGAGTGAGACAAAGGGCTGCATGGAGGAATCAGGAGGAAGTGAGACACCACAGGAGGAGAACCCAAAGTTATCATTGGAAAAAGAAGAAAGTTAAAACAGCCAGAAGGATTAAAAGCAACCCCGGAGTGTGGGCAAAACCGAAGGATTCTTTGAACGCGGCGCTCGGAAGCTACAATCATCTGGACACTTTCAGTTAAGTGGTTTGTCTGCCTGTAGCTCTCCAGGCTTCTTCCCCCCTCAGCCATTATTTCCACCATACCCCCCCCCTGGACACAGCCAACCCTCTCATCGTTACGTTACCCCCCCACTCCATCTAACCCCTCACCCCATACACCCATGCCTACACACCTATCCATAAAGACTGAACTGAACTTTTGTGCAGAAAACCGGACTGAATTCACAACCCCCCCCCCCCCCCCCCCTGACACGCGCACACACACACACACACACACACCCTCTACCTGCTCATCTGAGTGAACTGAACAACTGAACTGATTTGAATTATAAAACCATTCACTTTTGCATTTTTTATAGTGAATGCGATTTGTGTTTATGAACTTTGGGACTTTGATTTCATTTAATGTCGCCATACAAAATGTGTTGATTTATTACGGGATGAACTGTATTATTTACTGATTTAAGTGTTTTGATTCGTTGTTGTGGGGCTGCACGGTGGTGTAGTGGGTAGCACTCTCGCCTCACAGCAAGAGGGTCCTGGGTTCGATTCCCGGGTCGGGCCCTTCTGTGTGGAGTTTGCATGTTCTCCCCGTGTAAGCGTGGGTTCTCTCCGGGTTCTCCGGCTTCCTCCCACAGTCCAAAGACATGCAAGATGGGGATAGGTTAATTGGTGACTCTAAATTGACCGTAGGTGTGAATGTGAGCGTGAATGGTTGTCTGTCTCTACATGTCGGCCCTGTGATAGACTGGCGTCCTGTCCAGGGTGTACCCTGCCTTCGCCCAATGACAGCTGGGATCGGCTCCAGCCCCCCCGCGACCCTAAATACGGGATAAGCGGTAGACAATGGATGGATGGATTCGTTGTTGTTTTGGTATCAATTAACATTTCATTTCCAGATCTTTTGGTGGCCAGTGTTTTATTTATATTTCATCTTTTGTAGCCAGGGCCTAGGCTAGCGGGACCTACAGAAAATGTTTAATTGGTATACAGATACTTTATAATTTACTTATTTCCTGTTTATGGATAAGAATGACAGGTGGCCTTGTGCTCCTGTCTGGCGCCCAACTCAACGTTTTTGTATCTGTCTTCCGCCCTACGCTACAACTTAGGCTACGTTCACACCGCAGTTACAAGTGACCTGAATCTGTTTTTTTCGCTCATATGTGACCCATATCTGATTTGCTTTTGACAATGTGAACAGCACAAGTCGCATTGAATCTGACATTTTCTAATCAGATTCAGGCCACATTTAAATGTGGTACTGAATCGGATACGTATCGGATTTTTTTGAATGCGACCGCAGTCTGAACAGCCAGGTCGCATTTAATGCGACTTTGACGTCATTCTGACCCGCGCTGCACTGTTTTGTAAATGAATGACAAATAAAGTTGATTGAAAAGCGGGCGGGAGCCAAAACACCGCCACACACTGTTTTTAGCATGAAGCCATACAGTACCACGTTACCGGTTGCCGTTGCCATGTTCGCTTCCGTAAACACCGCTGTGGTGTGATGTCATCAATGATCAACTGCGCATGCGGGTCACTTCAGGAGCGTGAGCTGTTCACACAGCAATCCGTAGACAGGCCGCATTTAAAGAGGTAATGTGAACAGCCAAACAAAAAATCGGATTTGAGCCATAAATCGGAATTGTGCATTAAGACCTGCGGTGTGAACGTAGCCTTAGTGCGCATGTTGTCCATGTTGTCCATTGAGCATAACAATATATGCCGTTTTAACATTATTTACGTTGTGTTGTTGTAAACAGTATAACAGAAATGTAGGGATTTTTTTCTACTCACAGATTTTAATTTAACCAAACAAAGGAATCTAAATTGTACTCAACCTTTAAATTTAATGTTGCTATGACAAATGTTAACTCAATTATGTGTACTAGAACATAATAACTTCTTAAAGACACATAACATTTAGACAGTTTTATGTTAAGACAGCACAACATTTTTGTGTTCAGCATAACTCTGCAACTCTAGTCATACTCCTACTGTGTTATTGTTATGTAAAGTGAACACAATGTTTCTCATTTTATTGAACAAGAAAGTGACAACTTGTCAAATTAACATAAAAAACTGAATAGATATTTTTTACACCATTTTGTAAGTTAAAACAATTACTAAATGTATACTTAGTTCACAGTTTCTATGTTGTCCATTGAGCGTATACAATATATGCCATTTTAACATTAAATATTTATTTATTTTATTTATTTATTTATTTGTTTATTTCGGGCATGTCCGTTAAATCATCATCACATATCTTTGTTCACATAGTTAAATACACATGGCCGAAAGGGAAAGCGGGAGAAGCCAAGGCTTATCTAGTCCCGCCCCCATTACCCACAGGATAAAATCGTCATCATAATCTTTTCTTATCATTGCATTTTCCACTTGACATAACTTTTCCTTTTACTTGTGACATTTGACATAACATGTTACAGCAGTAGGTGGTACAGAGAGCTGAAGTCCAGTGCATACAGATTACGTGTGTGTCTGCACACGTGTCCGTATTAGTTCATCATGAGTGAGCAGCAGTCTCATCATGTAACAAAGTCTGAAGGGGGTCCAATCGCCTCATGTCCAAGTCAGAGTATAGTGGCGCATCAACATCAGTAGAAGTTTTGGCTACGCATTTGTAGACCAGGTGTCTAATCTCTGTGTCCTTCACTGGTGTGAGAAACATTGAGCTGGGATTTCTGTCTCCATCCTTATCTATTTGTTATGACCACCGGGTTGTCCTTCTGCGTGATGTTAAACTTGAGGTAGGGAGGGTAGTTTGGTTTTTTACTTTTATTTTTAATCACGTTGTTTAGAATATGCCATAATTTTTTGTATACTTCTGCTAGTAAATTGCTGTAATATTCTTTCTAGCGTTCTGACTGGGCCGTCCTTGATTTAATGAACTGTCTGTACAGAGTATATTGTTGTAGTATATAATATTTCACCCACACATTCATTGAAGTCTTCTATTTTTGAGTTAGGTGCTCTGTAAACACAGCTTATAACTATATTTTTACCTTTCGTTACACAGATTTCAATTGTCACACAATCCAAGAAGTGATCCACAGCTTTAGACATATTTTGTACTCTTGTATACTTGGCGTTACTGTCAATGAATAGTTATATCCATCCAGGAAAAAACTCTGTGCCTTTGTCTTCATTAATCCAGTCTTTCAGTCCCTGTAAGAACCGTTGAACTTTGCTGTGCTGTAGTTATGGAGTGTTTGTGAGCCATACTTTAGTTATCGTATTTCTCCAGCTCATCCTTACTCCTGATCTGGATTACTTTGACCTCTTCTGCTGATGCTCCCTTTGTTTTTATGTAGATTCTGCAGTTTGCCGTCCAGGTGTGTTGTATCTTGCCATCCTTCCTCAGTTGACGAGCTCTTCTGGCGATGTCTGCCTTCTTTTTGGTGAGGTTCTCGTTGATGTAGACGTCCGAGCCTTTGAGCTTCCTGCCCTGCCTCAGCAGTGCAGTCTTGAATTTTCTGTTGGTGAATTTCAGCATAACAGCTCGAGTTGCAGACTCTCTCCTTCGGGGTAAGAGGTGACATACCTCGACGTTGTTGAAGTTCACCTCGATGTCTTTGCCAGTCAGGAACTCAGCCACCTGCATCTCCACAGATTTAATCTCAGATTCATCCGGCTCAGAGGCTGCATCAGCCGCAACCGCCCTTGCGTAGTTTGGAGGCCTGATTTTGAGGCCAGTCACAATCACCTCATTCAGTTTACCCTGTTGGTCCAGCTCCTCCACTCTGTTCCCCAACTCCTTTTATCAACTCGTCTTTCTCCGCAACCTCCTCCCGGAGTTGTTTGACTTCAGCCATCAACTTTTGGAGAGGTTCCATCTTTTTCTTCATGTCTTTCAGCTCCGCCATCAGCCGTTCTTCAGCTTCAGTCCTCTTGTCTTCATTCTTCACCAGCTCTTCCTTCATTGCCTCCAGGCTTCCCTTCATTGCCCCCAGGCTTTCGGTCAATAAGTCCAATTTAGAGTCAGTTTCAGCATGGTTTTTCTTCGGCGGCATTGTCACACTTTTATTTTAAGAACAAGTTATCTCGAAAACTTGTTTTTGTCTCAGCGCGCTCTCTGCGGCTGCTGCTGCTGTCGACCTTCCATAAATATTCAAGTAGTGTTGACGTAAACATTATAAAATAAATTTTGGTTTTGTTTCTACTCAAAGATTTTAAGTTAAACAAACAAAGAAATGCAAGTTGTACTCAACTTATACATTTACCGTTGCTTTAACACATCTTTACTAAATTATGTGTACTAGAAAATAATACCTTTAGAAAAGACACATAAATTTGAGGCAGCTTTATGTTAAGACAGCAAAAAAAAATGTGTTCATCATAACTCTGCAACTCGTGTTGTATTTGTGTGTTTTTGTTATGTCAAGTCAACACAATGTTTTTAGCTTTATTGAAAAGTAACAATAAACAACGTACAGAAGAGGTGATGTGCAGCAACATAATATTCATAACAAACATGGATAAAAACAACATTCAAGGATAAGTTGCTGTGTAATTACGTTCATATATATGTCAGTATTTTCGCATTAATTCAATCAGGCTACACCCAGAGAACCACCTTTCCATGCACACGCAGCAAGAACAGGAAATAATGAAAAACGATTATAATTATATCAGACAAATATATAAATAATAGCAAATCACCGCTCGATCTGCAGTCAAAGCACAAACGCCGGAGAGGATTTCCTGCTTCTTACTGATAAAAGAGAGCAGAAACAGGAGTGTTGAGGGCCTGCCAGCTGATGTAGAGGAGCGAAGTGCTCGCGTCGGGGCGTGTGGTTTCACCAGTGTTTGAAGGTCGATGGGTGCCGTTCCATTGATGGCCTTGAAGGCCAGTGCCATCGTCTTGAATTGGATGCGTGCTGCAACAGGGATCCAGTGGAGGTCACGGAGGAGGGGGGTCACATGGGAGAATTTGGGTAGATTGAAGACGCGGCGTGCTGCAGCATTCTGGATACGCTGCAATGGTCTAGTCGCCGAGGCCGGGAGTCCAGCCAGGAGAGAGTTGCAGTAGTCAAGGAGGGAGATGACCAGTGCTTGGACCAGGAGTTAAGTTGCATCCTTTGTGAGGAAAGTCCGGATCCTGCGGATATTGTAGAGGGCAAATCTGCAGGATCGGGCCACAGCAGTGATGTTGGGGGTGCAGGATAGTTGGTCATCGAGGATTAAGATTTAATAAACTCTACATGTATTACATGTGGAGAAGTGACACTATATTAGAAATAGTGAGCACCAATTAGCAAAAAATTACCATCAAGATTAAAACAATATTACTTTCACTTACCTTTCGCTAGCAGTTTTAGACAAGATTCTACGCCGCCCACTCCGGGCCCCCAAGGAACAGATGTGGCTGTGGTCGCTGGTGTGGAGCTGGAGCAGCCCAAATCAAACCGGTTACATAGAAATGCTGGCAAGCTGAACCAAATACAGCATGAGCAGCTCAAGAATCAACTGTTCCTCAACTCTGTTAACCTAAAATAAATTGTGTCCGAGAGCCAAGTCAAGCCATTTTATTTATGAATCACATTTCAAAATCAACAAATGCTGTGCGTCATATTTTATAAGTGACATAAGAACTAGTTTAGGCTTTATGCCAAGCTCCACTACTTCCTGAACTTAAACAGGCTCCTTTACTTCCTGACATTATTGGACAAACTGATTAATCCAGTTGTGTCTGACTCTGACCTCAGTAGTCACAACAAGGGTCAGACACACCTGGATTAATCAGTTGGTCCAATAATGTAAGACAGGAAGTAAAGGAGCCTGTCTAAGTTAAGGAAGTAGTGGAGCTCGGCATAACCCAACACTATTCAATTTAACCCAATTGCTGGGTTGAATAAGGACGAACCCCTTTTTTGGGTTATTTTAACCCAATGGGTTGGGTTATGCTTAATTACAATGTTGGGTTATTTTAACCCAACTATTGGGTCAAAGAAGCAATAAATTGCGCAACCCAACAGTTGGGTTAAAAATAACCCAACATTGTAGTTAGCATAATCCAATTTTTGGGTTAAATATTCAACCCAAAAGTTGGGTTGAAAAAAATAACCCAACCCATTGGGTTAAAATAACCCAAAAAAGGGGTTTGTCCTTATTCGACCCAGCAATTGGGTTAAAATTGGGTTATTTTTTAACCCAACTGTTTTTAGCCGCTCAATCTCTTTAAGTGCACTTAAAGAGATTGAGCGGCTGTTTTGTTGTTCCTTTTATACACTAATGTTGGGTAAAGGAATGTGTCTTACTTCCTGTGTTCCGCTCAACAAGTTAAGTTTTAACAGTTTGTCACAAAAGTTTTGCCTGGTGTCATCAGGTCATGTGGTCTTTGAGGTTTAAATATTCAATATAACATCGACTGTCTGTAAAAGACGTCTCACCAACTTATCAACTGAAAGATTTTTCTCCTGTGTGAATTCTCATGTGTCTCTGTAAAGTTTGACTCCGAGTAAAGGATTTCTGACAAACTGAGCAACTGAAAGGTTTTTCTCCTGTGTGACTTCTCATGTGTGTCTGTAAAGTTTGACTCCGAGTAAAGGATTTCTGACAAACTGAGCAACTGAAAGGTTTTTCTCCTGTGTGACTTCTCATGTGTGTCTGTAAATTTGGATTCTGATTAAAAGATTTCTGACAAACTGAGCAACTGAAAGGTTTTTCTCCTGTGTGAATTCTCATGTGTAACTGTAAATTGTCATTCCGTGGAAAATATTTTTTACAAACTGAGCAGCTGTAAGGTTTGTCTCCTGCATGAGTTCTCATGTGTTTCTTCAACTCGCCACTAAGATGAAATGATTTCCTACACTTAGAGCATCTCAATGGTTTCTCACCACGACTACACCTAAACACACTGTCAGGGACTTCATCATTCTTGAAATCCTTTAGACCTGACTGAGTTTCTCTGGTCTCCTGCCAATCAGCACTGTCATCCGTCTCAGGATCAGAAAAGTCTCCCGTCTTGTCTTCAGAATCTGGTTGTAAATATGAGTTCCTGGCTGGTTCTGGTCCTCCACAGTCCTCTTCATCAGCTTCTGTTTCCATGTGTTCAGTTGAGCTGCTGGCTGCAGGTGAAGGTAGCTCTGACGACTGAGGCTTCTCTTCATCTTCTTCACTCTTTACAGGGACAAGAGTCAATGGGAACTTAATATCAGCCTTCTCCAGTCCTTGAAGCTGCTCTCCCTCCTGACTGGTCCGGACTTCCTCCAGTTCCTCTTTAATGTGTGGTGGTTGCGGGTCCTCCTGGTCCAGACTGGAGCTCCAGTCCTGCTGCTCAATGGGAACCTCATCTTTCCTCACCAACAGCTGCTGAACATCTGTGGAGAATAATGAAATACATACAGGTCTTAAAACCTGTCATCCACTGTCAACACTTGAACTACTGGGACCACTAGTTTCACATGTTTGGATGTGAGACAAACTGTCCCTCCCCCCATGGCAAAAGCATACCCCCCCCCCCCCCTTCTGGATAGTAGACCACCTCCAGTTGTTTATAGTCCACGAGTACCAACCACTCGTCAAACGTGTGAAATATTCAGTTCTACACAGTTTAAACACCACTCATGTCACCCTGAACTTCCACAATGACTTTGATTCTAATAGCTTCGTTGTTCTGGACTATACAAGTGTTAGCTGTGATTTAATAGCAATAACCAGATCAAAATCATGCTGAAATAACTCCATAATGATGGTGATCAATACAAACTGAAGTTATGCTTTCTTGGGTGTGTCTGCAAGAGAACAAGCTTACAACTTTTAAAATGCTTGTTTTCTGAATGGAGTCTGGTAGATGAGTTAAGATCGATCGGGTGAAGGCTATTACAGGACGTTCAGTATGATATAAGACCTTCTATAGGTTCACCCGGTGTCCACAGAAGCCGGTATTGTCTACAACTCACACAACTTTTACCTGTTGAAACACTTGACGTCATGTAGACGCTGAGAAACCCGGATGTGTTGATGAACGAACCTGCTCTGTGTATCCGGACTTCCGGGAGGAAAACAGCGTCTAAGAGTCTCCGCTGTCGCTCGTTCTCCTCTTTAGAACGAGAAAGTTCCTCCTCGTACTCTGCTATCGTTCCTTCAAACAGCCCAAATATCTCTTCAGCAGCCGCAGCCAGTCGCTGCTCCACCAACGCTCTCAGCACTTGGACTTTACTCATTTTCTCCGCAAACTCCGTTAAAAACCGTCTCCAGCTAGCATGCTTCCTATGCTACCGGGAGACGAGTCAGAGGTCAAACCTTCAGAATAAAAGGTGAAGAGTACAAAGTCCATCCAGACTGGTTTATCCAGACACACAGAGACTCTGATGGATAAGTACTGGTGAAGCTAACAGACACTTTCTCAACACCACGAAGACGCGCTGCTGGTTCTAATAACGCCGTGCGCCATGTTGCTAAAAGACAAATTCATCCGGGTTCTCTGGAACTTCTTCATAGAGAATATTAGCGGGAAGCAAACAACGAATCGTCGCATTACCGCCACCAGGGGGGTATTCCATCAAAGTCGCTAAAAAAAATCGGGACTATGGTGTAATCTTGAAGCTTGAATGAACGGCAACTCCAGACCAAACCCCAACCCGTTCCATCAAACGAGATCAGCTGGCTCCACTTGACGCTAATTCCAGCCTCACCTGTTAAGCCTCACACTGAGCGCCTTCCCGCGGAATATAAAAAGACCCAACAAGTCGAGTGCTGAAAGTGTTGCAAAATGGCTCAGAATGCCACCAAACCACGGGCAGAGAGTTTCACTGCTGCTGAACAAACTCTCCTGATGGAACTATATGATGATTACCGGGAGATAATAACGAAAAAAGGTAACACCGTTCCAATAAACAAAGCCAGAGAGGCCGCATGGAAGACAATTGCCGACAGGCTGAATGCGTAAGTGATGTTTCATCCATTCATTATTTCAGACGATAACCGTCTCAATGTTAATTGTTATGTTCAACATAAAAGATAATTGTAATTTCGGCTGTACATTTTTTTTTTTTATATTTATTTATTTTTATTTGAAAGGGACAATACACATTAATGAACATCAGTATGTGAATACAAATGTAAATGTGTCGGAGTTAGCAAGACTGCTAATTTACATCCGCAGTCCCTTGGCAGGTAAAAAATACACAGCAACAGTTAAACAGTAATTCACATCATATACACATTCATACGTAGACATAAAGTGCAGTAATGTCAGCGTGAGTTCTATAAAGTGCCGGGTATAAAGTGTCAGTGCAAGTTTACATAGATAGAGTGCATGGATAAATGGATGGATCCAAATGCGATGGCCCTCTCCATTCTATCACACATACATACAAAGACAAATAAAAGCTAATCAGTAGCATGCAGATAAAACATTAAAGGTGATTACACGTTTGGTTGGCTCTAAGCCATACCTTCAGGTGGCTCTTAAAAGTAGTCAAGGTAGGGCATTCCTTTACGGGTAAGGGTAGTGTGTTCCAGATTGCAGTTCCTTTCGTAGACAGGGCATTTTGACTGAAAGAGGTTTTCCTGTATGGAACCACACAGTCCCTATTAGTAATAGATCTGGTGGTCCTTGTTTGTTTAAATGCAATAAACTCTTTAAGTGGAGATGGCGCCAGGCCATGAAGTACTTTATATATTAAGCATACAGAGGAGAACTTACAAAGATTAGGAAAACTCAGCAAATTATATTTCACTAGAATGTTACAATGATGGTAAGAAAACGTTTTTTTGTCTAAGATTTTGAGTGCTTTTTTATACAGAAGCTCAATTGGTTTCACGATAGTAGAGCCGGTCATGGACCAGCTAGTAATACAGTAGCTTAAATGAGAAATAATCATAGAATGCAGAAACATCAGAGCAGCTGCTTCTGACAACGATCCTCTGATTTGCTTAAAGTTGTAAAGGTGATATTTAATTTTTTTTGATAACATTTTAACATGATTTTTAAAAGAAAGTTTAGAGTCTATAATCACACCTAAATATTTAAATTCATTAACAACTTCCAACTCGTCAGCACCCAAATAAACACCTGATCGAGAAGGCATGGAAGAAGCAGATTGCTTCGACAGAAATAGACAAACAGTTTTTTTTGCATTCAAAATAAGACACGAACTTGTAAGCCATGTTTGTATGTGTGTGAGTGCTGTAGAAAGCACCCGTGCTGCCTCCTTAGGATTTTTAGCTTTAGTAAAAATTACCGCATCATCAGCGTAAAGCTGAACATCCACATCTAAACAAAAATCGGGTAAATCATTAATATACAATGTGAATAAAATGGGCCCCAATATGGACCCTTGGGGGACCCCTACTGGACAACCCATAAAAGAGGAGCTGGCACCGGCCACCACAGTTCGTTGTTCTCTATGTGACAAGTATGAGTCAAACCATTTAATAGATTGAAAAGAAAAATTAAAATGAGACAGTTTGGATAAAAGTACCTTATGATTGACGGTATCAAACGCTCTTTTTAAATCTAAAAATACAGCACCAACCCATCCATGAGCATCCAAATAACACTTAGTTCTCTCCATGAACATGGTCAATGCGGTCTCGGTGGAATGGTAAGGTCGAAACCCAAACTGCATGGGATGTAGAGGAGTATGGCTATTGCCAAGGAAATCAATTACTTGTTTGGCGACCCACTTTTCGATTACTTTAGAGACTACAGGCACAATACTAATAGGTCTGTAATTATTTAAATCAAACTTGTCGCCAGCTTTAAATACTGGAGTAACTGAGGCCATTTTCCATGCCTTAGGTACAGTTGAGTTTTTGATCGATAAATTAACCAGATGCACAAGTGGGGGAGCTAGGGCCTCCTTATGTGATTTCAAGAAACTTGTGTCGAGCCCGTGTATGTCCTTGGCTTTAGAGTTGTTCAAATTACTTATGATATCAATAACTTCTGATTTTGTGATTTCTTGAATATTAAATTTAGGCTCGATGTTGTCAGACAAGTTAGAAACCTGCTGCTCAGAGACTTCGAGAGGTGTGAACTGTTTCACCATTTCCTCTATTGAGTTTATGAAAAAATAATTAAATTCCTGAGCCAGGATACCAGGGTTTCTCACCAGCTTATTGTCGATTTTTAATTCCAGACCTTTAGATTCCTGCTTTGGTTGTTTTCCTGTTAATTTATTTATATTCTGCCATATTTTTTTACTGTTACCTCTAGCGTTCTCGATAATTTGAATAAAAAAATCAGCTTTGGCCTTACGTAATTCTGATGTCACCTTGTTTCTAGCAACTATAAAATTCAGTCGGTCTGTGTTAAGCCCAGACTTAATAGATTTTCTGAGGAGCTGATCCCTATGCTTCATCAGTTTTAGACAGGTAGAGTTGAGCCAGGGGAGGGAGGTGGACTTCTTTTACCCCTGACGCCCTCTCCTGGAGAATGAGAGGATGATCTCTTTGACTTTAGATAAAAATAAATCACTGCCAATATCTGCATCATCACATCCCAGATGGCCAGACCAGTCAACATCTTTTAAATCTCCATCCACATTTTCTAATTGATTATTGGGGATAATCATGTTAATAGATCGATTGGTTAAAGTATGATACAGATTTTTTGAGCATTTTACTTTTCTTGAGAAAAAGATTGCGTTATGGTCCGAGAGTCCTGTTAACAGGTTATGGGTGTTTGTGATTCTTTCCGGTTTATTAGTAAAGACTAAATCAATCCTGGATTGTGTACGATGTGTAATTCTAGTGGGTTGCTCTATAATCTGAGTGAAATTAAAATAGTCAGTTATATGTTTAAGGTGTTTTCTATCTATTTTGTTATCCCAATTGACATTAAAGTCACCAAAAAGGATGATTTCTTTTTTATGATTACATAAGGTAAGGAGTGCCTTGAGCTGGTCATAAAAATCTATGTTAGCCGTGGGTTTGCGATAGATGCAGATGACAGTAAGCGACATCTCTCTTGAAAGAGAAATATTTACACCAATACATTCAAGTGTGATGTTACTGGGCCATGTAATCTGATTACATTTCAAGTTGTTCTTTACATACAGGAGAACCCCCCCGCCCCTACCCTGTCCCCTATCTTTCCTATACGTATTGTAGTCAGGTAGTGACACAGCAGCTTCAGGGGAAGAGCTGGTGAGCCACGTTTCTGATAGGCACATAAAATCAACATTAGAATTACATAGTAAATGTTCAATCTGTTCACGTTTTGGGACCAAGCTACGAACATTTAAATGACCCCCAAACAATCCCCCCTTTTTATACTCTGGATCCCAGATAGTCCTAGCCTGATTAAGTGTCCTGAAGAATTTAAGTCGTTTATGTTTTTTGAGTACTGGGTTGCGAGTCTTACGTGGGAGCTGTCCTCTTGTTCTGACCGTTGTAATGTTGACCTCTTGCTGCGTTACGGGTGCCCAGCTCGATCCCGCTGGGTGACCCGCTGTCGAGCTGACCATGGCTGGCTGTGACTTCTCCTCGCTGGTCACTGATTCAGGTGGTGGTGGGTGGCCGTCAGGCTTCCACTACTGCTTCGCCAGCCACTGGATGTAGCCGGCCGCTGGTGTCTCCTCCTCGCTGGTGTTAGCCGAGGGTAGCGTCACCGTGGTGGAAACAATGCCAGGTGGTAGATGGTGGCCATCGGGCTTCCGCTGCTGCATCGCCGACAGCTGGATGTAGCCGGCCGCTGGTGTCTCCTCCTCGCTGGTGTTAGACGCTCGCGCCACCGTGGTGGGGACGATGCCAGATGGTGGTGGATGGCCATCAGGCTTCCACTGCTGCAACACCGGCCGCTGGCTGATCCCTGCAGCCGGTGCAGTGTTGCTGGCGGAGAGCATCGTCTCCGTCACTCCGATGGCAGCCGGGGGCAGGCCCGCCGTGGCGACAACGCCAGCCGGGAACGGCTGTGACGGCAATAGGCATTCAGGTTCGTGGTCCGTTACATCAGCATGGTCTGTTAACGCAGTGGTGAACAGATACGGCGTCTCCTCCCCCGTGGTTGGTACGGTCAGGCGGCGACTAGAAACCCAGCTCCGTGACGCGAGCCCTCGGCCCATCAGCTCCGTAGAATGAAACGCTGCTCCTCGCTGTGCCAGCCAGGGCAGCTGGGTGGGGTAAGCTACAAAAAGCGGCCCACCTGCTGGAAACGCCGTGGTGATGGTTGGAGTTAGGTGGGAGATGTTAGCCCCAGGGAACCAGGGCCATATGAAAAATGACCAGGGCTGGTGGATGGTCGCTGTTGCCGGCAGCAACGGCATCGACAGCGGCTGCGTCAGCCAGTGGGAATGCGCCAGCTGAGGTTGTAGCGGAGCTAAATTTGCCTGGGAGTTAATGTCCGATGAATGTGGGCCAGGGTTAATCTCCACGTCCCCTGCCAGTAGTACCATAAAGGCCAGGTGTAAAAGGCTCACAGTCTTACTTGTTGGGTTGGTGTTTCCGTGTTTCGTGGAGGTCACGCCGGCTTGCCCATTGTTTAGAAAGGCTGTGTAGGCCTACAGGAGACGCTGACTTTGGTCGGATGGGGAGCAGGCAGTGTTTTCGATGGGTAGACGCTGCCGTATGGTTAATAAAAGCAGACATATAATAAAAACGGCATTGGGTATCCATCTAAAGGATGGAGCGTCTATTTTGCAGACTTTAGCCGGATAAAGCAACTCATGCGAGGCACCTGCCGCACCGCACGTGAGCTGAGCGGCCATCTTCCTCTGATAGACTGGTTATCTGTCTGTCTCTACATGTCAGCCCTGTGAAAATTAAAGAAATTCACTACACGACAAGTTGTAGGCTACAGATAGTGATTTAATCACATTTATAATCTGAGTTGAAGTGGCCATAATCAAATTGTTTTATACGCAAAACATTTATCACACAATTGCTCATGTATTATCTCATTTACCTCATTCCCCCTATTCAACAGAGGAGCCATGTTTAAATGTTTGCAGGGGTTAATTGATTCTCTTGCTGCATAAAAAGGAGCTAATTCCTTCATTTTACCCTTATGTCTGTGCAGTAGGATGAGGAACAAACTAAAACTCGGCATTCACTGTGTCTTTAATTAACCTCTTTTTACTGTCCAAACAGAAGCAACCTCGGAGGCCAGAAACGCACCTGGCAACAGGTCAAAATAAAATATAAAAACATCCTTACAAATGGTCAGTGATGCATAACAATTTTAATAATGTGAAATGTATAAATATGAGTGTAAAGCTGTGACTATGTTCCTTGCAGCAACCAAGAAAAAAGCTCAACTGGGAGCCACTGGTGGGGGCCCACCACCTGAGGAGTTGACACAGGCCGAATCCCTAGCCCTCAGCTCCAACAAGGGCCCCAAAATTGATGGGATTCAGGGGGGGAGTGCTTCCTCTCCTATTGATCCAGAGATACGGGCCGCATTTGTTGAAGGTACTGCACTGTCAACCACTGTCCCTCCGCTGCATGGCGACAGCCCCTCAGTTGATTTAGCTGACTGTTAACATGTTTGTTCTATTAGTAACGGAGGGACAAATCACTTTATCGGAACCCCCGGAAGTTGCAGCACGGCCCTCAGGAGACCCTGTAAGTCCCAACCTGTAACTGAAATGCTGTCTAGCCTCCTAACTGATGTTCCTCCATTTCCAGGGTGAAGGACCTAGTCATCACTATCACCAGGACAGAGATGAAGAGGAGACTCTTTCTGTAGAAGACACTGTACTCCAAGATGTAAGTCTGAATGTTAAATATTATTCATCTTGTTTTTCATTGTCAAAATTAATAAATCAAACCCTGCTGCAGCAGACTACCCCATCCTCAACCGGAAGGAGTGAAGTGAGGTACCATTCTTTTCTTTTTCCCGTTTTCAAAATCACCATTAGCTGCATTTTGGCTGCACTCTGACACATTTTCTGATCATAGGATGTGAAGGTGCTCTACAAAAGGTACCTGAAGCTGCAGATCCAGCATAAACAACTGCAGATAAAAAAATTAAAACTTGAAATCAACAAGATGGAAAAGGATGTAAGTATGAATCCAGGCAGAGAGAATAAGGTCATTGTTTTTACAGTATTTCATTCTGTAGCATTCTGTCTCCCCAGCTTGGTGACTCAGGACAATAAATATTCAAAAGCCATTTGGTCTTGTTATTCCGTCTTGTTTCAGTGAGGGTCTAAGGGTAGAGGATGTCATGTTGCTATGTGAAGCCCTTTGTGACGCACAGTTTGTGAAAATGGGCCATACAATGTGGGGTGGGGGAATAAAGTGGCTAGGCTCAATAAATGGACATGACAAGGAATTTAACAAAATAGGGGGGTTGGGTTCAAGAGAAATAGGTGTCCCTGTACAGATTCCTCAGGATCCTCCCATCTCTGGGTTCCTGTACAGGGGCAGGCTCTTCCCATCTGTCTTCGGGTAGAAGCTGTGGAAGCCTCTCCCTCCGGATGGTGGCTATGTTGTGGAGTACTGCGCACGCAACCACTATGTCGCAGGCCCGGTCAGGAGCCCGCCTTAGATATTTTAAGCACTGGAACCTGCAGAAATAGGAACAAGAAGACATGTTAAAATAAAATTCCGCATTAAAGGTTGATCAAAGCAGTCTCTAACCTGGACTTGAGCAGGCCAAAAACCATCTCAATTCGTGCCCTGGTGGCGCTGAGGGCATTATTAAAGGCTGCCTCAGCTGCAGCCCTTGGCTCAGGATATGGGGTTAAAAGGTATGGGAGGCAGGGATAACCCCTGTCCCCGAGAAGGACCCCCTCAAACCCCCCTGCAAGGTGAGAAAACAGTGGCTATGAATTACATGATTCATTCATTCATCTTGGCAGACCCTCATCCATACTGGTGTTGAGACATGATGAAGGTTGTCTTACCTTGTGCAAGCCTTTGTGCCAGACGGCTTTCCCTTAGTATCCTAGCATCATGGACACGGCCAGGCCATTTGGCCTCGATGTTTGTGATGAGCAACTCAGAATCACAGATCATCTGTCAGCATGCAGGGTGACATCAGTGACACTGGACACTAGCAGTGGGACATGTACAGTAGCTCCATGGGCTATGTACCTGCACATTCAGGCTGTGGTTATTCCTTCGATCCACAAAGTCCCTTTCCACAGGTCCAGGTGGGGCCTGGATCTGGATATGTGTGCAGTCAATGCAGCCAAGGACATTGGGAAAGCCTATGTAAAAGGATAAAAGTGCAATATGTCAACCTGTGGAACATTTAACTTCACATTGCATGCATTTAAATGTCACATACCTGCTATTGCATAAAATCCCTCTTTGATCCTTTGTATCCCATGATGGCTTGGGAAGGTGATGAAGATATTGAGGAACTCTTTAAGGGCAAGACAGACTGCTCTTACCTGTAATAAAGGTTTTTTTTTGTTATGTATATGTATTAATTCATATCCATGTCATGTGATCATCTTGCAACCTATGTATGATGTTTGGTGATGTAAGAAATAATCCAACTGATCTAAGTTTTTATTTATTTATTTATTTTAGTAGGCCTACCTCTCTGCAAACAGTTGACTTACTTAGTCCCTCAGCATCTCCAACACTATACAGAAATGTACCACTGGCAAAGAACCGGAGTGCAATACATACAGATTGCACAGGGGTCAGTGATTGGCTGCGGCGAGTGACCTTCCTTATGTGTGCCTCCAGCAAAGTGCATAAATACACTATGCTTTGCCGGCTGAATCGATACCTCTCCCACAGGAAAGAATCACTTTGTTCCAGTGGGTTAGTCCTCTCCTGGAAGACCCTCGGGGCTGGTGGTCGCCTGAAGAAGGCCCTTTGAATTATTTGTGCCCCTTCATCAATTGGCTCCTCATCCTCAATGAATGGACATGCCATGTTCTCTTAGTCTTTGTCTCTGCTGAATGTGTGTCCCCCTGCCTGTCTTGACTGCTCTGCTTAATAGTCTCCACCTGGTGCAGTCATTTGGAGGACATTTTAGGTGACTGATGTAGGCTTCCTCTATGTGTTTTAATCATACCTTTAAATGTATTCATTGTAATTTATTTTATTTTATTTAATTCATCTTTATCTATAAGGATGAAATCAAGATAAACGAAAACAGATTGATTTTTATTTGTTACAAAATCATAATACTTACCAAATGCACTTTTTGCTTAGTTTCCAAAGTGGATGGAAAGCACGTTTTGGTTTCACAAATTATTTTATCAGTGCATTGTGTATGTAAATGCAAAACAGACATGTCTTTTGGACATTAATGGAGTTCATCTTCACCTTAATCCTGCTCCAGACCAGGTTTGGCCGGCAGCATAAGTCACCATGGTTACAAGGCTGGCATTCGTGTTAACCACTTTCATGGAACAGAATTGAGGCTCAGGTTGATGGAACAGAAAGTCAGAGCTTAGCTCCAAGTGTCCGGCTTAGCCAGAACCATGTTTCCATGGTTGCCAAGTTGGAGCTAATCTTAGCCACATTGGTGGAACTGAACTCTCACTAAAATAAGCGGGACTTGGCCATTTAAGCCAGACTTTGAGCTAAGCGAGCTTGATGGAATACCCCCCAGGTGTTCTGGAGTGTGGACCAGGATGTTTACTTACATTATGTGATAAATTAATAATAAAAATACATTTTCCAATAATATTTGTTATTATAAAACACTGAAGTAGTATTCAATAACACTTACTTCTGGGTAACCTCCAAAAAAAGCCTGCAAGCTTATGAAATATATTTTTATATGTAACAAATGTGGGTATGGTGAGGAAAGAGACAACTCAAGGAACTATTTTACAGCATTTACTTGCTCGGAGAGAAAACAAAATAAAACCCATTGGTTGAATCGTTCTTTAGATCAAACAGCCGACTTCATGATGATGCGAGTCAGTCAGAGCTGTTAAGAAGCCGACGGCAGAGTTAGAACAGAAGGAGCTGCAGGTGTGAGGGTGAACGATGATGAAACAGTGATGAAGGTGCCGTGATGATGGTAAAAAAAAACAGGTGGTGTTATGACTTGGTGGTAACTGAAGCCAGGTCCACTGAAGGGTGTTTATTAGAGGAAACCAAATGTATCTTTGTTTCAATGGTTATTTATTGACACATGGTCATTCTTCGAAGGAATTGAGGATGTACAAACTGGGAAATTATGAGAAAGGCCGAATGCCTGGTATTACCAGGATATGTTGGTGTTTCCTGGCTTATAGCTCCTCCATCTTCACTTTGCGTGTTATATTTTAGAAAATCATTTTGTCCTTCAAGATGAAGCACTGAGATCAATTCCCAGGTCACAAGCTGGGTGAGCGAGGAGACAAGGAGATGCAAAAATGGGAAGTGAGAAAGGAATTTGTCAACACAACTTGCCTTCAGCAAAGCAAAAAGGCAGTGTGAGGGGCAGAAGAAGCTACGGAAGCTTAGGAGGTCCAGAACATGGATGTGATATTAGAACATGTGTGGTACAGAAGAGGTGACGTGCAGCAACATAATATTCATAACAAACATGGATAAAAACAACATTCAAGGATAAGTTGCTGTGTAATTACGTTCATATATATGTCAGTATTTTCGCATTAATTCAATCAGGCTACACCCAGAGAACCACCTTTCCATGCACACGCAGCAAGAACAGGAAATAATGAAAAACGATTATAATTATATCAGACAAATATATAAATAATAGCAAATCACCGCTCGATCTGCAGTCAAAGCACAAACGCCGGAGAGGATTTCCTGCTTCTTACTGATAAAAGAGAGCAGAAACAGGAGTGTTGAGGGCCGGCCAGCTGATGTAGAGGAGCGAAGTGCTCGCGTCGGGGCGTGTGGTTTCACCAGTGTTTGAAGGTCGATGGGTGCCGTTCCATTGATGGCCTTGAAGGCCAGTGCCATCGTCTTGAATTGGATGCGTGCTGCAACAGGGATCCAGTGGAGGTCACGGAGGAGGGGGGTCACATGGGAGAATTTGGGTAGATTGAAGACGCGGCGTGCTGCAGCATTGTATTGTGAATACAGCATGAGCAGCTCAAGAATCAACTGTTCCTCAACTCTGTTAACCTAAAATAAAGAGAGCCAAGTCAAGAGAGCCAAGTCAAGCCATTTTATTTATGAATCACATTTCAAAATCAACAAATGCTGTGCGTCATATTTTATAAGTGACATAAGCAGCTTTTAGATAATACCAAACAGTAATCAATATACATGTAATATCGAAATAGAACAGTGCCAAGGAAATCAGAACAAAGATATTTAAATGGTTAAATTGGTTGTGTGGCTTCATCTCAGCCGATTAGTTCTAGAGTCTTACTTACAGTTTCAAGCTTGATCAGTTTTACACCAAACTCCCAGTACTTCAATCCTGCTGGGGGGAAATTAACCCAACAAACATCCCTGCAGCTTCACCTGTTTCTGCTGCTCCGTCTAATACTCTTGTGTTTTTGGCCAAAAGACATATCATTGTGAATTTTGCATCGCAAAAGATAGAACTAAAAGTTTCTCCCGCCTCCAGTCCTGTTGCTCAAACAGAAAAAATGTTGGGTTATTTTGGTAACCCAATTTATGGGTTGTTAGTGTTAGGTTAAATTGTTGGGTTATTTTTATAAAGAGTAACCCTTTTTTCTTGGTTATATGGCTATTATTTTAACCCAATTTCTGGGTTTTCAAGGATATGCACCATTTTGGGGTTGTTTTTCAGAGAATAACTCATTTTTTGGGTTAGAGGCTTGTTGTTTTTTTGTTAGTTTTTTTAAATTAAAAAGTAGTTTTTTTTCTTGACGGGGAGTATTTTATGGAGTAATCTCATTAACATTATTTATAATCACACACCTTATGTACATGAAATGCGTCCTTTACCTTTTAAAGAGGTACTAAATACTTAAGCATGCTGTATATGAATACTGTGACCATACACAACAATGTTGGTGGTAATAGTAATAATAATAATAATAATGATAATAATAATAATAATAAAAAAGAAATCATGATTCGATGTGGGGAAATTGGCTCAATGGCTGTCTGCCGTTTGAAATAAATTCTCTGAAAAGGATGGGCAATGCTTCGAAACAGTGCAGTGAGCCTGGAATCCTAGAAGAAGAAGAAGAAGAAGAAGAAGAAGAAGAAGAAGAAGAAGAAGAAGAAGAAGAAGAAGAAGAAGAAGAAGAAGAAGAAGAAGAAGAAGAAGAAGAAGAAGAAGAAGAAGAAGAAGAAGAAGAAGAAGAAGAAGAAGAAGAAGAAGAAGAAGAAGAAGAAGAAGAAGAAGAAGTGCAGTGGGCGGAGTTTGGAACTTGTGGCGTAGTTCAAATCTCAACACTTCTCGTTTGACTTGGATCACCGCCTCCCGCGTTTTCCCTGATTCTCCGGTAAGTGAACTCCATTGTAAAGGATTCGCCTCGTGTATTCAAAGTATGGATATGTTGTTAGCAAAGATTGTATAACATTACACGCTTGTACACTATTGATATCACGTAAACTTTTTTCTGTGTCCATGTGTCCCCGTTGCTAACTTAGTTTAGCACAATTCGTTAAACAACATTTGGACTTTCGTGTTGTTTCGCACTTCTCTTTCATCTTTTGGTCTCAACTTCTATTATAGCACGCATTGGTTTCGGCTTCTTGAAAATGACCAACCGTACCACAGTTAGTAGAAGTTAGCGAAGTTGCAACACAGCACAACACAGTAACGTTATGGGGAAAGTACACAGGACACGGGCGCGACAGACGGCGCTTATTATGGTCAATTGAAGCTGCTCCACAAGCACAAGAAAGACGGCCGGTCTATTTTATTTCCTCTACACGCAGCTACGCGGCCCTCCAACAGGTAAAAACCATAGACATATATACATAGACGCCTCATAGACTGACGCCGCCTATTGGAGCGAGGAGCATGTGTCTGCAGACCCGGAGACCGCAGATTCAGACCCGCACGTTTAGACCCGCAGGTTCAGACCCCTTGGTTTTTTGCTACAGCGCCCCCTGGTTTTTTATTATGCTAATGTTACCTGGAACATGGAGGACCCGTCGGAAGAAAAGGTATTGAACGTTAATCACATCGTTCTTTTCATGTCATAAAAGTTTTTGTTGAAAATGCATCTGACAGCGTAACGAACGTTTGACTTATAATACGTTTACAATTAGCCTTATGCACGTCAAATGCAACATAATATTTAGGCTAATCAAGCTTAGCATTTTTCTGCTAGAAGCACATATTACCAGGGCACATTTTTAAATGTCCGTGAAAGTTCTCAGTCATCCAGGTCATCTTATTTGTAATGGAACTGAAACTGTTAATACCGTATGCATTAAATTAAACAAAAATAAAACTTTAAGTAGCCTGTGTAGGTCAACGATAACTGTCTGTGACATTTAACCAAAGTGTGTGTGTGTGTGTGTGTGTGTGTGTGTAGTGTGTAGTGTGTAGTGTGTGTGTGTGTAGTGTGTTTATTAAACTTAGATTCATGACACAGTCTCTTTCTCTCTTTTAAAGGTGCACATAACTATCCAGCATGGACAAAATTTGCCCCAATTGGAGCAATGCAGAAAACATCTGCAGTCCCATTTTAACAGAGCTGTTAATTACCAAGGTAAAGTCTGAACACATTCTCGATGTAGGACATGGTTTGTGTGTCACATCCTTCTTGTATTCTTTTTTTTATATATCGTAGGATCAGTGCATTATATTTTTAAAAACAGCACACCAAATGAAAGAATAGTGTCTCAGGAAAATATATCATCAATACAAGGACTGACTGTAGTAATTCAATTCAATTATGTTCTTTTGTTTAAGGATATACAATTCACAGATGTGGACTGGGATGTCGGCCCCAGCTTCATTACCACTGCTTCTGCAGCTCAACACTAGTAAGAAAACAAGATTTTGTAAAACATCTGGATTTGTGTGAAAAGTCCACCATACAGGCACCACCGACAGTGCCGCCGCAGTCCAGCAGTCAGGCACCACTGCAGTCCAGCAGTCAGGCACCACTGCAGTCCAGCAGTCAGGCACCACTGCAGTCCAGCAGTCAGGCACCACCGATGAGTAGGCACAGTGTGAAGCCTGTGTTAAAAAAGAAATGTCCCATATGCCAGGCCATAATGAATAAAAGGAACTTAAAGAGGCACATTGAAAGAAAGCACATGGCCAAACAAAAAGACATACCCGCCACATCCCACCTTGACAGTGAATGTGTCGACCCTGAAAATGGCATCTACACTGTCAAGAAGTCATTTCTTGGGACGAGTAACCCGCTACATGTACAAAAGAAGGTATGGGGGGAAAATCAGCAGGTTTTTTGCGAATCCTCAGAGTGCCAGGTGAACATGGAGCTAGCATGGAGGAGTGGGCTGAAAGCTTTCCAATGTATTCACCTTAGATCTATAACTTACTGTTCATCATATGTTGCCAGTCCAACATTACAGGAAGATATACTTAGAGAGATGGTCCAAAGCAAGTGGTTTGGGAAAGACAAGATGCGAGTATGCCTTGCTCAACAACTGCTTGCAACAAATCAGCACAAACCCCTTTCCATACAAACAAAAATTGGAACACCTGAGACGAAAAAATGTATCTCTGTTTGTGAGCCAAATGTTTCGTACTACAGTCGCCTTGAAAGAATGATCGTCTCATACGACACAAAAAAGAATTCATGGTTCCAGTATTTATCATTTTGTCTGTTTTCAGTGAAGTGGACGAGTTCTGCAGGAGGCTGGAGAGGCAGATGAAGAAAGACGGCGCACTGCCATAATTTGTGAAAACCTGTACAATAAATTTTTTTTTTTTTTTAAACCATTTCATTTCATTCATTTCATTGTAGGCTATTTTGAGACTGTTTTGTCATTATAACCCCATGCAAAAGAACATTTAAAAGCATGTAATTTCACTGGAGGTTAATTATTTATTGTTATTTATTTTTTTAGTCCAAAATATTTTTAAAAAGTTTAAAAGTAATCCAAGCTTCACAAACAATTAGATCTTGGCGTTTTATTTATTTATTTAGTCAGTCCAAAATATTTTTAAAAGTAATCCAAGCTTCACAAACAATTAAATTCTTGGTGTTTTATTTATTATTATTTTTTTTATTATTTATTTTATTTATTTTCCCTGTCGAAAATCCATAAGAAGGGGTCTGAACGGTCCAGACTGTGGAGTTGCAGTTTTACAGTCAACCAGTAGGTGGCACTGTCAAAAAACCACAAGGGGTCTGAACGTGCGGGTCCAAACGTGCGGGTCTGAATCTGCGGTCTCCGGGTCTGCAGAGACATACTATTGATTGGAGCCGGCGTATCAGCTTAGCCGCCATCTTGGATGGGTCCCCAATGCGCCCGTCCTGCATTCGTTTCTACTGAGGAAGGTGTATTCCTGACTACAATAATCGCAACCCCGCCATTCAGAGACTAAGAGTTATTAGTTTCAAGCTTTAAAAATGGCCAGAGCATCCATTAACTAATTAAAAGTTGTAGTGATAATGGTAAAGCATTGGTCAGTGATTCATAATTGTATCAACCGGTGTATAATACTCATGTATTGTTTTTTGTTCTTTTGTCTTCCAGAACAAGACATAGACAAAGAGGCATTTCTTCTGTTGGATGAAGATTCAATCAAAAATCTAATCCCCAAAATTGGCCCCAGGCTAAAGTTCCTTAGGCTCTTCAAAGAACTTGTAAGTCATCTCTACTAGAGCTCTAAGGGCCTTAATGCTGATCTACAATATCTACAATATCAAGGCAGATGGCATTTGTATGTTTTAAATGCAAGAGGCTGATTCAGGGGGATCTCAAGTGTCTCTTCTCACATTTACGTACTACAGTCGCCTTGAAAGAGTCATCGTCTCATACGACACAAAAAAGAATTCATGGTTCCAGTATTTATCATTTTGTCTGTTTTCAGTGAAGTGGACGAGTTCTGCAGGAGGCTGGAGAGGCAGATGAAGAAAGACGGCGCACTGCCATAATTTGTGAAAACCTGTACAATAAATTTTTTTTTTTTTTTTAAACCATTTCATTTCATTCATTTCATTGTAGGCTATTTTGAGACTGTTTTGTCATTATAACCCCATGCAAAAGAACATTTAAAAGCATGTAATTTCACTGGAGGTTAATTATTTATTGTTATTTATTTTTTTAGTCCAAAATATTTTTAAAAAGTTTAAAAGTAATCCAAGCTTCACAAACAATTAGATCTTGGCGTTTTATTTATTTATTTAGTCAGTCCAAAATATTTTTAAAAGTAATCCAAGCTTCACAAACAATTAAATTCTTGGTGTTTTATTTATTATTATTTTTTTTATTATTTATTTTATTTATTTTCCCTGTCGAAAATCCATAAGAAGGGGTCTGAACGGTCCAGACTGTGGAGTTGCAGTTTTACAGTCAACCAGTAGGTGGCACTGTCAAAAAACCACAAGGGGTCTGAACGTGCGGGTCCAAACGTGCGGGTCTGAATCTGCGGTCTCCGGGTCTGCAGAGACATACTATTGATTGGAGCCGGCGTATCAGCTTAGCCGCCATCTTGGATGGGTCCCCAATGCGCCCGTCCTGCATTCGTTTCTACTGAGGAAGGTGTATTCCTGACTACAATAATCGCAACCCCGCCATTCAGAGACTAAGAGTTATTAGTTTCAAGCTTTAAAAATGGCCAGAGCATCCATTAACTAATTAAAAGTTGTAGTGATAATGGTAAAGCATTGGTCAGTGATTCATAATTGTATCAACCGGTGTATAATACTCATGTATTGTTTTTTGTTCTTTTGTCTTCCAGAACAAGACATAGACAAAGAGGCATTTCTTCTGTTGGATGAAGATTCAATCAAAAATCTAATCCCCAAAATTGGCCCCAGGCTAAAGTTCCTTAGGCTCTTCAAAGAACTTGTAAGTCATCTCTACTAGAGCTCTAAGGGCCTTAATGCTGATCTACAATATCTACAATATCAAGGCAGATGGCATTTGTATGTTTTAAATGCAAGAGGCTGATTCAGGGGGATCTCAAGTGTCTCTTCTCACATTTACGTACTACAGTCGCCTTGAAAGAGTCATCGTCTCATACGACACAAAAAAGAATTCATGGTTCCAGTATTTATCATTTTGTCTGTTTTCAGTGAAGTGGACGAGTTCTGCAGGAGGCTGGAGAGGCAGATGAAGAAAGACGGCGCACTGCCATAATTTGTGAAAACCTGTACAATAAAAAAAAATATATTTTTTTTAAACCATTTCATTTCATTCATTTCATTGTAGGCTATTTTGAGACTGTTTTGTCATTATAACCCCATGCAAAAGAACATTTAAAAGCATGTAATTTCACTGGAGGTTAATTATTTATTGTTATTTATTTTTCCAAAAATATTTTTAAAAAGTTTAAAAGTAATCCAAGCTTCACAAACAATTAGATCTTGGCGTTTTATTTATTTATTTAGTCAGTCCAAAATATTTTTAAAAGTAATCCAAGCTTCACAAACAATTAGATTCTTGGTGTTTTATTTATTATTATTTTTTTTATTATTTATTTTATTTATTTTCCCTGTCGAAAATCCATAAGAAGGGGTCTGAACGGTCCAGACTGTGGAGTTGCAGTTTTACAGTCAACCAGTAGGTGGCACTGTCAAAAAACCACAAGGGGTCTGAACGTGCGGGTCCAAACGTGCGGGTCTGAATCTGCGGTCTCCGGATCTGCAGAGACATACTATTGATTGGAGCCGGCGTATCAGCTTAGCCGCCATCTTGGATGGGTCCCCAATGCGCCCGTCCTGCATTCGTTTCTACTGAGGAAGGTGTATTCCTGACTACAATAATCGCAACCCCGCAAATTTTTACCGGATTTTCACACGGTAACACACGGCAGAGATTTAGTTATGATACAGAGTGCTGTCACAAAAATTATAAAAAAAAAAAATTTACTTGTGAAAGTTAATCCCCCGTGATCTGTTAACATACTGGGCAGGTTATTGCAACCGTAAACTGCACAAAATACGGGCGTAGTTGCTCGCTCTCTGTTTATTCCGATTGACTCTAGTGCTAGCTTAGAGTGAGGAGACCCATCCAAAATGGCGGCGACGCTGCGTTACGTTCCAGCACACTATGAGGCGTCTACGTATATATGTCTATGGTAAAAACTACATAGAACTGATGTGTTACTTCCGTGCCCGGTGTAGCAGGTAAAAAGACTCCGTCCCCAGTGTGCTTACCCCATAAGTCAAGTTGTGCCTTTTTTCAGCTGTGCGGTATGTCTTCCGCTCGCTGAAGTAGTGAGAGGTAAAGCAGTGAGTTCGATGGTTAGATTATTGTCAAGCTCTTCATTGCTCTGTTCCCCCCCAGGTCATTTTAATGGACAGCTTCGTCGCTGCTAAGTTAGCAGAGTGGCAGTTGCCTGATCTCATTGACAATTTTACAGGTGAGCATGTTCCCCCTTTTGACCCTGACAAAAGTAATATGCCCATTTGTTGGTTCATCAAAGTTTCTGTGTAAGACAGTGGGGCAAGCATATCTATACCTATATCTGTATGTTAAATCAAATGTATTTGTGCCTTATCCTCAAGCTGTTATAAATAAAGATGGGCCAGATAATAATCTTTTAATCCATGTCATTACTCTCAAGTAGAGGAAATATGGACAGTATACTCGCCATTCAACCTGTGTATAATACTCATGTATTGTTTTTTGTTCTTTTGTCTTCCAGAACAAGACATAGACAAAGAGGCATTTCTTCTGTTAGATGAAGATTCAATCAAAAATCTAATCCCCAAAATTGGCCCCAGGCTAAAGTTCCTTAGGCTCTTCAAAGAACTTGTAAGTCATCTCTACTAGAGCTCTAAGGGCCTTAATGCTGATCTACAATATCTACAATATCAAGGCAGATGGCATTTGTATGTTTTAAATGCAAGAGGCTGATTCAGGGGGATCTCAAGTGTCTCTTCTCACATTTACAGATAATACACAATGTAAATAGTTCAACAACTTATTTCCAGTGTTGTCAAAGCAATTGTAACAGGACATTTTCCTTCATTCGATCTTACAGAAGACACCTACATAGTGAACATGTAGAGAACCAGGCTCCTGTCCAGCCTGCCAATGTACCTAATCAGCCTGCTAATGTTGATAATGCTGACGAGCTGGCACAAGTTGAAGGTGAACAAGCAGATGAATGGGATGAACTAGAGCAAGAGGGTGAATGGGATGAACTAGAGCAAGAGGGTATCACAGACAGAGTTGCCCTTTTTTTAGCTCATCTCAGATCCAGGTCATCCCAGACATTTTCCAACATAAACCATGTGGTTCAACAAACCTCAAGCTTAATTGGAGATATTGTAGGCAGACTAAAAACAAAAACTATGTCGCTGTTTAGTCATTTTGGGCATGACCAAAGTCCACAGGTACAAGAGCTCTGGCAGGAGTTTTCTGATGCAGCTGAGCCATTCAAAGGACTGGAGACTGACTATAAACAAATTAAGTACTTTACAAATTCAGGAAACTTCATTCAGCCGGTTGAAGAGTTTTTCCCAGGCGTTTCCTACGTTCAGCATAGGGATTCAGCCACTGGCAGTGTCCGACAACTTGCTGTGACTGATAGCTATCAGCGGATTCCACTCAAGCCCCTTCTCGTTAAGATCTTGGAACTTCCTGGCATTTTACAAGCGATGATGCAATGGCAAGAGAAAGAGAGACATGCACTTCAGGATATATTTGATGGAGAGTTTTGTAAAAGACATCCACTCTTTTTGAAAGAGGTTTCGGTCCCGTTGTTGTTATACAACGATGACTGTGAGACTGTTAATCCTCTTGGATCAAAGACCGGGGTCCACAAACTAGGATTTGTCTATTTTATACTCAAGAGTTTGCCACCAGATCTTCTGTCTAATTTGCAGTCGCACTTCCTGTTGGCAGTATATAAATCAGACGATGCGAAGACATATGGGATTGATGTAATGCTGCGCCCTATTGTTGATGAGCTAAAGACTCTTGAGAGGGATGGCATCACAGTAAACACCCGTAACTATCAAGGCGTTGTGAAATTCTCGATTGTCCAGGTTGTAGGAGATAATTTGGGCTTGAATGGGATTCTTGGCTACAATGAGAGTTTCTCTGGGAACCATGTGTGTCGGCTGTGCACAGTCCACAGAGATGTCCTGAGGGTTCAGACACGGGAAGATTCAAAGCTGTTACGTGATGTTGATAGTCATAAGGCAGATTTGGAGACAAATGACCCCTCCAAGACAGGCCTCAAAAGAGATAGTGTCCTTAACAGCCTGTCTTTCTATCATGTGACAGACAATAAAGCAGTAGACATCATGCATGACATCCTGGAAGGGGTAGGGGCATATGAGGTCAAGCTTGTGCTGAATTCACTCATTGAACAAAAGCTTATATCACTAGATAAGCTAAACTACAGGATCACAAGCTTTGATTATGGCTTTTCGGACATGGGAAACAAGCCCTCTGTAATAAGCAAGAGCGACCTGAAGAATCAAGACAGCCCTCTGCGTCAGTCAGCAGCACAGATGTGGTGCCTACTGCGGCTACTGCCTGTAATGATAGGTTTTGAAGGCAAACATGGCTTCTTTAAACGCGTCAGTCATGTCACTTGCAACTTCCGCAATATTTGCAAAACAATGGCATATCGGCATCAGATTATGCAGTGTTATGTTTTCATGTGTGGGTCTATGCTAAGCCACAATATAGAAATCGGTCCTGGGTACAATACTTTTCTGGCCAATTTAGAAGGCTATAAAGACATCCAAAGTGGTCTGGCAGGGATCCCTCTTTTCACTGAGCTGTATGTGCCGGCCAGGGTCACAGTAAAGGGTACTTTGTATAGATCAGGCATGTCTGTGTTCATGTCTTATGATGAAGATGGAGAACCTCTGTTTGGGCTACTAAAAACCATTTTTGTTTTGGAGCAAACAGGGAGTTCACAAATCAAGTTTGTTGTACAGAAGTGGGAAACCTTAGCATCTTTTTGCTTACAGTGTCATCCGCACCAAAGACTTGACAGTGATAGATGTGAAAGAGCTACTTGATCATCACCCACTACATGCAGTAAAGTCATACAGAGAGCGTGATGATAATAAATACATCTCTCTGCGTTACAGACTTTTTTAGACTACAATCTAGCAACTGAACTGCCACTTGAAAATACTGCTTAAAGCAGTGAATTTTTTTCCCCCACTGCTTAAAGCAAACACTCGCCAACTAAATTATGTGTAGAATAGTTATTCTGTCCTGCATTAAAGAAAGGGAATTCAGCCACAATGTAAGAGGATCAGTACACAAGAATCAGTATCACATCACTCACTGACTGACATAAATATTTGGACTACTTGGTTGGGAAAGAACTTGGACTTCAGAGATTGGGCAAATTGTTCCTGTAAGTAAATTTTTTTTAATTTTTTTTATTTCAATTGTTTGAAAGCTAAATACTATCCACTTTAACCCTTTGACACTTTCACATGGGGTTGAACATGTCGGTTACTGTAACCCTATGAGACTGACCTTAGCCTGACAAAAATATTACTTTCCACTTTGTTCCTGTACAAAAGAAACAAAAAACATGAAACTCAGTATGTACATTTTTGTTTTCTTCTCTTTTCTTCTCTTTTCTTTTTTCTTTTCTTTTCTTTTCTTTTCTACAGAAGGCTTCAAATGCTCCGCCACCTGATGAGCAACCTGGCACATCATCTGAGCATGCCATCCCAAATGAATCCAGAAGTCATGAAGTCAACACCATGCCACTCCAGGTGGAATCTGAAGCAGAGCATGTGTTGTTTCTACAAGCAGTGCCACCAATTGTAAGTGGTTCTTTCATTTTTTTAAATGTAAGCACTCAAAGTAGCTGATGCTTCTGGGGAAAGGAAAGTCTGATTTGACAACTTGATGAATGGATGGATGGATAAGTTTAAACAGTAGAACCCTTTATACATCATAGAACTTCACAAGCTTCTAAGTACGTTTTCCATTTTTTATTTTGGTAATTTTTGAATGTATCATGCTGTGATACCCGAAGGTGAGACCCAATGTATTCTCAATGACAGCGACAAGAAGAAGACTGTTGTTGTCACAGTTTGCCAAAGATCCTAAACCATCTCTGAGTTGCTATGGATATGGTACGTGCCTTCTGCAAGTGCTATGGCTACATCGTGTGTGGAGGGGGGTTGCTTGGTGGAGGTTTATAGAGGGAACTGATGGTGTATCGTCTTTAAATTTTCGACCAAATTGCAGACTTTCAATATACAAGTCGCTTCAAAATATAGTCGCATGACCAGCCAAACTACTAAAAAAAACATGACTTATAGTCCGGAAAATACGGTAATTGTAATGAATCCTGAACAGCTATTCTTTTTTTCAGGACATCCAGCAGGTTCTCTCATCAGCTTCCAGTGGCCCAGACATAATGAGGAGCCTCGATGAAAGTGGCCTCATCAACAGAAAGGAAAGAATTTCATTGATCCAAATCCTGGTATCTTTCCTAATTGAGAGATTTGGAGATAGGTATGTCAAATATGTAGTTCATCTTGAATCATAACCTAAACATAAGTGTTTCAGGTTTCCTGCTGATGCTCACCAAAGTATTTGGTTCAAATTAAAGGTCTCTGATATTTTCACAATATCTGGACTGGACATACGCAAAAAAGAAAGAACAAATAGCTTGAACTGTAAAAGTGTGTAGACAGTGCATTTATGTTTTACTCGATTCTTTTATTTATTTTGTCTATTGATTTACTGTCTTTACAGTCCAACCACAAACACAAAGGAGGCGCTGGCACTTTCATTGGTGCAGACCTTTCCATGTCTGAATGATGGATCTGACAGTGGCCATGTGAGTTTATTTTTCCTTGCTCACACGGGAATGGATGCTGACTTAAAATGTGCTTTTTCTAAAGATGTGAAATAATTTGATAATAAGAAACATTGTCCTATTAGATGGAAGGGATCATTCTTCTCACTCACAGCATACAGGGCATATATGTGTACACCTGTATACAGTGGCATGCAAAAGTGTGGGCCCCTCTGGTTTAAAATTTCTGTTAATGTGAACAGTTAAGCAAGTGGAAGTTGATTTTATCTCCAAAAGGCATAATGTTAAACATGAAACGGTCTTCAATATTCTAAGCAGTATCTTTTTTCTTGCTTTCAATATTATAAGCAATATTAGTGTAATTTTTGTGTTTTCTAAAATTTACGAGTGAAACAAGGAAAGTAGCACTTGAAAAAGAATGGGGTGCCCAATCTTTTGCATGCTACTGTATATATCATCTTTGTTTGTTTTTTTCTTTTAGCACGTTTCCCTTAACTGTGCATTATTTGTACCTGATGTCTCGTCTCAACTGCAAAACTTATGTTATCCACATTTCCCCTGGGATTATGAAAGTTCTATCTTATTTTTTCCCAGGAAATATGCTACACCAAAAGCCGCAGGGGTACAAATGCTGGAAAAGTGATCAGCTATCCAGCAACAGGCTTCATTGAAGAGAGACTAAGGAATGTCAGAAAGAGGCTGAGGCGTGGATCCCGTGAGCAAGTGCCACAAGACAGCCAACCAAAAAGGCCGTACATACCAGGTAACACAGGCTCCCTTTTGTTCTTGAAGTCTTAGATTCTTCTTGGTTTATTTCCTAAATTAGGCAAATGAATAAAGAGTGAAAAAATCTGACAACAAACTGACTCACAACAACAGGCACTATTAATTTACAAGTAAAGTCCTGGCATTTTTTTGACACTCCCACCTTATTGATATGGAAAAGGTTTGATACCATGTATCAGTTTAACTACGAAAACTTTCATAAACGAAGAAAACCAATATCCCTTTTTCCTATCCTGTCTTTCTCTATAGAACCGACAACGCCAGAAGAAAGGTCACTACAACAAAAAGAATGGCTAAAAAAAAAAAAAAAAAACAACTCTGAGCCCTTCTCCCAGGTTCAGTTGTACATGAAGGACACAGTCTTGTACCGTGCCAACTGGATACGGGCAAATAACTCAAAGGATGTCTTGGAGATACTTACCGAGTACCCTCACCTCATCAGTCCGGGCATGGTATGGGACCACTGGAACATGTTGCATACACTGTGCATACCGCACTTACATTTTAAGAGAGAGTGTCCTGTTTTTGTTTTTTGTTTTTCAGATTGCACAGGACTTCCTGGTGATGCATGGCGAGGCTTCGCCAAAACTATGTGAAATGTGGCTGCCTGAATTTGCAGAGAAGGTCCTGCATTTAGCCAAAAAGGACAGAAAGCTGCCTTCATTTGCTGATGACAACATGACACCGGGTAAGTTAAAACTAACTTAATTGTTTGTTGTAATGCAAGAATCTGTGATTACTTTTCTTTTGATCACATTTGTCTGTATGTCTAGACACAAATGATATATGTTCATTTACTATACAGTAATTGTATTTTTCAGTTTTTGAGGTATTGAAAAGGTCTTAAAAGTTATTAGGCAAGTCAAGCTTATATAGCCTATTTTATTTTTTACAAACGATCCCATAGGGCTTTACATAGCATCATAACAACATTCTCTGCCCTTAGACTCTCATGTGAAAAACTTTATAGAAAGGGTGAGGAACAGAGGAGGGATCCCTTAGTCTGGAGGGGCAGACATGCAATGGAAGTTTTTTGCAGACAAGAACACACATAAATAGTTTGCAACATGGAAAATGGAATTAATTATTTTTCAATTAGAGAAGAACTGATTTGAGGCAACTTCTGATGGGCGGGCTGGGCCATATACAGGGCCTTCCCTGGGGAGCAGGCCAGCTTAATGGGAGTACTGGTGGACAGACTTGTTGGGTTAGGGGTAGTGGGATAGAGCTCTGGAGAAATCTGTGGAGAATAGAGAGATCATTTTGGGATGAGTCTTTATTTTAATCACATTAGATGCCACCCACACCATATTGATACCCTGAATATTGTTGCCCTACAGATGCCAAAGGGGAACTATCTCTCAGACTGTTACCTGATATGATGCCACAGACGGTGTACAGAGTTGGCAAGAAGACTCTACGGCACACCAACGAGGAGTCAAGGGCTGCCTTTATACACCTCAGGCCTGTAAGTAAAATTTTGCATACTAGAAAGTAAATATGAAATGGGGAAAAGTTGCCATACCACTGATTTTTTTTATTTAAAATGTTTTCTAACTTAAGTCAACTGGTCTACCCTCAGGACCCTTTTCTTGTCATTCACACATCCACTCCCCACTCAAAATGTGCCCAACAGTCGAGAACTGCTCAAACTAGATTTAATTTGGCTTTGTTGTATAGTTTACCAATATTATACCACAAACTAAACATCTGTTATCTTGCTGAGGATTCACTTTCAATGCAACATTCACTTCCTTTTATCTATCTTTCTTTGTGTTTGTCTTAGGTTGGAACAAATATGGTGGAGTATCTCCAACAGGCCAAGCCCTACCCATCAGTCCTGGCCCTGGGAGAGCCTCAGGAATGTGCCTCTCAGGTTTTTGTCATCTTAGCAGGCCAGGCACTCCCCCAGCCAACACTCCTTCAGGCAGTTGATGTATGTTTTAAGGCGTTCTACGTTTTCGACGTCAACTACCCCAAGGGGTGTTCCGCTGCCTGGGAATTTCTACAACAAGTGGTTTATCAGATAGAGGGACCAGAGTCAAAGCCGGTCAAATTTGTGAAAACGGCATTGCTGAATTGCAGACTTGAGTAACTGTTTAAACCACCACTGTTCCAAAAAATGTTTGGATGACATAAGTCAGAGTCAGATCCTGTTCTGGAATTTTCTCTAATTTTTGAGAATGATGAGAATGTTTTTATCTCTAGTAAAGTTAACAAATTCTGTCAAATGTTTGACAGTTGTGTTTGTAAAATAAGTACATATTCTTGTAAAAATTCTCATTCTCATTTTTTGCTTTTATTGATTTTAAGTATATTTTTAATGGGATAAAAATTATTCTGATCAGTAGTTGTAGCTAAAGGACCACTTCTACATTTTTTTTTTAACCTTATCGTCTGTGGATTCTGTAAACCTTTCTTTTATTTGGGGTTCTGTGGGTGCACAGTGATCATTCCTAACTTTACCAGTGACATGACTGCCATTCACTTAATCAGTGATGTCATTGGTAGACCAGTTTCAGGCACTCCCCATGGAACCACAGAACACCAAATAGAATGAATTTCCTAAAATATGGCATACTGAATACTCAGAACTAGTTTAGGCTTTATGCCAAGCTCCACTACTTCCTGAACTTAAACAGGCTCCTTTACTTCCTGACATTATTGGACAAACTGATTAATCCAGTTGTGTCTGACTCTGACCTCAGTAGTCACAACAATGGTCAGACACACCTGGATTAATCAGTTGGTCCAATAATGTAAGACAGGAAGTAAAGGAGCCTGTCTAAGTTAAGGAAGTAGTGGAGCTCGGCATAACCCAACACTATTCAATTTAACCCAATTGCTGGGTTGAATAAGGACGAACCCCTTTTTTGGGTTATTTTAACCCAATGGGTTGGGTTATTTTTTTCGACCCAACTTTTGGGTTGAATATTTAACCCAAAAGTTGGGTTATGCTTAATTACAATGTTGGGTTATTTTAACCCAACTATTGGGTCAAAGAAGCAATAAATTGCGCAACCCAACAGTTGCGCAACCCAACTTCATTGCGTGTTTTTTGATGTTAGGGTACGTGTCGTTTGGGAGGGTGGCATAGAAGTCAATGAGACTGTTGGGCTTGAATGCGTCTTGCAGAACATCACAGTTCTGTAACTCGGCTAACTCAAACTGATAAGAAGGCTGGGCTTCATCAATGTCGGCAACAAAGGGGTTCTAGAAAAAACGGATTTCTTTTGCATTAACATGTAGTTCACGGAATCGCACACCGAACTCCGCCTTCAGCATTTCCAGTGCTTGCACACACTTTTCAGCTGGGAACGGGACCGCTGGGTTCTCTGCAGAGAGGTTTTGGGTAGCAGGGAGATGGATGAAGTTGTGCTTTTTCACTTGTTCCAAAAGCAGCGCTAGTTTCACCTCAAACGCTTTGATGTGGGAATACATGTCGCAAATGAGTTTCCCCTGGCCTTGTAGCTGCAAGTTAAGGCTGTTCAGCATTTCTGTCACGTCTGTTAAAAATGGCAGGTGCCATTTCCATTCTGGGTCGATCAGCTCTGGGACCGTTTTGTCTTTTGAATGAAGAAATGCGTTAATTTCAGGTAGCAGCTCGTAAAAACACCTCAAAGCTCTGCCCCGGCTCAACCATCGGACCTCTGTGTAGTACAGCACATCTCCGTGCGCAGACTCCAGTTCAGACAGGAATTCTTGGAACTGCCTGTGTTTAAGTCCCTTTGCCCTGATGAAGTTTATGCATGACACCACAACCTTCATAACAGAATCCCACGTCAACACTTTGCAGCACAGTGCTTGCTGGTGAATTAGGCAGTGGACTTGTAGCGGGGCGGTGAGACCCCATTCTTCCATCTCCCGGTTCATGCGTCCTATTAGACCCCGAGACACACCCACCATACTAGGAGCCCCGTCAGTCGTGATGCCGGCCAGCTTTGACCAGTCTAGGTTCAACTCTTCCATGGTTTGGCACACTTTGCCGAAAATATCCTCCCCCGTCGTAGTCCCTTTGAGACTTTGGAGGGCTGCCAGCTCCTCGCACATCTCAAAGTTTGCGCTAACTCCACGAATAAAAATGAGCAGCTGCGCTGTGTCCTGCACGTCCGTGCTCTCATCCAGTGCTAATGAAAAAAAGTCAAATTCTTTCGTCTTCTGCTGCAGCTGGGCATATACATTACCCCCGATTTCTTCAATGCGTCTGGTGATTGTACTCGCCGACAGACTCACGGCATTAAAGACATCTTTCTTCTCGGGACACACCTCCTCCGCGACAGCATTCATACATTTCTTGACAAACTCTCCATCAGTGAAAGGTTTACCGCTGCTTGCTATCAGTTGAGCAACCCGAAAGCTGGCCCGAACGGATGACTGGTTCAGCTGAGCTTGGCGTACAAATGTATTCTGCTGAGCTAACAGTCCACTTTTTAGCTTTGAGAGTTTGTCTGCTCGCATTTGGCCTTGCAAGCTAGCATACTTGTCTTTGTGGCGGGATTCATAGTGTCGGCGCAGATTGTATTCTTTGAATACCGCCACTGCCTCTTGACAGATGAGACAAACAGCCTTTTTTTTGCATTGAACAAAAAAATAATCGTTTGTCCACTGCAGGTTAAATACCCTGCATTCTGAATCAATTTTTCTCTTACCTAACCTTTTCGCCATTATTCCGTTCTCTCTTTGATAGGGGCGGGTCTGGGATTTTTTTCTGGGGCGGGCAGATAGGGGCACAGACTGCAGAAGGGTGGAATAGAATGTCACTTTCTATGCCTGTATGAAATAGTTACTAACTAATAGTGAAAAATGAAAATAGTTCATAGCTAAGGAACATTTTATTGCAAAAGCCAAACTTTATTATCAAATACATATACAGTGCATGACTGCACTGTATATGAAAAAAAAAAATCAAAATGCATCTCTGGTATTGTTCAGGGGGCCGGGCCAAATGTGGAGGCGGGCCGTAGTTTGGGGACCACTGCTTTAAATGATGACTTTGAGTAAAGGATTTCTGACAAACTGAGCAACTGAAAGGTTTTTCTCCTGTGTCACTTCTCATGTGTGTCTGTAAAGTTTGACTCCGAGTAAAGGATTTCTGACAAACTGAGCAACTGAAAGGTTTTTCTCCTGTGTGACTTCTCATGTGTGTCTGTTAAGTTTGACTCCGAGTAAAGGATTTCTGACAAACTGAGCAACTGAAAGGTTTTTCTCCTGTGTGACTTCTCATGTGTGTCTGTAAAGTTTGACTCCGAGTAAAGGATTTCTGACAAACTGAGCAACTGAAAGGTTTTTCTCCTGTGTGACTTCTCATGTGTGTCTGTAAAGTTTGACTCCGAGTAAAGGATTTCTGACAAACTGAGCAACTGAAAGGTTTTTCTCCTGTGTGACTTCTCATGTGTGTCTGTAAAGTTTGACTCCGAGTAAAGGATTTCTGACAAACTGAGCAACTGAAAGGTTTTTCTCCTGTGTGACTTCTCATGTGTGTCTGTAAAGTTTGACTCCGAGTAAAGGATTTCTGACAAACTGAGCAACTGAAAGGTTTTTCTCCTGTTTGACTTCTCATGTGTGTCTGTAAATTTGGATTCTGATTAAAAGATTTCTGACAAACTGAGCAACTGAAAGATTTTTCTCCTGTGTGAATTCTCATGTGTCTCTGTAAAGTTTGACTCAGAGTAAAGGATTTCTGACAAACTGAGCAACTGAAAGGTTTGTCTCCTGCATGAGTTCTCATGTGTTTCTTCAGCTCGCCACTAAGATGAAATGATTTCCTACACTTAGAGCATTTTTTATTTTTATTTTTATTAACCTTTATTTTTCCAGGAATATTCTCATTGAGATTCAAAATCTCTTTTTCAAGAGAGTCCTGGCCAAGAAGGCAGCATACAAACATTTAAAGTTTCACATTTAAAAACAACAAAAACACAAAATTTCACACTAAAAACAGAAACAAACACAATAAAAAGTGACAAAGCATCAATCTAATTGGCAGTAAGTCAGTGTCCAGTTTGTGGTTAAATAGTCCTTGATCCTGCTTTTGTAATTGTTCAGGGTGATTAGGGATTCCAGTTAAAGGTGTTCCTGTAGCTTACACCATGACGACGGGGCAAAAGATTTAAAAGCACTTTCACCAAACGTAGTGCGAGTCCGAGGAACGTTATACATAATCAAACTGCTAGACCGAGTGATACGAGCACTGTTTGTTTTAGGAACCATTAGAGAACACAAATACGGAGGCAGATCGTGCAATATTGCCTTATAAAGAAACATATACCAGTGTTCCATCCTACGGGTGTATAAGGAAGACAGACCAACTTTCTCATACAATTTACAGCGGTGTGTTCGGAAGCCAGAGTTTGAGACAAACCGTAATGCTGCATGGTACACAGAATCTAGCATTTTCAGAGATGATGAATTTGCATGCATATCACCATAGTCAATAACAGATAAAAGAACGGCTTGGACAATTTTCTTCCTGGCACCAAAAGAAAAACAACATTTATTTCTATACAAGAAACCCAGTTTAATTCTTAGCTTTTTAGTAAGACACTCAATGTGGTGTTTGAAAGAGAGATTTTCTTCTAGAAAAAAGCCCAGGTATTTGTAGGTTGCGACTCGCTCTATCACTTTGTTGTTTAGAGTAACAATCTGGTTGTCATCCATATCTGATTTTATATTACTTCTTGTAAAGCAGATCATTTTGCTTTTTGTCAATATTTAGTACAAGTCTTAATCCATGTAGGTTTTGCTGAACAACATTAAAAGCCGATTGGAGGTCCTTAGTTGCACTTGCTAAGGATGAAGCAGAGCTATACATAATGGTGTCATCTGCGTTAAAATGGAATTTTGTATTTGTAACATTGCAACACAAATTATTAATATAAACTATAAATAAAATAGGACCCAAAATGGATCCTTGCGGGACACCATAGTGTATATTCTTACAGCTAGACGATAAACCGTCAGCTTGGACACTTTGTGTTCTATCACTCAGATAGTTCTCAAACCATTTAACTGATTTTGAGGAAAATCCTATGTTCACTAGCTTTTGTAATAAAACAGAGTGGTCGACTGTGTCAAAAGCCTTTGATAAGTCTAAGAATAGTGCAGCACAGTGTTCTTTCTCATCAATTGCTGTTATTATGTCATTTAGAACCTTCATTGTAGCAGTGACAGTACCATGTTTCTTTCTAAACCCGGATTGCAGATCATTTAGAATACAATTTTTCGATAGAAACTCCTTTAACTGATTACTAATAAGTCCTTCCAAAATCTTGCCAAGCACTGAGAGTTTGGATATAGGCCTATAATTGTTAGGGTTTGCTGGATCACCACCCTTCAGCAATGGAACAACGTTGGCTGCCTTCCAAATTTTCGGAATTTGAACATTTTCTATAGTCAGGTTAAAAATGTGGGTTAATGGTTCAGCAATAATCTCAGCAGCAATCTGCAACAAATGTGGATCCAATCCATCAGGGCCAGCTGATTTTTTAATGTTTATCTTTTTCAGAGCATCACGTACTTCATTAATTGTAATGGGAGTAACATTAAAGTCAAAAGGGAGCTTTTGCTCGGAGTAAGAGGAGTTTTGTGCCGTTTTAAGTGGCATTACCTTCTCAAACAGCTTATCTGAGGCGATAAAATGCTGATTTAGAATATATAACATCTTTGTTTTGTCTGTAATGATTTCATTTTCAACCCGAATTTCCTTTGGTAACACACTGTCACTTGTGCTTGATGACATGGACTTAAAAACCTTCCAGAATTTAGATGTATTTTTCATGTCAGACATTTCTTTAATATAGTAGTCTGATTTAGCTTTACGTATCAAGGACATACATTTATTCCTCAGATGTCGAAAATGAATCCAATCAGACTGCCTTTTGGATTTTCTTGCAGTTGCCCAAGCTAGATTTCGCTCATGAATTTTATCAGAAAGGTGATCAGTGAACCATGGATTGACACGGCCTTTAACCTTGTATTTTCTAAGAGGAGCGTGCTTATTTGTAATGTCTAGGAAAAGTGATTTAAAGTAAGACAAAGCCATATCAGAGTCGGGCATCAGACCAACTTTTACCCAGTCACATAAATAAAGATCATGTAAAAAGGCTTGCTCACAAAAAGATTTAAAATTAATTTGGGTTATGATACGTGGTTTTGCTTTTGGAAGCTTCATGTCTCTCACTGCAGCAATTACACAGTGGTCACTGATGTCATTTGCAAATACAGCAGTGGCTTTGTATTTGAGAGGACAGTTTGTCAGAAACAGGTCAATAAGCGATGACTTTTCAGGGTGTTTAGGGTTAGGCCTTGTCCCAGATTCTATCATTTGTGTCAAGTGTGCATCATCACAAAAACATTTAAAAGGATCAGAGACCGGAGACAACCAGTCCCAGTTCAGATCTCCTATGAAAACCAGTTCATTGTGTTTAACATTAGCCAAGGACTCTGATATTGAGGTTAATGTATCTTTTAATGCAGACGGAGGTCTATAACATCCCACTATTGTCATAACACAACCTTTAGTAAATTCAACTTTCAACACAAGTAATTCATATTGTTTAGGAACTGACTTTGATATAAGAACTGTTGTCTGAAATGTATTTTTTGTATAGATTGCCACTCCTCCACCTTTAGCGCGGCGATCTGCACGAAAGAGGTTATACCCATCCAGATGTACATGACTGTCTGGAATAGATCTACTCAGCCATGTCTCTGATATAACCATAATGTCAGCATTTGTAGAATTTGCCCAAATTTTAACCATGTCCATTTTTGGCAATAGGCTTCTCACGTTCATATGGATAAAACCAATACCAGTTCTATCTAAAAAGTCTGCAGGGGTCTGTAAACACATTGTGGTGGTGGCAGGCCCTGGATTAGGCTGCACATTCCCTGGTAATAGTAACAGAAGCATGATGACACACCTAAGTGTGTGTCTGTCATTTTTTGTGTTTTTTGTAATATCAGATCTGTTTAAGAAAACAGGCCAAGAGTTTTCGGATGGGATGAAATAGTCATTTAACAGGAGGAGGCTTAACAGATGCTTAAAGTTTGCTTGTTTAAGGATAGGGCATACACAAGATACCAAGCACCCCTGGGAGCCTGTCAGCTCCTGTGCACTGGTCACCTTTGATTTATCTAGCAAGTACACTGTATGCAAAGACACACTCTCACAACTTTTCCCAATTCTTTCATGTTCACACACAGGTATAAAGAACAAGGCCAGGAGGGCAAACATTTTACCTGACATGGTTAGTATATGTCACAGTACTTGAGATGGGTTGCAGATTGTAGGCATGGAGATTTTAGCAGTGCTGCTTTGGGGTCTTGAGATGATAGTAGGCTGGATGCTAGCAGGTCATGCAGGTGGCTGGAGGCTGGATGCTAGCAGGTCAACCAGGTGGCTGGAAGCTGGATGCTAGCAGGTCATGCAGGTAGCTGGATGCCAGCAGGCCAAGCAGGTCAGTCAGGTGGCTGGATGCTAGCAGGTCATGCAGGTGGCTGGAGGCTGGATGCTAGCAGGTCAGCCAGGTGGCTGGAAGCTGGATGCTAGCAGGTCATGCAGGTAGCTGGATGCCAGCAGGCCAAGCAGGTCAGTCAGGTGGCTGGATGCTAGCAGGTCATGCAGGTAGCTGGATGCTAGCAGGCCATGCAGGTAGCTGGATGCTAGCAGGCCATGCAGGTAGCTGGGTGCTAGCAGACCAGGCAGGTAGCTGGATGCTAGCAGGTCATGCAGATTGCTGGAGGCTGGATGCTAGCAGGTCAGCCAGGTGGCTGGATGCTGGATGCTAGCAGGTCATGCAGGTAGCTGGATGCCAGCAGGCCAAGCAGGTGGCTGGAAGCTGGATGCTAGCAGGTCATGCAGGTAGCTGGATGCCAGCAGGCCAGGCAGGTAGCTGGATGCTAGCAGGCCAGGCAGGTGGCTGGAGGCTGGATGCTAGCAGGCCAAGCAAGTGGCTGGAGGCTGGATGCTAGCAGGTCATGCAGGTAGCTGGATGCTAGCAGGTCATGCAGGTAGCTGGATGCTAGCAGGTCAGGCAGGTGGCTTGAAAGTAGATGTATCCACGTAGTCCGTATTCGATTCAAAATTGTTTCATTTAAAGTCCAGTGTGCTCAGTAGTAGTTGATGCAGAAAAAAAAAAAAATTACGACAAATCAGTCATAGAAGCAAAAAAAAACTGAAACTGAGACAGACAGAGAGACAAACACACATGCAACCTAGGGTGCTGCCATCTTGGATTAGCCATAAGAGTGGAGGTGTAATTTATTCCCTCATTCTGGGGAAGATGAACCGGTGCGGGCGGAGTTGTGTTTTAGCCTTTTCAATGGTTTCTCACCACGACTACACCTAAACACACTGTCAGGGACTTCATCATTCTTGAAATCCTTTAGACCTGACTGAGTTTCTCTGGTCTCCTGCCAATCAGCACTGTCATCCGTCTCAGGATCAGAAGAGTCTCCCGTCTTGTCTTCAGAATCTGGTTGTAAATATGAGTTCCTGGCAGGTTCTGGTCCTCCACAGTCCTCTTCATCAGCTTCTGTTTCCATGTGTTCAGTTGAGCTGCTGGCTGCAGGTGAAGGCAGCTCTGACGACTGAGGCCTCTCTTCATCTTCTTCACTCTTTACAGGGACAAGAGTCAATGGGAACTTAATATCAGCCTTCTCCAGTCCTTGAAGCTGCTCTCCCTCCTGACTGGTCCGGACTTCCTCCAGTTCCTCTTTAATGTGTGGGGGTTGCGGGTCCTCCTGGTCCAGACTGGAGCTCCAGTCCTGCTGCTCAATGGGAACCTCATCTTTCCTCACCAACAGCTGCTGAACATCTGTGGAGAATAATGAAATACATACAGGTCTTAAAACCTGTCATCCACTGTCAACACTTGAACTACTGGGACCACTAGTTTCACATGTTTGGATGTGAGACAAACTGTCCCTCCCCCCATGGCAAAAGCATACCCCCCCCCCCCCTTCTGGGATAGTAGACCACCTCCAGTTGTTTATAGTCCACGAGTACCAACCACTCGTTAAACGTGTGAAATATTCAGTTCTACACAGTTTGAACACCACTCATGTCACCCTGAACTTCCACAGTGACTTTGATTCTAATGCCTTCGTTGTTCTGGACTATACAAGTGTTAGCTGTGATTTAATAGCAATAACCAGATCAAAATCATGCTGAAATAACTCCATAATGATGGCGATCAATACAAACTGAAGTTATGCTTTCTTGGGTGTGTCTGCAAGAGAACAAGCTAACAACTTTTAAAATGCTGTTTTCTGAATGGAGTCTGGTAGATGAGTTAGGATCGATCGGGTGTAGGCTATTACAGGACGTTCAGTATGATATAAGACCTTCTATATGTAGAGCCTGGTACTAACACTACCTTTAAAAATGTCTGACAATGCCACCTCCCGCTAAGGGGCAGGAGGACCCCTTCAACCTTTAATATCTACAATGCAATTTATGACCCACTCTGACCTCCCCGAGCAGAAACAATTTACCAGAGGCGTATCCTGTGCAAAAGTTAAGTTTGCTTTATTACAATATGTAGATAAAACATAGGCATGAGGCAATCATCACAACAATCTCATTGGGTGGTTAAAGTCAATCAGTTCTCCTCACACTAAGGGCGGGTCAGCCATACACAGCAACCATAAGATGACTGTAGGAGACAGAAAAAGGGAGACAGCAACTCTACCACAACACACATGCACTACACACTTAAGTTCTATTTACATATGCTTTATCGCGATGAATTACATGCAGTGTCACGATCAAATATACACACCACTAGAGTGTCACCCATGCAGTCCCACCACAGAAGGAAGCTGTGTCAGTGCGGACCCGGCCTTTTCACAGAGTCAAGCTGTAAAAGAAAACAGGAACATTAGATGACATCGCCATCCAAATGACTACCACCCAGGACATCAAGTATAGTAGAAAATATACACTAATTGCCTCAAGCCTACAAATCAAATAAACAGCAAAAAGTAAATTGACAGTAGAAAACAGTGGCTGGCCTGGTCTTTGCAAGGGTACACAAACTCTCGTAATTAATAGTGCGGGAGCAGAGAGAGCAATCCAGTGCATCAACAGTATCTGTGCCACAGCATCCCTCAGTGGTCACGTCAGTCCTGAACATCAGTTTTGCAGATTTCACCCTGTATGAGAGGGAGAGTACACCACACCGGGTGCTGCAGCCAAGTGAGACACACAGCACTTTATCACTTCCTGCTTAACACCTGGTCACATGGCCGCAGGCAATCAACTGGTCATGTGACTATGTGTCCATGGCAAGTATCACACTATCCCACATATAGGTTCACCCGGTGTCCACAGAAGCCGTTATTGTCTACAACTCACACAACTTTTACCTGTTGAAACACTTGACGTCATGTAGACGCTGAGAAACCCGGATGTGTTGATGAACGAACCTGCTCTGTGTATCCGGACTTCCGGGAGGAAAACAGCGAGTTGACCCAAACTGTGGAAAGTTTCAAAGCGCTTGAGAAAAACCAACGAAAACACATCTTGTCGGAGAACCAAAGTAGAGGATAGTCAACGAGCTACTGTTTGGAAGAAGAAGAGACCGGCGACGACGGCGACGATGGTCCACTGGGATCCATGGATCCTGGAGGATCCCCTGGACCTCGTTTTGGACCTCGACCTTGATGGTAAGACAACTTTTATATTTGTTTTAGTGTTATACTTGTTGATTCATAGCCTAAGAACCTTAAACATCGCCCCAAGTCCAGAAATCAGTGAAACTTTTGGATTTGAAGGGGAACAGTTCATTTGGTGAAACCAGACACTCACTCGACGGTTTCTCCGTGTAAAATGATAATTTGTGGGACAGAATGTCTTAAATATGGCGGGAGAATAGTGTAGTGTTGTAGTTGTGTGGTGGTTCGGAAAAACACTGTTTTGGTTTGAGGGCGTCAAAACTTCAACATCTTACATAGAGATTTGTGAAAAAAGAGGTGCCAGGGTCATATTTCATAAAATGCCCAAAAGTATTATTATTAGTCGTGTGCACCATGGAAACGACGGGAATGTTCGGGCCGAACGCCACGACGTCAGGACGCGGCGTACAGGTGCAGTGGAGCCGGGCTCGATTAGTCCCTGAGTGCCTTTGTTGGGATGTTGAAGCTGCACTTCTTCTCCAAACATCCGCTCTTCTTCAACACATTCACTCCGGGTTGAACACGAGCCGCCTCCACGATGACACGCGCTGCGACCTGCAAATGATAAACGGGGTGATGATGATGAGTTTTAGGCTGAAGAGGTCGCTGTGGTCATTTTGGATGAAAGAAGCTACGTTTCACTGCGTAATGACGTACAGGCGACATCTAATCCATCCACTAATACATTGATCGGAAACCACTGATTGTTTCGTCCGCACAAACTGAAGTCCTCACTATTCTTTGGTGCACAATAAATGTCTTTGCACAAAGTAATCACTATTGATGATTATAATAATATTTATAGTATTATTGAGGTTATTACATTGCTATATAACAACAAAATTAATATTTACACTATTTTATTATTATTATTATTATTATTATTATTATTAATTATTATAATAATAATAACAACACATAATATCTTTGCAGTGATGTTGTTATTGTATTATATTTAATATTATAGTTATTATTATTGGTATATTTCATATTGGGTTATTATAATAATGTATACATAATATGTTAATATAAACAGCTAAAATAATAGTAATTGTTATTCCTATTATTATTATAATTATTATTATTAGCCTCATATTTTCAATCATTTAGTTTCCGATCACAAAAAAACTCTTTTTAAGTCACATTGAATATAGGCCTACTATATAAGGGTGAAGTCAAAACTTTTTTTTTTTTTTTTTTTTTTTTTTTACAATTTTAACATATTGAAATAATGCTAATAGTAAATGAATTGTCACATGACAGCTGCATTAATTGATCCTCCTTCACCCAGTCAGAATAGCACTATGTGTGATATTCCTGTTAAAAGCCCTGTGTGTTGGTGGCTTTGTGACAGACGTAGTGCAGCGATAGTTGGGATATAGATATGCTGTCTTCTTGGCTAATTTAAACAGGATTATTGCTTTGTTTAAATCAATGAAAAATCCTCATACTTTGAATTTTCTTCCCCCTCAGGTGTTTTTGGAGACTTCTCCGAAGAGGACAGCGAGCAGGAGGACGTTCAGGATGAAGAACCGACGAGCGAAGATTCTGGCTACGGCTTCATGTTTGAGGATTCTGATGAAGAGGATGAAGAGGATGAAGAGAAAGATGATGACTTCAGAGCTCAGCAGTTCCCTCCTCGCAGCTTCTGGCAGGGATATTATGACGAGATGTTTCCCGGTCGCCTTCACTCTTGTCCTTCCATCTCCCTCCTTTCTGGTGTGAGCCGTCCTGAAGAAGATCCATCCTTGGTTCCTCAGAGACCAGAAGATTCCACTACCTCAACCTCAGGCTGCAGCTAGTCCACAAAGAGAAGCAGAGAAGAGGACGGCCAGGTAAGTGTGAAGAGGCAGAGGATCTCCGAGGACAGCGATGAAGAGGAGGATGATGACTTCAGAGCTCAGCAGTTCCCTCCTCGCAGCTTCTGGCAGGGATATTATGAAGAGATGTTTCCCGGTCACCTTCACTCTTGTCCTTCCGTCTCCCTCCTTTCTGGTGTGAGCCGTCCTGAAGAAGATCCATCCTTGGTTCCTCAGAGACCAGAAGATTCCGCTACCTTAACCAGCGATGAAGAGATAGATAGATAGATAGATAGATAGATAGATAGATAGATAGATAGATAGATAGATAGATAGATAGATAGATAGATAGATAGATAGATTAGATAAGTTAAGATATATAAGATAAGTTAAGATAGATAAGATAAGTTAGATAAGATAAGTTAAGATAGATAAGTTAAGATAGATAAGATAGATAGATAAGATAAGTTAAGATAGATAAGTTAAGATAGATAAGATAGATAAGATAGATAGATAAGATAAGTTAAGATAGATAAGATAAGTTAGATAAGATAAGTTAGATAGATAAGATAGATAAGATAAGTTAGATAAGATAAGTTAAGATAGATAAGTTAAGATAGATAAGATAGATAGATAAGATAAGTTAAGATAGATAAGATAGATAGATAAGATAGATAAGATAGATGAGATAAGTTAAGATAGATAAGATAGATAGATAAGATAAGTTAAGATAGATAAGATAGATAGATAAGATAAGTTAAGATAGATAAGATAGATAGATAAGATAGATAGATAAGATAAGTTAAGATAGATAAGATAGATAGATAAGATAGATAGATACGATAAGTTAAGATAGATAAGATAAGTTAAGATAGATAAGATAGATAGATAAGATAAGTTAAGATAAGTTAAGATAGATAAGATAAGATAGATAAGGTATCTTCATGTTTCTTTATGTTGATTCTGATGAATACGGTAAAGCACGTTGGATAAAAGCACTATATAAGTGAGGACCACTTTGGTAAATGGTCCTCATTTATATAGCGCTTTTATCAATTAGTGTGAGGTGTATTGTGTTAAGTATTGAATGTGTTTAAATTGTAGATGGCGATAAGACAAAGGTAAGTTAACATTTAATTACAGCAGTAACACAAGTCTCCTGAAAGTCTAATTTACAAGTGATTCAAAGATTGCTTGTTTTACTCACTATTGCGGCAATAAAGTCCATCTACTTTTTCAAAGCCGCGGTAGGCTAAGCAAAGGAACAAGGGTCCACTATCGTTACACGCCACACAAGATCCACGACGACTTCTGATTATATTCACCACTTTATTTTTGTTCTTCCCGCTGGTAGTAGCAAACAGTCAGTCCAGAATGTTACATTGTATCGTTGTTGCATTTGCGTTTGCGGTAAACAGAAAGTGTGCCTTCCCTGAGCTCACCCTACACCACTGACAAACATTTTGTAGGCTACACAGGTGAGGCTGATTAGTAGATTCCCTCACACTGGTACACGCCTCCCTCACACGCCCACAGCCCAATTACTCATAAAGAAATACATTTCATGGCTCCTACATTCCGGGCCCTAATTACGAGAAGACCGTAATTATAAATGACTGAACATGTAGGAGACAAACTTCGGCAGAGGAAATTCATAACATCCTATACCCATAACACAGCAATAGAACAATAACAGATTTTTTTTTTTTTTTTTAACCATAGCCACATGGAATCAACACTATGTGACCAGTAATCATGTTCATGTCAAGAGTTAATGAAAAGCAGTCCAGCCAAAAAATAAAAAGGTTATAATCCACAAGGAATTTGCGAAAAACCATAATCCACAAGGAACTTGCGAAAAACCATAATCCACAAGGAACTTGCGAAAAACCATAATCCACGAGGAGCTTGCGAAAAACCATAATCCACGAGGAGCTTGCGAAAAACCATAATCCACGAGGAACTTGCGAAAAACCATAATCCACAAGGAACTTGCGTAAAACCATAATCCACGAGGAGCTTGCGAAAAACCATAATCCACGAGGAGCTTGCGAAAAACCATAATCCATGAGGAGGTAGCAAGGAACTCAGTCAGAGAATACAAATCTTCATGGATCTTCCGCTTCCTGAAGAAGACAGACCTTTGTGATTGGCCTGTCCAGGAACCCTGTTTTTGTCATGATGCGAATCCGCCGAACATGTCCCTTTTCATCCTGATCAGCTTCGGTGACTCTTCCAGTGAGCCACGAGTTCCGTGGAGCAGAGTCATCCAGTATGATTACAAGGTCTCCGGGGACAAAGTTCCGCTTGGTGCTCTGCCACTTTTGACGCTCTTGAAGTAGAGGCAGGTACTCCCTGACCCAGCGCCTCCAGAACAAGTCGGACATATATTGAACTTGTCTCCAGCGTCGACGAGCATATACATCCTCTTTCTGAAACACTCCTGGTGGTAATGAAGGTTTGGACTTAAGGAGCAAGAGATGGTTGGGTGTCAGCGCTTCTAAATCGTTCTGGTCAGTGGAGGCTTTGGTTATGGGACGGCCGTTGATTATGGCCTCAACCTCACAGAAAACAGTTTGAAGACCTTCTTCGTCAAGGTTTTGTGTTTTCAAGATGGAATTCAGCACTCTTCGCACAGACCGTATTAGTCTCTCCCACACACCACCGTGATGAGATCCAGTGGGGGGATTGAAGATCCAGTTGATGTTTTTCCGGAGAAGTTCGTTGCTGATCTGCATGTGATTCCAACTTCCGATCGCTTCTCTCAACTCGCGTTCAGCACCAACAAAGTTTGTGCCGTTGTCTGAGCGCAGTTCCAATACTTGACCGCGCCTTGCCACGAAGCGTCTGAGGGCATGAACGAAGGAATCGGTGTCCAATGATGACAGCACCTCCAGATGTACAGCTCTCACAGCCAGGCACGTGAAGATGACTCCATACCTCTTGATTATGCATCGCCCCCGCTTTATTCCAAAAGGCCCGAAGCAATCCACTCCAGTTCGAGTAAAAGGAGGCTCATCAGGAGAAACCCTGTCAAGAGGGAGATCTGCCATATGTTGGTTTCCCGGTGCTGCATTCAGTTTACGACAAACAACGCACCTCGACAGGATTTTCCTTTTGGCCACGCATGCGCCTGGGATCCAATATCTCTGGCGAAACTGTGATAACATGTAATTACGCCCACTGTGTCCTGTGGCTTGATGTATGTGCCGGAGAACGAGTGTAGAAATGTGGAGGTCTTTGGCCAATAGGGCAGGATGTTTAGCTTCTTCTGGCATGGCTGCACGGCCAAGCCTACCTCCAACTCGAAGCACACCATCATCAAGAATCGGGTCAAGCCTGTAGAGGCAACTGGTTTTCTTCACATTTTCCCCTTTCCGCAGACAGGCTATCTCATCAGGAAAGCTCTTCATTTGACAAAAGCGAATAATCGCCCTTTCTGCCTCATCAAACTCTTCAACCGAAAGAAGACCTCCTGCAACCTGCGCCTTGATGTTCTGCATCTCCTCCTGAAGCCTCATTCCAAGCTGCTCCCCATCCAGGCCAGACTGAGCGAGAGTTTCCTTTAACTGTGTCCGCTTTTGTCCAAGACGCAGTAGCAGCCTCTTGAACCTCAGCAGCCAACCAACCATCCTTTTCAAACGAGTCCAAGAGGAGAAGTGACTGATGAAGCGCATAAGTGAGTCAGCCTCTTCAACTTGGATGGCATTCACAGACACCGCTGCCTTGATCTCAGGGTCTTCTGAAGAGAGTTTCCCAGAAATGTCGATGTTCACTGGCCACTTCACCTCAGGTTCGATGAGAAATGCGGGTCCTAGCACCCAAGCCTTAGCTCTCAAGAAAGTGTTAACCTTAGCTCCCCTTGAAGCCAAGTCTGCAGGGTTACTTGACGTGTTCACATACCTCCATTGAGATGAACTTGACAATGTGAGTATCTCTGCCACGCGGTTTGCCACAAAGATCTTGAACCTTGAAGTCTGGTTGTTGATATACTTCAATACAGATGTACTGTCTGTCCAAAAGACAGACTCTCGTAGTGGCATCTGCAACTCCCTTTTCCACAGCTTATCCATTCTGCTCGCGACCACTGCAGCTGTCAGTTCCATGCGAGGGATTGTTATGGACTTTAACGGAGCCACACGTGACTTCCCCATCACAAAAGCGCAGTGGGCCTGCCCCTTGATGTTATACTGCAACAGGTAAGTCACCGTGCCATATCCTTCCTCACTCGCATCTGCGAAGTGGTGAAGCTGGGAAGAAGAAACCTCTCCAAAGTCAGGAGATTTGAAACACCTTTCAACTTTCAACTTCTCCAGCTGATGAAGCTCCTCTAGCCATGCAGTCCACTCTTGGGCAACAGCGACCGGCAGAGCATCGTCCCAACCCAGTTGACTTCTGCACAAACTCTGAAGGATTCTTTTTGCAGCAAGGACGACGGGTGACAAGAATCCCAAGGGGTCATAGATTGAGCTGGTGACAGATAAGATCCCTCTCCTTGTCAGAGGCCTGTCCTTGGGTTTGACTTTGAACTTGAATGAGTCTGATTGGACGCACCACTGGACACCTAAAGCCCTCTCCACTGGCAAAGCATCATTATCTAGGTCCAGATCTTTAACTTCCAGGGACCTTTCTGCTTGAGGTATGGCAGCAAGCACGTTGCGACAGTTGCTACTCCACTTCGTTAGCTGAAAGCCTCCTTTAGCACAAAGAGCACAGAGTTCGTGGTAAAGCGACACTGCCTCCTCTTCAGTGGCGACCGACACAAGGCAATCATCCACATAAAAATTATGAAGAACAGTGTCAACAGCCCTTTGACTGAAGTGGGTTTGGTTGTCTTCTGCACACTTTCGCAAGGCAAAACTTGCACAGCTTGGAGAAGATGTAGCCCCAAACAGATGGACAACCATTTTATACTCCACCAGATCCTGACTGTAGTCTCCTTTGGGCCACCAGAGGAATCGTAGCAAGTCTGAGTCTGAACTTGGTACCCTGACCTGGTGGAACATAGCTGTGGTATCTGCCATGAGTACGACAGGCTCTTTCCGAAATCTGCTTATGACACCAACCAGCGAGCTAGTGAGATCTGGGCCTTGAAGAAGCTGGGCATTTAGAGAGGTTCCCTGAAATGTTGCCGCACAGTCAAAGACAACCCTTAACTTCTTCTTCTGTGGGTGGTACACCCTGTGATGTGGGATGTACCAAACCCTCCCATCACAACGGTCCAGATTAGGGATGCACATTTTTAATTTTTTTTATGACCGAAAACCGACGCTCATTAACCGATTAATAACCGTTAACTGATAAGATTAAAATGCGCTATTGAGTGTCTGTGACCCATTCAAAAGTACCGTGGCAATTTTTTTTTCTTATGGGCTTTATTTTTAAATGTGCAAATACAGCCAAATAAACACCAACCAAATAAACAAAAACAACGAAATATTAGGATTGTTCACATCTCAAACACCTGCAGCACTGCTGAACAGAATTAAACATAGAGAGAGAAAAAAGACAGCAGCGCTGTAAACGATTCAAAACAGATTGAAATTTGTTTAACTTCAAATATCAAATAGCCTAGTCAAAACAGTGCCGTGCTGCATACTTAAGAAAGTTATATCTACCGTAGATGACCAAATAATCGCCCGCGTGCAAATACGCGCCTGTGGTCTAATAGCCGCCGGGGTCCGACCTCATTTGGCATAATAAACGCCGGTTCAATTAAACGCCCGGGCGATTAAGTGTTTACCATAGTCTTGCACAGAAAACAAACGTTTTTTTTTAACAGCACTTCACCGGCTCTCACCTCTTCTGTCAGTCAGCCCCTCCTCTCGCTCTCTCTCTCTCTCTCGCATGCAGGCGCGCGCACACACACACACAGACACACAAACACAGGCGCGCTAGACTGAGGGATATAGGGATATAGGTATCTATAATTGCACGAAGTCCTCCCGTGTAACCAAGAAAATAAGTCTGACCCGTGTATCAAAATATTCTAAATAAAATAAATAGCCATATACGCCACCAGAAAAAAGATAAATAAATAGCAATAGCCACCAGATAAACAAAACTTACATACATATGAATCCACTCGGTGCTGCAACTATAGCCGGAAAAAAAACCTCTCCTTTTTTAACGAAATGTTCAGCCCTCAAAATAAAATAAATGGGCCAGGCAAACCCCAGTCCTCTCTCGCCATAGCGGATTTGTTTTCTTTTTACTGGTTTTTATTAAGAAAAAGCAGCATGTCGACATGCTCTGGGGTCAGCCTGGTGCGCAGTCTGTTTACCGTGAGACCCGCAGCGGAGAATACGCGCTTAGATGGCACCGATGTCCCGGGAATGCAGAGGTAGCGCCGGGCCAGAATGGCCAGCCTCGGGAAGCGCGTCTGTTGGATTTTCCACCACTCAAGAGGATCAGTGCAAATAACCTCATCTCCTTTTCGGTCGAAATTGTCCCACACAGAACTCCTTTTTGCGCGCTTCATTTTTGCTGTTAAGTGGGCTGTGGCGGAAAGCACGTGTTGTCACGTGTTAAAAAAAAATTTAACCGTATTAATCGGTCAAAGTTCCTGTTATCGGTTAACGGTTAAACGGTTAACCATGTGCATCCCTAGTCCAGATCCTCGTCGAGTACCCTCTCAGCATAGCCCTTTGAGATGACGTCGCTCATAAAGTTGGTGTAGTCAGCGTGGAACGAACGGTCCTTCATGAACCTTCTTTTGAGACTCAAAGTGCGTTGAACTGCAACATTCCTGTTGTTGGGCATTTTGACATTGCTTCTTCTCAAAGGCAAGCCGATGCTGTAATGCCCATCAGCTAACTCAGCTGACTCAGTAACGGACTTCATGAAGTGGCAATCTTCCCTAGACAGCCCTTGATGCTCGTCCTGGACACATTCAGGGAAGTCCGCTTTTGTCTGCTGCCTCCACAGCTCTTCAAGCGTGGCAACCGAGATCCTATTGACACAGACCCTTTGTTCTCCACTGGCAGAGTCAGTAATACAGTCTCCTCTCAGTGGACCATTCACTGTCCATCCCAACATGGTCTTTACTGCATAGGGGCCTCCATCTGCACTTCTGACAACTTCCCATGGCTCCAGGGCTCTAGGAACATTGGTCCCGATGAGCAGATCCACCTCCGAGTCGATCCCACTGATCTTCACTCCTCTTAGGTGCGGCCATTTCAGAAGGTCTACCTGTCTAGGAATGTTGCCTTGATGAACAGGCATGCTTTTTTGTGTGAAGATCTCAGGAAGTTTACAGAAACAGTCTGTTCCTAGTCCAGCCACCTCCAAGTCTGTCACAATGTGGCTGCCAACGACCTTCTCTTGACCCATTGTCCGGAGTAGGATGCCAGTCTTTCTCCCAGTGAGATTCAGCCTATTCATTAGCCCTTCAGTACAGAATGAAGCAGAGCTCCCAGGATCAAGAAAGGCATAAGTGATGACTGTTTCACTTCCCTTTGCAGACTTCACTTGAACAGGTAGTATGGAAAGTGTACAATCACGCTCTCCGACCCCAGTAAGTCCACTGGTTTGTACAGAGATCAAAGCACCATCACCTACTGGTTTTGCTTCTTTTTTGTTTGCTTGTACATCCTTTGATTGCACTGAACCAGTTTCAGTTCCTTTGGAGCGGATATGCAACATGGAGGGATGCCTCAGATTGCAAACCTTACAGAAAAGACGTTTTTTGCAATCCTTACTTCTGTGTCCAATACACAAACAGCCGTAGCACACCCTCTTTTCCTTCATGAAGGACATTTTTTCACTGTGTGACCTCCCATCAAATAGAAGACACAGATCTAAACCGTGTCCTGCTCCACAAAACAAGCAGTTCTTTCCAGCAGGTGAAAACTTCTTTTTAGCTCCATCAGCCGTTTTCTCTTCATGCCTTGTCCCTTTTTCCATAGGGGTGACAGTAGTTGCAAAGCTACTCCCTCTAGCCTTTAAATATGGTTGGGATTTAGCATGTTTTGCATCCCTTTTTCCTGTAGTTGGAATATCATTCAGGTCTCCAAATAGAGGGTCACTTGCAATTTTGACTTGCCTTTCGACAAACTCAACAATGTCCTGAAAGACAGCTCTGCGGTTAGACCGTTCTTGGACATTACAGGCAACCTCTCTCCATCTTTCCTTGAGCTTGTAGGGCAGCTTCCTAACAACCATCTGCATGTTTGTAGGGGCATCAAGCTCATGGCTGAAATGGACTCCTCCAAGAGCATTACAACATTGTCGTAGGAAGATGCTGTATGCTCGTAAAGCTTTCACATCTTCGCCTTTTAAAGCTGGCCATGTGAAGGCTTTCTCCATATAGGCAGATGTGATCTTCAGAGGATTGCCGAAGTGTTCTTGAAGCAATGACTTGGCCTTGACATATCCTTCCTCATGATACATGTGCTCACAGCCTCTAACCAACTCCCGAGGCTGGCCTCTAGTGTGTTGTTCGAGGAAGTACAGGCAATCCTTGGCACTGCGAGTTCTTTGTTCAATGTTGTATTCAAAGGCCCGTATGAATGTTTGAAACTGTATCGGGTCTCCATCAAAGATTTGAATTTCTCGTTTAGGAAGGGATGAGAGAGATTGCTGCTCTACCAACATAGATGTAATTTCGTTTTGTTTGTACAGGACCGATAGCAAGGGATCAGAGTCAGCACAAATCTGTATTGAAGGTGCAGGTTGGGATGGCTCTGCTTGGAACTGTGGATATGCCTGATGGTTCTGCATTTTGTTGTGCAACGACTTGGGCTGCAACTGGCTCGACTGCGTAGCTTGTGGATGCAGCTCCATAGCATGTCCCAACACTGGAGGCTGCCTAGGCAGTGCGGAACGAGTGTGCGTCACCGTGCTTGGCTCCCACGATGGCGGCTGCCTAGACAGTGCAGATCGAGGATGCAGCGCCGCACTTGGCTTCAGTGGTGGCGGCTGGCTAGCCAACATAGCGCGAGGATCAATCTCAGGCAACTGGCTGGACAGCGTTTCCTTTGGATATGACACCTTCACTTTGGGCCTAGCATCCAACAAATGAGAATATTGTTCCTCTGCACCATGCCAAGATGGCTGCTCTGCTGCTGCCACAGGAACAAACGTCTCAGCATTCCAATTCAATTTTCCTACTTGAGTTATTCCTTCTTCCAGATAGGAATTCATTCCATTTGCTTCACTCCTTCCCGCGCCAGACGCATGAGAGCCTCCAGAGTCTCGGAGCACATTTAATTTAGCTTCTGATGCAGCAATTTCTATATTCAAATCAAGCTGCTCTTTTCGTTGTCTGAGCTGCTCCTTTTTCCTTCTGAGCAGTTCCTCTTGCTCTGCCTCCTCTTCATCCAAGGCATGTTTGTCTTTCAACATCCTTTGGCGGGCAATGAGCGCAGCCATCTCCGCCTCGACCTTGATGCGTGATGAGCGAGTGGATGAACCAGTAGTTCTAGTTTGATTGGTTCCAGTTGAGCTCCTTTTCTGTGATGCTCTAGGAGCATTAGAAATGCTGTCATTCGGTCTAATGTCATCGTCCACCCCCAATGTAGCGTTCAATGTCACATCAATGTTTCCCACATCATCCTCCGTCAGGCCAGCACCATTCTGAATGTTTTCAGTGACATCATTCGGAATGTTTTTAGTGACATCATTTTGAGCGCTTTCTGTAGCATGTGGTGTTTTATTGTCTCCCACCGCATCCAGGAGGTGTGGCTTAGATGAAACAAGAGGATCATTTTGTTCCGAGTTTTCAACCTGACCAGCCTGGCCAATTACATCAGAGAGCCATTTTTCCACATTTTCAACACATGCAACATAGTGATTGTGTACACTTGTGAACCAAGCATTTTGTTTCTCCTGCTCCTCTTCAGGGAGCATTGGAATCACAACATTGTGAAGCTTTGTTGCATCATTAAACAATGCGTGCACATTTTTGAGATGAGACTGGACACTCAGAACATTATCTCCACTTTGAATTTGCATCAGCTCTTTCATCACTTTCATGACGCCTTTAAGTTTGTTAACTTTTGCTTGGCGATCCTTTTGAAGGCCTTCAATTTTGAGAACCAATGCCTTGGCCGTCAGCTTAATTTGTCTTCTCTCTGACAATTCATTTTGATCGAGACCCTTTGTAGGGCCCAATTCTGAGGTTTCAGACTCCATTTTCAATTGTGAATGATCTTATCCAATTATCGTGTATTCATTTTCACAGCCACCTTTTTTAACCAGTTCAGTATCAGTCTGACTGCGAGCGTATGTGGTACCTCGTTTCCAGCGGAGAGACTGATGAATGAATGAAACGCCGTCTTCCTGTTGTCGGCGTAGTAGATGCGAGCTGGGCTTGAATGAATGAAACGCCGTCTTCCTGTTGTCGGCGTAGTAGATGCGAGCTGGGCTTGAATGAATCAAAGGTGCCGACCGTGTGTAGGCTATAGCCAATCGTGTAGCTCCATTCTCTTCCTTCCAGGCATGAAGCATTCAGGATATTCCACGAAGAATAGCGACCAAATGTAGACCAATCTTCCGTGAATCCTCTTCAGATAGTTGGCTTTTCTGTTTACAAATATTGCGGCAATAAAGTCCATCTACTTTTTCAAAGCCGCGGTAGGCTAAGCAAAGGAACAAGGGTCCACTATCGTTACACGCCACACAAGATCCACGACGACTTCTGATTATATTCACCACTTTATTTTTGTTCTTCCCGCTGGTAGTAGCAAACAGTCAGTCCAGAATGTTACATTGTATCGTTGTTGCGTTTGCGTTTGCGGTAAACAGAAAGTGTGCCTTCCCTGAGCTCACCCTACACCACTGACAAACATTTTGTAGGCTACACAGGTGAGGCTGATTAGTAGATTCCCGAACACTGGTACACGCCTCCCTCACACACCCACAGCCCAATTACTCATAAAGAAATACATTTCATGGCTCCTACACTCACTCTCTGTCTTTTTATTTTTTTAAGTTAGGTGTTGGTGGCTGTTCCTGACAGAGGTACGGTCATAATTACTAACATGAAGAAAAGTCTCCAAGTCTCTTTTACTAGGTATTGATGGCAGCAGCAGACCTTCAGGATGATACACACTGCACCAGCCTCCCAACAAGAAGAGACCATGTGGAGGACGACCGGACCAGATGAGGAGGATGGAGGACTGCAGGACCAGACGAGAAGGATGGAGGACTGCAGGACCAGACGAGAAGGATGGGGGACTACAGGACCAGACGAGAAGGATGGAGGACTACAGGACCAGACGAGAAGGATGGAGGACTACAGGACCAGACGAGAAGGATGGAGGACTACAGGACCAGACGAGAAGGATGGAGGACTACAGGACCAGACGAGAAGGATGGAGGACTACAGGACCAGACGAGAAGGATAGAGGACTACAGGACCAGACGAGAAGGATGGAGGACTACAGGACCAGATGAGAAGGATGGAGGACTACAGGACCAGACGAGAAGGATGGAGGACTACAGGACCAGATGAGAAGGATGGAGGACTACAGGACCAGATGAGGAGGATGGAGGACTACAGGACCAGATGAGAAGGATGGGGGACTACAGGACCAGATGAGAAGGATGGGGGACTACAGGACCAGTGGGCTGAGTGAGTAATCTCCTACAGAGACTAATCTATGTAATCTCCTAAAACTACAGTACCAGTAATGGTGTGAAGTTAACTTTACATCAGTATTGTATTTATTATAGCAGTCTTCTAGAATAGTATTCCATTGTTTATAATATAATTTCAAAATTGGTGGCCATATTCAACACTAGCTAGCAACCATGTTAATGTAGTATAGTTGAGTTCATGGGTTTTCATCTCTGGTGGTTCTGGTTCATAGGTCAGGACTCCTCTATGGTTTTGGCTCTCCTGGGCAGCTGAGAATGGACGTCAACCAAGACATCAACCAATGAAGACCCAGCACCACAGCAGACCCTGGACTACTCCCCTACCTTAGTGAGCCCGAGACCCAGTGTGTGCCATTCCAACCTCCCTGCCCCTCCGCCCATCCCCCTACACCACCCCCCTCACCCCCAGCCAAAGGGTGAGGCGGCTCCCGACCAGCACAGAGGACGTTTTTTTTTTTTTTTTTCTCAACAATTTTTGTTGTTTTTGGGAAGCTCCTCACACACACACACACACACACACACACAGGAAGCTATTTATGATTATTTATAGTATATTTCTTTATATATGTCTATGTAAATCTGTATACATCATCTCAATCTGTACAGTATTGCTTGCTTTGTTTTGTGTCACCATTTATTATTGTACAGCTACTGTGTGTGCCTGTTATTGCCCTCTGGGACAAATACATTTTTTGGAATTTAATTGAACAACCTCTTTGCATCTCTGCTCAGAAATTAAGGAGACCATTTGTATGCATTATTGAAAAATCTATAACAAATGCATGCATATTCATATACATAATATGTCAAAACAAGTTGTAGTATGTCAAATATTCATGAAATAGACATTGTATAGTATGTGGGGAAAACAAATAAGAATAGTATATCTCAAAAAGTCATAGTGTAGCATTGTTGGTGACAGGTATAGGCAGACTGACAGGTCACGTGGTGTTGGGGCTACGTCAGTCAGGATCAGTGGTAAAAGTCAGCTGTTCACGCGCGGGTTGGGCTTGAATGAAATGTTTGAGATGAGAGGGGGTGGACGGGGGAAGTCCAACTTTGCTGACCGCACAATCTATTAACATTTAACGCACTTTAGCACCGATCACTTTAGGACTATGCTACTATGGAACGTTTTTAACTTATCTCTAATAAAACCAACAAAACGCAGTACCCATTTTTAAGTGATTCTTTGAACAAGCAGCGCGTCTGGCAAAAACATATTTTCCCGATCTAGCCTCTCGGTGACTAAATAAGTGGTTCGATAGTCGCCATACATTTGTCAGCAAAACTGTGACACAACCACATGGATTGGAGCCACGAAAAGCCACGACATGTCACAAATGGACGCGTGGAGCAACAAAGGAATGCATGATATGCAAACAATGTAAGGAGGACGCGCACAAACAAACGGACAACAAGGACGGACTGAAAGGATAGGCGGTAACGTATCCGACCCGTTCCGTGACTGCTGTGATACATGATTGATTGGAACACTTTGATCTGGTCCCGCCGCTGAGTGGAAACTGTCTGTCATTGTGAATTGTGATATCACGCTGTGTTCGCGGCCCGCCGGGCCAAGCTGTGTGTGTGACAAACTAACGTGCTCTGCTCTGTCTCTATGCTATCGCCGATAGCTGTGACTGTTTTATGTGGCTGCTTTGCTTTGGATTCTCTCATTGTGATCATTTACTTGTGCGTTCAAGATGAGTGGAACATGTGTTGGTTCAGATGTTGGGAAACAGGACATGGGAAAGAGGAAAGTAATTCTAACTGAAAAGGCTTTTGCAAATAAAATTGAGTCCATACAAAAGGAACGAAAAAGGAAAGTGGATGAAATAAAGACTGTGATAAGCTCTATGAAAGAGCTCATGAAAGATGGAAAACATGTTTCAGCTGTTAAAGGGGAAACTTGATGGCTTGATGAAATTGTCTCACACCTCTAATGAACTACATGCTTCCTTAATGCCTCTCATTCCTCATGATGAACAAGAAAAACAAACCGGTTGGTTCTTAAAAATCATTAAACATAAAGATGATTTTATTGAGGATGTTAATGCATGGTTTTCTGTAACCAGACTCAGAGGATCCCCAAGCAGGCCTCTGCTGGTGGCTAATAGGTCAAATGAAAGCCCTCTGCTACATGAGGCTGCAGAAGAGGAAAATGGAGGTGTGGAAAATGTGGAAGTGACTGGACCTCAGTCACATAATGTTCAGGATGATATTCAGCCAGATGACAGCATATCAAACTATAGCAGCCAGAATCATGGTTCAAAATCTATCAGGTCAAAAGTGTCCTCAACTGCATCTGCCCGTGTCAGAGCCGAAGCTGAAATGGCTGCTTTAATAGCTCGAAAAGGGTTGCTCGGACAAAAGCATGCTCTTGAGGAAGAGGAAGCCAAAATAAGGCATGCGCTGCAAGAGCAGGAAGCTCGAGTCAGAAAGCAAAAGGAACAACTTCAACTTGAAACGGACATGGCCGCATCGGCGGCAAAGCTTAATGTTTTGAGAACCTCTGGGTCAGGGGTACGGAGTGTTGCTTCTCAGAAATTGGATGGAATGGAAGCCTACTTTGAAAGTGGCCTCAACTTTAATGCAGAGACCTTTGTATGGCAAAATGTTGGAGATGTTGGAAGAGGACAACCTGCAGAGTTTGGAGGCACAAGGCCGAAACAAAGGCAATGTGATGGAAATAAACATCTCCAGAGGACCTCAGCCCCCACACAGGCTCAGAGCACAGTCCCAAAGGCTACAGGAGCCCCACTGTCTCTGCATAGACACACACAATCTGCTTCCGGAAACATCAGCAGTGAACAGGACACCATGATGTCTATAATGCAAAAACAAAATGACATAACTTCGATGTTGGTGCATCAGCAATGCATTGCTTCACTACCTAAAAGAGACATCCAACTGTTTGACGGTGACCCTCTGCACTATCATGCCTTTATGCAGTCATTTGAGCAGACCATAGAACTGAGGACTGACGATGCTGTTGACCTCCTGCATTACCTGGAGCAATACACCAGGGGTCAGCCTAAACAGCTAGTCAGAAGTTGTCAACACATGACTGATGGCATTGGATATGCTACAGCAAAGGCTTTACTCCAGGAACACTTTGGAAATGAGCACGTCATAGCATCCGCTTATATGGACAAGATCTTTGCATGGCCAGCAATAAAGTCGGAGGATGGAAAAGCTTTACAAGCATACAGCTTATTCTTGCGAGGATGTCACAATGCCATGAAAGATGTATACAACCTATCTGACTTGAACACGTCTGCAAACATGGTCTCTGTGATCAAGAAGCTGCCTTACAAGTTGAGAGACAAGTGGCGAGCGAAGGCATGCGACATTCAGGAAAAGCATCGGAAAAGAACTATGTTTGCTGATATCGTGACCTTTATTGAGCGTGAAGTTAGGATCACTACAGACCCTGTATTCGGAGACATACAAGATGCTCCAGTCATAGGGGCCTTCAAAGAAAGTGGTAGAGCTAAACCTGTGCCTCATCCTAAGGCTAGAGGAAGCAGCTTTGCCACAACTTTCACTACTGTGGAAAGAGATGCTCATTGGGAGAACAGGGTTAAAGATGGACCCGAGAAGACCTGCCTTTTCTGCAAAAAAGGTAGACACACACTGGAGTCGTGTTTTCTATTGGAGAAGAAAGCTCACAGTGAGAAGATGGAGTTCCTGAAGAAAAATGGAGTTTGCTTCGGCTGCTTGTGCACTGGGCACATCAGCAAGGAGTGCAGGAAACGTCTGTCTTGCAAGACATGTGGCTCACGACACCCCAGCTTGCTCCATATCCACTCTAAGGAGAATGGAGATCCAGAGAAAGGCAGGAGCAACTCTGACAGAGCAGTGGACAGTGCTCTAGTCGAAATCCAAACCGGTGGTCTTACTGGGGCTGGTGAGCAAGATTGTAAGCTTGCTATCGTGCCAGTCAAGGTTAAGTCCAGTAAAGGTCAAAGGTCAGTCGAAACCTACGCCTTTCTGGACCCAGGGAGTTCAGCGTCCTTCTGCACAATGGGTCTGATGGATAAGCTGGGACTCTCTGGGAGAAGAACAAGGATTCTTTTACGTACCATGGGCCAAGAGAAGGTGGTTGACAGTTGCATTGCATCGGACTTGGAGGTCGCTGGATTGGACAGTGACTGGTACTGTGAAATGCCGAAGATCTTCACACAACATCAAATTCCTGTTAACAGAGGTAACATCCCACGACAGCAAGATCTGGAAAGATGGCCACATCTGAAGCCCGTCTATCTGCCACAGAAAGATGCAGACGTGGAGATGTTAATTGGCTTGAATGTTCCCAGAGCATTGGAACCACTGGAAGTCATCCGAAGTGTGGATGGAGGGCCATATGCGGTCAAAACAATGCTTGGATGGACTGTAAATGGACCCCTTGGAGGAGAGGGCAGTGACGATCCTGTGACTCAGTCTGCAGTTAGCATCAACAGGATCTCTGCTGTCACTCTTGACGAGCTCTGGAACCAACAATTCAAGACTGACTTCCCTGAAAACAGCCAGGATGAACTGCAAGGGCTGTCAAGGGAAGACTCTAAGTTCCTGGAAATGGCTAACGAGACTGTGGAACTGGTTGATGGCCATTATGTTGTTGGATTGCAGCTGAAGGACAAATCAATTACCATGCCCAACAATGCAAAGTTGCAAAGTTGCAGAGCAACGTACTCTCAACCTCAAGGGGAGGTTTGGCAGGGATGTGGCATTCCAAAAAGACTATACTACATTTATGGACAACCTGATATCCAGTGGATATGCAGAGAGAGTGCCAGCTACAAGTCCGGAAGAAATGACGACAAAGAGAGGCAATGCTGCAAAGAATGGCACGACAAGAAGTGGCAGTAGAAGTCCAGGAAAGAAAATACCACAGAGTGATGAAGAGATGGAAAGTGACATGGATAGCAAGTCAGAAAAGAGTGACAAATCAACAGCAATGACTCCTCAGACGGAAGTGGAAAAAGAAGGAAAAGTCTCGGAGGAAAAGAAAAGTAATGACACAGACTCGGATTCATCGTCACTGCCGTCATTGGATGAAGAGCATAGAACTAAAGAAAAAACCCAAGATGATGATAAAAAGAAGAAAACCCAGAAGAAAGAAAAGAAAAAAGAGAAGAGTGCTGGAGGTCAAAAGGATGACAACAAAGCAGTTGTGAGGCTCAAGCGCTACATTTCTCTCTGTGGCGTGAGGCTGAATTACAAGAAGCTCCTCGACGGCTGTCGCTCCATTCGCTCCCAGGTGGCTGCTCTGAGGAAGGAGCTTGAAGATCTCGGTGTCCATGGCCAGCCATCTATTAAGAAATGCAAGATAGCGAGAATGAAAAGAGAGGAAACAAAGGAACTTGCCGACCTTGATGTCAGCAACATAATTGCCACAAAAGGCCGACTGAGACGCAGAGGAACCTCAGCATTGCAGGAACAACATGACCCTCCGTCCTCTTCATATAAGCGCTCTCTCAACTCCGGCTCTGATAGTGATGAGAAAGACGATGCACACGGGAGGCGCAAGAGAGCAACGGACTGGGCCAACCTGCAGAGGATTACAGAGACAATGCCAGACAGGAACGGACTGGTACGACAGGTCCGGATCAAGACCCGCACCAGCCTTCTCTGCAGACCTGTGACAAAGATCTGCCTTCTTCAGGAGTCGACGGAGTCGTGAAGGCTTCCCTTCTTTTCCATGGATTTGGATTATATTGACTTTTGCCTGACATGACCTTTTTTCGTGACTTTGGATTGACTTTACTTTGGGGCGGGTTCGGTTCAAGAAGGATGAAGACCTGCAATGGCCGACCTATGAACTCTCTCCTTGCGCACAAAAAATCGCAAAAAAAGACAATAAATGGGAAAAATTGAAAAAAAAGAAAATTGGAATTGTATTGTTTTTCTATTATGAATTTATGCGTTGGTAATTATTACTACTGTGTAATAACATGTAATAATTAGGGGCCGGAATGTTGGTGACAGGTATAGGCAGACTGACAGGTCACGTGGTGTTGGGGCTACGTCAGTCAGGATCAGTGGTAAAAGTCAGCTGTTCACGCGCGGGTTGGGCTTGAATGAAATGTTTGAGATGAGAGGGGGTGGACGGGGGAAGTCCAACTTTGCTGACCGCACAATCTATTAACATTCAACGCACTTTAGCACCGATCACTTTAGGACTATGCTACTATGGAACGTTTTTAACTTATCTCTAATAAAACCAACAAAACGCAGTACCCATTTTTAAGTGATTCTTTGAACAAGCAGCGCGTCTGGCAAAAACATATTTTCCCGATCTAGCCTCTCGGTGACTAAATAAGTGGTTCGATAGTCGCCATACAAGCATATTGAAAAAAAGTGGTAGTATAGTATGATGATAAAAGTAATAAAAAAATCATAGTATATTTTGTCAAGAAATGTTATAGAAGAGTCAAAGTATAATATGGCTTTAAAAATCAATGGTGTAAAATGTGAAAAAAATAAAGTTGCGATATAGTATGTTGAAACAAGTCTTATAAGTGTCATTACATAATATTCCATTAAAAAGTGATATTAAAGTATGTCAAATAAATTCATAAAGTCATTGTATTGTGTCTAAAAAAAGTTAAGGTTTTAATTTAGTTTAAGTTTAGTTATTAAGTATAGAATTTTGAAATAATTCATGAAGAGTATTATATTCAAAGTATATGTCAAAAAAGGTCATACAAGTTCTAAGTAGAAGAATTAAGTAGGTTAAAAGTAGAGTTGGTTAAAAATAGTCAAATAGAATTGTATCGTATCAACTGTGATGCATGCAGATCGGATTCTGGTCATGGACAATGGAGAGGTAACAAATATACACAAATACACAAGATAAAGTTTGTGTGGTCGTTAACCTAGACTTACAGTAAGTGTTCTGTCCAACAGGTGGCAGAATTAAACTGTCCAGATGTGCTGAAGCAAAGACCAGACTCTCTGTTCGCCTCACTGCTTGCTGCTGCCAACACCGTGAACACCTGAACCACAGAAACCATTACTTTCTTCATCAGCCCTCTCATATTGTCAGAAAAAGACCATCTTTATCTTGCAACTATGTATAAGTATTTATCTTTCTGAACAATGTTATTTCATAATATTTTGATACGAGTGGATGTGAATGTGTATTTAAAACATTATGTTTTATTTACATGCGGTGGCCACAGACTATTGCTCTCTCCTCATCTTTCCTGACTGATTTGCTGTAGTTTTGTGTTCTGCTAGTGTTCTTGACACTATACTTGAAGCATGAGGTGGGCCCTGCAGCCCAATCAGGTTGCACAGGTGGTCCAGCTCCTCCAGGATGGCCCATCAATGCATTTGTTTGCAAGAAGGTTTGTGTCCCAGCACAGTCTCAAGAGCATGTATGAGATACCAGGAGACTGGCCAGCACACAAGGAGAGCTGGACAGGACCGTGGGAGGGCATCAACCCAGCAGCAGGACCGGTGCCTGCTCCTTTGTTGAGGAGGAACAGGAGGAGCACTGCCAGAGCCCTACAAAATGACCTACAGCAGACTACTGGTGTTCATGTTTCTGACCAGACTGTAAATGAGACACTTGACCAGTGAACAGAGATGTTGCCTACCAGCAGCGTTGTGGTCAAGCTGCTGTGTTTCCTACATTATGTTCCCAGAAATGTCTTGAGAAAAAAATCAAAAGGAATTGTAGGGGTGAATTTAATTTCCTCAGGGAAACACTTATAACCAGAATTAACTTAAAGGTTGTGTTGGTGATTTATATAAATATATATATATATATATATGTGTATATATATATATATATATATATATATATATATATATATATATATATGTGTGTATATATATATATATATATATATATATATATATATATGTGTGTGTATATATATATATATATATATATATATATATATATATATATATATATATATATATATATATATATATATATATGTATATATATATATGTATGTGTGTATGTGTTTGCATAAGTACTGTAATCATGCAGCCCATGTATATGTATTTAGTATAGATTTATTGGTACTATTTGATTGTTTTACAACCTACAGAACACTTGACTTGTATAATACAGGGAGTTGGAATCATTTGCAAATGTCTTGTCTTTTATAGCACCAAACGAGTTATGCATGAATTAATTTCACCTGGGTAATTGGGATCATTGAACCTGGTCAAAAGTGATTACTGATGCATTTAAAGAGTTATAAACAAAGGATTGTAATACAACCTATATGAAATGAACATTTACAACATCTCTATAAAGATGCACCAGTGTTTTCTCGTTCTCAGCTTCTCTGGAAGCACATGTGCCGTCCTCTTTGTTTATCTTTTTTTTAAATTCCTCCGGGCTTCCCCTTGTAACCCCATGTTTCACATCGCAACGCTATGAACTGTGGGCAATTCCCTCAGGCAAAGTCAGCATCAATGCTGACTTACGGAAAGGGCTCAAAAAGTCTGTGAGGGAGCCCTCTTGCACCTGACGATTTGCCACAGACCTGAACCCTCAGGGACTTAATGGGAACGTGCATCAGCTCCATCACTATGCTCAGCCACTGCTGCTGCCTCTGCCAAGGAAGAGGGCAGACTGCAGCGTATCATTCGCTCTCCTGAGAAGGTGAATGGCTGCGTTCTGCCGTCCCACCAGCACCTGTACGCCTCCAGGACCACGAGGCGGTCAGGAAAGATTGTGATCCACCTCTCCCACCCTGGAATAACTCTGTTTGATTCATTACCCTCTGGTAGGAGGCTGAGGTCTATCAAGACCAGAACCACTACACAAGAACTCTTCGAGACTGCAGTCGGCCCTAATGGGAACCCCACACATCCCTGCACGTCTCTACACTTTAACAACACGCTTTTATAACTTACATTTGTAACATATTTGTGTACGTTTCATATTCTTTTCTAAATTGTAGTAATAATAGTATTGTGCTGTGTTTATTGTTCAATCACCAAGTAAATTTCCTTTATGTGCATATTTGCCAATGAACCCACTTCTGGAAGTAGGCCTACAATTTTAATGGGCTTCACTGGAATGATTCTATTTCATGGCAATATTTAATGTTTTACTTTTTACTCCATTAAGGTGGTATATAGTTTATAAAATATGCTAAATAAAACATATTTTATAAACTGTGATTTGAAAAGGTTGTTTACAGAGTAAAGAAACTTTAAAGTTGAGCTGAAATGTAAAAACTTTAACCCCTTTTATATCACATTCCTGGTCATATTGTGCACCTATTCAACAATATATGCTGAAAAATCCCAAATCTTTTTCTTCCTGGAAAAAAAATTATGTTGCATGTTTACATCAGCCAGTACCAACCAATGATATCATATAATATTATTTGAACATTTCTGCAGCCTCCAAAATTACCATAATTTTGATTTAAAGCCTCTGTAAAACGGTTTCAATTACAGGGCTGATGTAATTAGACACATTCCCTGGATCATATTAGTTCTGTCTATTATCTTGTTCCCTGCCCCCTAGTGGCCAGAATTCACCAATGCAGCTTTAAATTTAGACACAAATGCACAAATCTTTCAGCCATCTATGTTGACCTTATACTATCAGCAACAATGAAGTCATTGAACTTCCTGTCTGTACCGGAAGCAGGAATTGGTTCTATTATGTAGTCAGGCTATGTGACCTCTGCAAAAATGTGGACCTGTTTGTGTTTCCAACTTTGATAAATGTATATTTGGGTGTGTCAAGTGATCAGGAACAACCAGCAAGAACAGCCAGAAGTTAAAGGTTGAGTAGGTGATTCTATTCAGAAACACTTTCTGTTATATTACTTTAAATTCTCGCAACATACCGATAGCAATGAATAAATTAAATACTCTGACATATTTAAAAAAAAAACAGGACTGTAAAAACCCCATCCAATCCAAAAAGACAGGCTGGAGAAATTAATTGGACGGCCTGCCTGTCTGTCAATGCTTACTTCCTGAATGCGTACTCTGCCGATCTCGAGCACTCGTTTGGTGTTCTGAACAGAGGTCTGAACGAAGGGGCGGGACTTTTTGATTCAGCAATGCGTTCAAAGACCTGTGGTTTTTCCAAATGACCTACTCTGCCTTTAAGAGACAAAACTGGAAGGGGAGCGACCACTAAAAGGGGGCGGGACTATAGGTCTACACATTTTTAATAATTAGCCTAAAGCAACACTATATTCAAGTGTTTGAAGGTTCTTCATACACACACACACACACACACACACACACACACACACACACACACACACAACCAAAAGTTTAAAACACTGGGGATTCATGTGCTGAAAAGAGCTCTAATCAGTGTGGTTCGTGGACCAAAAATGTGTAGAGCCTCTAAAACTTTACTTTAATACCTAAGTAAAAAAATACATTGTTACAGGTTTTTTTTAAATGTCTGCCCTGCATTTGAATTCATTTAAATTACTGTAATTGAATATGCTTTAATAAACAAAACTTTACTTCCAGTCAAACCCAACAAAGTTAAAAGCGACACATGAGTTAATCAGTCAGTCAATCACCCTATTACGGAGCAACTCCTGTTTCACTTCCTTTCTGTTATTTCTGGACCTCTGCGTTTGTGTGCAGAACAATAAACCTCATGATGCAGTGCTGGTAAGAGGAAATGCTGTGAAGAAAGGCTGTTTTTTTCACCTGCTATAACAGAGCAGCTCTATAACTTTCAACGTGTGGAATCAATATGGACATAATACCTAGTAGCTCTTTTGTCGGGACTCAAGCGTCAGTCTGAGTGAAGCAAACGACCTTCACTTATGGCCAACCTGGACAGAAACAACAAAATCCTGCTCGATTTAGTGCGACAGCCAAGTAACAGCATGTGTGCTGACTGTGGAGTTCCTGGTGAGTATTCTGGCAAAGACTCACAACCATGATAGATATTCAATCTTGCTTTGTCAAAGACTCTAGTGTCTGATTTCTGTGTGAGTGCACACGCTGCATCATCGAAGTTAAAAGGATCACAAAGAGGAATGGCGCCTCCAGGTCACGCGATGTTGTCTGTTAACAGAACTCTACATATTTCATAGCCAAGTTCTGTGTGATAAACCTTCATGAGGGGAAGTGGCTGCTGTATAATCTGTGGTATGACCTCATTGTTCCTACTAACACGTCATCACTGAGCAGGCCAGTTAATAGAGTCTGTGTGAGGGACTTATTATGATCTATATTATAGTGTATGTAGTTCCTTCTTACTTGTTTCTCTTTTGCTGACAGAGCCTGACTGGGCTTCCTACACTCTGGGTGTCTTTGTGTGCCTGAACTGCTCGGGGATTCATCGCAATTTGCCCGCTGTCAGCAAAGTGAAATCCATACGCCTGGATCGCTGGGATGATTCACTCGTAGAGGTATAAGTCTGTGGCTTGTATTCATTTTTATATGGACGGCTAATAACACATATTGTCTCCCTAAACCTGTAGTGCTATTTATCAATCTAGATTGTTTTGGTGTGAATAGTTTTGGAGATATTTGCCATCTCTATATGACTATATGGCACATAGAGTGAAATAAGTTTGAAAAACTAACACAGACCTTGTTGTGAGCAGCTTTGATATGATTATAAATATATAAATAGTCCTGCAACTAAGTGGTAAATATGTATATTTGATTTTGGGGCAAACTGTCCCTTTAATGCTCTATTTTGCATCAGGTAATTGGTGAAGACTCATGTCTGATCTCAGCATGGATACTGTACATGTTTTGTCCGTCCAAATTGTAACTTGTTTCACTAAATCCGTTCTCAGACATGGAGCTAGACATCCAAAGATGAAGGAAATCTAATACGAATCGTCTTGTTGTACAAATTTGAATCCTGCGGTTTCAGTTCATGCGGGAGATGGGGAATTCTGCAGGCAAAGCCATTTATGAGAAGTGTGTCCCTGCCTTCTTCTACCGGCCACAACATAAAGACTGCACGTAAGTGGCCGTCCCTGGCTGTCCACTCAAGCCAAGGGCAAAGTCTTTCTTAGTGAATGGGTGCGGTAAGGTCCAGCAAGAGAAACAAACACAGTGAAGTGGAGCTAATACTACAGACCATTTGAATTAGACACATTCCTCAGGGACAGGTCTGCACATGTACTGCTGTTTACTCAAACACTTGTCTTTCATCCGTATGGGAACAGTAATGCTTTGTTGTAGTGTTCTTAAGGACCAGTGGATCCGTGCAAAGTACGAAAGAAGAGAGTTCACAGGAGAAAACAGCTACCCTCAGCAAGCATATTGCTCAGGTAATCAGCACACTTTCATTACACTAACAACCAAATCTGTATCATGCATCTGATTGCTTATTTATTTCATGCATCTGACCCAGACCCCTTTGAGTCGACACTGTGGAAGAAGGGCAAAGACAACAAGCAGTTTTTAAAGAGGATCTTCCTGCTTTCCCGGAAAGACTTCACCCTCAGATATTTCAATAAAGAGGATGTGAGTTCTGACACAATCATCATTTAGTTCACGTGGGTTCTAGTTAATAACCTTTCGTTTCTAAACTGTTGAAATCCTCCCCGAACCCTCTCATTTCAAACCAAGTCCAAGCTTCCCAAAGCCGTCATCTCCATGAAGGACCTGAGTGCGGTTTTCCAGCCGGAGAAGATCAGCCACGCTCACGGTCTGCAGATCTCCTACGTGCAGGACAAACGCACCAGGAATCTGTTTGTTTATCACGAGAAAGGACAGGTAGATCGAGTGCCATTCATTTCCACTTGAACTCGTACACGTCTCCACCAACGCAGCTAACACAAACACAGCTGAGCTAGAGGAAGGGGAATCTGAAGATGTTGTACAAAGCATGTTTAAAGTGAACATATAACTCAACAAAAGTGCAATTTGTGTTTTACTGCTTCTATGCTTTTAAAGCTCCCTCTTTGTTTTTTAACCTAAATTAAATGAAATTGTCCAGACACTACGCTCGCATGGATGCAGTTCATGACTCACTGCTCTGCTCTTCATTATCCGATGCCTTACAGGTAATTGTCGCCCTGTTCAATGCTATCCGGGCGACACGTTTAGCGTACCTCCAGAAGAAACATCCCACTCTTCGAGATAATGACGTGAGACAGAATTTCAAACGATTGAGCTCAGACAGATTGCTAAAAGTCCAAAACTTGTGACGTTGCGTGTGTCTCTTTGCACAGTTAATCCCTCAGATTACAGGACATTGCCTGAAGGAGGGGTATATGGAGAAAACTGGCCCAACGGTTCGTCAAATATCTGAGCTTGTTACAAAAATGAATTTGATTTGATTTATTTACATTTATTCTATCTGACAAATTAATTTGATTGTTTTCTCTCTCTCTCTGCCTGTGTGTGTGTGTGTGTGTGTGCTTTCAGCACCGCGAGCCGTTCAAGAAGAGGTGGTTCACACTGTGCTCAATGAACAGAAAGCTTCTCTATTTTAAAAATCCACTGGTAATTAAGAGATAACACCGCAGTGTCCAGAGTGGACGTAGAAAGTGAGATAAATAGATAATAAAAATACAACATTTTACAATATTAAGCAACATTTCTTACACTCTGTTATAACAAATGCAATGATTATGCATTCAAGTCAAATGGAGGCTTTTACTTTGGAAGGTGGACAACATTTCCAGGAATTTTAATATAAAAACAAACACCACATAGTGTTTGCTGAGTGCTATTCTTTTGTTTTCCCCGCCAGGATGCCACAGAGCTGGGGGCCGTCTTCATCGGCACGGAGAGCCACAGCTACTCTGCCTCAGAGAGCGGCGGGCGGTGCTCGAGGGGCAGCCGGTGGCACTGTGGCATCACGCTGCATACTCCGGACAGAGAGTTTGTGTTCATGTGTGAGCAGGAGCAGGAGCGGAAGGAGTGGCTGGAGGCCTTCAGAAAGGTCATCTCTCAACCCATGACCCCAGAGGACTACGCCAGTAAGAATCCGTTACACCCGATGCAGGTAACGTGTCTCTCACATGTGAACAGCCGCTCCTGACTCTTCCTTTCCTTCTTTCGGTGATGTAGATGAAGCCAACATGAGTAGGGGGAAGTGACTGGAGCAGTTCGGCCTGTTGGTTTGCAAAATCTTAGGAGGGAATCATTCTGGGACATGACGGACTGGAAGCCTCTTCTTCCAAAAGATGCCCCTGAAGCTGTCAGCCAGGATTAAAAAAATTACACGAACCCTCACTTTTAGGAACAGAACTGCTGGACACCAGACGAACTCCACACTTTGCTCAGAGGGACAATTTAGATTGATTGGGAGAGTGCATTTGCATTGCCACACCATCACATCAATGAATTATTTGTAATACGTTAAATACACTAGAACCAATTGTTGTATTTATTTAAAAAAAAAGATGTACAATTTGCAATTGTTCTGTATATTGAATTTTATGTTTCACTCAGTTTGCACATTTTGAAAAGATTAGTTCATATTTTTTGTCACACACCGTTTCATTTTAGCTGTCTTCATTTGTGAAAGCTCTTCCAAATTTGATTAAACTGGACACAACGTTTGATGTTTCACCAGTTCTAGAGGCCTACGTGGTGCAATTGTCTAAATACATGTGGGCTTCTCACACTCACACACACACACACACTATGCACACACACACACACACACTATGCACAACTTCTGCTTTCTGCTGTTGGTTTGTTGTTTTCTTGGCTCATCTTGCTGTGGAGCGATGAAAGTTACAAAGTACTGTATTTAGGTGTACTAAACACTTGGTTGTGAATTTTGTAGCCTCATGCATACCAACACACTGCACAGGCACACATGAGAAGAACACAAACAGTGCAGAAATAATAATCAATTACCTTTGGAATAACGATTGATGGTCATATCATGGCAATACTGTCATCTGTCACCCTGCAACAGGAAGAAGTTCATAATCAGTAGATTGCCACTGACTGAATGCAGTCTGACCAGGGGAAGAAAAGGCCTTGATTCATCTGTTGATTTCTTCTCAAGTGGCTGTCTATTCCTCCACAGAAGAGCCTTCACCAGGTTCTTGCTGGCCTGGGAACAGGAAGGCTGTGGTACTGCAAACGTCAGCATCATCCCGCAATAGGAGAAAAGATGAAAAAAAATCAGCCTGAACATTATATCCAGAAGTATCCAGAATACAATGCATTTGGATTGTCTGCTAAAGTGTCTTCTAAATACCCTACTTGATCCAGCAAACTTGCCCTTTTGGGATTGCTAAAGATATGAGTACTTCTTTCACGAATAATTTGAAGTCACAGTTTCCATGTGTATACTGTATTTCTTACTCTCAACTCTCCCGGGATTGATGTGCGAGATTTCACGTGATCTGCCTGTAATAAACGATCTTTGGCGGCCTCGCTGTCAGAGGGGGCGTGGCTAAAGGCACGCCTCCTCGCGTCCGACCGCTAATGCTACAGTCATATCAGGTCTGTGTGACGATAAGCTGGTTGGACGCAGCAGCAGACTGACGGACAGACTGAGCATCGCAGGTGGAATATAGTAAAAACACCCCGTTAGCGTCCCGTGTATCTACCGGGTAGTCCAGCCGTGTGACAGCGGAGCCGCCGTCCGTTGTCAACCAGCGTAAACCGGAGCTGACATGCGAATGTAGCCGTTAGCTAGCGAGCCAGGCCGAGGAGCTGCTGGCCGTGTCCTTCATCACACAAGAGCATAAATGTTTCACACAAGACAGTTTACCGAGGTTGTCGACGCCGAAGAGGATGCGCAAGGACGTGAGGATACTGTTGGTGGGAGAGCGTAAGTAAGGTTTATGTTCAGTGTTTTGGGTCTGCAGCGTCAGCCGCTAGTTAGTGTTACCAGCTGGGCATGTGATGCTGACGACCACCGGCTCACGGTGATCCTCCATTCTAGATATGGGACGATATGAACATGTCATGTCACGATTATCCTGCACAAAATAATACCGAATCACTACATTATTCCAGTAATGACCAACATTTGCTCTTATAACTCTGAAAATGGCACTAAAACATACTGGTGTCACTTTACGTTTAGTTATAAACTACTACTAATATTTATTCTGTGACAGATAAGACACATTTTCCTTTAGTGCACATTCATTTTACTGAAAAACAATCCAATAATCTGACCTAAAAAGATCATAAATGATAAGGTTTACGTGCTTGTGAGGCTCAGTGACGACCATTCCATGTTAAATCCCCGCAGCTACAATATCAATATGAATTGTAATGAGTCTGTAATGTGGTGGAGTGCATGCTGAGAATGTGACTCATTGGGACTGAAGTCTCACTCCTCTTCCTCCTTGGACAGCCAAAGTGGGGAAGACGTCTCTCATCATGTCCCTGGTCAGCGAGGAGTTCCCAAATGTGGTATGGATAAATGTTTTACTATGTCAGATGTTGAAAACATTAATGATGCCTCAAACTTAACCAACATCTGCCTTTGTGGGGTTTAACGCCATTGATACGACCGTGTTATTGAAGCCCTGTTGTAAACATGTCTGCCATGTTGCGTTCATTGTAGGTTCCCTACCGGGCTGAGGAAATCACCATACCTGCAGATGTCACGCCAGAGAGAGTGCCCACGCACATCGTGGACTACTCAGGTACTTTAAGCCTATGACTCTTTCTTTGTTTATTTTTTTTAGATTTAACTGCATTAAAAATGTGGTGACATTAGTTTGCAAACTCATGAATACACCAAGGTTTCACCTGTAATACACCTGTCCTTCTCCAACAGAGGCAGAGCAGACAGATGAGCAGTTGTTTCAGGAGATCTCCAAGGTCAGTAAGCGCATTATGCTCTCCTGTAAACTACGGGAGTTCAGGTATAAGCCTGTGTTGCTCTTGTCTCTCTCACAGGCAAATGTGATTTGCATTGTTTACTCCGTCAACAACAAGACGTCCATAGAAAAGGTGAGCTACTTGGTTTGCATTGCAGTTAAACAGTAAAACTTGTGAGGCTGTCAGTGTGACTTGTGTGACAAATTAGACGTTGTCCCACAAAATGGTGTTGATATTTTACAATTTAATATTTTTTGCACCCTTTGTTTTCCATAGGTGACGAGCCACTGGATCCCCCTCATTACTGAGAACACAGACAAGGACAGCAGGTGTGAGATTTCATTAAACAGCTCAGTTTTGGACAATGAAATATGACATTACACATGAGCAGATTCAACCTTATTCTTCTTCTTTTTTTTTCTTTTTTTTCTATATATTTTTTACTTTGAAAAGAGTTTCTGCTTTTCTGAGGGAAAAAAACTAAAATGCATTAAAAGTAAAGTACTCCTTTGCATGAAACAAAACATATGTTTAATTTACATTTGATGTTGTGTATGTGTGAATACAATGCTGTGATTGTGTGTGTGTTGTTGTTGATGCGTTCAGGGTTCCTCTGATTCTGGTGGGCAACAAGTCAGACCTTGTGGAGCACAGCAGTATGGAGACCATTCTGCCCATCATGAACCGGCACAGTGAGATTGAGACTTGTGTTGAGGTGAGAGAGTGACTGCGCTGCTTCTGAACAGTAAAACAATGCACTTAATGCGGATCTGTTTTGATTCGCCTCATAAATGCTTCCGTGCTGTAGTACTGTAGTGCTGCTGATTCAGACAATAGGCAGACAACAGATTTGTTGATCAATACACAAGGTCTAAAGGGACATTAACGCAAATGGAAACCAATATCCTCTATCGTCATCAAATGGAACGTAAAGAGGGGAAGATGCCTTTACAACAGTAACTGTTGGGTGGAAACATTTAAGAAGCCAGTAACAGGAATATTTGTTTACTTTATTGTCATTTTCAGAGACATCTATAAGTCAAGCCCTTAACTACCTTTGCTCTTACTTGTTTTTGTTTATGATTTTTTCATGTGTTGTAAGCCTGTCCTTGCTTTGTTGACATAGCTGGGGCCACTATGGTTCTTTTAGTCCATTTCCTAACATATGAGCGTGCTCCACCGGCTAGCTCACGGCTACCGCTCTGCACTGCTCTCATACGGTGGTTACAGCTGATACCTTCCTCCCGACCGCCGGCGTTGTCGTTGTAGCGTAGGTAAACACTGCTAGCCCCGTCGGCACGTTGTCGTAGTTTTTATTTCAATAAAATGTAAAGTTTGTAATGTTAGCGCTGTTAGCACCGTGTTGCGAGGCATTCAAAATGCTCCCAATCTCGTATTCTACACCTCTAACCCTAATTGACCCCCTTTTTATGCCTCGCATTGGCGACAGCTGCGGTCAGAGAAGGTGATCTCAGGAAATGTCTTCATATTCGGCACAAATATCCACCTGGACTCAAGATTAAAGTGTTTCGATTTTAGACTCGTGAACGTGATCTCTCAGGAACGCCTCAACAACTCTAGGTTGAACTGGTGCAGAATCATGCATGGATTTTAACTGCAACTTGACGGGTTGGCTGAGGCATACACCCGCACACCTAATTCTAGTTAACACTTACCATGATGGAAAGCGTGTTTTTTCTTTATAGTGTCGACAGCGGGGAAGCCCAACAATTTTACTCAAGGAGTTGATTCTTGACACAAGCCGTGACCTCAACTCAGTGTGTTTTTTTTCAGACCGGTTAATTAAACCAGGCGTGTCACTCAGACAGATCCTGTGTGTTAATACCCTGTCTGGCCCTGACTTAGCGCCGACACACACGTTCCATATAGACTCACACACAGACAGGTAAATTAACAGGGATGGCTCAACGTGCTCGGACGCTGTATATTCACAGTGCTGGAAACGTATTTTAATGCAACATGGTTATATACAGGTTGTTATAGAGCGTATTGGAAAACAATAAATACACATGCACAGTATAACCAAACACCCTTCTTCCTTTTGTTGTTTATAGTGTTCAGCAAAGAACCTGAAGAACATCTCAGAGCTGTTCTACTATGCCCAAAAGGCCGTTCTGCACCCTACAGGTCCTCTTTACTGTCCAGAGAAAAAAGATGTAAGAGCAAAAGTATGCAGCGTGAATTTAGAACCTGTGTTTTTGTGATGCGGAAGTTGTCAGTTTGTTGTACATCAAGAAAAACAGAAATTGACAGAGTGCATTTGACATAGTTATGTCTAAAAATGTAATATGTCATTGAAAAATAGGAAAAGAAAATAACTTTTTTGAAATACCTTTTGGTTTGCCTCGTTGATTCCCAGATGAAGCCACTTTGTGTCAAAGCCCTAACTCGAATCTTCAAAGTGTCCGACCTTGACAACGATGGGATTCTCAATGATAACGAGCTCAACTTCTTCCAGGTAAGTCAACCGATGACTGATGTAGCTGACGAAGTTAACAATGGGTTTAAGAAAGTACTGTAAAGCAAAATTACCACCGGACTGCCTTTTGTTCCTTTTTGAAAACTATGTTTTTCCTCTGATCGCTCACAGCGGACGTGTTTCAACACCCCACTAGAGTCTCAGGCGTTGGAGGATGTAAAAAATGTGGTGAGGAAGAATTTGAGTGATGGAGTCAGTGACAACGGACTCACTCTGAAAGGTGGGAATGGATGGACTGACCTCCTCCTCATGCTTACATATACACACAATAATCACACATAATCTCTTCATTATTATAATTATTCCTGACTGTGTTGTTTGGTATTTCCGTGATATTCATCTCCAGGCTTCCTGTTCCTCCACACCCTGTTCATCCAGCGAGGTCGCCATGAAACCACATGGACCGTTCTCAGGAGGTTTGGGTACGACGATGACCTGGAGTTAAATCAGGACTACCTCTTCCCTCCGTGAGTCTCAGTCTTCATTTTTTAAGACTCAGCTCTTCACCTCATTATTTCTCCTCATTATTCCTCTCACTGTCTGTATGAGGGACAGTGAGAGACACTATTCCTCTTTTTAGGGACGTACTGTATTTTCATTTGAATAAAATGGATCTCATTCACCAACTGTTCTGAACAACAAATCCATCCTTAAAACAGCTGCTTCTGACATGTGACCAATGTTCATTAATGTTTTATATTATTTTGGTTTTGTTCTTGGGTAAGAACAAAATCTATGCACAGTCTGATGCCCTTTTATGGAGGGTGGCCGGGCGTTAAACTGCTAATTATGCTCAACTGGCACAAGCCTTCAGTTTACAAGGACAATGGGATTTACCTTTTATTTGAACAGTTCTCCAATTAAAGAAAACGTTGTCAATCTGATGTAGGGTTTTCTTCGGACCTTTCCTATGAGCAATCCAAGGAATATATTGAACGAAGCCCGGTGTGCCCCTTTTGGTTCAATTTAAAGGACCATATCAGTCTTAATCTGACTACTCTCCATTAGCAGATATTTCTCCTGTCTTCAACACTTTTTGTGTGCATCAGTGTCTGCAGTGTACTTTAGTAGAGCTCAGCCTACCTGCAGTTTTCATTGCTGTTTGAAAACACTCTATGAGACTGTTAAGTCTCTGGGTTTAGGTAATTCAACCTTGTAAAAAAATAACTGTATTGTTATTTTATCTAAAATTACTGAATTAGTGATTGGGTGGAGAATAAGAGATCCTGTAAAGATCTGTCATATGGAAATATTTTGGGTTTAGGAGCACGCACGAGAGAACGATGTGTTGTATATAGGGATGTGTATCGAATCCCTATATTAAAAATAATTCTGAAGGAGCGGATTATGGGGAGGTTTAGCTCAGGAGGTAGAGCGGGTTGGCTGGTAACCGCAAGATTGCCGGTTCGATCCCCGGCTCCTCCTAGCTGAGTGCCTGGTGTCCCTGAGCAAGACACCTCATCCCAATTGCTCCTGATGAGCTGGCTGTCGCCCTGCGTGGTTGACTCTGCCGTCGGTGTGTATGAATGGGTGAATGTCAGTCATTACTGTAAAGCGCTTTGGACAAAAGCGCTATATAAATGAGGCCATTTTATTTACTATTATCAGTAAGCTCTGGTGAAATCAAGAAAACACATTTCCTAATTATTATTGCTACATGAACATTATCTTCCATGTTAGCTCACCAATTCTGTTTCTCATTAAGACATTTGTCTATGATGCAGTTTCGCTCTTTCCAATCCAAAGGAGATGTGTGCAAAGAGCAGACGCTCTCTCCCCCCCTAGTGAGAGGGTATTTTTGACGGCAGGGACACTGTAAGCCAGGAGAGGTCCCGACTTCTACCAGAGAACACAAACATGTTAATCTCCTTCGAGGAGAACCGCTAAGAACTCAATTGTTTGGCCTTTTGTTCAAAACAATATTGTATCAGTTTCACCAAGCAGCTTAGGAGTAAATGGTCTGTTGTGATCAATACATATTTTGTTAAGTAACTGCGTTTATTATGTCTATTTGATATTATTATGCAGGTTTTTTTATTTTTATTTATTTATTTATTTTAAAGTGCTTGATTTTCACTGTTGTTCACTGCATGCGAAATGATCTCAATGAATTCATCTTGTGTTCTGCTCATTGATTGTAACATTTGAAATGTATATGGCTGTCTCTAGGTTGAAACTGCCTCCAGACTGCACCACGGAGCTCAACCACAATGCCTACCTCTTCCTCCAGAGCGTCTTTGACAAACATGACAAGGTAAAATCCTGTAAACCTGCTTCTGTATTTACTCTACCCTCTGCCCTGGAGAGGCTTTTACAGAAAGCTGCTCAGTACGGAACTCTGCACAAAACCAAAATACACCGCCATAGGCAGCGCTGACCACCTGCTGATGAGTGATTTAACGTGTTGTCACCGAGGGGATTGACAGGAGAATTAGCCTCGAGATTACAATGAAAGTCAAACAGTGAAAGTGGCAGCTTGTCCCTTTCTGTCGTCCTGATTATTGTCCAACTGTGAGTGTGTGCTTCAATTTGTTTTCTCAGGTAGAAATGTCAGGCAGCAAACTAAGAGGAATATATTATATCATAAGGAATATATTCCTTATTTTACCGTAGTTTGCCACCCTTAACGGTAACAAACCTTTGTGTTTATCAGGACCGTGACTGTGCCTTGTCACCAGAGGAGACGAGGGACTTGTTTGATGTTTTTCCCTACATGCCCTGGGGTCCAGATGTCAATAACACAGTTTGCACTAATGACCAGGGCTGGATTACCTACCAGGGATATCTCTCCCAGTGGACGTAAGTGGTGGTTAGTTACGTTTGGACATTATCAAAGATGACACCAATTGTGTCATTTGTCAACAGACACAAACACCAAACTTACTTTGTTCAAATTCTACTCAGAGTTGCATTTTGAAAAAAAGTACAATGAACTATTTTAAATGTTGTTTTCAGGGATATTCGTGGGTGTATATATAGTATATATTAGTACACAATATCTCAGTCACATTGGTTCCTATACTACACGAATCCCCCGTTTAGTCTACTTTGCCTTCAACTCACATTTGTTCAGGTTAACAACATACCTGGATGTCCAACGATGCCTGGAGTATTTGGGTTACCTTGGTTACTCAATAATTGCTGAGCAAGAATCCCAAGCATCAGGAATTACAGGTGAATTATGCCTTATTTATCTTTTTCATATGTCTGTGTGTGTGTGTGTATATATATATATATATATATATATATATATATACACACACACACACACATAAATAATCATGTATCATTGTATCACAAACATAATTGTCATATAAATTATAACACAGTAAACCTCAACACCAACATTAGGACAGTTGAAGCAGCAGTTCAATCTCAATGTAGCTGCTGTCTGGCAGCCTGAACTGATCCTCTGATTGTACCCCCCCCCCCCCCCCCCCCCTACAGTGACCAGAGATAAGAAGATTGACCTGCAGAAGAAGCAGACCCAGCGCAGCGTCTTCCGCTGTAATGTGTTTGGAGACATTGGCAGCGGCAAGAGCGGCTTCCTCCAAGCCTTCCTTGGTAGAAACCTCATGGTAAACAGAAATACACAATATAAACAATGTTGCATTACGTACTTTGTTTATTCCAGCATATAACATATATATGAAAAGTATTCCACGGAAATATCTCATGTCAATAGAGATTCATGTTGAAATTTTCTGTTGCTGCCTTCAGTCATAGTTTTTTTTACATGATTGTCCCTTTTCTCCTTTCAGCGCCAAATTACGATTAGAGAGGAGCACAGATCCTACTATGCCATCAGCACATCCTATGTTTACGGCCAGGAGAAATACCTTCTTGTGAGTTTCAAAGATACCTCTTACGTTACTTGAAATCCTAGCATTATTTTTGCAGTTATGTGTCTTAATACAACTTTTCTGGCTCTAAAAACAATACGAATTAAAACAATAATATTTGACAAATACACCAATATTATATTTCCACATGATGTTTTATGTAATATTTAATTCTGTTCATATAAAAGACATGATTTATATTCATATGTACCACTATAACAAAGCTGTCACCTGTGAAGTGTGAACCAGCCCAGCCTGAGGTTGGCTGTGCTTACCTAGCTGTTTATCTAAGCTTCTTATCATGTTCACCCAATGCTTTTCACATTCTACTACTACTGACAGCACATTCAAAGCCTACTCTGTTTTTAATGCTCGTTTGAAGAGTGGCTAGTTTTCTATGTTTGCGATGGGGCAGGCAAAATCATGAAAGACCCTCATATTGGTGCTTCTTTTGGCTAAACACATTTAAACCACAATAGTTGAAATGGTATTAGCGTATTTAAACATTGTGTTAGTTTACTCAAGCATTTAACACAGGCACTCCCTCTGTGCTGGCGTCTACGATAAAACACTCAGTTTCATTGTGGACTCTGTTTCTGTTGGCACTCATAGACGAGTTAAAACACAAATGCTGTGGTGATGCTAGGGTTGTGCCGATAAGTGATGATCTCAGGGTGGACAGTAGTCGGAGCGCTCTCCAATTGCTGATGCATTTACCAATGTCAAGATGACATTTGGCTTGTTTTCCATTAATGTATACAAGTATTATTACACAAATGGGTTAAAGTGAATTTGCCCTGTCATAGTTTCACAGCGGAAAAACTCTTTTGGTTCAGTTAATGTCTGCTGTCAGTCAACCTGGCAGATTAGTGAGCTGCTGACAGACGAGCTTTGGATTGGATCACAAATAATGCAGAGGAGAGGCCATGATTCCAGCACCAGGCCGACCCTAAACGAGGAATAATTATATTATTTACCCGTCTTCTAACTCTCTCCCCTCCTCTTCTCTCAGCTCCATGAAGTGTTCCCTGACTCCGACTACCTGTCTGATACTGATCTAGCCTGTGACATTGTCTGCCTGGTCTATGATGTCAGCAACCCTTACTCTTTTGAGTACTGTGCCAAAGTCTTCAAGGTAAAACTGTGTGTGCTTTCTGTCAATAGACAAATGGTAAATGGACCTGCATTTATAAAGCGCTTTTCTAGCTACTCAAAGCGCTTTACACTACATTCACCCACTTTTACCCATTCACACATATTCATATACTGATGGCAGAGGAGCTGCCTCCATTCGCCGATGGGGGGTTTCAGTATTTTGCCCAAGGACACTTCAGAATGTAGAGGAGCCGGGATTCGAAGCGCCATCTTACGACTAGAGGCCACAGCCGCCCCTGAAATACCCTCTCTTTCCCTCCTCAGCAATACTTCATGGACAGCAAGATTCCATGTATGATGATAGCAGCGAAGTCTGACCTCCCGGAGATCAAACAGATGTACGGCTGCAGCCCTCTGGAGTTCTGTCGGAGGCACAAGATGCCACCTCCCCAGTCCTTCACCTGTAACACTGCAGCAGCACCCAGCAGAGACATCTACACCAAACTTACCACGATGGCCATGTACCCGTAAGTTTGGAGACACTTGATCTAGATTAATTCAAGTTGCACTTCTCATTATGTGCCCCACATAAACAGATTTCAAGAACTTTATTACTCAGAATTCAAGTATTTTGGTGTTTGGATCTGCAGAGACCCTGGCCTCTGCCTGTATTTTCTCTTCCTTTTTATTTTGCTGTATCCAGTACTCTTGGGTCAAACCTCCAACTAATAAGCTGGGTGTGCATCCTGTTCTCGTTCCCAGGTTATTCTCTTTGCTGTGTGATGACACAGAAACATAGACGGGCACAGAGAGAGCAGACAGATGAAACGTGGCTTGCACTGCTGTCATTAAAAATCCAGCACCTTCTCATAGGTTTGTGAGGAGGCGTGGATGGTTTAATTGTGCTTTAGAATATAACTGCCATGAAAAAACATTTCCAGGATTATCTCTCCAAGTTCCTGTTAAACAGGTGAAAAAATAGTTTTTCCAGGTGAAATTTTTTTTTGGCAGGATAATTTGTGTTTGTTGTTGTGATACTAATTCTGGCCACAAGAGGCTGAAGTGCGCCACTTGTCCATGTCCTTAAAGAGACAGTGTGTAGGAATTACTCCCATCTAGTGGTGAAATTGTATTTTGCATTCAAACGAATAGTGCTCTCTAGCGTGTCGCTTTGTTCCAACTACGGTAGCTGTTATGTACCAAGAAGCTATGACAACATGTCATCCAATACCACTTCACCAGTAAGTAATTCCTCCTGGAGCAAGATAGTGATTTATGTTGCCATGTTGATATTGGTTTAGTTTTGGTAGCCTTCCAACAACTAACAACTAAACACACAACAAACACAAACAAATGTAACTAAAGCGCTTATATTGCTCTACAACACCAACTGTTAAAGGCAAGAGGTCTTCCACCACGGGCGAATAACAAAGCTCGGTAAAAGTCTCTCTCTGGGAGCTCCAGGGGGAACTGCGGGACGTGGGTGCGCCAGTATCCGAGATCTGTGCCCCACAGGCGAAAAAAAACAGTCAGTCAAAGTCACTGTCCACTCCAGGGGGGAGAGCCGGTCCTGCACACGCATCCTACGTGTCTGGAAGCGCCTCTCGCTGATGTGATCTCCTTTCATTCACGCTGGTTCTGAATGAAATCGCGTTTAGATGTTTTGTCCCTCTCCGGCGGTTATAGTCTTCAAAATGGCGGAACGACATGGAAGCCTGCTGAGGACTTACCCGTCCAATGTAAATACAAATAAGAAATTCTTTGCTTACGAGGATAAATCAGATTATTGGCAGAGGTAATTATACACTTATGAGGACCTATTTATGAATGAAGATGTTGATTTTAGCTAATAAATTGCTTAAAATGTTACACACTGTCCCTTTAATAAGACAAAAAGCATGTTTTCTTCCAGGTGTTTTCTTCCATTACTTGCTAAAATGCAATTTATGTATCTTGTGTTTAGAGCACATAGCTAAATTAAAAGTCACCTAGAAGGAAATTCATGCTTTTAGTCCTATATAGAACACTGGGCAGTGGGCAGTGGTGCACTTCAACCTCTTATGGCTCAAATGACTGGGCAATTGATCCTGACGAAAAAAAAAAAATTCACTTGTCAAAACCTTTTTTCACCTGTTTGTTTAAAAAAGGGAATTGCACTTGTGGTCATTTCTGTAGTTGGCTCGTAAATGGCACAAAATCCTGTGTGAAACGGGTGGTATAGATGGGATGCTTTTCTTTTTCTTTTGCAGTCCATCATATCTGCTAGTTTTCAGTTTAAATCCAAGGCTCTACCGTGCATAACGTCTGAGACTTTACTCCATGCCTCGGGATAAACCTGATCCCTACAGGGATGCTCCTTCTCTCTGCAAGTGTCAGTATCAGACACGATGCACTTCAGTCTACATTAATCCGCATCGCTGCCCGCTGGACGTATTGCTTTCAAGTCTGATGCCACAGTGTTTTGCTCTGTGGGTAAACGTGTTTCCCTGCTGAGCAGTAACGTTGATCTCTCCCAGAGGCTCACACTCCTGCAGTCAGTCAGGTTGCAGTGCTCTGTCAACACACAGGGCCTCGCTGCATCAGTTACATCTTTACATCTCTTATTTAAGCCACAGTTTAGTAAGCAGTGTCATCATTTCTGGCAGGATCAGCTTGCATTAAATTTATTTGAAAATAATGACAACGATTCCCTTGAAGTAGTGCATTTTGTGAAAAAATCCAGAGATTAGATTAGTGTATTTGATTCCTTCTTCCAAAAGAGTAAAGTTGATCTGTTGAGCCACAAACTACTAATTTCCTGGCGGCGGCATATTTAAACTATCTTAGCTTTCTTCCTCGTGTGTGTTTTATATATAAACTTCGTGTTGGTGCTTGTCTTCCCCATATCTCTCCTCAGCCACGCCCGGCTGCGCTGCATGTGCACTTGTAACCGGTGCACCTTCTGCTTGTGTCAGAACTTCCTCAACTCTGAGCTCCTGCAGACGGTCAGGGCCAAACTCTACGCTGTTGTACTCAGAAGGTCCTTTACAACCCTCTCTTTACCTCTGATCATTTCCCATGATTTGTCAGCATCCCCACCTCAAACCTGTCCCGTTCATTTCTCCACATATTTTGAAAAGTATTTTTAGGCACCGATTTCCCAGAAATTACAATAATAGCATCAAAGAGTCAGTTTTGCATTTTCTACATCATAATTTCCTGCCATGTTTGTTCCTTTTCCTCCTTGTTTCATACTGTCAGAGTCCTTTTGAGTCATTTCATCTAAGAAACCATTCTGTTATCTTCATTTTTCTTTGATATTGCTTGCTGTACTACCGTCGGATTGACAGCATGTGCTTTTCTATTTTGATCTCACTCCCTTTGTCATTCTATTGGTGTCAACTTCCTCGTTGTTGTCTTTTTTGCCTCAGCCGTCTCATCTAACAGAGATGTAATAGCTAATATCTGGTCTTGTTGTCGCATGTCATAATAACTATAATGCTGCATGTCCCTCATCTGTTTGACTGGCTTTTTCTTCAGCGTGTTTCAAGGGTACATCCCTGTTCTGTCATTTCATCCATATTTCCTTTAGGTTCAGGTTATATATGTTCAGATCATCTGTCTCTTTGCTCTTTATTGTCCTTCCCTTCACCCCGTCTCCCTATTTATCTCTGTGTGGACCTGCTCCTCTCTGTTTAACAGACATGTAAGCCAAGCAGACCTGAAGAGCTCCACCTTCTGGCTGAGAGCGAGTGTCGGGGCCACGGTGTTCGCAGTGTTGGGCTTCGCCATGTACAGAGTGTTACTCAAATCACGGTGATCCTCGGGCACCCGGGTCCAACCCCCCCTGTCATGGTTTGTTTTGGAGGGAAAGAAAAATGTGGTCAACTTTACATTCGCAAACATGTATTTTTTGCATTTTCATTGCATTGTAGTTTCCGGAATATAAAGAGAACAATATTTAATTTTGTACCAAAATTGCTAATTTGCTTAATCTGTTTGTTTGCAAAATAATATATCTATATTTATATTAAAAATGAGGGTAAGTCACTGATGAGCTGTAGTGAGTAACACGAGGGACTAACATAAATAGCTATTTTTTGGTTGCTTGCTGATTGAAATGAACAACTTGGTGTCAGTCGTGATAGGGATTGTGACATGTGAGGTTTGCAATAACATTGATGCTTTTATTAGACTGAACTATATGTAAATAGTGTATATAATATAGGAGACTGTACATTTGCTCGTCTTTGTCCCAAAGGACCATGTCTGTTTTACACTTAAACACTGAATGCAAAAGTTTTATGTTCACAGCCTGGTTATGAATTCACACAAACATTAACATCCATATTCACAATGACCAAAATGACTTTGCCTTTTAGGGCCAAACGCTTGGATACACACTTTAAAAAATATATGTTTGTACATCTCATCAGGTTGGTGTTTGCTACTGTATTCCCATGTTGGTCACTTTATTCAGTCACTTTACGCAAACTATGTGTTAGCGTGCTAAGATATTTATTTGACACTGGACATTTTGTGTTTGCATGCTTCAGAATATCCGACCACACTATATTATTTTACTGTACAAAAGTATCACCACGTCAAGTTCTCCACATCACTCTCCGTCTCACAATAATCTAGGTTAACGTTTATTGGCAGGAGTGCTGAAAAGAGACTAGTCGGGTCCTTCCCCGTAACCTCTACTTATCCCAGAAGATGCAATAATGTGGCCCCAGGTGTTCGTTTCCATTCAATTGTGACTGCTTGCCACAAAGTTCAATGTGATGTATTCTCTCAGCCCTGCCTTTCCAAACGTTTACAATAAATACACATCTCGATGACATCTGGTGTGATGGAATTTCTTTTCAGTTTCCAAGAGATTTGAAGACTTTGCCAAGTCATGGTCAGCGTTAACGTGAACACATTAAAGTCATGTGTTTTTTGTGTGTATTTCTGAACAGCTGTGTGGCAGTGAAGGAGCATTTGTTATTTGTGAGCATCAGAGCTTCTTTATTGTGCTTTAATATCTAATATCCCACCACAATCAACTTTAATTTAGTCCTGTTCTGAATACAGGTACAGATCGTATTTGTTAAGTTCAGACTGTAAGAAACAAGCATGTAATGATAGAAAAACATGATTGACTAAGACACCAGGGGGCGGCATTGCTTTGTGAAAAAAAATCAGTGGACAAACCTTTATATATGAAACATTATAATTAAAATGCAACGTGAAACTGATTCTTTATGTTGATGTTATTAGATAAATTACCAGCATCCACAATGGGCCGGTGTGCAGGGGGAGATGGGCCGGTGTCAGATCAGGAGGAAGGTGAGGTGAGTCTTATCTTATAATGTACTTATTGTAAGCAGCTCTGGATAGAAGTGTCTGCTAAATGTCCTAAATGTAAATGTCTTCTTTGTACAAAAATATAAAGTGCTGCTGCAAAGGAGCATCTTTGAGGAATATCGCACATTCATGGCTTAAAGATGGAATCATTATAGCAGTTTTTCCAGCACGGTACAAAGACATGATCAAAATATCACCTTGACTTACAAAACCCATTTTACACTGAAGCAAATAGACCTTCCCTCTCCAGATGAAAGCCTCTCATTAAGTGAAATGCAGTTTATAAATGTATTTATGAATCAATTTAACACCTTCAAGAGTTTTTGGTATTGGGCTGAAAATGTATTTAACCCACAGGTGGTATTGAAAACGTTTAAATTCTTACAGAATATCAAATCATTGATATTGATTTTAAAAGTGAATTTGATACATTTTCAATTCTTATACCCATTTTACCTCAGTTTGACCATATTTATTAATTTTCTCAAAACATCTATGTTATGTTATATTTGTATACAAGCATATTTGTCTTGAGCTTTAGTTGAACCAGCTGGGCAGAATATGGAGGATGTGGCTTATAGGATTGTCTATCAAAGTCTTGACCTTGAATTTTCATGTCTAACAAAACTTCAGACTCACTAACTCACAAACTTCTTTTTTTAAAGCACAACCCAAAACTGTGTTAAATGAAGCAGGACCATGTGCCACTCAAGAGACTGCAAAAGCCCCCTCCAACTTATCTTAAATCCATATAGTTCAAAGAAACCATGCGTTTAGACATCTGAAGCTAAAGTGTGTAGTGCAGTTGCTTTGTCAGGACATTTAAAGCACCACTGGTTCCCACTAAAGACTGTCTGTAATTACGTGAGACACTGTGCTGCATGAGAGAACTCCTATTTAAAGTTAAAATTGTTAGCCATCGGAAAGTGGTTGAAATTTTTAACAGTAAATGGTTAAAATTGTTAGCTAATAGTAAATGGTTAAAATTGTTAGCGAACAGTAAATGGTTAAAATGTTAGCTAAAAGTAAATGGTTAGAATTGTTAGCTAACAGTTAATGGTTAAAGGTCCCCTCTTATACTGATTTTCATCAATTTCACACAGCTGACAGAGGTCCAACAACACTGTATTTGATATGCGTTGCCCCAAACCCATCCATGGTCCTGAATTTCAGCTGTCTAAAATTTGCTCAAATGAGCTCTTCTGAGAACAGGCTGTTTCTGTGTCTGCACCTTTAAATGCTAATGAGGTCCGTCTGTCAACGCCTACTTGGAGAGCCACAGAGATGATGCCACTTATGCTAGCGGTAGCATGCGCCAATGTTTACGTGGATGTATCGCTATGGCTCGCCTATGTTGCTCAGGTGAAGTTGCTGGGTCCCATATGGTTGGGAGAGATCCTTTTAAGAGTGTCCGTGTTGAGGCAAAACCATCTCCTATCATCGCGAAAAGGAGGTCGGCCTATGCAAATGACTCCCTTTGTTACGTAACGACGGGAGCTGAATCTGAACAGCCTGTAGGAGCGCCGTTGTACCAGTGGGTGGGCTGCAGAGACCATGCAGGAGTCGCTTGTTTTCTTCATTCTGGGAGTTGACAGGCTCAGGGAGGACCAGTTTATAGGTGTAGAGACCAGAGAAAACATTTCACAACGTTTTTCATAATATGGGACCTTTAGATACAGTAGTGGATAATGGTTGAAAAGTCCGGCTCCTGCATCTCCAAGCGCAGAGCGGCAAATGCAAACTTGACCAAAGCACTGGCACTCATATTCATGACCATAATATTGTGACGTCTACACTTTTATTCAAATGAACAGTGTGTAACATCTTGTCTAAAATTGATTGATGTGAACACATTAGCCAATTAGTGTCCTTGAGATCCCCATAGGGCTGTGGCTTAGAGATCAGTTCGCGCCTGGAAACACATCTGAGAGAGACTTTGTCAAAGAAGGAAAACTCCCCAGCTGTTAATTGATAGGCGACTTGAGATCAGTCCTCTCACTGAGCAGGTGTTTTTCTCGCTGCATGCTGTGTCTCGTCTCTTTCTCTCCATTTTGTTCACACTCTCTCCCCTCGACTGCCTCTCCTGTCACAGCTCTACAGCTGATGTTTGCACATGACTTGCAAAAGCTGCCACATCAAAGCTAACTTTGTCCAATTAGCTGCTTTGAATGGAAAGCTTTCATATGGCACCAAATTCTCATTGGTGCCATATGAAAGATGGAATGGGATCTGAGACCGGGTTCACTTCTGTCAATGTTGGACCCAAATAATACATTTTGATTTTAATTTTGCTATGTTAGGTCTGTTATACATTGAACTGTTGTTTAGTGCTGTTATGCCCTGTAATTTATTTGGGTCCTATGAAGGATTTTATTTCTAGTTTTCCAGGAACAATTGGAAAAAAATGTAAAAATCAAAATGTCGATTCTGGTTCAGTCATAACTTTATGCAAAGACATTCATCTGAAGTGTAAATCCAAACAGCCTAATACCTTGATATCCTTAATATTCAGCAATATAGTCCCAATGTGTCACCCATACTGGAATTGCCTTCTTCTGTGCAGTTTTTTTGATTATCAGTATGTGAGAGGCAAAAGTAAATTATTTTGAGGCCGTTAATATTTGTCTGAATTGTCCGATGGAAATACAGGATTTGCCCGTGGTTTGTACATGATTCAGAAACCCTGCTGGGTCTTTCTAACTGACACATCGGGCTCCATCTTCGACCCAGCACCGCTGTAGGAATCAGGGGAAGACCCCTCGGGTTAAAAATATCACCTGGCCATATTGTTTCCATGGCAATGATGTCACATCCTCTACCTGGGGGTGTTTCATTAGAAGCATACTGATCAACCTCACATATTTTTTCCTCATGCGCGGCTTCTTTCTGTTTGATGTCTCTAAAGGTTATGGTAGGTGTGAGTCATCTGGGTGATTGTAGCAGAGTAGGAGAGGACAATTTACAGCCCTGAGCGCTCCCTCCTTTATGAGCCGCTCAGCAATTTATGAGTGGTGCTGGGATGTAACAAAGTACATTTTCTCACTGTATTTAAAGGCAGAGTAGGTCATTTGGAAAAACCACAGAGACTTTGACTTTGAACGCATCGCTGAACCGAAAAAGTCCCGCCCCCTTCGTTCAGACCTCTGTTCAAAGCCGCACCCCCAGAACGCCAAAAGGAGTGCTGGAGATCAGCAGAGTGCGGTGATCAGGAAGTAAACATCCAGACAGGCAGGCCGTCCAATTATTTTCTCCGACTGCCTTTTTTGATTGGACGGAGTTTTTACAGTCCTGCCACGGCCACAGGTGACATTAAAATTTTTTTTTTTATGTCAGAGCATTTAATGTATTCATTGCTATCGGTATGTTCGAGGTACAAGGATTTCAAGTAATATAACAGAAAGTGTTTCTGAATAGAATCACCTTCTCAACCTTTAAGTACAAATACTTGGTGGTACTTGTACTAAACTGTTTTCGTTCCGTGCCACATTCTACTCCACTGTAACTCATACAGGGAAGTAATGCACTTTTTGCTCCGCCACAATAATGTGACGGCTTTAGTTACAGTATGATTATTTTATATAAAATATATTACCCAAGAGCATACAGCTAAAACAATTGGTGCATTGACAGAAAATGTACATATTTGATAATTGTTTAAGTCATGCTTTTAGTCTTGACAAATGTGATGATTTGCTGTTCTTTAAGTTATTATTATGATTTAATCATGTTGAGGTTTTCCTGCATTGCACTTTTGCTTGTAATACATTTTTCTCATTTATACTTATAATGTTGTAGGACTTTAACTTGTTACATAGTATTTTTACAGTGTGTAGTACTTTTAAATATAGGCTGCTTCCTCCATCACTATCAGACTTTGTGCTGTTATGTGGGGAAATGATGAAGTAGTATTTATAACACGAGTTGATCTTTAAATGTGAATGGACCACTGAGAAATGTTACCATTTGACCACTTTATTATAATGCTCCATCTAAAAAGCATTGTAACCGATCCTTTTCTCCATTCACACTTTATTTAGTCTATTTAGCGCTTTCATTTGTTAGGAAGACATTTATAACAAACAGAAAGAATAAAACAAAGAGATGTTTTGTCATCCTCTCGTGAATGGAACCGATCTGTAAAACATTGACACATTAATTATTTACCACCAGTAAACCTTTGCCGATAAACGCTTTATAAAGGCGTCCTTAACAAAATAGATACTACATTATTGAAGAGAACGGTCATATATTTATACAACTCTCTGAGCCAGAGACAGCCAGCTGTTCAGCCAGGGAACCGGAGTTCCTCGAAAACCCCTGAGCGGGGGTGACTGGTGATCCCTCCTCACCGCTGGACAAAACCTCTCCCTGCCTCCCCCTCTCCGCCTCCACCATCTCTCTCTCCCTCTGCCTCGGGGGACGCATGCGGCTGGAGCTGGAGCAGAGTCCCGGCGTCTTCTGGAGCCGAACCAAGTAATATCCCAACGTTGTCCTCCCCCTCTTTGACGCTTCCTGTCGGCGCGCGGCGGAGGGCTTTCCTCGCGCTGCGCCGCCGTCAGCGTGCCAGGTATCATGACGCACCAACAAAATCGGGCACTTGCTTGTACTCTCTCTCTCTCTCTCTCTCTCTCTCTCTCCCCCCCCCCCCCACCCCCCTGCCATGTGGTGGTGCCCATGAGGAGCCGCCGTGTGCCAGTTGCGCGTCACCCAGTACGCATCACGCTGTTTCCAGTGTTTGATGATGTCATTATTTCTTTCAGACGGATCTGCGCTCTGTCGCCGCTGCTGCGTCGCATCTCTCAAAGGGACAAGCCTCGCTCTGTAAATGTGCGTGCCCCCTCCTCTCCCTCCCTCCCTCCCTCCCTCCCCGCTCCACAAACTTGGACCGCTGCCTCCGTCCTCCAGCAAACCTCTGTCGCTGCTGACTAACGACGTGGTGGACGCCGGTGTGACACCGCGAAGGGACTCCACAGCCCAGAACTATTACTAAACTATAACCAAATCAACTTTTCCTCTGCGGATAAAGGTTTGGTCGCCCGGTCTTCGTGGAAGAGCGCTGGGGTCAACTGGAGTGCGCGCAGTTTTTATTTTTTCATTTCTAGGCGTCCGTCATTTCATACCTGGACTAATCCCACCAAAACCCAAGACAGGAATCGAAGGGATGCGCCAGCGAGCACGATGCTCTGCTGTCTCACCTTCTGTCGTTGCTAACGCAGGGAACTATGTGGAGTCGCTCCTGAGGATCGAGTCGCTGCTCTCCGCGGGTGTCTGGAGAAGAGCAGCCCGAGGATGACGGGCGTAACCCGGGAGGCGCCTGTGAACTCCTCTCCGGCGGTGGCGTCCAACGCGGAGGGCGAAGAGATCGAGGTTTTGGAAAGCACCGACGTCCTCCCCGTGGCTCCAGAGGACGTAAGTCTGCGCACCACACACGGAGGGACATCCAGCGCACACACACTTCCACCTTAGTTCTTATTTCTCCCACTTACGCAGCAGGACCTCCACTTCCCTTTACACTGGAGCAAATTCACGCTGTAGGCTACGTTTGGTTTTATGAAGCAGAATGTCATAGCATCAACATTAATTTTAGAAGGCTATTTCTCTAAATGTCATGGCATAGCTGGAGATTAACAGGGACACCAGAGGGGATTTAAAGCCCCCAGTATTACAGGAGAGCAGCCACCAAAGACACACAGCACATCCCTTCTCGTCTCGGAACATAATACTTTGCATTTCAAAGGGACACACACACACACACACACACACACACACACACACACACACACACACACACACACACACACACACACACACACACACTCACTCTTGCTCCATTAGTTGTCTCAAACATCCTAATAGCCTTCTATAACAAACTGCACACATAATGACCAGGTCTTTGTTACCTTATTATCTTTTGCTGGCTCATTGAACACAGCGATCAGATAATGGCAGCATGTGATTTCTAGACTGCAGTTAAAGGGTTAGTCCTTTTGGCCCAAGACTCATCATTTCCAAACAGGTGCCCGTCTTCACTCCACCCCACATGTTTCTGAGATCCGTCTTCTTCCTCTCGCTCACTCCTTCCTTTCTTTTCTCTTCCCTCGTCTCAGCAATGGAAGTCTCTGTTTGACAAGGTATGTACTGCCAGCTCTCACCGATTGCATGCCTGACTCATTGTGGAGCGTCTTCGAAGGTGTTCATCTGTGTGAACTGTGGCTGAGCTCGGACTCAATCTCTGTTATTAGCTTGAACCAACGCAGATGTGCTGACCAGGTCAAACGCTGCGTTGTCCACGCTTAAAGGTCATGAACACATGGGGGAAATTTTGCAATATTGCACCATAAGCATCCATGGGAACGGGGAAACGGGTTGAGTTACTTTTCAATGTGGGAAAGTGCTTTAGTGTGATACATGCCAATTAATTACTTTTATGTGATATCTTACGTTTTCCCCCGTGTATCATGGCCTTAACGTTGTAAATAATGCTGTAACAGTGACTTTACCACTAATGGAAGTGACTTTAACCTGCACTAGGACATTTTCCACACTGGCCTCTGGATGTTAAACATCACACAGCTCACTCATGGTTGCCATCCTTGCCACTTTAAGCATCACAAATGATCTCATGCTGCTGATTAGAGCTCACACACTGCTGTATGTGTTTTTATATCACTGATTAATTTTGAGCCGTCTCTTTCATACCCGGCGCAAGATTTTAATTTGGCTAAATGAGGCGAAACTACGGGGTCTCAGCTGGAGGAGATGGCACAGTCGTCTCTCCCTCAGCCCCCAGTTTGTGATTTAGGCTGATCAGACGAATGTATTTTTAGATTCAAATCTTGCCTGGTGCAGCTTTAAATCCTTTGCCTGCTGGGTAACAATCGCAGCATGACATGTAACCGGGCCTTGGCTTTGTCAAACCAAACTCCTGCAGAGGCGTGAGCGTCAGAGGAGTCAGAGCACACTGGAGGCTGTGGGAGTGTCCTCCGCTGACATACACTCTGATAATGCAATTGGGGTGATACATAATCCTAGATGCATTGATCCATCAGTCAGGCTGATCTTGTAAGAAACACTTGCTGGCATCCACTGACAAAGACACACACACACACACACACACACACACACACACGATAGAGCCAAGAAACCCCAGGAGAAGAGAAACAGACTGGCTGATCATGCATGCAGTATGTTCAACTGACAGACGGCAAATGGGCCCCCTACTATCGCACACACACACACACACACACACACACACACACATACACACACATGGCCACCACTCTGTGGCAGCACCTGCCCGACCTAGGGCCCTTTACTTTCTCTGGGGGGGTTTGTGTGTGCAGGGGGTCAGCGGGATGTTTAGGGTTGAATCAGAGGCTCGTGGCAGACTCACTCTTTTGGCAGGGGGGGGTTAGGTCCCATGGGATTATGTGAAAGGCTAGCTGGGGTGTGGTGTGTGTGCGTGGGTGGGTGTATTAGTAATGGAGCATATTCTATGGACCGGCAGTAAGTGGGCCTCTCAACCCGCTGTCTTTATGCATGCGGCACGACTTTGAATCTCCTCAAGTGGACGTGGGTCTAAAAAAAGCGTGGGTTTGTCCAAATGGCGAGGTCGTTGCCCGGCATGGCTGCAACAGTGTCCTTTCACTCTTTTATTCTCCTTTCCTCCTTCCTCCTCACAATGAGTTGCGCCATTTGTCACGGGGCTGACCTGTGAGACCTCGGCGTCTGTGAGGCGACTAAGGAAGAGAAACGATGGGTCACAAGGAAGAAGGCTTTTAAACTGTCGGTCTGGCAAACCTGTGTCATTGAGAGACAAAGACAAAAGTCTGCTTGAAAACAGAGCAAGCTCTAGACGTTAATTTGTCTGATGCCTGGGTCAAAGTCTGCTGTACGTATGGTTCAGTATATTTGGTCGCATTATTAGAGGGCAGACATAAAATATCAAGAATAACACCGGGCAAAGAATAACTTTTTAGCAAAATGCTCTGGGTGAATTGGAGTTCCCTCTGCTAAAATGTTACGCAGTGTACATGTCTGGGCTTTTATTGTGAAAGGCAAGAAAGGAAGGATCTGGACCGCGCTGCTTTTGTAAAGGTTGAAAGGAGTAATAACGTTTTCCTTCTTGGTTCGGACTAAGTGCCTCCCAGTTGTTGTACAATATAAATGCATATTTAGAAATATTGTGAATGGTTGATGACTTAATTTTCCATGTGAAAGCTCAGAAAAATCAAAAATAAGATAAGTCATGACAGAAACAGCAGTTTGAAAATAATATGCTGACGTGTAAATTAATCGCATGAAAAAAAAATCACTGCATAGACTTCACAGGCTGCATTTGCCAATGTCAACATTTTTTTACCTTTTAGATGTATAATGCATACTCTGTTCTTTATCGTTACCCAAACTTTATCCACAATTTGACCTTCCAACTAGTGGCTGTTGCTTATTTAATTAAATAAAAATATTCCAGATCGTGTCATACATCAGCTAAAATAAGATGTCCATAGATGAGGACAATGATGCATCTCTTGTGTTAATCAATTCTGGCATCCTCGCCTTGTCAAATGCAGAGCACATTCATTTCAGTCCATCCCATTAGGGATGTTTACTCAGCAGAGAAAAGACAGGATCGTTTGCTCTCCCTCATCCCCTTTTTTTGGTTTGTTTAGACTCTCACTTTCCTTTGTCTTTAATGCAGTTTGGGCTGCGTACGAAACCTTCCCCATCATATCATTTTTACTGGCCCCCGGTGTGATCTCTGTACGTACAGCTATCAGTTTCTGGATCTCAGACAGTCGTGGGCTGCAATCAAAGTGCTGCGTCGCTCTGTTCGCTTTCCCCTTCACTCCTCTCTCCTGTCCCCGGAGAGGATTTTGTTGCTGTATAAGTGCTTTCCTCCTTCTGTGTGCAGGAAGTAAGAGAGCAAACCTCAGAACGCTTTGATTCATGTTCCCCATCGCCTGAAACAAACATGAGGACTGAACACAGACGGAGACTAGAGTCTAATGAAGCAGAGGAGATGCTGTTAAGAGGACAGCAGCTGCACTCGCCCTCTCTCTCCCTCGTAATCAAAGTGTCCCAGCCTCCACACACACACACACACACACACACACAAATCTGGAATGATTACCCATCATATGCGTATCATCCAAAAAGGTTTGGAGGCTCTGTATTTTTATAAGCCGCCTTTGCACATAAACAACACAGGCGTTATGCTTTTGGTTTGTCCGTCGGGTCTGTCTCAGGTCTCGCGTGCACTCAAGGATGAAGTCATTAGAATGTGGTGGTCAAATGTCAAGGTCACTGTGATCTCAAGTCCGTCCCATTCAAGATATCTCAGGAACGCGTTGACCGGATTTCTTCAAATTTGTCACAGATGTCAAATGGGATAAAATGATGACATTTTGGACAGACATGAATGAGAGGGTAGTTCAATTATGACAACTATATTTGTCGGTAGTTCTATTTTTTTATTTCTAGGAATTTGAGGATGACACCCTGAAACAAATATTTTTTGTATCGCCCAGGAATGTTTGTCAGATGGATTTTTTTCCAGGAGTTCTTTGTCTTTTATCTCAGTATGTTTTGCGTCTCATGCTCCTCTGTAAAAAGTGGAATGTAGGGTTTCTCAGTCTTTAATTGCCCGAGCACAGTGATTGACTTTGTACACGTTGGATCATAGAGGGCTACGCGTACAGCACAGACACTAGGTTTTTATCGAAGGAGACTGGGAATGTCCCAGTGCTTGTAAAGGTTGAGACTGGAAGTCCCCCATGTGTACGTACAGATGTGAATCCTGGCTCGATTCAGAGGAGATGTAACACAAACCGTTGACGTGCATCAGTGTTTTTCTGTCCAATGGAAACATGTTATTCTTCTCTTGATGTGATGAAAACCGGAAGACTAACATCAACTCATAGTGCACAGAGTAACGTCTGTTGAATTCTGGGCTTTGTGTCCGTGTGTGTGTGATTAAGATCTGTGTGTGTGTCCACAGTTACCCTTGTGTTGCTCCCAGTGGCATGTTGAAATGCCCCAGCCACGCGCCCTGGGGAGCTTAGTGATTAAACACTTTCACATGGCTGCATACTTTCCACCAAAGTGTTCCCCCCCTTCATTTCTTGCTTGGTCGTGGCATTGAAAAGACTCTGAACGTCCAAAGTTCCCCAAACTCTTCGCTCGAACTGCACAAACAAAAAGTCTTTCAGATCCTTCAGGAATGCCGTCGAGCCAGAGGGACTTACCGTTGTAGTGGAAACACTGTTTCAGACGTGTGCTACATGATTTATGATCGCCACCAGTCACGTCTTAACCTAAGCATTGACGGGGAGTTCTGATGTTTCAGCCTTACTAATTAAAACAAGCAGAAATCCAATGGTGGGGAAGCCACCTGTTCCCGGCGGCGCTCGTGTTTCCCAGAGTTCCTGTCTTTCCTTTTGACGAGCTTGTTGGTGAAACAGTCAGTGGTCACGCCTGAGAGAAAAGGAAGGTCATTATTTAAAGTCTGGCAGCGCCGTCTCGCCTCATCGTCCCGGGAACGACGCAGCTGTCTGTGTGTCCCCCCCCCCTCTCTCTCTTTATTTTTTAAGTACATTTCAAGTGAATGATCCACCACCTAGGTAACAGACACTTAGGCCCTGTCCACACGAAAACGTTTTCAGTGCGTAAACGCAGAAGTCTTGTGCGTTTCGCCCTGTCGTCCAAACGGATCCGGCGTTTTCGCGGCCTGAAAATGCACTTTTTTGAAACCAGCTCTCAGGGTGGAAAAGAAAAAAACGACACCCCTCCGTTTCGTGTTCGTTTTCGTGTGGACGGCGAAAACGAATACGCTGACGTCATCGGCCTACCCCTTGACCCTCGAGCCTGACTTCTTCCCCCGCGACGTCTCATAACAACAACAACAACGGCGGCCTCCGTGCTCGTAGCAGATATTCTGCTCGTCTGTACGTCGTTTATTACGATGCTAACAAACAACCGCTAGCTTACTTCCCATGAATGTAGGCATTTATTTGTCTAATTAATCCATCCCAATGTGTGAGAACGCCTCGTCAAGGTCCTTAGGGTGACGGCTGTTGGTGCTTATTGTTGGTTTTATTTATACGGGCCAAATTGTCATCTTATGGGTGTTTATTGATCGGGTGGTCGGGCGGAGATTAGCCGTGACTCTCACGTGTTGCCATAGCAATGGCAAACATCCGGTCAAGCCCCGTCTCTTCTTCTGCGTTTTTGTAGCAGAAATAGCGCCGCATAAGGGCCTGGAATATGTACTACAGCGCGCTGAGTCATTTTCAGTGGATTTGTCTGGACGTGGATTTTCTTGAAACAACGCCAAGGCAAAACGGAGAAAAAAAGTTTGTTTTGCTTTGTATGGACGGCCCCTGAATGGATAAGAGCCCTCAGCTGCTTTTACTGGTGCATGCAGGTATAGCATGACCCGCCACGCCCGGTCAGTTTTACCTTTATTAAAATAAAAAGGAGGTTTAGGCAATGAGATCATAACTGCGATCACTGCTAGCAACAGTAGGAGAGGCTTTAGCTGCAGCTGTTATGTTCGTATTTTTGATCGCATCGGTGAGGATGTTTCTTTTATCAGGTCTAAAAACAAAGTTTCTGGTGCGTTGGGTGAGGTAAAGATTGAAAGAAGCCCGCACACTGTAAAGGGTAGAGTTTCAAGATGTCTGAGAAAAGGTCAACCAACAGGAGAAGATACTTTACTGATCCTGCAACCAAAATATGTTCCTATTGATGCACCTTTGTCATGTATTGTCTTCCTCTTGGGTTTCTCCTCCCTTTCCCTCGTTTACTCAAACATCTTCGGCCTACTGATGTGCGTATCAGGCTAATTGACACTGACGCACACACACACACATACACACTGATGGCAAAGTCATAGTCTGCTGACCTGCTCATCTAACTCTGCGGCAGTGATCGACACCAGAGTCTGGGAGATAGAACTCCAACGACAAAACGGTTTGGGAATGATATTGAGCTGCGTCTTGAATCAAGCTCGTAAAAGTAGTTGAAGGGGGCAAACTGCACCCCGCCCCGTTGGTGTTAAAAAAAACTGCCGGGCTCTGTGGTGATGAAATAACAGACAGAGCCTCAAAACAATTTCATTGAAAGATTTAATCAGAGCTCATCCCCCCCCCTGCCCGCTTGGCTCTAAATAGATTTCCTTAATGAAAGGCACAGTTCCAGTTGGCGGCGTGTGAAAACAGTCTCTGCTTTTATGCAGAGGTAAAAATAGCTGCTGTGCCTGTCGATCTGTAAATGGGAGAAAGAAGATGTGCCAGTTTACCCGTTATTGGCTGTGTGCAAACTCACTGTGGCGGCGGTGGCATGAAATCGAAGTGTCTCTTTTGATAGTTGAACGGCTCAGCGATCTGGCAACCTCCTTATGCTTTGTGTGTGCGTGTTTGTGTGTGCGTGTACAGTTTGTCCGTACCCACCTCACGCCTTGACATTTAAATCCATTACTAGAGGTCACGGGAGGTCGTGTGTGTGGTGGATGCTGGGTCTGCCTGCTGCCCATTACGACCAGCGTCACTTTGAGTGGTGACAGCGATGCTAAACAAATTAGCGCTGATTTCATCTCCCTCTCTCTCATTACCTCTCTTTGTCTCTGTCTCCCATCTTCTCTATTCTGAAGTCCCCATCAGAGTTACGTGGATGACACCGCACATGTGCAGTAACTCTGTTTAGGGATCACCATCATGTGTACGACACAGAAACTGGTGGGGGGGAAAGCATCAAATTAGGGTTCTGTCAAGGAGCTTAGAGGGCTTTTAGACACGTCATCCATTTTTGGATGCACCTGTGGTGTTTGATGCGAAATGTGGCAAAGGAGCTGTGTGAAGAATGCTTACTTTCTCACTTCTGCACACCTGGTCAATCACTGCCTGAGGTGGAAGTGATCGTCTGACTTGGGAGAACTTTGTGAAACCAACCAAAGTGTGTTTCTTACCTTCAACATACCAATCAGCACTGTTAAAGAGCTTCCAGCTTCCGGTTTCACTCCATCACTCTGATCCTCCGTGGATTAAACCCACAGTGCAGGTCCATTCATTTCTGTGTGTGTGTGTGTGTGTGTGTGTGTGTGTGTGTGTGTGTGTGTGTGTGTGTGTGTGTGTGTGTGTGTGTGTGTGTGTGTGTGTGTGTGTGTGTGTGTGTGTGTGTGTGTGTGTATGTGTGTGTGTGTGTGTCAATGCCTGTTGTTCTTCTGTTGTCTAGTGACGCCTCAGAGGTTCGAGGGACTTGTGGAGCACCAAATGGAAAATGTCTGTTTTTTGTCCCAGAGCTTAAAGTCACCATGGGAATGTACACACACACACACACACTTTGGGCCTCATTCCTTTGCCATAGGCCGTCCAGGTCTGCAGTGAAGCCTGGCAGGTGCACTGCTGACAGATACAATAACCTTGTGTTTGCTCTGTGTGTGTGTGTGTGCTCTTTCGTTTCCCCCTTTGGAAGAGCAGTTTAGTCTCTGCTGAGACAGATGGCAACATTGACGACCACCACAAACGAAAGCTGTCAACCACCAGCGCAGATGTTTACGCCTGTTATGTTTCGTGTCTGCTGGATCCACGATGCCAGCTACACTTTTACCGATTTGCACTCCAAACTGTTTGCTGGCCCTCAGATCATCTCGTCTCACTATGTGCTCAGCTGTCCGTGAAGCACTGTTCAAACGGCATCGTCTCCCCGTTTATTCCCCCGTCTCCTCCTCCTCCCTGGAGAGTTTGCACTGAAGTCATGGTTGCAGACATCACAATTCGAGAAACGCATTATTCAAAGGGAATTTTCTTCTTATATGCGCTCGCGCAAAACCTGCGTGTAAAATGTTTAGGTTGCAGTTTGCAGACACTGCTCTCTCTGAATTCACTCTGCTCATATTCTAAAAACTTTTTTGTCGAGTAGCTTTAAACAAAAAAAGACAAAAACAACTGCGATATTACCTTTTAAAGACATCAGGCACAACCTAGTCTTTATTCTCCCATTTGTCCTCCGACAGTGTTGCCTGCTCTGGTTTGTGTTCATGACCCCTTTCCAGAAGCTCTAAGCTTTCCTGGCAACCAGCAAAGCAGCGTCTCTTTACTTGACGACTCACGTACAGGAATAAAATCTATCTCCACATTTGGTGCAAAGCCGGTGGGGTCCCAGTCAGCTTTGGGTCTATGGACTGTGATAATCACCTCTCCTCCCAGAGCAGTCGCTCTCTGTTACGCAGCCCTGCGTCACATTCCTCCGTCTGACCAGGACTGGAAGATTTTTTTAAATGGTAATCCATCTTTATATGCATTTGTTTTGGTTAGTTGGAAGTTGGAACAGGGGGCTGCACGCTGTGAGCACTGTCGCCTCACAACTAGAGGGTCTCAGGTTAGATTCCTACGGGTTCCTTCTGTGTGGAGTTTGCATGTTCTCCCCGTGTAAGCGTGGGTTCTCTCTGGGTTCTCCAGCTTCCTCCCACAGTCCAAAGACATGCAGGATGGGGATAGGTTCATTGGTGACTCTAAATGTCCCATAGGTGTGAATGTGAGTGTGAATGGTTGTTTGTCTCTACATGTCAGCCCTGTGATAGACTGGTCACCTGTCTGTCTCTACATGTCTCCCTGTGATAGACTGGTTACCTGTCTGTCTCTACATGTCAGCCCTGTGATAGACTGGTTACCTGTCTGTCTCTACATGTCAGCCCTGTGATAGACTGGTTACCTGTCTGTCTCTACATGTCAGCCCTGTGATAGACTGGTTACCTGTCTGTCCCTACATGTCAGCCCTGTGATAGACTGGTTACCTGTCTGTCTCTACATGTCAGCCCTGTGATAGACTGGTTACCTGTCTGTCTCTACATGTCAGCCCTGTGATAGACTGGTTACCTGTCTGTCTCTACATGTCAGCCCTGTGATAGACTGGTTACCTGTCTGTCTCTACATGTCAGCCCTGTGATAGACTGGTTACCTGTCTGTCTCTACATGTCAGCCCTGTGATAGACTGGTTACCTGTTTGTCTCTACATGTCAGCCCTGTGATAGACTGGTTACCTGTCTGTCTCTACATGTCAGCCCTGTGATAGACTGGTTACCTGTCTGTCTCTACATGTCAGCCCTGTGATAGACTGGTTACCTGTCTGTCCCTACATGTCAGCCCTGTGATAGACTGATTACCTGTCTGTCTCTACATGTCAGCCCTGTGATAGACTGGTTACCTGTCTGTCTCTACATGTCAGCCCTGTGATAGACTGGTTACCTGTCTGTCTCTACATGTCAGCCCTGTGATAGACTGGTTACCTGTCTGTCTCGCCATGTCGGCCCTGTGATAGACTGGTTACCTGTCTGTCTCTACATGTCAGCCCTGTGATAGACTGGTTACCTGTCTGTCTCTACATGTCAGCCCTGTGATAGACTGGTTACCTGTCTGTCTCTACATGTCAGCCCTGTGATAGACTGGTTACCTGTCTGTCTCTACATGTCAGCCCTGTGATAGACTGGTTACCTGTCTGTCTCGCCATGTCGGCCCTGTGATAGACTGGTTACCTGTCTGTCTCGCCATGTCGGCCCTGTGATAGACTGGTTACCTGTCTGTCTCTACATGTCAGCCCTGTGATAGACTTGTTACCTGTCTGTCTCTACATGTCGGCCCTGGGATAGACTGGTTACCTGTCTGTCTCTACATGTCAGCCCTGTGATAGACTGGTTACCTGTCTGTCTCTACATGTCAGCCCTGTGATAGACTTGTTACCTGTCTGTCTCTACATGTCGGCCCTGTGATAGACTGGTTACCTGTCTGTCTCTACATGTCAGCCCTGTGAGAGACTGGTTACCTGTCTGTCTCTACATGTCGGCCCTGCGATAGACTGGTTACCTGTCTGTCTCTACATGTCTCCCTGCGATAGACTGGTTACCTGTCTGTCTCTACATGTCAGCCCTGTGATAGACTTGTTACCTGTCTGTCTCTACATGTCAGCCCTGTGATAGACTGGTTACCTGTCTGTCTCTACATGTCAGCCCTGTGATAGACTGGTTACCTGTCTGTCTCTACATGTCAGCCCTGTGATAGACTGGTTACCTGTCTGTCTCTACATGTCAGCCCTGTGATAGACTGGTTACCTGTCTGTCTCTACATGTCAGCCCTGTGATAGACTGGTTACCTGTCTGTCTCTACATGTCAGCCCTGTGATAGACTGGTTACCTGTCTGTCTCTACATGTCAGCCCTGTGATAGACTGGTTACCTGTCTGTCTCTACATGTCAGCCCTGTGATAGACTGGTTACCTGTCTGTCTCTACATGTCAGCCCTGTGATAGACTGGTTACCTGTCTGTCTCTACATGTCAGCCCTGTGATAGACTTGTTACCTGTCTGTCTCTACATGTCAGCCCTGTGATAGACTGGTTACCTGTTTGTCTCTACATGTCAGCCCTGTGATAGACTGGTTACCTGTCTGTCTCGCCATGTCGGCCATGTGATGGACTGGTTACCTGTCTGTCTCTACATGTCAGCCCTGTGATAGACTGGTTACCTGTCTGTCTCTACATGTCAGCCCTGTGATAGACTGGTTACCTGTCTGTCTCTACATGTCAGCCCTGTGATAGACTGGTTACCTGTCTGTCTCTACATGTCGGCCCTGTGATAGACTGGTTACCTGTCTGTCTCGCCATGTCGGCCCTGTGATAGACTGGTTACCTGTCTGTCTCTACATGTCGGCCCTGTGATAGACTGGTTACCTGTCTGTCTCTACATGTCGGCCCTGTGATAGACTTGTTACCTGTCTGTCTCTACATGTCGGCCCTGTGATAGACTGGTTACCTGTCTGTCTCTACATGTCAGCCCTGTGATAGACTGGTTACCTGTCTGTCTCTACATGTCAGCCCTGTGATAGACTTGTTACCTGTCTGTCTCTACATGTCGGCCCTGTGATAGACTGGTTACCTGTCTGTCTCTACATGTCAGCCCTGTGATAGACTTGTTACCTGTCTGTCTCTACATGTCGGCCCTGTGATAGACTGGTTACCTGTCTGTCTCTACATGTCAGCCCTGTGAGAGACTGGTTACCTGTCTGTCTCTACATGTCGGCCCTGCGATAGACTGGTTACCTGTCTGTCTCTACATGTCTCCCTGTGATAGACTGGTTACCTGTCTGTCTCTACATGTCTCCCTGTGATAGACTGGTTACCTGTCTGTCTCTACATGTCAGCCCTGTGATAGACTTGTTACCTGTCTGTCTCTACATGTCAGCCCTGTGATAGACTGGTTACCTGTCTGTCTCTACATGTCAGCCCTGTGATAGACTGGTTACCTGTCTGTCTCGCCATGTCGGCCCTGTGATAGACTGGTTACCTGTCTGTCTCTACATGTCAGCCCTGTGATAGACTGGTTACCTGTCTGTGTCTACATGTCGGCCCTGTGATAGACTGGTTACCTGTCTGTCTCTACATGTCAGCCCTGTGATAGACTGGTTACCTGTCTGTCTCTACATGTCAGCCCTGTGATAGACTTGTTACCTGTCTGTCTCTACATGTCAGCCCTGTGATAGACTGGTTACCTGTCTGTCTCTACATTTCAGCCCTGTGAGAGACTGGTTACCTGTCTGTCTCTACATGTCGGCCCTGCGATAGACTGGTTACATGTCTGTCTCTACATGTCGGCCCTGCGAGAGACTGGTTACCTGTCTGTCTCTACATATCGGTCCTGCGATAGACTGGTTACCTGTCTGTCTCTACATGTCGGCCCTGTGAGAGACTGGTTACCTGTCTGTCTCTACATATCGGCCCTGCGATAGACTGGTTACCTGTCTGTCTCTACATGTCGGCCCTGTGATGGACCTGTCCAGGGTGAACCCTGCCTTCACAATGTCAGCAGTAGATGATGGATGGATGGAAGTTGGAACAGTTCATGTAAAAAGTCAGAATTTTGATATTAAAGTGGTTATATTTTCAGAATAAAGTCATAATATAACAAACAGGATATTTTGAGATTTAAGTCCAATCACATAGAAACACTGTCTTACTTCTTCAAATTCCAAAACCTGAATTGAAAGGCGTATTATCTGGACTATGGTTACACTGGTTATGTCCATATGCTGATTGAGTTAATCAGGGAAACATCAATGATAACTGTTTGGAAGCGTGTACTTCAAACAACCAGTGTCATTTCCAACACCACAGTGCTGGATTTTCCAGGACTATGCAGGGGTTTGACATGTTAATTAAACGTATTCAGTCATGCTCAAATGCCTCGGCTGTTTTGCTGTCGTCATGGCAACATGCAGCCTGGCAGGCTCAGCGGATGCCCAAGGTGAGCGACAGTGCTTAGCTTTCACCCAGATCTCCGTTCCCGTGCTGTCCCCTCCGTGTCGTCTTACAGGGCATCGCTGCCAATGCCTGCCAGCAGGGCCAAAGTGCTGAAGTGACTAACTGTGACAAGGGGAAAGCATACACATACACACACACACACACACACACACACACACACAGTAGGAAATATAGCCATTTATGACCCTTTACACCCTGGCGTGGTGGCTGACTTTGTAGCAGTATTGTTGCTGACGGCTGGTGTGTTTTCATTAGACGGTGTAACTCTCTGCAACTTCGGGTGAGTTTGATTTTGTTTTTGTTGTGTCTTATATGGCGATTTCATGACGATTGCCTGCACACATCGCTGCTTGTTTGTTGAGTTTGAACTGTGTTTTACAACATCCCTGTCCATTAGCGTCTAGAGGGGGGGTTAGCCAATTGTGGGCTGTATTCATTCAAGTCCCCAGTACAGAAGTGGTCATTGTAGACTCACTTGGTGCGGATCTACAATCTTCTGAGTGCGATTTCCAGCTATATTTTGTTTTGAACCATAAAAAGAGATTCACCTCTGTTGTTCATCGGTGGTACAAAATACATGGTTTTGTAAATATGTAAATATGTAAATATGTTCAGACATTTGGTGAGTGAATAGGCAATAAATCACTGTGTCGTATATTGTAACAGTCCTTTGTCAACACATTTCATGGTTTAGCAGGTGGGAAATCATTCAAGTCTGGTGTTTGGGTTATGGAAATGGATAATAAAGGCCAGAAATCTCACCTTTTGAAGGAGGGATACTCTGAACAAAGGTTTTCCTTCCCAACACTAATGTTAATTACTCAACTTAAAGTATATACTGATTGCTGATCCCCAATTAAAAACCTCTTTACCTCATTGTCAGGGACCCTTTTTTTAATAATTATCATGTAAGTAAGGTCAAGGATTAGGGATGTCCCGATCCGATATTTGGATCGGATCGGCCGCCGATATTAGCAAAAAATGCATATCGATATCGGATCGGCCTGCACGGGAAAATCCCGATCCAGACTCCCGATCCAGTTTTTTTTTTCAAAACTCCGGTCCGTGTTTTCCAGCGCACCGATGTAGGTAATCCATTCCAGTTTTTTTCTGTTTTTCCCAAAAATCCGGTCCGCGTTTTCCAGCACACCTAGCGCACACCTCGCGACCTGTCCAGCATCCACTAAACAACAACAAGACGGACTTGTGTGCATGTCCAGTGTTTCCCCTACCATTGTACAGGCCATAAAATCAATATGCCAAACCTAAGCCACCTATCAATTCATTCATAAATCAATAAACATTTACATTAGGAGCGCCTCCGCGCAGCACAGTAGACTTGCTCCGCAAGACACGCAGCCACAACAATCCTCGCCGCGCGCTCCCGCTACGTTCTTCTTCGTGAACTTTAAGCGCTTGATGTTGTTCTGATGCCGTTCCGCCTCGTTAAACCACCACGATGTCGCTTTATACTTTGAAAACACGGAGTTGACACTGTATTTTGATAAGCTGTTGCACTCTTTTCGTGGTGTGAGCGGAACCGGACCGGTACCGGAACCGGACCGGCTTCCGCGCTGCCTGCTCGCACAGATCCGCTCGTGCGCACATGCGCTGATGCAGGTCGAGTGTTGTCGATAAATATATGCACTCCTTCAAAACAGCATCAAGCCATATTGTGTGTAGTATTAGGACGTGATGACGTCTGTGGGGGAGGATTGTTTTTGATAAGCTGTGGAACTCTGAGTTAACCTACTTCTACCTGAATCTCTATGAACTATTAGGCTGTTGAGTAAACCTATAACTTATATTTTACTTGATAATATAACACAATATATGCACTCATGTCGTTGTAGTGTTTTACAGTATCTGTAGCTATTAATGTGATGCTCATCATTTTCCAGCCATATTTTTCCAGCCCCTAATTTTGGATCATTTCCATCAACCGGCATCTTTAATCTTTAATACATGCTTGGATCGGCCGGTATCGGTATCGGCCGATACTAAAAGCTACAATATCGGTATCGGATCGGAAGTGCAAAAAGCTGGATCGGGACATCCCTATCAAAGATGTCTTTGTTACTAAAAAACTGAGTCGGTGGTCTTTCTGAAGTAACCTTCATTATAATACATTATATACCGGTAGCTCTTTCCAGATATATTAAAGATGAATGGTTGGAGATCTTTTGAGAGGTTTGCATCTGCAATGTGTCTGCGCTGTACGTCAGTTATATAAATGAAGGTATTTCTCAAAACTCGCTCAGAAAGTATATCATAGCTGTCTGATGTTCTGGACCGTATTAATGCCACTACTTTGAGCTGATAACAGCCCCTTGGAGATCTGTTATCATTATTTCGTGCTATGGGGCCATAAAACGGTATTTATTGCAACACTTTGGAGGTTTCTCAAGACACCTCCCCACTAGCTGTTGAATTCCCACTTGCTGTGTTGAATATCAACAGTAACTGGACTGACATGTATAGGATGCGGCAAGAACGACATACGACAAGGGTGCTATCCTCCTTTTGTAACAGTACATTTGGAAGGTTCTCACTGCCAATCACAGAATACAGCTTGGCTCCCTGGCGTCTGAGGCTGATGCTCATTTAGCATGTGAGCGACAAGTATTGTCTTAACCTCAAGTTAAAGTCTCACCCTTTTCCTCAACCTTACAAAGTGTTTTTGTTTCCTTTTTGTGAAGACAGACGTTTATTTTGAAAAGACACTATGCATGTTACGAATATTGATATGATTGATATGAAGTGACACTAGCGAGGTATGTACAGCGTCGTAGTTTGAAGCTTTGGAGCACCTACCGAGCTGCGTTGTGCTGCAGGAAATGTCCTATCACCTCCAAATGTTGCTGTTGTGTTCAAATCCCAGTGTGCATTTTGGGTGCAGTCCCACTTATATTTACAGCTGTCCGCTTGGCATCGGATCACGGCACGTTAGTGAAAGTGGGCCGAGAGGAGCCTTTAGGCTGTCCTGTCCAGTGACAACATTATCATCCTGACAGTGTCGCGGAGTTTAATAGAAATCAGCGTCCAACAGGGGGAATTGTTATCTTTGTGGCTGGGTTTACCGCAGCCACAGTTGCAGGTTCAGCAGCTCATCAGGGTGCCTGTCAGGGTCCGGCACCAAGGGCGTCGCTACGATAAGAATGATCTCCTTCAGGGTAACAGCTGCCAAGCTTGTGATAACTTACAGTTCTATTGCAGGTGGAGTAAGGATCCCTTTTTATTCATCACTTTTGCAGCAGAGCCTTTCCAAAATAAACGTTTTAATGGGGTATATGCAACAGTGTTCATGTGGGTATATTGCCTCTGTGCTCGAATGAAACAGCATGTGTGACAGTGTGTGTGTCTTCTAACTAATTATCTAAAAAGAAAAAGTTGACGTCAGGGTCCACAGTTCATTTCATTATCCAGACTGTTACCGCAGGCCTCATTATTCTATGGGTCCATGTTTTACCTCAACATGTACTGCGAGGAGTAAAAGCTGCGAGGCTGTTGCATGAAGGCATTATCTACCTCACCTCTTTTGGCCCCTGAACTGTCATGGCAGTTTCCCCCCTGTAATGCACTTTAAAATAATTCTTCTCTTGCCTTAAAAGGAAAGGGGAGTCTGTTATATAGAGAGCAGGGACCGTTTCTTGCTCACTGACCTCTGAGGATTATGGGAATAAGATTATAAAGTAGAGGCTGCACCAGTGGGGCTTTCCACCACCCCCATGGATCAGGAGACAGCTGACCGCCTGATTGTAGTAGATTAATAAAAGCTGCTACTTTCACAATTGCCCCCAAAAAAGTCCAGGAAGTGAGATGACAGTGGTGGCAGAGGACATTTGTCCCTGTTATAATATGCCTTTTCATGGTGATCCATCTGGTAGGGGAGGGGTTCTGGTTGAAGATTGATAGACAGTTTGAAGGCTCCCACCCGACCCAGATGGCAACCTTGAAAATGTTTTCCGACAGTCCCCCGTCCTCACCCCCCAGCCTTCGCTCAGCTTTTTATGCCTTTTCTTCTTGAGATTTGGAGAAAATAAGTCGGGGGCCTCCCCTCGAGGCAGCCCCAGCCTCTGGTCCATTTGCCAGCTATTAGAGATCATAAATCTCTACGTTGAATGGAACCGCTGCCATCGGTGGGGCAGGGTTTTGATGGTGCTATTTGGGGGGGTGGGGGTGGGGGGTTGACCTCGGGGCAGTCTTGGAGCAGAAGAAGGGACTGAATGGGAGAGAAAGACAGCCCGGCGACGGCTTGTTAAACAAATGTTTCTCCCTTCTTATTGTTCCCCTTCTTATTCCGTGAAAAGCTACTGAATGTGTGCAGGATGAAGGGATGTTTGGTGGAGGGGTGGGCCTGCTGTTAATGAGGGGTTCTCAACCTCCGTGTAAATGGGAGGTTTAGGGAGAAAAGGTCACCAATCTCTATCTGTGTCTCGGTGACGACCTGCTCGTGCCCCATGCCTGATGCTCCGTCACGGCTAGATGTGTTTGTGTGTCTTTTAACAGTTCTCCTGGTTGTGTCTCGGTTAGAGTGGCATTAAAAGCCACAGTGGCTTTAAGCGTTCCCTTCCTGATAGCTGATTGGACTGGAAACCAGTTTGTGTCCGTTTTTTGTTTGTGTGCTTCCTTGTGTCTTCATACTGCTTCCCTCCAGTGTGAATGGGCAGTGACAGGGGGTAAAGTGTTTATTTGAACACATGCTAGAATCTACTGAGCGCCGTTTGCTATCTGCTGCGATCCCCTCTGCTTCTGGAGACAGCCGGGGGCAATACAGCTCCCTCTCATTTAGCCTGTCTTTTAAACCATCAACCTGTCTGTTCGGCTCCATCTCGCCGCTAACCATGTCCACACTAATGCAGATTATATCACTCTCTCTCTTGTCCCTTGATCTGCTCTTCAACATCGGCTTTAAAACTGAGCTATTTAATCGTCTTTCTAAAATGCTAGTTGCAATGTTTCTAAGGAAACCAGCTGTACTGAAACCTCTTCAGCTGTTATTTCACATGGTGGATGGAGTTGAGCATCTACTGAAATGTCTTTTCTTCATTTGGTCAGAATCAGCCAGATGTTACAGTTCTCCTATAGTCATAGCATATTATGTGCTTTGGTTATTTATTATGGCCCAAAGCTCATTATTGTCAGACCTGGTCCAATAACACGTGTTGATCTACTCACATTGAGGGCAACCCAGGTTTACCCTCTGCAACCGTTGCCGTTGGCCCCCTTGGAGCACAACCGACTAACAGCTCTGCAAGACTTCTGTAGAGTCTAGAGACTCTATGATGAAGAATCTCCCTGCTTGATATTGCAGCATCTGCCAAATAAAAAGCCTTGATGACATTATGATTGCATCACGTCTATTAGAAACCTGAATGCCTCTTTATGTGAGACAGCATTAAACCTGCAGGGAAATACGGTTTTAAACTTTAGGAACCACGTTTGTAGAGGCTCTGTGCAATAAAGTGTGCTTGTGTGTGAATGCTGAGTGCTCAGCGTTGATGCGGAGATGGAGATGGTGAGTGGGTGTGCTGGGTAGCAGATGTCAGTGGATGTCTGTGGCGTGAGCGATATGATGGGAATTAGCAGAGGTGTGGAGGAGACAGAGGCAGAGCATGCTGCTGGTTGGATCAGGCGTATTGATACGCCGTTGCCTAGAAACATTTAATGTGGATTAAGCAGTGCTCAGGTATTTACGGCTTCGCCGGAGAGATTTTTCTGATGCTTTCTTGAGAAGAGAGTTTGCTTCAGGCATTTATTTTTAATTTATTCAACCTTAATTAGTCGAGCAAGATGAAGAGGGCGGCAGCAGTATTCACAACGATGATTGCTGCTGGTTGCAGGGAAAAGAAAAGGTTGCACCCTCAGCAGAAACGAATATTACATAAGGTTTGCAAAAACCTGCTGAACACAAGCCACACAGCGTACCTCTACAGACACCATCGAAACCTCAAGTGTCAATGACAAAGAAAAAAGAAGAGCGTACTTGAACAAACGTGGACGCGCACAATGAAATGGCTCCTTTTGAAATCACCTTAAGCTTTGAGGGAATGAGACACTGATCGCTATCTTGGTTAGATTGCCTGCCATGCACAGATGGATTTAACTGATGACTCTGAGATCTATTTTTCTGATGTCTAGCCCATCCAAGCTTCCATTTATATGATCTAAAGTGGATGGTATCATGAAGCATTAACCTCATCAAAAGCACCCTGTTCAGTAAAGATTTCCTCCTTCAGTCTCAAGAACATTGACAAAGCTTAATGATCAAGGTGACACGGGGGAATATCGGTGTAGACAGACGGCAGCGGTGGCTAAAGGTGAAACAGCGTCTGTAGTTTGGTTGGAATTACCTGTTGGATCAGGGTTTGCAGATCAAACAACTGTGAAGCTGCTTCAGTCTTGGAAGTCTGTGTGTACGTGCTCCGGGTCCAGCACTACGAGGGGATCAGATGTCCAGGGATTTAAAGTAATACCGGAGTGTCTGACACCTATCCACATATCATCTGTGACTGTGCGTACATGCACTGAAGTCATCCTTCACACCGGCCGACGTTGCCTGGTTACGGGCCAGTTGGCAAGGAAACGGTGATGGCCCGTGCTAATTTGTGATGGCCTCTGTGTGTGTGTGTGTGTGTGTGTGTGTGTGTGTGTGTGTGTGTGTGTGTGTGTGTGTGTGTGTGTGTGTGTGTGTGTGTGTGTGTGTGTGTGTGTGTGTGTGTGATGAATGAGGGCTTCTAATCTGTCAAGGAAGACAGGTGACCTGCAGCCACCATGAAACACGCTTCTGAGCGATAGAAAACCAATTTAGGACTGTCTGAAATCCACGTCGGTTATATTGTCTGACTTTAGCCACAAATCTTAACTATTGGCATGAACTATATGGCAATATGACAGCAATTATTTTCAAATGTTTGTATTTATCTATATTATAATATAATGTGCAATGTTTGGTTTAAATCTGTGGCTAAAATGATTTTGTAGGTTGGATCTGCCTTTCCTTGCTAGACTTTTTTTTTGATGCTGAAAGAAAATTACGCTTAATGCAAACAGATAGGCTGTGTGTACTTAGACTGATCTGTTTTATGGTGAAGATGAATGAGGAGAAGAATTAAGGAGAGCAGGGTAAAAGAGTACGTTAGACAGCATGCCCGAGAATCCAATTAATTATAGCAGACTATGAGCATCTCCCATCACAGAGAACAGAGAGCAGTGGAGAGAGGAGAGGATGGGAAATGAAAGAAGGCCGAGGAGGGAAAAGGAGGATGAGGGAAAAAAGGAAGATGAAGGGAGAGGAGGTTCTGGCCAGCAGAGCCGGCCAGTCACTTCTCTCTGTAGTTGCTGATAAGACTAATCTGAATATAGTAATGCCACATGCACTTGAAATGTAAAATCTTTTGGCCTGATATCAGGACTCTGACTTGGTTTCACTTGCCGGTCCAGACAGGAGCGGCTGCACCACTAGAGAACTTTAGCCTCAGTGCAGGGAGGAGCTGGATCTGATTAATGATAGTCCCAGTGAATTTTGTTCTCTCCATGTATTCACACGGTTTCCCTCTCATTTTCCAAAAAATGAAATATTCTCTGAATGACATACCTTTAGTTATCCACATGAATATGAATCTTTGGAAGATTTCCCTGAGGCCTTGTATATGATAGCTTTTTGGATGTGTCAATGACAACCTCAAAGGCTAAACAGTAGACCAACTATGTTTCTATAAATGACTACAGCTCGTTTCTCCACTAGATGTGGATGTATGTAAAAAGAAATATGTAAAATTGTTTATTTTGTAAACGTTCAATTTTCTTAAACTGACTAATTATGTAAACAATCTCATTGTGAATGACGAGAGGTGTTTGTAATTGCAGAACCAAAATCTTGATCAATCAAAAGAAAATAACCCAATGAAACTACCACCCCACCAAACTCTGTTCCCAAATGTAACACTTAAAAGCGTCTTTAAATATGTATTTGATCATTTTCCAAGTATAATAAATATCAGTCACTTTTTTAAATCCACATGAACCACTCTTTACATCGTCATGAATTAGATCCAACAAACGGCACTTATTTAAAAAGAAGTATGTCACTTTTATAGCTATTTTTTATAGCATTTAAAAGGCTGTTTTTAAACAGAGTCTGGCGCAGTTCTCGCTCTGTATAAAACACCAGGGCTACGTTACATCACCTCCAGCAAAAACAGCATCATCAATCATCACAGAATATGAATACCAGCTCAGCTACAAATGCAAAAAGACAAATCCGCCAGCAGGTTGACAGGTCATTCACTACCAGGTCTATTTGTAACCGATAGCGATAACGTTATCTTCACTTCACCTGTTGGTCATCTGCTCCGCTGTATGTTTGGAGAGGCTCCACCACACTGGCTGAAACACGAGAGCAGAGGATATAAATGGTGGTGTGTATTTATATCAGCGGTGCACGAATATAGGGGAAACACTGGCCATACCTTCGATCGCATGTTGACATGTTTCTGATGTTGCTTGCAGGTAAAGGTATGCCTTGTTTTCTCTGCTTCTAAGCCAAAGGCACATTTACTGCAACGCATTACAATTGGGCAGTTTTCCAAGTTTTTCGGTACCGGGTAGAATTGTCACAATGTGGACCAAAATGGTTGGTACTATTTTACGTAAGCCCACTTCATATTTTTGTTTTACAGGAAGTTAATTGGATTGTTTTATTTAAAAAAAACAAATAATTTCTTTAGTCATTTTTTGAATATTGTTAAATAGGTGCAAAATATGACGGGATCTAAATGGGTTAAAAGATGCTTTATCATCTCCACTTTAAAGATGACATTTTCAGACTCATACTTATATTTTGGGTTTACTAGACAATGTTGATGTGCTGATTATACCTCTATTCCCCCTCTGTCTGAACATAATTTGCGTTGCTAATTACACTGTTTGCAGTACTTTCACAGACACCATATTTGTTTGTTATGTACAGGATTATTTTTGAGTCATCTTTTTCAAAATCACCACTGTGTTAGAACTTTTATCTTCAACTGTGATTGGTAAAGAATCAATGGAGATTTAACCAATAAGGGTCAATAATACAGTTTTTTGTTGTTGTTGTTGTTGCTGATGCATTACACAGTAAGTGTTTGGACCAAAAATGGAAAACACCTCTAGAATGTGATGAAATCCATTGAAATAAGCTGCATATAACACAAAATCTTTGTGTTGAGAATGTGTCAGAGGATGTATATTTAAATCTGTGACCATCTACTCTATTGTGGTCAGAATTTCTAGTGTTTTCCACTTCCCCTCTTTCCCCTCCCAGCCTTCTCATTTAAAACATAACAAGCAACACTTCACAATTATCGCCTGCGAGTGATTAGTCCCAGTCTTTTGTCTCTCTTTCTCTTCCTGTGTCTCTTCACACTTCAGAGCAGAGCGGAGTCGGTTTGCTCCCTACAATAATAATCTCTTTGCACAATAAGCCAGGAAATAACAAGTTCAAGTGTGCAGCCTTCGCAACACTTGCCCCCTCAGTCGTTCACTGGAGGTCCCCTGAGGGGGAAAACGCCGCTCGTATTCAAACATGAGTAACGAGGGAAAGAAAGGCGAGTGGGTGAGGAATTGTGGAGGAGCTGCTGTTTAATGAAAGAGGGTTATAATAGAGTGCTGTGCTGGGACAAGTGAAGTCCTCGCTCAGCTTGTTGATCTTGCTGATGTATGCTATGTCAGATTGTTGCTTAATTGACTCGGGTTGTGCCCAGCTGAAGGTTATCCTATCAAAGTCATTTCACCTGTCAGCAACTCACTTTATTTCTGTCCTGCAAGCTATGCTGATTTAGTTCAGCAAAGTCTGGGTATTTCTTTAAATACCGTTAAAGCACACACTGTAGGGGTCTTTATGTTATTATATGACTGAGTCAGCCCTGGCCAATTTGGTGCCCTGGTCAAGATCTAGCTGGTTCCCCTTGCATCGCAGCTAATTATTAATGATGTTGTTGTGGGCTTCTTTTGTAATATTCTGAAATTATTGTTTTTTTACTTCCCACATTTGGGACAGCCCTATGGGTCGTGACTCAACCCGCCAGACTGTGTGTTACACAGAACCATCTGGGAAGCAGTTATTGGGAACTGGGCAGGCAACATATTCATACTGTTGGGAGGAGAGCGAAAACATCTTCTCCATGGAGAAAAGCCTTCTGTGCCGTTCTCTGCTCTTATTTCAATGAGGAAATGCTCTCCAGTTCTGATATAACTGATGCTATTGCAGCATCTACGCCAACCTCTCCAGGAGTTGTTGTTGTTGTTCAGTACAAGCCAGCTCACACTGACACTCATTCTTTTTCATAATGCTTTTAGATCCTTTTACTTTCCATTTTTCTAGCTATTTCCCACCTGTCTGCTGTCGACTCACCCCATCTCTTCCTCTGTCCTCCCTCCAGTCCTCTCTTACTCGTCAGTGGTCTCCCCGAAATAAGCTGTTGTTAATGGCAGCATTAATGGGCACTGCTGTGGCATTTTGGGGGCTACTTAAAGTCTTGCTGGGGCATTAGTCATGTCTCCGGAGTGTGACGTGGGCAGAGCATTGGCGACATGACGTGCACGGCGAGCAGGTATTTATGCGAGCCAGACGGCTGACCTTTCCCTGCAGAATCCTCCACGACGGGAGAGGTGATGTCTGGGTAATTAATGGTGTGAAACCTCGATGGCTCGTCACATGTGACACCGGGGGGGAAGCCTAGGAAGAGCAGGGAGGTATTCGGATCTGCCCATCTGTCTTTTTCCCCCGGTGAAAATTTGTTCCCATTTGTTCATCAAAGCATCCAAAGTTAATTTTGGATGCTTTGATGATAATGACATATAAGAATGGAAGGAGAATCTGACTGACAGCCGAACTGAAGAGTGTCACACGAATCAACTGGAGCTCATTGTTTTTTGTCCGAGCAGGTGAAGGTGTTGTCCTCTGAGATTTGAAGGAGAGCTAACGCACATGGAGCACAGTTAGAGGCACCATTTCCCCCTTGACTTCATATTCGTAGACGCTGCAGCATTCCTGCATCTTCACTTCTCCTCCACTGAACAGGGCTGCTTTTGTCTGGGTAACTCTGAATTCTTTCTCTGTCAGAGAACAATGAAACAACCACTGGCTACCGGCTGGTACTCCGTCAGCATCAGTGCCTGGCCGAGCCGGGAGTTGTCGGATCAAACACAGACCGTGGTGGAAATTACACTTGTGTCAGAACGTCCTCCGTCAGCGCGTCTCCTCATTCTTACAAACTGCACTTACCACTGTGTCACTGTGTGCATTTGTGTTTCCCCTTCAGTTTATACTAGTTGCTTTTAATAAATATGATTGTAAATTATCTGTACTGCACTTAAACATTTCACTGTGACATTTATTTCTTTCTGTTTCCATATGAATGAGAATATTCTGGTTCGATTTTGGCTTGTAAATGACATGAAGAAACAGGGAAACAGTAGTTCCTGCCTGCAGTAAACTAGAGATAAACGAGATGGAGAGGCGACAGCCATGTTAGCGTCTCGGCGAGGCTGTGCTCAGTGCTGCTTTAATGCCAATGTTTTTAGCAGGTATAATATCCACCATCTTTAGTTAGCATGCCGGCATTCCTCATCACTCAAAATATGTGCAACCAAGGCCGATGGCAATGTCGTCAACCCGCCAAAATATTATGTCATGTGTGCCATATAACCTAAGTAAAAAAAAAAGTAAAGAGGTCACTCAAGCTGCTCCTTGTTTCCCTGAAAACCACGAATGTCAGCGGCACTTTGACGATACGTACACAGTCCTGCTGGTGGCGCTAGATGAAATCTCATGAAGATCCCTCCTCAGGCCGCCACAGATATCTGTACCGAATTTGCATCCATCATGTCTGATTGCCCCACTGTCTTGACTGTGATCGTTGTCAGCTGTCAGTCTGTTTGGCTTTTCACCTCTCAGTCACAGCCCCACCCCTCCCATTCATAGCCGCCGCCCGCCGACAAGCTGTCGACTCCACTCAACCTGAACCGTCTCCTAACTGAGACCTATAGTGTGGGCTCCTCCACAAGAGAGAGAGACGGAGGCTAGAAAGAGATCACACAGGAAACCCCCTCTGGTGTTAAGGTCACGCTCTGAGAAGCCTGATTAACCTGAGGAGGTGAGCGTGTTTCCATTGTACCTGCTATGTCGGGGTGTGTGTAAGTGTGTGTGAGGGATGGCCGGTGAAGGAGGTGCCCCCGGTCTCGCCTGTCCTCCCTGGTGCTTCTGTGTAATTAGTGGGGAGACTAACGAGCTTCTCCTGCTCTAACGAGGCTGACTTTTTATTAGAACTGCTAATTGCTCCATAACAAGGGAATACCGGCTTTGTGTTCAGGAAGCAGAGCAACTGTGTGTGTGTGAGAGTTGTGTATGAAACGTCTGCAGTGTCTGCTGCTGAGGCAATGTGTGGGTGTACCGTGGGGGTATAGCAGCTTTTTGTTGGCCCTTATCGTGTGCCAAAGCAGGAACATCACAGGCATCTCTCGTTTCTCAGTGGAGCCTGGCTTTCTAGCTAGCTAGCTCACTTAGCTACACTCCACGAACAAATGTTACGTTTTCTTACCTTATGTGTTTTATCCAGCGACTCTTTTTTTTTTGTCAGCCGTGGAGCAAAGAACGAGCGAGATTGGTTGTTCGTGGTCCGAAACACAGGCATCGTAGCTTCAGCATTCATTCTAGTATTTTCACCTTAAAATTATCTTTTAAATTGACAAACACCAAATGTGTAATTCATGGCACAATTCAAACTCACCATAGACTACTGTACATATTTCTCCCAAAATAAGGTCCCATGGGAAACAGTGGAGGGGGCGTGGTTTAGCCTCTCAATTTGCTACAGTCAGGAGCACACTGTGTCTGTATGTGTGTGTGTGTGTGTGTGTGTGTGTGTGTGTGTGTGTGTGTGTGTGTGTGTGTGTGTGTGTGTATCCTCATAGCTCTAACTAGGTAACCAGCGTGCTCAACTGCCTGCCACTGTTTCCTTAACCTGCCCTCCCCGAGTCACTAATGTCCCAATTGGATATGGATTTATTACTGCAGGGGACATTTGGCGATTGTAATGCTTCATATGCTACATATAAAAGGTGTGCTGAGCAGTGATTTTAATGCCATCTGGAGGTGACACATTTTTATTCATTAGAGTATTAATTATAGTCATAAATGCCTGCTGTTTTTTTTTAGCCCAAAATTTGAGTCATATCTGGACACGCGTTGCATTTTGAGAGGATTTATCCACGATTTTAATGCCAACAGCCTGCAGTCCAGTTGCAATGGGAAAAAAACCCATTACAAGAGTGAGACACTGCCAGCTCATTAAATGGGCTGTTATAATGTCAGCCACAGGTAATAAGTCAGTTTGCCGTCATGCAATGTAACAGGCAATACACTATCACCTATACAGTAGCAACCCTTTAAAGTAGAGGCGTGCAATTGTACAGGGATGAATTGATAGTTTAAAACAAAAAGGTCAACATGGAAAGTATCGAAAAGAGCCTCGATATGTCGATGAGTCAGTAGCTTGTTTTGTCTGTGTGTCAGCAGATCGAACAGGTAGCGGCTGTTTTTTTACTGGGACGTCCTTATAATAGCTCAGTAGTGCACGGTACTGTCTGACTCTGTGGGGGGATTGGGAGTAATTACACTGCTGGAAAGGCTACACTGACTTTGCCATACCAGTTATTTAACAAGAAGAAAGGCAATAATAATATACAGACATCTGATAATATAGTAATCTATTTTGAGCTTAATTCCCAAAATAACAGTGTGTAGCGTAAAGTATTTGAGTCGGGCACACCTTTGCAGAGTCATGCTTTCATGTTGACTGTGTATTTCAGACATGCGACTCAGTAACAGGGCTGCATGGTGGTGTAGTGGTAAGCACTGTCGCCAAATACAGGTTTGGTTAATTACTGATGATAAAGGTGTGTATGTGAGCTGTCTGTCTCTATGTCTACATGTCAGCCCTGTGCTAGACAGGCGACCTGGGATCGGCTCCAGCTCCCCCACACGACCCTTCACAGGATGAACTGTGATTATTATTAGTAAGTAACTATGGAGTTCTTCTCTGATTCTTGTTAATATCAAACAACATTGCCTAACAGTCCCCTGCATCTTAAAGCTTTCCCCTCACAAACAAATACAGTCTATGCTTGCACCGAAACACACACACACGGTCATACACAGAAAATACTTTCCTCGAATCACTCCTTTGTCCTCTGCCCCACTATTATTATGGTCATATCCTAGCTCAAGGGCTACCGGGGCTCCTGTTGCTTAGGTTACACGTTATTGCACCCTCAAGTCATTCCCATCATCACGCCTGTTGCCTTGCTGATTGGTCGTGCATGCTGCACCGCATCGTGATGATGCCTCAGGCGGCTGCAGTGCGTTGTATTAACGCGGCATGTTTATTGCTTCACAGGTCACACATGTTCGGGGTGCTGAATGACTTTACTGTATTGTATTATTTTCCTGTGTAAGATGAGATGACTTTGTGGGGGATTAAGACTTACGTTTCCTTCACTCTCAGAAGGAAGAGTGACAGGCAGCATGACTCACAGCAAGGGTCTTCATACCAGTTCAGAGCCAACAGTTTGTGATTACATGGTACAGTTTGAGCAGTGTTCCCGCATAGCTCCCAGGATGCATCCTGTCTGACATGTTGATGATGTTGTTATGAAAGGGTTTTTTTGTAACCTTTGTTGAATATGCAGTAGTTTATCATCAGCAATGTAGATAGTGCTCTGTTTTTACCCTTTTCTTAAAAAAAGAAAAAAAAAAACCTTGCTTGGAAGTACAACGGCGTATTAGGGCCACTATCAAAAAAAGAAAAAAAATGGAGCCGAGAGCAATATTCAGAGGGAAAAAAGTTGCAAATTTGCTAGTTTAAAGTGGCAAATTTGCTAGTTCATTACGGTGCTAACAACCGGCATTTGTGCTTGTCATATACTATATTGTCATCTTATGGGTGTTTGTTGATCGGGTGGTTCGGCTAAGCTAGCGGTAGGTCATAGAGGAAGTAAACACGTTGCTTGACCCGGATGTTTGCCGTTGCTACAACAACAAGTGAAAGCTACCGCTAGCATCTTAGCCCAACCACCCGATCAACAAACATCCATAAGATGACAATTTGGCCCATATAAAATTAACCAACAATAACCATTAACAGCCATCACCCTAAGAACCTTAGCAAAGTGTTGTCACACGTTGGGATGGATTAATTAGAAAAATAAATGCGAAATTCATGGGAAGTTAGCTAGCATAAATGCCGGTTGTTAGCATCATAATAAACTAGCAAATGTGCCACTTTAAAACTAGCAAATTTGCTAGTTTTAAAGTCGCAAATTTGTGACATTTTTCTCAGAATATTGCCCACCTCTTTCGGCTCCGTTTTTTTTTTTTTTTTTTCTACAGTGGTCCTAATACGCCGTCGTATGGAAGCATGTATGCATGAGGTTTTTATTTATATTATATACGTTTTTGAACTTATGAAAATGAGAGTAAAATTTTGTCCTATTTATATGATTATCACACGCTAACATTGACTACTTAAGCTCATGACAGACTCAGTGCTTGTGTGACGTAATAGATTTGACATTGGCCCCAGTTTGCTGTTAGCAAACCAGGAAGGGATTGAGTTACTCTCTGTCTCGCTTAATTCACTTTGGATTCTCTTCATTCATACAGGCAGCAGCTCATCTGCAGCTCAAACCTCCTGGACAGTGACCCACAGTAGTGCAGGTCAGAAGTCAGGGAAAGTGCCTGAGGTCACAGGGTCAGTCCAGAAGTTGATCACAAGGTCTAAGGTGGCCTCCTGCCAAGTCTTTCTCTCTTTCTTATTTTTAAGGAATATGATGATGATCTAACGAAGTTAAATATCTACAAATTCATTTTCATTCAATCATTGTCATTTAATTAGTTTTCCACTCAGTTGTATTGACTGTGTCACTCTTATTCATCCATATTTCCTATATTTATCCACATTTGAATAACTTGTTATTATGTTTGGTCATATCAATTAAAAAAAGCATTGGGCTGCATTGAGCATCGCTGATAGGAGGAGAGGATTTTGAGTAATGTGGTGCTTATCGAAACAATTTGATTGAACTTTTGTCCGAGCGCATTTTGCATTTTCATAACCATGTTATTGTTCCTGCTCCATAAGGCTTGTTTTGCAAACAGCAAAGGCAGCGTGATGTAAATCCCTCAGATTAAAATAATCGCACACACACACACACGCAAATCCTGGTGCAGACATAATACCACAAAACATTCACAGCCAATGAGCTTTCATATTGTGCAGCATGGTGTCAGTGCGGAGGAGAAAAACAGCAGAGGGTGGGGAGTAGGAAGCAAAGGAGGGCTGGTTTAGGCTGTGGGGTGGGGGTGGGGGGTGGGGGGGCACATTGAACACAATACAAGGCTTTTTGTCTTCGGCCTCATTTTCATAAAGCTGAATATTAAGGAACTAGAGGGTAGGCGGTTTGTAAGGGTCAGGGAGTTTTTCCAACTATTGAAATCTGCACAGAGAGCCTGGAGAAACGATGCAGCCTGGACAAACATAAAATATACAAAAGGCTACAGTGAAAAAAATATACACAAAACAACTTAAAATTTGATTTAATCTAGCCAGCGGGGTGACAGACTGAGCAATCGTTATGTTTAAAAGTAAGTGGATATCATACTTTATATATATACTTTAAAAAAAATCCCCTATTCTTACTGCTGTTGAAACTGCACCTCACAGGTTGATTACAGGATATTTATCTCAAGCTATTAAGACCCTTTTTTAAGAAATGTTCTTAGCCATCTATGGGAATAAATCTTTTTCAGTATATGAATATCACACAAAGCACATTGACAATTGGCATTTTTCACAATTCATCCAAACATTCTATCGATTCATTCAGATTTATTAACAGATAATTAAAACGTGTGTCAGTTTGAGTGTTCAGTTTGTGGTGAAGCTCGAGGAGTCTCATAGTGAGTTGGTCCTGTATCATATGATGTCCTTCTCTGCATGCACCTCTGGGTGCATCAGAAGGAAATGAACACTAATTGGAGTGAAGGGATTGGGTGAACCTTGCATGAAATTGCCATCGGAGGCCCATTGTTGCGAGCGTGTCCCTCTGCCGCTCCACCCCAGCAGCCAGCCTGTTGACTTCAGAGAGTGTTCAGTCCACTATGAAGCCTGCGGTGTCGCAAAAGTGGAGTGAGGGAGTGTTTGTGCAAGGAAATAATATACGGCTGCCTGCCTCTGGGAGTGACGGGGAAAGAGATAACGGGCAAATTTATTGAACTATTTATTTTTCTTCTGACAGAGACCGCATGTTAGCTATGGAGAGAGAAAGTGAAGGGAGAGCGTGGGTGGGGGTATGAATATAGGGTGAGGGGGTGTTGTGTATGTGGGGCGGGGCGAGGAGGGCGACTGGGGTTTTAGGGGTGCTTGAATGGGTGTGTATTTGAGAGAAAAAGATGGGGGAGGTGTGTATTGAGGGTCTTGGATTGGACTGTAATCCTTTAGTCCTGGTTAGAAATAACCCTGCGCAGTCTGGGACAAGCAATATGATAGACATACACACACATTGTTATTGTCACACATTGGTAGTGAGTGGTGAGACGCTTTGGCTGACGTTACTTCCATCATGATAAAATGGTCTCGGCAAAAACCGGCTGATTTGCTGCAAGAGAAGGTTGGTTCTTGTTAACATAAGTTTACATTTTATGCATAGTGTGTGTGTGTGTGTGTGTGTGTGTGTGTGTGTCTGTGTGTATGTGCGTGTGTGTGAGAGAGAGAGAGAGAGAGAGAGAGAGAGAGAGAGGTTTGATCAGATTCAGGAGTTCTTGTTTGTTTGCAGAAACATAATAATATGCAGTCATAGAAGAATGCTCTCTAGTTTAATAGGAATATGCAAATGGTTTATGCAAAGCCTCCTTCCTCCTCCTCTTCTCCTGTTGGATGCCATGTGGCAGATGGCACATTCGCTTGTCATAAGTGAACAGCTCATTTTTTGTTAAGGTTTGTGATCCCAGATCTGCCTTTTCTTACACAAACTCCTTATGCAATGCATACAATGATACAGCTCATCGGATGTTACTCACAATGCTGTCACACCTCCCAACACCAGATATGTAACTTCATCCAGATGCAATCTAGCTCAGAGGGAGTCAACGTAAAGTAATGCAGAAAAATATTTTAAATTCAAATTGTTACTTTGATTTTCCTCACTATGCATGAAGACTTATCTGTTGTTTTATTAACAATATTAGATTTTTTTATTATTAAAGTTCTGTTAGGTTTGGTTATGGGGTAAGTGAGTGTTCTAGTGCTTATTTTACTAATAAAATAGGTCTCAACACCCAAAACTCTTATCTCCATCCGGTTATCATCTAAACCAGTTGTTCCCAAAGACTTGGTCGGGAACCAGATGGGTCGCAGAAGATTTGATTTGGGTCACTAAATACATTTGCAGAATATCTTCAATTGTCTTTTATTTAACATTTTTATCGGCAGTACACCTTTGAGCCACACGAGGGAGCAGGAATGTTTGTATTGTTCCGTTAATTGCAGCCTGCTTATAGCATCAAATCTAATATGGGAAATTAAAAATAATTATCTAGCCTGTTAACTACGCCTAAATGTAGGCGTAGTTAACAGTATCTGACATGTGTATATCATTTCAATTGTGCATGCAAAAATGGTCAGGAACGTTCATTTCCGCACATATTCCCTCTTGAGTCATAGATGAGGCCCGTTGTGAAGATAACCTGACTCGTCAGGTTTGTTACACAGAACCGTCTAAAAGGCCTGTATTGGAACCTGTATGGAAAAAGGCCGGCACTTAAAAAAAAAAACGTGGCAAGTGATTGAATGAATCATCCATCAATCAAACTCTTGTCGTAGCCAGTCGGACGAGAAAAGCCTATTTGCTGTTTTTTGCTCTTCTATCATTGAAGAAATACATTGATGCTATTGCAGCATATGCTAACCTCTTCAGGAGCTGCTGTTTGTTTTTAGAACAGTCGCCTCTCCGAGTCATCCCACACACACCGAAGCCACGCCCACAGCTGCCAGTAGCTCCTCACAGGACACTGATTGGTCCGTACTCTGGCTTAGCGGACACAATCACATAACTGGAAGCCTGACGAGATGGATTTCCATGTGATATGTGTCATTGAGAGAAAAAAATGGGAAACATTGATCTTAACTGTTGGTTGCAATGACCTTTGTTAGATAATTATATATTATTTATATGGGGGGTTTAGCTCAGGAGGTAGAGCGGGTTGGCTGGCAACCGCAAGATTGCCAGTTCGATCCCCGGCTCCTCCTAGCTGAGTGCCTGGTGTCCCTGAGCAAGACACCTCACCCTAATTGCTCCTGATGAGCTGGTTGTCGCCCTGCGTGGTTGACTCTGCCGTCAGTGTGTGAATGTGTGTATGAATGGGTGAATGTCAGTCATTGTTGTAAAGCGCTTTGGACAAAAGCGCTATATAAATGAGGCCATTTTATAATTAAACATGCCAAACACAGAACATATGTAATAATGTCCATCAACCACAGATTTCTGTTCACATCTGCATCACAAATCTCATCATGGTAAGGCGCAGCACTTTTTGTTTTAGTTTTTGGCGTCACACTCTTCTCGTCGTGCCTTCTTGTACTTGCTGTCGGCTCCAAGATCAAGATTGATGGGCGTGTCACAAGGATGCTTTTGGAGATAATCCTCTCATCACACATCACTCAATAATCTGCAGCCACACGAGCTGCATAGAATATTTTTTTTTACGCCAAGTGTGAAGGACTATAACTGCCAGATCTCAAAGATGACATTGAATGAAAAAGGAAGACTGGAGCCTGAACAGCCCAAAAAAAGCACTGTTAGGTAACATGGAGAAAAACAACACAAGGCACAGCCAAAACCTCTTCTCTCCGTTGTCACTTGTCGGCCTGCCAGCCTGGCTTTACTCAGCGTCCACCAACGCCGGCGTATGGCAAACACACACACACACACACACACACACACACACACACACACACACACACACACATGCATGCACATTCTGGTTCAGGGGTGTTGGAATCTGGCAGGCGGCTCATAATGTCTGAATGTCACATCTTTATGCATGATTGCTCTGTATCTACACACACAGGCATGGTTACACTTGCAAACGCACAAGTGCAAATATCCGGATAGAAAGAACTACACGTGCATACGCACTCGTGCACATGGAGAAGTAGCAGCTGTCTTCTGCCTGCATCCGCAAACAATCTGACATTCAAATCAAACACTCAAGTCCTTGATATGTATTCCAGGCCAGTTTGTCCTCAGTTGAGCAGACAAATACCGTCACACAGCTGCAGCCTTTATTTTCTTCTGTTTCATCCTTGTTTCAGGGGGATCAAGAACAGCTTGACTTTTAGGAATCCAGGCAAAATGACTGGCACTCTGTTCCGTTAGAAACAGCTGTAATAAGTGTCTTTGCTCACTTCTCTGCAATCTGTAAGCCTCCGTTATAGCTTTAAGCTCTCTTAGATATAGTTTGCATCATGAAACACAAACAAAATGTACAGTTTTTCTTTTTTTATGAGTCAATTTCCAAGAGGTGGTTTCGATCTGAACTGCCACTTAAGATTTGAAGCCCTGAGCTATTAAGTGCAAAAGAAAGAAAAGAGTGCGCGGGACCGAGCTGTTGGGGGGAACAAAAGTGGAGAAAAGTGCACAAATCTTTTTGCATTCAAGTGCTGAAGTATCATTGCTCTAAAGGTCTTTTGAGGTTCCAGCTTTTTAAAATATCTTTGGGTTTTTCAGAATATGTGCTGTTTTACAGATGCATTTGAATGCCTCCTCTGTTCTGGCTGTGAATAGGCAGAAAATGGCCTGTGGTTAAATGAGGCGCTCAGTGTAATTTCAAAGCGAAATCCAAAGCTGTTAAAAGTTGCTGCTGCGTCTCAACAGTTGGGGCCTTTTTGGAGCAATTAGGGCTCATTTATAAGATGCTCAAACTGTGACTAATCCACTGCTGATGGTTTTGATCTTTTGATGTTTTGCTACACTGAAAATGACTCACTGGCGGGGGGATATTGACCACTTGTGAACTTCTCACATGTTTATTTGAATCTGGCGCTTATTTGATATACTGCATGTGCCTGTGATCTGTGGAGAGATGTATGTGTGTGTGTTTTCTTCTGTTTACGCTCCTGTATTCATTTCGGCATGGTTTGTGTTCATTTCCAGTACGACCCGGAGAATTCAGGCTTCATCAGTACGGAGCGCTTCAGGGACCTGCTGGCGACCCACGGCTCTGAGCTTGACCCCCACAAACTGGAGGTCCTGTTGGCCCTCGCTGATGGCAACGCCGACGGGAAGATCTGCTACCAAGACTTTGTCAACCTGGTGAGATGTTTTAACCTGCTTATAGGTTTGTAGTCACTTACAGCCGTGTTCAGATCAAATCCATGGTTTATTGGCTCCTCTGTCCTTACATCTACGTTTAGATTTTTATTTTAATGAGTGTAGATATGTTCTTGCATGGTGTGGTTTTAATGCCAGAGTCAAATGATTTGACTGAATAAAAAAAAAGACTGGACTTTGGACCTTTTGACTTTGACAGACAGGTAACCTGTCTATCACAGGGCTGACATGTAGAGACAGACAGGTAACCAGTCTATCACAGGGCTGACATGTAGAGACAGACAGGTAACCTGTCTATCACAGGGCTGACATGTAGAGACAGACAGGTAACCAGTCTATCACAGGGCTGACATGTAGAGACAGACAGGTAACCAGTCTACCACAGGGCTGACATGTAGAGACAGACAGGTAACCAGTCTACCACAGTATGTAGAGACAGAAAACCATTTACACTCACATTCACACTTATGGGACATTTAGAGTCATCAATGAACCCCCATCCTGCATGTCTTTGGACTGTGGGAGGAAGCCAGAGAACCTGGAGAGAACCCACGCTTACACGGGGAGAACATGCAAACTCCACACAGAAGGAACCCGAACTCGAACCGGGACTCGAACCCCTACTACATCACCGTGAAGCTCATCCTCCACAAGCCTCAAAAGTTAAATATTACGCTGTAAAAAAGTGTGCATCAGATCAATATATATATACTTCAAATCAGTCCGTCAGCAGCTAATCATGTTTCGCAAGCAGGAGGAAAACTTGAGACGAGGCATTGCAGACCTGCAAAGTGATACCTTATTATTACGTTCTACCGTTAAGACTCTGCTGTGATCAACAGAAAATGGACAAAAGGTTCAGAAATGACGAATAAATGTTACTGTGACAAAACCCGCCAAGAAACACCTGATCATCTCCCCTTTACTTTACTGTTCTAACGTAGATTTGTATGTAATACATTTATTATTTCTGTAAATTCCTTACACTAACTTTACTTAAAACAAATTTAAACTAGCATTTATTCAAGGGCCCGTAATGACTTGTTTAAGACTGGAAAACACCGGGTCTAGGATTTTGTCTTGACTTGGTTGTTGACTCAGGACATCATAGCCAAGAACCAAGACGTGTTTGTAAAACAATGTTTGTGTCGCACCTCTGGAAATACTCCACTGTCTACATTATCTGCAACCAGTTTTACTTTTTCACATCCAGCTTTGAAAGCTATATTCCGAGATCACCTTAGCTGCAAAGTTGGAGAGTCTTCCTTTAAGGACACGAGTCTCGGTCTGGTGATAAATCCCCCCTCTTGACGCTCACCTTGCCCCACTTTCAGTTTCACCTTCAAACTGCAGCCCGCTGCTGTTTGTCCGAGCTCTCACTCAAGCACCTCCAGCTGTGCACCTCGCTGCCTCACAACCTTCCCATTTTCACTTTTCTGCTGTCTTGCTGCCGTTCCTCATGGAGGGCTGGGCAGCTGACCCGGGACAGTGTGGGGAGGACTCAGAGTGGGGAGGACTTGCGTGGCACACATTACACACCAACTACTGGGTGGCAGTGGGGGTGTGTGCGTCTGTAGAGACTGCAGGGCATTCATTGTTGTCTGTGAGTGTGAGTTTGTCCATCTCTCCCTGTCTCTCTTGTGTATTGTCTGATACAGTGGGTGAGGAATGAGCCCCTTAGGAAAAATGTCAAAAGGGCTTTTTTGCTGCTGTTTTCCAATTGGTGCATTTGTGTCATGTGGCGGACTGTGGGTTGTGGCGTGTAAAAGGAAGTGGGACAAAGAGAAATGGGGTGCCGGCGACTGTGTACATTCATTTTTTTTTTCTTAGTCGCTATTGTGTCCACCCTCAAAGAGGGAGGGCATAAAGAAAGAAAGCAGTGAAATGTATTCATCATTATGGTAATATACTGTGCAATGAACGAATAAGTGCTGAAATAATTCCTTTTATTAGTTAGATTAATCGATAACTAAATAATTTATCAAAAAAATGCTAATTATTTGCTTGTTCCAGTGACTTCAATGTGAGGATAAGCTGTTTTTTCCCCTATTTTGTGATGGTAAAAAATAATATGTGCGGATTTTATGGTAATAAATAATGTTCTGATAAGACGAGTCGATTAATCAGTTGATCCTTGGAAAGTTGATGGCTGCTTTGATCATTTTTGAATTGGTGATTACTTACTGGACATTTGCTGGTTGCTGCTTCTCAAATGTGAGGATAAGCTGCTTTTTTCTTTTTAAAACATTGTTTATCTAATCATTTTAGGTTTTTCCAAGACAGACAAAACCAAATGATTTTTTACTTTCTAAAATGTTATGGCCCAAACAAGAAGAAAAATGGAATAAGGACTAGATTACTAGATTACATTACCTGAGTATTAAAATGAAAGATAACAGCAAACAAACAATAATAACCGAGGTTCAGACAGTGAAAGTTAAGTGACCATCGCTGTTTCAGGAGCCACTTATTCAAGGCTAAATGTTCAGTGTTACCTACCAGCATTTCTGCATGTGTCCCTTCTGTGAAGAGCTTTTAAATATGACATGAATATCTCAAGGGATGTAAGGTTTGTAAACACGAAGCATAGAGGACCTTCTAGGAGGCAGACAGTAATTGTCTGGTTTCTATTGGTACAGCTCTATTCCTCCAGCTCTTCACACACAGGAGGAAATCAGAAGACTTAAAGGAGAGAAAAGGTTTTTAATTTTTTGTTGCTCCATCTCCCCTTTGTACCACAGCTTTTCCATCAATGTGATTGCCAGTAATTGCCTGCTCACTGCTTCGTCACAGTCAGCGTTCAAATCATGGCTTGCTCCCTCTCTTTCCTTCTTCCTCCCTCCATCATCTCCACTCTTTACCTTCTCCCTCGCTCTCTCTTCATCGTTGCCTTTCTTCTTCTTCCTGTCCGTCCTTCTGCCGTCTCATAAAACGCACTGTGCCTGCTCTAGAAGCTGGCTCTGTAATGTGTTTATACTTCCTGAAATATCTACAAACGGGTTGAGCTGCTCTGTTTTCCCCCACAGCAGGACAAAACTATGGGATGATCATGATTGATCTGTGCCGGTGCTCACGGATGCACCCGTATGAATCCTGCGTGTATGTCTGATGCAGTTTTATTACTCGGCTGTTCCCTGAGTGGAGGACATTGTGTTTTCAGGTTGTTTGTCCATGCATCCCTCTGTCCGTTTGCCTGTCTGTCTGGTCGTGATATCACAGGAACATCTGGAAGTGATTTCTTCAAATTTGGCTCAAACACCTGTGAACTCACAGATAAACTGATTAGATCTCAGAGATCAAAGGTCACTCTGACCTCACATGTTGTGAACAGGATATCTCAGGAACGCCTCGCACAAAGTTTGTTAAATGTTGCACAAACGTCCACCTGGACTCAAGGTTGGAGTGACTACAATTTGGTGGGCAAAGGTCAGTGTGACCTTTTGTGCCATAACTCAAGAATTCATGTGGTAATGATTAAAATTCCACACAAACGTCTAATACAATACAATGATGACATGATGACATTTTTGACGGGCAGACATGGATGTAAACTGCAACATGACTGGTTGACAGAGGCAGTACTCTCTCCAGGCGATGATTCTAGTTTTGTTGGAGGACCTCTTTATGCTTCTTAATGCCAAATGAAAGTTAGACTCAGTAGATAATTTGCTCCTTACAGTTTGTAGAAGACCCTTTATATTTGAAACATTGTGAATGTCACCTTTCTAATGTTTACCTGCCGTTTGTCGTAAAAATTCTTGTAATTCATGGACCTATTGCTAAAACTGAAATCCTGGATTGTATTCCTGAAACAAAACACCCCTATCAACGAAGCCCCTTGAATTTCTTAATTACATTTTTGGTCCCCTCTTTTCCAGCCTTCTTCTGTCCTCCTCCCTCTCTCTGTCTCCATATGTCTCTCTCCCCTGTCCCTCTCCTTCGACTGTGTCTTCCATTGATCAAACGGTGAAATTGTCTCTTGCTGTCCAAACACCCATTCGTTCCCTTCCCCTCTCCCACCTCCTCTTGCCAGTGGGTAAACAGAGAGAACGTCATTCTTTCTTTTGTGTCCCGCAAAGAGGAGAGGAATTGCAGTCACTTCACACGAAGAATTGACTGTCTTTATGGGGCATGGTTGCCTGGGGGAGGTCTGTGTGTGTGTGTGTGTGTGTGTGTGTGTGTGTGTGTGTGTGTGTGTGTGTGTGTGTGTGTGTGTGTGTGCACTTCTCATTGCAGTCGAGAAGTGGCCATGGTAACCCGTCATCATTTTCCCACAGTTCTCTATACCTAACATAAAGGCTGAAATAATTGGCTTTTTCTGAAGTTTATCTCCAAACAGTGATCCTTGCAGAGACACGACAGTCTCATTAAGCAGTGCCAGAACAACCATCAGCCAACTGTTCACATTTGAGTTTACATCTGTCATCTTATCGCTATTTTCTCCTCACTGTGGTTTTTCTGCTTCCAACTAAGTCAAATTGAAAGGGATTGCGATGTTTACCTGTTCATAGATAAGTCCACCGTCTTCAAACGAAAACGTGCCTCATTTTTGTAATAAATCTATGTTTATATTGGAATAAACATCATCTGCAGCTTCAATAGGCAACGCTTTAAAGTTGTTGCTTTTGAAGTTGCAGCAGGTATATATACCCCTTTTTTTGTTTCACTTGTAATGCAGACATTATCACATTACATGAATTTATTTTTGCCAATGTCTGCCTTTGCTGAAAATAATATCACGCGTGTTGCCTTAAAATAACATCCACTAACTGACACATCTGGGCTTCCTGCAATCCTAGAGACACAAACTCAGTAGTGGGGTTGAGTTATGGAGAGTGACATAAACAGAGCAGAGTGAGAAAGAGAATGTGGGAGTGATGAAGCGGCACAGGAGTCATGGAGAATGTTAGAAAACACACAGCAAGTGTAATAAAAGGCATAACGCTTGGAAACAATGGTTTTCTTAATATTTCAATTGGTACCTTTAGAAAATTAGCTAAACCCAGAGGCAAGCGTTACAGCGACAGTGGCGAGAAAATAAAATCCTTGTGTGGTTGTAGATTCATGGGCAAACAATGGGCCCCTGGGGACACACATGCAAAAGGCGTCACCACCTCCTACATACAGAAGGAGCAAGACACAGACTTTAATTGTTTATCCTCTTTTTGAAGTTGTTTTGATGTCCTTTTGTCATAATGTGTCTCATTGTGATTATTTTGAACCTTTTGCGGTTATTTAGTGTCTCTTTGTTGTCATGTTATATTTCTTTGTGGTCATTCTGAGTCTGTTGGTGGGCGGTATACGTCTCAAGTGGGTATCAAGTGACGTTTTGCAGATGAAGGCCAGGATGGTCTTGACACTTTGGGCCCCTGGGCCTGTGCCCAGTTCAGTTACCCATCCATGTTAATAGATGGTGCACAACACATAAAGGTGTAATTTCATTGTGTGACGAGTACATTTTCAACCCTTGCTTCAGGGTGAGGAATAAATGCACAAGCTCTGATTATTGCTGCCTCTAAAAGTCCAGGACCTGTTTCAGCCATTCTATCAAGGAGTCTCGTTGTAAACTATATGTGACGTCTTGGCCCATGAATCATTTTAACATGAGATTTATACATGGAAATTCATACATTCAAATCCTGTCTGTGGACATATTCACTTTGTGTTTCAGGCTAGGGTTTTTTCCATGTTTGCAAAATGTGACTCCTGAGCTCTTAAATCAATGCTCGAAATCAAAATAGACGGCAGCATTTTTGGAAATAAAAGCAGAAAATCAGGTATAAAAATAAGAACAGACGGGTGAGATCTTCTCTGATTGAATACCTACTCCTCTCATCACAAACATATGTATGTTTAGAAATGAACATAGACAGAAAGGGATTTCAGAGAGGGGTTTGGTGGTTGCTAGGTGATGATAAAGACATTCTGTTGCCATGGCGAGGTGTTATGGGTCCATTAGTGTGCTGGACTGAGGAGTGTGTTTGTGTACCCAGAGTTTGTGAATATATTTAATAAAGTACCTGGAAGAGTTTACATGTAAAATAAAACAGAATTATCATTAATGTAAAAACATTCTGAACCATTGATAGTAAATCTATCACCCGTCCTCCTTCTTTCTTCCCTTTCTCGCCTTCTTCCTCTCTCTGCCTCCCTGTCTCCTCTTCCTCCTCTTCCTCCCCTTCCTCCGTTCTTTCTCCAGATGAGCAACAAGCGCTCCAACAGTTTCCGGAGGGCCATCCTGCAGGGGAGCAGGCAGCTAAAAGGCTGCAGTCTGAGAGATGAGGCGGGCCTGGGGCTGTCTCAGCGGCTGGTCCGACACGTTGCCTACGAGACGCTGCCCCGCGAGGTCGACCGCAAGTGGTACTTTGACAGCTACACCTACTGTCCCCCACCCTGGCTCATCCTGGCCATCACCATTGCTGAGGTACATTGTTTTGGGTTAGACCAATATGTCTTCTATACCCTATGATTTTTGCTGTGGTGAAACACATCAATACTGGTGTTTATATTGACATTTCTTTCCAAATTTATTTAAAAAATCTGCATTCATGGTATGGCTCAAAACACCAACTGTCCACAGCTCTGGCTGAAATGTTTGTTGACACTGCATTGAGGCTTACAATATGTTTTGAATATTTTATCGAGACACGTACACGTGTGTACACGTACACACACATAAACAGTGAAAAGTAATTTAATATTGAAATGTGGCTCTTTCAGATCAATTTCAGGAGTGTCTATTGCTGGCACGTTCTGCTTTTTATTTTATTTTATTAAGTCTTTTATGTAATGTTGGCTCGCTCTGGTCTGGTCTTGGTCTTGCCTCGGTCTCGCCCTGCCTCAGTCTTGTTACTGACATGGACTCAAACTCCCAAAGTCAATTCTGTACTACTATGCTATTTAGTACGCTAAAACAGTACGTGAGATTTTTTTAGTATGTCTGAAACCTTTGTATGAAACTAATAGTTGTAGTAAAGTGCATACTATTTCTTGTGGAATAGTACGGTATACAAACACTGGACTCTATGCCAGCATAGATATCCTACAATGCAACGCAGTAGTGAACATCGATGACTGTAACATCGTTAATAATGCTTCAATGTAAGCGTAAGTACAAGATTCCACTTTGCTAGGCCTAATTATTGACACAAAAGTATCTTGAGTGATAATACACATATTGAGGAGGTAGTAGGCGGCATTGGTTTTGTCCCAAACTCGATACACTCTGGTCTTGTTTCAGTTTAGTTGGTCTTTATAACGCTCCATTAAGCATGGTACCAGCAAAAGATCGGGAAGAGGAGGCAGCAAGCTAGCTTTAAACTTGAAAAAATAACAACACATATTGCATGCTAGGCTGCAGTGTTGATTTTTCATTATGTGCATATATTAACTTTTAAAGTTTTGTAGAATAACTTGAGTCCAAAATATCATTTATAGGAGCTTGTAGATGCAAGAATGTTTTTCTTTTCTTCTTTTTTTTGTGCTCAACTCTTTCATTACCATTGATTTATGATGCTGGGCATTATTCCATTGTGTTTATTGTGCTGCATATACAAACTACTCCTCCTTAAATCACACATTCTGTGTTTGACCATCTGTGATCTCCCAGGTCGCTGTGTTCATGTACTACGGGTTCCAGCTGGACCGCTTAGTCCTGCAGGTATCCAGTCCGTCCTTCCTAAAGAGTCCCTTACCGTACCACCCCCAGCTACGAGCCCAGGCCTGGAGGTACCTCAGCTACGTTTTCATGCACACAGGGTGAGTTCACGTCTCCCTATTTTCTATGTATTGTCAAGATATTGTCATTGTACAATTTGGACTTTGTGCCATTTGCTATGTTATACTCGCAAAAACAAAGAGTCTCACCACTGTGGAAATAAAAAATGCTCTGGTGGTACGGCAGCTGATACTTTTGTATCACTCGTTAAATGGTAGCAGGGTGAACAGGCTCTGGATGGGTGGGTTTTGTCTTTTAATATCCTTTGGACCCTCAGTTGGCACCTCTTGTCACCAATATCACTGATGCTCGGCAGATGGTACCAGTGATGTTCTGGGTGGTTTTAATCACTCCGCTCCTGTCCTGATCTGTGCACATCCCATGCCAATTTGTAATGTTTCCCATCAGGATTGCTCCCCTGTTAATGTGTGTTCACATCAGACATGAAACAAATTTTTGCCTTTGCCACACTATTTGTGTGAGTTTGAACGCAAGAACATCTGTATTTATTCACCAGATCATTTGTGTTTATTCACGTCACTCGGGCGCACCGGGGAGGAGGGGGGCTTTCCTCCATGTAGACATGGACAATGTTACATCAAACATGGCTGAAATAACCACTATTACTGCTTTGTACATGTTGTGAAGCCCCAGATACACTGGATAGTCAAACGCCATCCTGTCTGAGTTCATAACATCACCCAGAGGTGCTCGGTAAAATTCACTGAGCTGTATTCACCGTGAATAGAATGACACACGCTGGCTGGTTTACTACAGTGGTATGAACCACAATTTTGTTTGGATTTAATTTCATTTAATGGATAAAAAGGATGGGCTGCACGGTGGTGTAGTGGGTAGCACTCTCGCCTCACAGCAAGAGGTTCCTGGGTTCGATTCCCGGGTCGGCCCGGGTTCCTTCTGTGTGGAGTTTGCATGTTCTCCCCGTGTAAGCGTGGGTTCTCTCCGGGTTCTCTGGCTTCCTCCCACAGTCCAAAGACATGCAGGATGGGGATAGGTTAATTGGTGTCTCTAAATTGCCCGTAGGTGTGAATGTGAGTGTGAATGGTTGTCTGTCTCTCTCTATATGTCAGCCCTGTGATAGACTGGCGACCTGTCCAGGGTGTACCCTGCCTTCGCCCAATGATAGCTGGGATCGGCTCCAGCCCCCCCACGACCCTAAATACAGGATAAGCGGTAGAAAATGGATGGATGGATGGATGGATGGATAAAAAGGATGCCAAAATAACATCATAATGAAGACAATTTGTAAGAAGTCCGAAGTCGTGGTTTGTTAGGTTTGTCCCCAAGACAATAAGCAACTTTTAAATTTGAAAATGCTTGTTTTCTAAATGAAGTTTGGATCAATTGAAGGATGGCTATGCTAACACTGTAGCTGCTCCATCACCACTTCAAATATCATCATCTAGGGATAACGACGGCAGTGACCTTGTTGTTTGTACCACAGTCTCTGGTTTATACACATAGTTTTCTTCGGTCTCTGTGCTAATGTGAGGTTCTATCGTAGAGCTCTGGGAGACAACAGACCGCTACAATATGTTTGTCTTCATTTCTGATTCAGTGATGACATGAGGAGGCTCTCAATGCTGATAGGCTTTCGTGTCACGGCATAGCTCAAATTTCCATTATTCACCTCACTTGCGATGCGCCATTCATGCCGGCAGGTGTTTGCTGTCTATTCACTCTTTGCATTGACTTTTTATGCCCCACGAAAAGTTTGTTTACAAGAACTTGGCACAGGAATTCTGCCCTCTTAAGTTTCCTGTTAAAAAAAGCTGTTTATGAGCTTGTTTCACCAGGATGGAGATGTTTGATAACCATGTCATGTTTCTAAGACTGATTTTCAGGAAACGTATAACATTCACTTGCTCCATCTCCATTGATGTAGACATCAGTGTGTGTCTTTGCTTCCTTTTTTTTCTAAATCAACAATCAGCTCCTTGGGTTTACTGATGTTGAGCAGCGGGTTGTTCCACTCTGCCAGATTGTTGATTTCCTCTGGAGTCTCATCGTTGTTTGTAATCTGGCCAATGATGCTAGTGTCATTAGCAAACTTCACAACAGAGATCTCTTCAAGTCTGGAGGTTGCAGTCGTGGGTGTACAGTGTGAACAGGAGTGGGCCGAGCACATGGCCCTGGGGGGCTCCGTGTTCAACACCAGAGTGGTGGAAGAGTGGCTGCCAATCCTGCCTGGGGTCTGTTTGTGAGAAAGTCGAATAACCAATTGCAGAGTGAGGCCCTTGAGCCCTGAGTGCTAAGTTTACCAAGTTCATGAGGGAGATGGTGTTGACTGCTGAGCTGGAGTCAAGAAACAACTTTCTGATGTAGGTGTTGTTATTGTCAAGATGTGTGAGGGCTGTTGGTTCAGTCATGTGATCAGGGGAGTGCATGTCCATGATGGCATCAGAGCTTATTACATAATGATTCCATGAACAAAAATACACAATGTGTAATTAATTTGTGTGTGAAACACACATACTGGAATCAACAAAAGTATCTTCAGTCATGAAAGAAAAGTGCAGATAAGGAGGAGGAGAGGAGAGTTTGTGAATCGCTAATGAGTCTTTGGAGGAATTTCACTCAAGGGAAGAAGTTATAAAACAACACGTGAAAAATCGTGTCAGCGATTATTATTGGATTATTGGTGTATTTACTGCAAGTGTTGGGAACACTTGTCTCCTCTATTCTACCAAAAGAAACCACAAAATATTAACTTAAAGGATAATTCAATCAAACATACCATTGTGCTTCTTCAGCCTACCTTCTCTTCTCTCCCACAACAAGCACCACCGACTCTTTTATTTTCAGCTCAGGCCAGATCATCCAGTTTCAATTAACCTTCTGGGTAAATGTAGATTCAGCCGATAGTGAGAACTAATAAAGTGGTTCGGAGAACATGAAGGTGCCAGGGAGAGACGGCATGGCCGACAGCCTGTGTTTAAAAGATGGAGTAGAGGGGATTAAAGGTTGCTTAACGTGCACCGATTACACAGGAACATATTGAAGTGATTTTTCTCATGAGTTAAAAAAGAGGAAAAATCAGCAACATATTTCTAATGGTGAAATCTCACTCTGAGTGAAGGACAAGAAAACACACAACTAATTAATCAAAATGATTATCCCATCTTTTTTTTGTTCTCTCTTTGTTTATCCTTGAGTGTAGTGACCTTCAATTAATTTCTTTTAGCAGAACATTTCATTACTTTTTCATTGTGGATCCTTTCAAATTTTCACTAATGAATATGTTCTTGTTTTTTTAGACTTTTGTGGACCAAAGTAAGTGCGTTCATGTCTTTCCTGACCCAGGCCTATTTCTCTATTCAGATATAATTTAGAGAGGATAAAGAGTGAGAGAAAACATTAGTGCAAGGAAGGAAAGACCTTTAACAAATGTCATGTACTAAAAATTAAGACACTCCATTCACATATTTTAGAATAGCCAGAGGGAAATGGCAAAATTCAATAAGACATCCAAGTTTCTACTCTCTCTTGAGGTGGTTTCTGTGTTTGACGAAAAAAAGAGTTAATGTGCTAAATGGATTATGGGAACGCCTTTCCCAAAAACATTCTGACATTTAACTCACATGACTGATCAGCTCTTTCCGTCTGCTTCTTCTCAGATATATAACATGGGAATGTCTTTGTCTCTAGACGGCATGAAACATGACCAATAGAAGCTGACACGAAAGAACAGTTTTAACGTGCCCAATAGGAACAAAGTCCTGAAGACATCTTCATTCTTCTATCATAGATGAAGCCGACTTGTCTTGTTGTCTGTTGTTGGGTCACAACCTCTTCTTCTTCTGCTGTTTACTGTTGGATCACAGCCTTGCGTAGCATTTTGCCTACACTCTCACTCTCTCTCTCTCTCTCTCTCTCTCTCTCTCTCTCTCTCTCTCTCTCTCTCTCTCTCTCACTTACTCACACACAAAGCATTTAATCCTATCAACAGCTCAGTGGGACTGATCCTTCCCAATTCTCAACACTAAAACAGAGTGTAAATATTGGCCCCAAAACATCCCTCCATAGCGCATTAGGCACTCTCTCTCTCTCTCTCTCTCTCTCATCATCATGAAAAGTGTGACCTGATGATATCTCGCAATACACTTTCATGGTACCGAGACGTAAAGAGAAAGTTTCACTGAGTTCAGTGCTTTTGGATTGTGCAGCAAACTGTTCGGCTGTAGTTTGGTCAGCCAGTGATTTAAAAAAAGGACAAATGAAACAGTGCTTTTGTTGAGTGCCCTGAAAGATCATGGTCATCTGGACACAATGGGACCTCTCATGGGTATCAACAGGTCTGCCTGACAGTGCGGGCCATCCCTCACAGCCTCATTAGCAGTATAGAAATAGAGAGCCGCTGTTATCTGGAGTGGATTTGTCCTTGTGCATTTGGACTGGCCTCTCCGAGCTAATCAATATCTCACATTGTCTCTCTGATCACTGGAACGATCCTCCCTCTACATTGTAGCTGAGGTGGCTGGGTTGTAAACTAAATATCGTCCTTGTCTTGTTTTTTCCCTGTCTGTGTTGGGGGAATTGCGTATACGTGTTTGATGAGTGAATGCAAAGAAGAGACATGCAGCATTCAGTCGGTCAAACTGTCGAACGGGAGGAAAGGAGGAGAGGCATCCCTCCGTCTCCCGCTTTCATCTCTCTTTCAGCAGCGTGAAACAGAAAATGCAATAATTCAGACTGAGGAAGGAAATGGAGAAGGGGAGTGATGAAGCAAGTGGGAGACAATGATGAAGATTATGAGAGAGAAGGATTACACCATAGCTGCTGTGACACCCAAATGTGTCTGTGCTGTTGACTGAGGTTTGGCTGGAAGGACTTTCTAGCCGTGAAGGGCACCATGAGTGCGTGTGTGTGTGTGTGTGTGTGTGTGTGTGTGTGTGTGTGTGTGTGTGTGTGTTTACATGTAATGTTTGAGTGAACAGGAATGTGTTGATTATTATCTGTGGTTTGACGGAGCAGATGTTAATTTTTGTGTGTGTGTGTGTGTGTGTGTGTGTGTGTGCGTCCGTGAGCAAGCATAATAATGAGGTCTTTGTGGGAACAGGCGGGTGATAATGGGTTTTTTTCTAAGTATTTGTGGCAATCATATTGTTCTGTATTTCTGGTCAAATCCGCACAATCAGTATAGTTTTTGTATAGATTTTGCCACAGTTTGTTTTTTGACGCCAGAGTTGTGAGTGTTTCCTGTCTGACACCTCATCCAAAAGAGATAAAATAGTATTCAACCACTACTGAACAACTTTGATAACAATGTATTTGTCATTTTTGATAATATTCAACAGCTGCACCAACACATACATGAACTATGTATGTTCTTCCCAATACTCAAAATCAAAACACCATGTATTTCCTTCGTTGCAAATTTGCGGCGCTGCTGGTATAAAAAATTGAGATGCAAAATATTTGCAGCCGAGTATTTTACATTTTCGTGTGTAAAGGCCGTAACTTGGGCAATGCCTCTGGAGAGACACATCGCCGATTCAGTGTAACTTTTCGTTGCGCACAATGAACAATATGTGTAGTTTTCATGCTGCTGAGATCCATTAGTTCATGTTGTTCACTAAATTAGATCCTATTTCACTTCATTTTAGACTCGTATAGCTCCTAAAGGTTGATAAGAAATTTCACAAAATCAACAACCAACACCAAATGACCAAAACTCCAACTGTGACTCAGTCATTATTACCTTCATGTTATTGTTGTGGCTCATTTTAACACTGACTCTCTCTCTCTGACCGTGTGTGTGTGTGTGTGTGTGTCTTTCTTTCTTTGACAGGATCGAGCACCTGAGCCTGAACATGGCCATGCAGCTGCTGGTGGGGGTCCCTCTAGAGATGGTCCACGGAGCCCTGCGGATCGGACTGGTCTACGTGTGTGGTGTGCTGGCAGGTGGGCGTGTGATCTCACACACATGCGACCGTTACACTCTCAGTCCCTCTCCCCTCGCTGCAGACATTTCCCTCCCTCTTATCTACTAACTCCACCGTTGTTCCATCTGCTTGTTGTGTGTTTTTCATGCTTTCAACGGCCTATCGGGTTGTAGCCGATGTGTCGGTGGATACTGGTCGAGAACTTGTAGTGTGTGTGTGTGTGTGCGTGTGTCTGGGACAGCTGGCCTTGTGTTTCTGTTTCCTACCAGGCGTGTTGGGATATCCAGGCGTGTTGGGATATAGGGGGTTGTCAGTGCCCCATCAAAGCCTCTCTCTCCCCCTACATCCATGTGTACAATGGGACGGAGCAGAGAGAGTCATCTCAAATGGAGCTCTATCAGAAGAACACACACGGTAATAATGAAATAGGAAGGGGGAGAGTGTGTGAGGTAGGGGTGAAGGGAGAGGGGAGACGGAGGAGGGGAGATGAATTCATAAGTGTTAATAACCTTGAGAGGGTTTGGAGAGGGGCACCAGGATATGAGAAACATAGAAATGGGAGAGGAGGTGGGATAGATTTAGGAGAAACCGAGCAAGCAGCTGTAGAAACACAGACATACAGATTTAAGTGAAATGTTACCGCTGCCTTCCTCAGCTTCAGGCACTCTGCCCTGTTCAGCTGAGGCCATAAGTGGGTATTTCTTTGTGCGTGAGCTCAATGTCATGTTTATATATAAACAAGTCATCCACTTCTCAATGTGTCGGTTTTCTTCCCCAAAACAAACATGTGGGCATTAAAAACGGTGCCCAGGGGGGAGACTCTCAGCTACCAGACAACTGGAGTGGAATTATCGGGCTACTTTTTGAGATGAGTGTTTAAAGATTTTTGGCGATGAAAAGCTGATGCCCTTGTTCCGTGTGTGTGTGTGTGTGTGTGTGTGTGTGTGTGTGTGTGCAGGGGTCAGTGACAAACACCCTAGGGATACCAGCTGTGATGGCCAGTAGGATTAAACTTGCATTGAAATGAGGAGGAAATGCACCAAAAATCAGACACACTTATGTACTCACACACACACCAACACACACACACACACACACAATATCAAGTCTGCTGTTTTAATTAGATATCGACCACCGGCGGAAGAGAGGAGGCACGCTCTAGTTGAGTTTGGCTGTGGTGTTTGGGTTTGTTTGGTCTGATGGGCTTTTTTTGTATTATGAAGGACTCGAGCCAAAGTCTCAGAATATTCAGCATCTAGTGGATGAGTGTGATAAACATATCGTATTTGTGGAATATGTGTTACAAGCTGCTTTCATTGGATAGTAAACAGTATAAAGAAAATTATTTCCAGTAAGTTTATTGTTCAAATGTGTTAACACATTGTTGATGAGTGAGCAGTATTTATTATTAGTATTCCGCCTGTTTTTTCATTATCCAACTTCAACATGGAAACTGCTCAATTAGGACATGGGCCATATTACTTTTCTCATTCATAACTTGAATACTTTCAGAATTTTTTTTTTCACGTTTTCGTTGAAACTTTCCAACAAATGTTCCACATCTTTTGTACATTCAGACATTTTATGATATTAAACTTTCTTTAAAGCTTAGTCGCAATTTTCACACTGATGTGTATTGGATGGAATGTTCAGAGCGAGAGGGGAGACGAGGTCTAAAAAAAAAAACATTTTAAACTTTCTCTCACTCCTACAATTTTCACTCTTCACACTTGATTTTTGGGAGGTTTGTGTTCTTGCATACAGTGTCCCTGTGGAATCAAACAGACCTACACATTTGGCCACAGGAGCCTGAAAGTGTGAGGATCTCTAAACAACTGCAGAATCGGCCCTCATGTTAGCTGACACCTAAAAACAGCATTCACACCACAATTTCTTCAGAAGTTGCTTTTCTCGTTATCTTTTATCATTTTTACTTTTCATAATTAAGTTTATTGTTCAGCTGTAAAATAATATCCTGACCTTTCAGCGGTTTGACTTATTCCTTGAGTGTTTCTTAACAAATGGCAGACGACGTTAACGATCACGACTTTAAATGTGCTTTACAAAGACGCTGCCAGATTGTGCGTGGAAACACAAGGAGCCCTTGTATACAGAGAGGAGCTCAGCTGGCACATACAGGGGCCAGGGCAGAGTTCAGAGGTCAAGTCATGACTCAGAGAGAGGTCGATGGCCCTCTAGGGCCAACACAAACTCTGGCACTTTAATGGACACAATGGACTTGCATGTGAACACAAGTACTCACTCATTGACAGTGGACGAGTATGTAGACACAAAGAACATCAGTCAGGTGGAGCGACAGGCGAAAACAAGTGCACAACGTACAGACGAGGATGTAAACAATAGAGAGAAAGGGAAGTCTCGCAAAGTCAAACAGCCGCAGACTCGATTATTGCCACATGAACTGTTGACTTTTTTCATTATGAATGCTGATGAGCATTATATTCGCCTCCTCGTGTTCCTGGTTCTTTCTCTGCGGTTCGGATGAGCAGCCAAGATAAATGAGATGACACTTTCTACCCTAAAACCTACGGGCCTCCTGGGGCCCAGTGAGGGACGATGAGAGAGATGAGTGTCCTTGCCTCTGTGTGTGTGTCACAACCAAACTAAAATAATGTTAAAAAAACAAATTCATTACAGGGATGGAGGTCACATGCTTCCTAAAAACATCACCCAGAGAGGTGGAGTGTGTGTGTGTGTGTGTGTGTGTGTGTGTGTGTGTGTGTGTGTGTGTGTGTGTGTGTGTGTGTGTGTGTGTGTGTGTGTGTGTGTGTGTGTGTGTGTGTGTGTGTGTGCATGCGTGCGCATAGAGTGCTTCAATATGACTATGATTATCGATGCTTGATTTTAACTTATTATAAGATATTCTTTATATAATAATTTTTTTCGATTGAGAAAAGTAGAAGAAAAAAGCATCTGGATTCTAACAGGATTCTGTTTTTCCTGTTAGAGAGGGAGACGGTGTGTGTGCTGGTGTAACCATGTGTGGGTGGGTGTTTGTGTGTGTGATCATTACGCTGCTTAGATTATTACTCTGTAGAGTTTAGTGACCCGTGAGTCAGATGCTGTTATTACGCCCCCTCCCTGCACCGCCATCATGATTCACACACCACATAGAGAGGGTCACATATTGGGCAAAGAAGACACAAAGAAAAGAAAGTCCTTTCATGTCACGTGTCACATATTCCTTTGAAAACACAGGCTTGGAAGCCATATTTGACTTACATTTTTTTTTCATAATTTCAGTGCAGTTTTGAAGGCTTATTAAACATAAAGACATCACTAGGGCGGTTTGTGTCTTATGGAATTCTGTGAAGAAATTACTGAACTGTTTCATCCATCACAGTGAAAGTGGCCCAGTGCCACAAGCTACACACTACAAGGTGTGCTACCTGGTGTGGACATTTGATCTTATTTCCTATAACCCTAATATTTTTATTATTAGTCCACATTCCAGGATGAAATAGATGGGAGGGGAGGATCTTATCCTTCCAATAATCTTTGAAAAATGTTTTCTTCCTAGAAGGGTTCTTTGGATGAAAATGGAACCTTGCATTTTACAAAAAACACACCTTGAAAAGAGAGTTCTTCATCATCTCTCCTTCGGGTGATATCTATGAATTCCACAGTTGTTATTCTACTGTATGGTCTGTGGTGGCGTGCGAGAGAGTAAAACAAAAAAATAAAGTTGTGTCTCATTAGCATCAATACTGTACACAGGTCAGCTCCACAGAGAACGGGGTAGGAAAAGATATAGTGAGAAATGAAGAGTGCATGGAGTGAATACACAATGGAGAGAGAGAAAAAGAAAGAAAATAAGCAGAGGAGAGAGAGCGAGAAGGAGAGAGTTTGTTTTCCTTATTTATCAGTTCAAATAAGCACATCTCTATCTCCTTTCTTGCTTTCATCCTGTCTCTTGCACACACACACCGCCGTGAGAGCACATTTCCTGCGGTGACTGTCTCTGAATGTCCCCACATTCAAACTTCTGAATGCTTGATTGAATCTTTTGTGCACGCGATGAATTGGTACCAAGGTGCTGGAGAGAGCAATTCCCCGTTTGCAGCAGCTCCATTTGTATGAATGCATTTGTTTTTACATAAAATCCCAGTGTGTGCTGGTACAGTAGTGAGCCTCTATTCACGAAGGTCTATTTATAATACACCCACATTTAATAGCAAGTGGCAACGTGGCCTTTATGCCATTTAAAATAGATGTTCTCGGTGCACAAATGGTCACAGCTTGTACAGAGAGGCAGTTTAAATTAGTCAGTCACAGTGTCAGTGAGGGAGCAAATATTCAAATTTCCTCAAGAAACTCATTCATTGTAGCACATTTCAAGTGAGCAAATAATATACTTCATCATTTAGTATTGCATTGCATTATAGAACATTTGCATTATATACATTGTTTGCCTAGTTTAGATTATCAATTTAAAATGATGAAGAATACCCTAATTTGTTTATTTCAAGCACGTCCCTTTGTCTTCACTACAGGGTCTCTGGCGGTGTCTGTCACCGATATGACGGCTCCAGTGGTCGGCTCGTCTGGGGGCGTTTACGCTCTGGTCTCTGCACATTTGGCCAATGTGGTGATGGTAAGATGTTGTGTGTAGGCGATTATCACATCAATCAGTTGTCCCCTCACTACAGAGCATTGCCACATCATCAAAGCAGCCTGTTTCGGGGCCCGGCAGGTGCTGCTTTATCTACAGATGCCATACATTCCTCGCCATCACCATCAGTTTTTTTTTTTCCAAAGATCAGAAGGCGTGTGAGCGGCTGCTCTGACATATCTGCTCTGTTTGGTCAAAACTCCCCATCCTGTGACTCATCACAGACATATTATGGAAAAGGCATTCAAGGTCAACCTCTGTTCTGTATAACAGGGTCGTCATTATGTACCGGATCCAACACAACATCCTTGTCTTCCTCCTCTCAGCTGAAATGACATAATCTAACACAGCAGGATGGACTGGGGGGTTAAAGCGTCTCTGGGGCTTTCAAGATCGACTCGTGTTGGGCGAGATCTCAGTTCAATTCATATCAGCCTGTGTGTGTGTGTGTGTGTGTGTGTGTGTGTGTGTGTGTGTGTGTGTGTGTGTGTGTGTGTGTGTGTGTGTGTGTGTGTGTGTGAGGAGGACTTGACCTTCTACCACATTATGTTTTGTTTTTCTGATCAGAACTTTAAAATGACCTTCTGAATTATTCCCTCCCCTCTTTCTCTCTCTCTCTGTAGAATTGGTCGGGAATGAAGTGTCAGTTCAAGTTATTCCGGATGGCCATGGCTCTGGTTTGCAGTAAGTCTGAATAAAGATGCCACACCCCACTTTCACCTCAGCTTCAGAATCATTTTACTTTTAATCTGCTCGTCATTCTGTCCCAGCACCAGAATGTAATCTCACAGCAAAGGTTCCATATTAGAGATGTGTGATTTTGCCCCTCAATGGCAGAATGGCAGCGAATGGAAGATTTTTAGCTGTGAAGATCCACTGAGCGCATTCCCTATTCATTTTCTATGTGACATGGGCAAATTGCTTTGCCAGGCAGTGTGGGATTTCATGTCTTTGCCTGCCGTGGACACCTCTGTGAAGAGGAGGAGATCATTACTGTAGTTTCTATGATGCTTTTTTGAAATGAAGTGCTGCTTAGCACAATGTTAAGTAAACTTTTGGAAAAAGTGGTGTGTTGGTTACTTACAGTGTTTGACATCGAGAAAGCTACTTGCTGGCTCGTGACCTCTGACACACAACGAGCGAGAGAAATAGATTCCGAAGTTTATCTGAAGGTAATGTTAGATTTTAGCAGTTTGAATTAGACAAAAATAGTGAGTATCTTCCAAGTCATTTTAGTACAAAGTTCCCTCTTTCTGTTACCTCCCTCCACTGCAGCTCAGCATGGAAACACTGTCTGTGGAAACTCAAACATGGACCTGTAAAATCTTCTTTGATCTCGGCTCAGTGGCCCAGTTTAGCTGTTGGTAACTCTAATTCTTCTACCTCATAGAAGGGATTGAGACCATAAACTCAACAATGTTTACTGAGATAATAGGGTCATTTTCTCATAGATTTCCATGCAATTGGAATTATTTTTGCAACCAGAGGAGTCGCCCCCTGATGGTCAGCTAAGAGAATGCAAGTTTAAGGCACTCCCGCGTTCATTCCACTCTTCAGAACTGGTGCCTGGTTTCATCATATATAAGTGTGTATTAATCATCAGGAACTGTGTGCATATACCTTGCTAATACTGTGTTTTCCCTCCTTCCCTCTGCTCACAGTGAGTGTAGAGTTTGGTCGGGCAGTGTGGCTGCGGTTCTACCCGCCAGCCTTTCCTCCGTGCCCCAATCCCAGTTTTGTAGCTCACCTGGGAGGGGTGGTGGTTGGTCTGACGCTGGGCGTGGTGGTCCTGCAGAACTACGAGCAGCGACTCCAGGAGCAGTCCCTGTTCTGGATCTTCTTCTGCGTCTACACCTTGTTTGTGCTCTGCGCTGTCTTCTGGAACATCTTCGCCTACAGCTTGCTCGATGTGCGGCTGCCCCCGCCACCTTGACTGGCTTATTAGAGGCAGACCAGACTCTGTATCCCCTTTATTGCTCTATCGATAGATCCCTGACCGCCTGTCTGGTTGAGTCACCTCAGCCCACATAAACCGAGCCTCATCGTGGTGTGCTCAGCATCATCTGACAGCCACCCTCCTCCTCCTCATCCAGCGCTCTGACACAGGGAAGCACCTGACACGCAGCAGCGGTTGTCGTCGGTCTCGTCATACCTTTTTCAGCCCACCTGCTCCCTTTTCGGGTTAAGCCTTACCATCAGTTCCACTTACCATACAAGCTAACCTCCACATGCCCTTTGTCTACGTCTAAGTATCAGTCTGTGGGACTTTGGTTGCCAGCACAATGACAAGTGAGAAACCTTGGATCTACCACAAAAGGAACAAGCAGGAAGAGTCCTGTCCACATGGCTTAACCCTCCGCCTCCTACTCCTCAATCCAACGGTGCCTTCTCATGCAGACGTCAGCCTGATGAAAGTATTTCTGCACAGTAGCCTCTTGTGTGGGGCGACAGCAGTAAAACCCTGCAGTCTAAACCGTTTTCAGACAGGGGGGTTCCTGAAAATCCTCTAATCTGTCCGCGACCTTGTCATCAGTAAATTAAGAATAAAGTCAGATGAGAATTTAGGCTAAGTTGGTGTTTTGTCATCATTACAAACATGAGAGGTTTGGATTAAACAGACAGCAGGATAGCTGAACCTCTCCATGTTGGTAGGGAAAAGCATGGAGTTGCCTTTTGGCACATCCCCAGATATGGATTGATTTGTGTTGAGCACTATTTGAACCTCAAACTTGTGTCTTTTGATGTTTTCTGTGTGCAAGTAGTGTCACAATTGTACATTGTGCATACAGATTAAAAAAAAAGAAGAAGCAGAAGGTGCCATTCATTAGAAAAAAAAAAAAGATGCCAAAAACACTGCTACAAGCACTGAGGGGAAGAGCACATCCCTTGACAAGAATTACATTTGTGCGAGCACAATGAATCTCATTTTGTCAGTACAGAGTCATTCATATGTAACAGAAAATGTTCATGATCTCTCAAGAATCTCTCGCTGACACCCGTGGGACAACTAGAAAATGCATATTCCTGTCATCGCGGCGTCCCCTCCGGCCTTTTGCAGTGGTTTTAATGCGATTGGTTAATATTGTTTATTATGTTTGCATATTGACTGATGAAGTGTTGACTTAAAGTGTTATTAGACTAATAAAACATTCACCATTGGGGACAGCCGGGCCATTCTGAATAAATGTGGTCTTTTTTCTCATTACCAAATGTAGGAGAGCACACATGCCTGACCTCGACTACATCCGGGCTGGGGTCGTTTCACTCTCATATCTGGAGGCAATGGGGGGAAGGAAGTAAATCAATGCACCTCATTAGTTCCTGTCACAACGTAAATTGTTAATTGATTGAACCGGGATAGAAAAATGACCCCAGCCCGCTGTAGGTCTCAAACTGTACTGTAACCTCATGTTACGCTGGTAACCGCTTCGCACAAACACTATCATAATGTAATTATATACAGATTAATATTTTAACATGCATTTGCTGTTGATTTTTTTTAACTTGGTGATATTGGTATGTTGTTGAATTGTTCGGTCAGTCCACATTGTGATACGTTAGCTATATCCTGTATGTATCCTATTTAAGAATTGGTTCCAGATGGTCTGGGGTTGTATATAATAAGGGCTATCACACAAAACTGAGTGGGGGGGTGAATCAATGATAATATTTTAACATTGTGCATATTTTGTAGATTTAATATGTACATAATGGAGTATATTAAACATTTTTTTACAGAAACAAAATGTGATTTCTTTGGATTTTTGCTCTCTCTGTTAATGCATGTGACACATGCTCACGCACACCTACTTGTTTTGTTCAGTTTTCTCCTTGGGACAGGACGTACCCCCCACTGTGCAAAGAAAGGTGCCCAAAACGAGCAGGTTTGTAGCCTTGAAACCAGATTAAGTTCAAAGCCTTTGTGGGGGAAAAAGCAGCCGTCAAAGTGATCAATGAAATGTGCAAGAATCGGCCATAATTCATTCAGAGAAGGGACTCTTTAAGCTGTCACCGAACATCTTCTCTGTCTAGCCGGTACAACCGTATGGAGAGTAGCGGTGTTTGAAGGCGTACAATGAAAAATTCATTAGGCGGCCAAGGAAAGCCTCCTCAGTCGTGTTTCCCCTTCATAAATCTCCAATTACAGAGGTAATCATTCACCTTGGTGAGAACGAGAAGACAAGTGAAGCTGCAGGAAACGAAAATCTGTGTGAATGCATTTGTAGTGCTGCCTGCTGAGAGCAGCACTTGTTACAATATGACCACTTTTTAATTTGCAATACATGTCTCTTTAGGTTGCATGCAAGATACAAACTTAGGTTGACGTTGACCCTCATCGGTTATCCGTGCTTATAATAAGCTGGTGGTGATGGTTGGTGTCATCCTATTCTGTCTCGTGTACTTAGTAAAAAATATAATTCTCTCTGCTTGTACTATTTGTGACATGAAAGGCATGTTGTTCAGAGCACATCAGACTGGGTCAGGGTCCATAGTATTTACAGAGCACTGCATTTATGACACTTCAGGGCCAAATATATGTGGACACCAGTACATTCACGGCTTCTACATTACGTATGTGATTTTGAACACCTCATTCTAATACTATGGCTAAGTAACAGTCTCCACTCTTCCTGTCTGCGGGCCCATTCAGCTGAGGAAGAGGAGAGGCCCTTCCCCAAACAGCTGAGGAAGAGGAGAGACCCTTCTCCATTCAGCTGAGGAAGAGGAGAGGCCCTTCCCCAAACAGCTGAGGAAGAGGAGAGACCCTTCTCCAAACAGCTGTTGGAACCAGTTATTGTCTAAAACAGCAGTGAAACCATGAAAACGACCAGAAGTCGTTTCCATATGTAACAAATACATAAACATATACATTATTTATTATGCATAATAAATAATACAAATACACAGAAAATCACAGAATTTCCCCAAAACATTCATCCATGACGCTAAGAAACGACGAGGCCGTTTCTATTCCTGCAGCGTACTTTGTCGCCACCAAGCGGACACACGTCGTAGTCGCAGCCGTAATCACGTGAGGAAGACCATTTCACAGCTGTAATCAACATTTCAAACGTGTCCTTTGTCCTAGTTGCTGTGAATAAAGACGTCGACTGACGGGAGGTCAGCGTGCGACGGTTGCCAGCAACTCAAATCCCTTGAAACCGGTGGGCTACTCGGTGCACAAGGAGACGAAAGTGCGTCTCTTCGGTGTTTAATTGTAACATAATGACAAAGACGGTGAGGTGAAAGAAGCATTTAGAGTAAATATTCACAACGTGTTTGTATTTATTAATTTCAGGATCTCTGTGATTAATAAGGCGAATGATGCTGACAAGCAAACGCACCGTGGCATCGAGCTATAAAGCCTACAAAAGGTTATGAAGGGGCCTACTTCTTATTCTCACGACATGAGAACGGAACTATGTGTTAGTCAACCTCCTGTCTTAGGCAATCCTAATGGTTTTTCATATTGCTTCATATTAGAGAAGTCGTCTAGTGCTTTGTGTATAATTGTCACATCCTGCAGTGCATTTGACCTATTTGAGGTTGTGCACTACATACCCACAAGTGTAACTGTTACAGGTGTTGACAGGACCAGACCACCCAAGTGTGTGTCTGTTGGGCATGTCTTCGAGTTGTGTGACACTTTTGGGAACAGATAAACTGAAAGAAATAACGTGTGGAAATATGAGGCTTATTCTTGGTATTGGCAGGGTTGCTCCTGTCTTAACACAAGGACTAGATACAAAAAACTGCTATTTATATACTATTATTATTATTATTGGACTATAATATTGACCAGAAAGGTACAACGTGCTAAAAGCACAGGGCTGCTGTATTAGTGACAATGGTATTTTAGACTGTCACACAATGAAAAGTCTGTTGTTTGTGTGTGTGTGTGTGTGTGTGTGTGTGTGTGTGTGTGTGTGTGTGTGTGTGTGTGTGTGTGTGTGTGTGTGTGTGTGTGTGTGTGTGTGTGTGTGCGCGCATGTGCGTGTGTGTGCGTGTGCGTGTGTGTGTGTGTGTGTGCAGTGTGTTTGCTTCCACTCAGTATCCCTCTCTACTCTGCGGCTGCTTCTCCATCTGTCTCTGCCCGTTTTGAACCTAGAGGGAGCACGTATAACAGCCTGGTCCTGCGTCAGATGCACACATGAAGGAAGGACCGGAGGTTCAATCTGTGCGGATCACACCCGGTGAATCAGCCTCACAACAACACATCTAACGTCGAAGTGGAGGAACAAAATGTCTCTCAATGGTGCAGAAGAAGCAGAAAATGAAGACTATTTCAGCTGCTCAGACAGACAGGAACATGTAGAAGGGATTGAGCTGGATGCTGATATTGTGTTCGCGGTACAGTTTCCATGAAAGGTGGGATTCCTTCACTTTCACATGGCTGTCAGAGCATTGGTCGCCCATCACTTTGGATGATGTGGTAGAAAGATCTCCTTCTACTGACTGTTGATGAAGTGAAGGATTCTCATGCCACCACTCCAAACAGCCATGAGCCAACAGTCGAGGTTACACATTGCTCCACAGAGCCGTAGCCTGCTGGTGATGGTGGTTCAGCTGAGAATCCATCATCCTCTTCCATCCAGCGCTTCCTACTGCTACGACAACCACCTCTGGGATCTCTAATGGCCCCTCTACCCCCAGACCCGACACCGTCAGCTCCTCTCCGTCTTCCAGCCCGCAAACCATAACTGCTCAGCTCCCCTCACATTCCCTATCAAGTCTTTTTGACTCTGATTGCAGCCGAAAGCTTATCTCCCAGATCCAGCGCTCGCTGTCACAGGAGTCCCTGCTGACTTATCAGCTGCCTGAGGGGGAAAGGGAGCCCACCTCAGTGGACTCCCTACAGACCAAGGGAACTAAATGGTGGGCTTTGAGGAGTGTCTGCCAGCACAGCAGGAAACATATATTCAGAGGTGAAAACTGCTGTTAAAATGGATGCACGATCATGTCAGATGTCAGATTATATTAGAAACAGATATGTATAGAATTTATTTATTTATTTGTTTTATTCTTCCTGGAAAGCAAAAAATGATGCATGCTTACGTCAGCTAGTACAACCCAATTTCAATAATAATTTAATGACATCCATCCATCAATCAATATGCAACTTCGGCTCTGCACAGAGCGAGAGAAGGTCGTGAGCTCATCTTTTGAACAATCAAATCAAATTTCTCCCAGTATCATGTCCCTCCTGCCGATCCTGTTTTACTGGGAAATACATCACCATACAGAAGCTATTGCTCTTGAAATGCTGTTTCTGCTTGACAATAAATGACACAGAATTACTCACTTATTGTTCTGTCTATGTTACTGGCCTTAATAACTATAGTCTAAATGCTTCAGTGTTTGGCCAGAATTGGGAAAGAATAGGGAAGAACTGAAAATGAGGGCCGAAACCGAAAACTGACACAGTGGTATGGTCTTTGCCTTCGTCCAAAGCAAGCAAATTAATGGGCTGTTTGTCCTGCATGTCTCTCCCAGCTATTCTTAGGTTTTTTCTGTAAAACAAGTCTATTTACCATATCTTTTTCCATCAACAAGGAAGTTCTCCTCCGCAAGTATTTTTATTTTTTGCTGTATTGGTCTAATGTTTTGGGTTTGGGACTATCACAGCTTCTCACTGAAACACTGAAGGCTTATCAGAGCATTGCTACTTCTCTATTTGTTGGATCTGGTCATGCGTCGCCATAGAAGAAACAAGAATAGATTCATGCTTTCATGGTAACAGCGTTTGTGTTAATTGTAAGCATACAAGGAGGGATTTTTATGTCATACTGGTACACCTAATGTAGCCTACGCGTTGATCCCTTTTCTCTCCAGCCATCTTTATTATTATTATTATTATTATTATTATTATTATTATTATTATTATTATTATTATTATATTTATTATTATTTATTATTATTTAATTTATTTAAGTGTTATCTCACCAGAGAGATTTTTTACAGTAAAAGTCCCTGAGATTGAGGACTGGAACATTGCCAAACTGCCTTCCTCTTTGTGTGCCATCTAAATTTATTTTTAAATACATTTTGTGCTCATCCCCAGTGGTGTAGTGGAGGGTATACGCAGGTATACGGGGTATACCCACTTCTTTTTCTGGTGGTTTACAGTATACCCACCTATCAGCCAGAAAGCCATTGGAATATATGGGAGAGTATACCCACTTCCTCCTCTGTAACCTACCCATCTACCTAGCAGTACACCCACCTCATCAACTACCACCACACCACTGCTCATCCCGCTAAACTGGTAAGCCCAGGTGTGGCCCAGACTTACATGTTGCCCAACAAGCTGATTATAGTTTTTGCACTTGGAGGGAGTGTATAAAGGCTTCAGAAAGAAATTAAGGAGCCACTGAATAAACTTAAATTCACCAGGACCCCTGCAGTAGATGCAGAAGTAGCTAGATGTCCCACAGGCTTGAACAGGGACCCAAATACAGAGGTCACACTATCTAGTGGTTTTGTTCAGTCCGACCCTTATTTGCATGTTGAGTTTGTCCCTAAACACGCAATGAAGACTTGAAATAACAGTCAACACCCCCTTTTTTAATGTTTTTTTTTTCTAGTCACGACAACGTTGTATGACAATACATTTGTGCAACACTAGGGGCGTGTCCATGACATGACGTCTATTTCCCGTGTTCGCGAGACTGCGGTGCCTCCACTACAACTTCCTCCAGCTAAAGCGCCATTTTCGGCGTTGTTACGGGACTACAGCATGCTGTTGTCAAACAGATAATAAGACCAGTATTTAACGTTGCAAGACCGCTTTCTCAGAATTCATTAGAAATGGGACGAAAAAAGAAGAAGCAGATGAAGCCATGGTGCTGGTATCCTTTTGACTGGAGGACGGAATAGCAGCGAACTAAATGCCAGTGGCTAAACGTTAGCCTGACAAAAGGAAGGCCTAAGCTAGCCTCTCGTAGGGTTTATCGGCTTGAGCTAACGTTAGCTCAACGATTTAGCAAGTGGACGATAGCAATTCGTTTTGAGGATGTATCTTTTATCCAGTGTGTAATCAATACCGGTAAATAATTTGGCGTCGAGTACATGGATGAAATTGTGTTGAGTTCATAATGTTGCTTGGAGGAAAGCTGCGAGCTAAACGTTGCGTCCCCTTCCGATGTTGACTAGTTACTCTTGTTAGCCAAACTGTTAGCCATGCATTGATGGTTCGGGCTAACATTTTAACGCTATCGTTTAAGTTTAAGGCGGATTAGTCTGAGCCCTTGGTTGCCAGGCCATTTATGATTCATGATGAAGAAGGCCTCATCACGGGTTTTATTTATGCAACATTCACGTTATTTTGGAGGCTTGCATGTGATTTTCTCTGGCTTTGTGAACTTTTGTGTGTAGTTTTGGTGTTTTGTTAATGGTTCCTGTTTCCACCACAATCCTTAACTCCTTTCTCAAGGTACTGTAATCGAGACTTTGATGATGAAAAGATCCTCATTCAGCATCAGAAGGCAAAGCATTTTAAATGCCATATTTGCCACAAGAAGTTGTACACAGGCCCAGGCTTGGCTATCCATTGCATGCAGGTGGGTGCCTTATTCGTTGTCATTTATGGATGAACTATACTTGTCATGATAGTATGCACCTTCTCACTTTGAATGTATTTCAGGTACACAAAGAAACGATTGATAGTGTACCAAATGCAATACCTGGAAGAGTAGACATCGAGCTGGAGATCTACGGTATGGAGGGAATACCAGAGAAAGACATGCAGGAAAGAAGACGAACGTTGGAACAGAAATCGCAAGGTTTGTACCCGTTTCTTTCCCATTTGAGTACTTCTAGGGTATCTAATCTTTGATAATTGTTTTTTCTATAACTATGTTGCTTCTGAATACTGTGTACTTATATTAAATCCATCCTTCATGTTCTTTTATTGGGGTTAATTTGCATTTTGTTACAGCTTCACCATTACCACGAGTGTTATTTTTCTGTTTTTAGAGAGTCAAAAGAAGAAGTCAAACAACCAGGATGACTCTGATGAGGATGACGACGACGATGATGAAGCAGGGCCATCAGTTCAGCAGGTTGCTGCTGTCCAGCCACAGCCAGGCTATGCTGCTCCGATGACCCAGCTTGGGATGCCTCCGGTGGCTGGCGGACCTGGCATGCACCCTGGATATCAAGGCAAGGACTTCTGACTCAACTTGAGAAAAAAAGTGCTCATAATTTACTTTTTGAGTCTGGGCCCTTTCACACCTACCACGTTTGGTACAGGCGTTCAGAATTTTTAGTTTGATCCAAACCAAAATCACAAGTGCGAAACCCATAAAGCGCAACCTTGGTCTGACGAAAATGGGTAGTCCCAGTCTGGATCAAATTGAACCATGAACGGGACATTTTGATCATTTTGGATGCTTTGGACTTTTAGACCAATTATAGGTTGTTCTGGCAGACTATTGTCATGTTGTAAGAGTAGCGTAGCTCTGGAAGTTTTCAAGTGGTCAACAATGTAGGTTTGTTCATGAATAAACATGCAGTGCTAATAATTTACTGTTTAACCACAAAACAACTTGTTAACAATTTAAAACTAGTGGTTAAACAGTTAGAAGTTTTTTTTTTTTTTTTTAAGCTGAAAGGAGACAGTTGGCCCATATTGAATGTGCCTGAGCCAGTGTTGTCGCTAGCTTCAAGACATAGCTTGCATCTTGAGGAGTCGTAGCATTTATTCATGACAAATAAATTGTACACGCGTTGTACTGCTACACATACACTCTCAGCAGTCTCTCAACCGGACACTCGCTAACATATCACCAGGCTTGCTGTACACATGTGGAAACCCTCAGACTAGGAAATTGGCTGCAGTGCAACATAATCTGGTTTGACCTAAATGGGACTTGCAAAACCATGACCTGGTTCTTTTGTCTGATAATAAGACAAGTTGATGGACATGTTTTGTCACTTTTTCAAATTTCCTCCATCATACAGAAAAATACAACCATGCACCCTCTGATTTCAAATTTCCGTCTTTCACTGAGCCCAGACAGGCTTAATTTCCTGGTTTACTCCGACAGAAACAAAATACAACATAGCAAAACAGTCTTGGTTAGTCTTCCCACTGTGGTTTGGTGGAAATAAACCCTCAAGTTACCTGTCTCCCTCTGTCGTTGCTGTCCTCTGTGCTCCTGGCTGAGCAGCAGCCATTGTTCATTTTTTGAAGGCAGACCATTACATTTACAAAAGAAAATTACAGAAATCGCCCTAAAAAAAAAAACCGTCTCAAAGAAGATGTAAAGATATAATTTTGGTGAGGTTTGGAATGATGGAGTATTGAGTTGTTAAAAAGAACATGTCTTTACTCCTTGTTACAGGAATGCCTCCCATGATGCCCGGCGTTCCTCCAATGATGCATGGCATGCCCCCTGCCATGCATGGGATGCCACCAGGGTAAGAGATCCCGCATTGACTGTGTGTTTGATGATACCATTTTGTATTGATAGCAATTTTTTGGTTTGATTAATTGCTTGATTATATGTCCATACAATAACTTTTTATTTTGGGTTGTAAATTTAATAACATTTTACTGTAGTCATAGTACAGTAGAAACAGTTTAAAGTGATCACGGTTACTGTGATAAATGGCTTATATGAACAAAAAGCTACTTAAAGTAATCAAGTAGTCTGCTTACAGTGTTCATTTTGGGTCGTTTTCATACATGACAACATACAGGAAAACATTTTGGAATTACAGTACTGCCTCACCATAAGCAAACCAAAAAAGAAAAGTATCACCCGCCTATAGCGCTTAATTTGACCTGGACAGACGTCATCACTATAAGCAGTTTCCTCTGTAACACCAAATCTTTATTATCTTATTGCCTTTTGCAGCATGATGCCAATGGGTGGAATGATGCCTCCCATGATGCCAGGGATGCCCGGTATACCCCACGGTGAGTTGTGGTTTTAAGTTGACGATTGAGTAGAAGTGGAAAAATAATGTTGATAATTATTATTATGATAACAGTATTGTCTGCCCAATGAATTATTTTAATTAGTGTTGCGTGATTGTTTCAGCATCGACATTTCATTGTGAGCATGTGCAATAGGCACATCGCAGGGCGTGTGATGTTGGTAAATTAACAATTTTGTTGCTTGATACATATGAAATCTTGCCTGGTTCTCATTTTCTATAACTGATCCAGTATTTCAGATTTACCTACAGCCTAAGTAGGCCTGCCACAGTTTCATGATTTTTCATTTTTTATTTTCTTTTTTACAAGAGCACAATGTTGTTTATAGATTTAGCGTCATAAAACTCCTTACTTTAGGTTTCTCTCAAAGTGCAGTAAATTGATGCAGTTGACGTGATGAAAATGTATGAAATGTATTTTTTTTTCACAATAAATATTGCCGGGAAAAAAATCTGTTTTGTTCCAGTATAGTGAAGCCCTATTTTTTAACAAAGTATGATATGAAGGAAATATGGCCATACTCCTGTAGGTTTACACATTGCTGTTGCTCCAAGTATAATTCCTGTTGCTTACTTTTGTAGATTGGCAGATGAAGCTGAATATGTAGCATTTTTTTCGGCTTTGAAGTGAACATTTTCAGAATGGTGAACCAAGGGATAATTGAACCATTGTGTGATTGTTTAGGAATGCCACCTCACATGGCTCCAAGGCCAGGGATGCCCCACATGGCACCAGCTGCTGCAGCCGTAGCGATGCCCAGTCGACCAGCAGTACCAGTGGCCCAACCTGCTGTCACCAAACCTCTCTTTCCTAGTGCAGCACAGGTGGGTGGGCACCATGTAATCCTCCCCCAACAACACACACTCATACTTGCGCAGCCTTTTCACAGAGTTTAGAGGTTTATTGATCCTTATTGAAGGTAGTTATCTATATAGTTTCTTATAAACTAAGTCTAGATTTATTTGCCAACACTTCTGATTTCCTGTTTGTTCATATTCCTTAGTTAGCTGTTCCTCTTTTTCTGTTTCTCACTCCCATTTAATTTCTTTAAATCAGCGTCACTATTAAGTTGTATATATTTTTTTCTCATAACTGAATTTGGATAGAGTATGTGGACATGTCACACGCCAATACTGTGATCTCCTTTCCACCATGCTGCAGATGGGCGCTGGTGTTCACAGCAGCACAGCAGCCGTTTCCTCTCCACCTGTAGACCTTCAGTCTTCCTCCTCCCAGCCTCCCTTTCCTAACACGCCACAAGTATGCTCACAGACAGGACTTTAACTTGGGCTGTGGCAGCTGCATGTTGCTTATTAACCCTGCCTGTTAAGGCTCACGTGGTAAACTACGCTGACTGCTAACAGTGTTTGCCTTTGGCATTTAAACAAGCACATTGGCTATAATGGTGTCGGAGGATAATTATCTGACCGTACCTGACAAAAACTGACATACTTTTTGTCTGTGAGCTTTATGACTGTGCATGTGCTTTAATCCAGAATGAGACGCAACAATAGATTTAAATGTGTCTTATTTAACGTTCACCCCTCCTATCCTCTGCAGCATGAATTCAATAATGTCCAACTCACCATGCTTTGATTTGCACACCCAATTTTTCCCCCCACACTCCTAAAAGTCGGTTGATGGGTTATACTTGTACCCCAGGATTTGTGTAACATCCGATGATCAATATTACTTTTCTGGATACATAGGGTTTAACTCATTTCATGCTAAAGTTGAACTTCAATTGAAAGTAAAGGGTGTCAGTGTAAAGGGCGATTGCTTTGATCCTTAAATTGAAAATACAACAGATTTATTTGGGACAATGTAATTCACAATTCAAATTAATTCACAATTTCCACATTCAAATGGAAAACTACTTCACTAAATTAAGATTGAACAAAACTTAAATAAAAGTTTGAGTGTTAAAAAGGCAATCCTTTTAATTTAGGTTGTGTGTGGGCAGATTATAGTTCTCAAAGTGATTTGTTACATAATTATTGTTGAAGACCTTGTCCATTGAGGACTTTTGTTTCTTCAATGCTTTATACATTTTACACAAGTATGGAAGCAGCCGTTTGGACTACCAGTCAGTTACCTGTACGTTTCTTCTTACAGGCCCAGCAGAGCACTTCAGGAGCCGCAGCTTCAAACTCCCACAGTAGCACCGCCTCCTCCGACCCTCCCAAAGCAACATTCCCCGCCTACACCCAGCCCTCTGTCTCCTCTTCCATTTCTTCTTCTAACCCCTCTAGCAGCTCTGTGGCCAAACCCCCGGCCACAGCAGCCACCAAGCCTGCCACCCTCACCACCACGAGTGCAACTAGTAAGTTGATCCATCCTGATGAGGATATCTCACTGGTAAGTTGCTTGAACTTTCTATTTTGCCCTTTTCACAGTAAGTAATGACTGATACGTATAAGATTACATTTATTGATGAATGGGTTGGAGCAGTGTTCGACCATCAGCATGGTTAGGCATATTAATATCATGATCATCGTAAAGTTAAGATATTTATGGGATATTCACCAAGCATTTAGATTGTATATTCTTACTTAGTAGTTGCTCTTTTGTGGTTATGTTGAAGGAAGGTTCTGAACTTGAATATCCTCAGTGTGATATCAGGTCACATCATCATTGGTACCCACTTCTCATCTTTGTGTTTTATCTTTGTACTGTAAGGGACATACCAGTGTGTCTTTAGTCTGAATGTTTGCTTTCTATGTTGTCCCCACCAACAGGAGGAATTGAGGGCCCAGTTGGCCCGTTACCAGCGTCTTACACCCAGGCCGGGTCAGGCCCATGTGGCTGCTCCCCCTGTGGCAGCTGTGGGCGGCATAATGCCCCCACAGCAAGGCATGCCACCACAGCAGCCTGGCATGAGGCATCCCATGCATGGTAAGAAAATCCTTGTTGGGAAATCAGAACATGATATTAAATTGCAAACTAACTGGCTGCATTAATTTGTACGAGCTGTTAAACCTGCATTAATGGTTTCCCTGTGTTCTCCCTGCAGGTCAGTATGGTGCTCCTCCTCAGGGTATGCCAAGCTACATGCCTGGAGGGATGCCTCCATATGGGCAGGGTCCTCCTATGGTGCCCCCTTACCAGGGAGGCCCTCCCATGGGCATGAGGCCGCCCGTCATGTCTCCGGCTGGACGCTACTGAAGCAGCAAAGCAGCCACCACATTAGGTTTGAGGTTAACACCTTTCTCTCATCCTTCAGCTTTTTCAAACCTAGCTGCAAGCAAAGCGCAGTCAGTCCAGTGGTGGTGAAGACAAACATTATATGTTAGAACTAATGGACATTTAATGTAACGTCTTTATTGGAAAACAGCCAAACACCACACACGTTCCTGAAAGTTATGTTGTTGTCATTTGATTACATGTGAGGATATATATTTTCTCCCCCCTCCCCTCCCCTCCCCCACCCATAGGTTTCACTCAGGTTTATAGAAGTGAAGTGTTAAAATGATTCATATTTCTTTTGAAGCTGCTGGAGTTACATGAACGTACCAACCCCTTACAAAGGCAAGTTTCTCTTGTAAACATTTGCTAATTTTTTATTTTGTTTGTTTTATTTTTTGTTTCGGTAGATTGATTGAGGCCCTCACAGCACGCGTAGGTGCTGTTGGACTTGCGTCCCCAACCTTGGTTGGTGAGGGTCTCAGTGATTAAAGATGATTCCAACTAAGTAGTGCTACAAATTCACGACTCATCAGTCTCTAGCTTTATCCTTATTTCAGGTTTGTTTTTAATATTTCCTGGTCAAAAGGTTACCTGTATGCATCCTTTGTAATGTTTTATGAATCTGTTGTAATAAAATTCATCTTGAAATCCAATGCTGGTTTGTCCTGACGTGCGTGGAGGTGAGTGATGAAGGTTTGTACTGGTGCTCTTATCTTATGGCTCTGTTTAACTACAGGATTTCATCAGGTATTTAAAAACCAAGTTTGCCAGCATCTATTATTTGTGGAGTCCACCTTGTATCATAAAACGCTGAATATGAAAGCACAAAAGACGATGCATTTCCATCAGGCGGGAAACGGAATAAAGCTTCAGATCACATGAACTACCATTCCAGAACTAAGATGTTGGCCAACTTGTGGTTCCAAATACTGCATGTTACCTCATGATTATGATGGAAATAACTGCAGATTAAATACTTCTAGAGAAGTGAATACAGAAGTGAAATGGAAACTAAATTTCTTTCCTGATTAATTAACTTTCTTTTGTCTGTACTAGTGCTCAAACATGCATGAATGCTATATTCTTCGTGTTTGTCATATCTCAGTCTCCATAATGCTACAGGGACCCAACAATACTTAAGCACCATGTTAAATTCCAATTTTGTGAAGCTCAAGTTGTTTGGCTTTAAAAGTTGATAAAGCCTTTAATTATTTGATTATTTTAGACTTGAACAGTGTTTGCGACTGATGAGCAATTCACTTCATTAGTTTATCCCCGTTTTGTATTACTTATGTTGGTCAAATGGTGGTTGTCAGACGCTGACGCAAATTGCTTAATGCCATCCGTGTGATTTACGTCGGCAATTTCCTGAATCTTGCATTAATTTCCACGAAGGAATGTAGAAAGTAAAATGTTCAAAATGTAATGATATAATCCATCAGCAAGAGGCAACGGTGGTCACAAGGAGACCCTCACCAGCAGTTACAGATTCTAAACGATATGTTTCTAATCTAACTACTTAAAATGAGAATGAACCAACACCTCAAGAAAATCTGCTTCTCTAGATTGGCGTTTACCACAGTGCTAGTTTGTATTGCTGGGTGGTTTTCCGTTCTGTCCTTCCTTTCTCTTGTAAATGTTTCTCATAATCATCAGCCAGTGTAGACGGCAGTCTCAGAACTGATCAATGCAACGATGTAGACCACAGGTGCACAAATGTGTTTTAATGCACACGTGGATCAAGAGACGCGGTTGCAAGACATTCTTGTATGTGTGCCACGAGTTTCTCCTCCTGCACATATCACTTACTGCTTTGTATTTGTTTTTGTTGTCTGTAGCCCATCCATATCAGCCTTAAAACCCACTCAGCTGGCATGAAAAGGTCAGTTAAACCCAGTAAGTACTAATGTTTGTTGCAGTGTGCGTCTGTCCTACAACAGGATGCTCGACCTTGTATTACATGCATTGTTTAAAGTATCTTGTTAAAATGTATAAGACACTTGCATAGACATGTAAAAGGGATAGATGAGCATGCCTCACGTAAGTACGTGTTCTGTTTTAGTTATTAAAAGGCAACAAGATGTGGGCATTGAAATGTAAATGTGTTCCTATGTTTTTTTTTTATTTTTTTTTTTATATACTATGCAATTGATGAAGTTGGTCAGCACTGTTATGTTGAAGGGTTCGGTCACCTTAATGAGAAAGAAAATGATGACTTTTCTCAATGGAATTTGCCACAGTTGTCTCCACCCTTTTTGGTTTGACCCCTTTTTAGGGCTCGTCCACTTCCCTAATCCTTCACTTCCCACAATGCAATGTGATAACGATTTTCATTCAACGATCCCTGCCCATGTCTGAGGCTTTAAAAATGTTTTTTTTTTTTTAAATATTAGATGGGCAAGATTTGAATTATCTTAATTTGTGAAATAAAATCACCTTCTACATGTGACTGCATAACACAGGTTATGGCTGCAGTGTGCGTATAATTTGGTTTGTGGTGATCACAGAATTTTAAGATGAATTTACTTTTAATTTAATTTGACCAGAAACAGTCTTCCTATTTGTCTAAATAATCCACAAAAAGAACAAAAACAGCCTCACATCACCACAAAACCGTTTTGCAGTCTGGAGGGCAGAATGCTACGGGGGATACGTGAGATAATGGTTGATTTTCTTATTTGGGTGAACGACTCTTTATGTAAAAACACAGAAGAGTAATTAAGTAGTGAGTATTCATAATGCACATTAGCTCTTCACCACCAGTATGTAAGGAACATGTTTCTTTGACAGTAATAGTTGGGAAGTTCAGATTAAAGTTTAACAAGCTCCCACGTCGAAATCCTGGTCATCACGGTCTTGTTTTCAAACTCTTGTTTTTGGATCAGGTGTATTTGTCCTGAAATGTGCAACCTTTTGAATGAAAATGTCTGATTCATGTTTTGTTTTTAAATAAAATGATTGCATTATTATTATTGCTGCTTGTTTTCATTGAATAAGGTTCAAATGTGTGTGAGGAACCATAGCACCACCTGGTGGTAACTGGGAGGTATTATTGACCCCTCAAACAAATCCAGATTAGACACTTCTCCTTCTGATAGAAATCTTGAGAACGCCTATGACGTCGGATACATTTATAGATGGCAGTATTTGATGATATGGGGTATGAAGCCTAATTAAAGCGGCGATATTTAAGTTAAGGTCACTGACAGTGAGGGGAAATGATAGGAGCGTTTTTGGTAATTTCTTTTTGTACTACTGCAGCCATTGAACTGCAAATATTGAGCATAACTCATTAAACGTTCACTCATGAGTGGCCATGGAGCAAAATTAGAATTTTGAAAATGTACTATAGATTACTCTAAATAAGTTAATGAAGATACTATTTTACAATTTAATTACACTTTATTTTCTCTCTTTTTGAATAAGAATATTCCCCGATATATTGATTTAATATTGGCTATTTTGCAATACATCACTTCAGCGTTCTATGTTTTGAATTGAAAACAACCTTCCTACGACATATCTGTTGGCAAAACAGCCATTAGATCTATGAATTGGTATGAAATGTCTTTAAAGGAAACCACCACGACCTTAATGTTGCACTTCCTAAAACAGTCTTTGTTCCTCTGGTGGGCAGTTGGCATACATTTCCAGGAATTAGTCAAACCTGTTTTTAACCCGAAGTTGTGGTCAGAAGCATCAGTGATGCCAGACATGCTCTATGTAAATTGCATGAGTAGGTAGAGATGTCATAAACATTTAAAAACAAGCCCACTGAACTACGCTGGCAAAGCTTCATGAGTACATGTAGGCGTTCATCATCTCAAGCATTTTATCACTTTTACTTAAATAGCACTTAGTAAATGGTCACTCGATCTTACGTGTGAAGCTTCTCGTTGTGGTTTCCTGCTTCATGAGTATAATATATTTGAACCACAGCGCAAGAGAAATCCTGCCCCCCACATTCAGAATCTCAATGTTAAGACTCATCTATAATGATTATTAACACCCTAAATTAGTCATTCACTTGTTTCCATTTCTTCACCTGCATGTGACGGATCTGGTCAAATCATTTATTTTTTCTTAGAGCAATTTCTAACTTCAGTGTGAACATGAAGGTTAAAATTGCCCGTAACTCCCTGCTAGTCAGAAATCAAAAATATTTTGGTCTTGCCATTAAAATGGCAAAATATTTTAACCTTTTCCTTTCAAACCTTGTTAAAATTGCTCCTGTCCACATTGTCTTTGAAAAGTGTCTTGGTCTTTGGGCAATCAAGCCTCAAGTTCACATTTTTTGGCAATTAGTCAGATATATGATACATATTTACATATTTTGCATCAGCGCCTTCAGTCTGCCGACCTTTTGACAAGGATGAATTCTGTCCGCTGATGAAATTATCAGAAAGAAAACACATCCTATTCAGAAACAGACAGTCAAAATCATTTCCTGTGGAATATGCAAAAATATTTTGTCTGTGGAAAGTTTTTTTCTCAAGCAAGATCCAGTTGATGTTTGTTCTTACTGTGGTGGCCCAAATACCTTTTAATACGTCCTGTGTTGTATTGTTTTATTTTTATTTTGCAGATCCCACATACGATGTGTTGGTTAGTTTGAGCTTCCTCTTGTGTTTGTCTTGAAGGTGGAGCTTCATGGAGTTCCTCTTGGTTTCATTTACACTCAACCAAGCTTTTGACATCCAGTTGTGAACACTTGCTTGTGTGCTGTCATGGTTTACATCACTCACTTCCCTCGGGATCTTAACTAGTGTCTTCCTGCAGTATTAGAGATGACTGGGATCCAGAACCTGGCTTGTCTGTGGACCCTGTTCATCACACAGACTGGATTTGGTAAGCCGCTCATTTGCTTCCTTTCTTTTCCAGTGTGCATTGTACTTGGCTCAACAAAAGTAAGAGGGAAGTACATTTTTTACACCAAGGGTGGCCTAAACAACGGGGACGTATCATTTATTGTAGGTCGCTTTGGACAAAAGCGTCTGCTAAATGCCATAAATGTAAATGTATAATGCACTGCTATGAGGAAATCCACACTTAAATCTAGAACATTCTGCTGCAGTCTGTGGTAGTGTCTGGTTGGAACATGAGACATTGCTGCTATTTTGTCCATCTTGTGAATTTTGAATGATTTTATATAGTCAGAAATTAAGTTGAATTTAATATTAGAATTCACCACAATAATTAGCTGTAAAATATCTATTCAATAGTACATTTTATTTGACAATTGACACCAATCTTTAATAATATAAATCTCTTTGTTCACCAGACAACAATGTGCATTCTAAAACATATCATATTTTATTTTTTTAAATAAAGTGTGCTGTAACGTTCGGTTCTTGGAGAGGTTTGAGGGGGATTCTGTGGTTCTACCCTGCGTGGTCGAACAAAGGAGCCCTCCTCCCTACGGTGTCTACCTGAAACGCAGCTGGCTGAGACCCGGTGACGTGCTGTTCATGTACACCAACAGTCACTTCAGCCTGGAAAACATCGACGACAAGGACCGCATCAACATCAGTGGAGACCCGAGCCTTCACTCTGTGAATGTGACCATCTCTCAGCTGAGCGTCGGTGACACAGACCGCTACTACTGTGAGTTCACTGTGGCCAACCCTTCCTCTGCAGACGAATACATACAAGGACAGACTGAATTCTTCCTCCTCGTTAATGCTGGTGAGTATCTGCCCCCCCATCCTACTCACTTTTCCTGTTTGCCACTAACGGGAGCTCAAACTTAGTAAAACTACCAAACAAACGAGTGTTCGCATTTGGTTTGTGTTTGGTGCCATTGGTTGCTCAGAACCAGAGCTCACATTAAACACCATGTTCTAATTACACTCATCACAGTGGGTTGTAAATGATGAATTATTTAGGTTTGGTCCAGTTGCCTTGAGCCTGAAGGAACGTGTGGGAACTGTGAATTAAGGGGGAATTAAAGAGCTAAATAATTATATAATTTATATTATACATTATATGATCCTGGAGGTGGATTCACCAGCAGGTGGGATTTTAAAATCCTGATCAGTTAATCTTTACTGACATGTAACATGCCTTAAAATTGGTACCATGAAGTCTTATTTTCTTTGCGGTGTCAAATGTTTTTTTCTTTCGAAAAAAAGAATGAAACAGCTAAAATGCCACGTCCTCTCAGCAAAACATCTTCAAAACCCCCCGCTAAGCAACGCCGTAGTTTAGAGTAGCCTGGCCTGGTGTGAATTGCTGGTTCCAGATCTGAAAGTCTGCAAAAGCATCAAAAAATGAATGTCTGGAAAGATTTCTCCCAACGCTGGGTAGAACTGGAATGAATTTGGTTCAGTAGAAATGGGATTGGTGCATAGGTCCAATGAGTGTGATTCCCTTTCCCCTCTGGAGATGTCCCTGGTGCGGTGGACGTGGGGTTGGTAGAGGCCTGCTCGAGGGGCTCGGTCATGCTCCCCTGTCTCCCCCCGCGCGGGGAGGCCTTGGCTGTGGAAGGGGTGAGCCTGAAGCGGCAGAAGGGCCGGGCACCCGTGGAGGTGCTGTACCGCTCAAAGCATCACCACGGCAGCAGTCCTCTCTCCTCCTCCCAGTTCACTGAGAGGGTCCAGCTGTCCTCAGCGCCCGGTCCAAGGGGCATCGCCTTCAACCTGACCCTGCATCAGCTGCAGCCACACGACAGCGCCCTCTACAGCTGCCATCTGCTCCTGCGAGGCCGGCCTGACACCAGCACCAGTCTAGGGAGACACGTGTTCTTTGTTTCTGTGCAAGGTGGGTCACGTCAGCGAGGGACACGATCGCCAGGCTACTACTACTAACTGCAAATTGTTTTTCAGGCTTTTCAACACAAAAAAACACAAAAATACTAACCGCTGTTGCACCAATTTGTTTCCTCCTTCTCTTGTGCTGTTGTTTCATTGTCTGATCCGCCCAGCTCTGATATCACAGGACGTTGGCCCTCTACTAACATAACTGCTGCTGTAACTTCAGTAAATATTTCACTGATGTTCATATTCTTCTGGCAGTATTGTTATTGTTGTTTGTTTTCAAGTAATCATTTCAATCAAGTAGATTCAGGTTTTGTGGAACACAGATGGAAAATAGCTGCATGCATATCAGTTTCACAAGCATGAGCAAATTTCATGTGTAGGTTTGTGTGTGTGTGTGTGTGTGTGTGTGTGTTTGTGCGTGCGACCAATAACACGAGAGAAGACAACTACAATGAATTGGTGTCATTGTAAAAACTGTTAAAACCACAAACATGAGCCTCACTGTTGCAGTGGGTAACATTTCAATACTGAAACTCTTCCCCCAACAAATACACAATTCACTTCTGTTTGAGTGACAGTTGCCACAAACTACAGCTGCTATTATATAATTTAGCAACTAACGCATGATTGATTTGTTGTTTTTATTATTTGACAGAACATATTAAGTCATGTTTTACTATATTCACGTATATAATTAAGGAGGTTGACTGAGATAATTTAAAATAGATGACTGGAGTTCGACCCCAGTCATCTATTGCCATTGCTGCCTGTTGCTGATTACAGCAGCCTACAGCTGGGAAGGAAGTTTGCCTCATTGGCTTTTGCAATTCCACTGAACACGCCATACTTGAGTTGTCTTTAGAGTACAAAGAAAAGTACTGCTTTCGTTGTGTTCCTCTTAAAATATCTTGTGACTGCACATGTGAGTGTCAGAGGTGGGAATGCGGTACGGCCGTGAAGCCGAGTGGCGTCCGCGTGGCTCCTCGGGGGACGCCGGGGCCCCCGAGTGTTTGTGTCGACGCTCATCTCAACATCACTCTGCTTCTCCACAGAAGGCCAGTGTGGCTGCACCAACTACTCCATCCTGCTGTACGCTTTGTCCTCCGCTGTGATCATTCTATTCCTGCTCCTCCTTGGATTTTTGGTGATTCATAAAGTGAGTGGCTGGATTGTCATACGCTGCTTTTTACAGACACAAGAGTACAGGGGGGATAAAACTTCTTACCGTAAACAGCACCTGCCTGTGGAGAGCGTGTCAGAGAGTTCCTGAGTGCTTACCACAAAACCACAGTGGTTTCATAACCCATAAGCCAGCATTTCTTCTTATAATGCAATGAGGCAGGGCAGTTAAACCTTTTATACTTTCTAGTTTTAAGACATTTTTATGAGTTGTGAACTATCATGTTTTTTTTTTATTTTTTATTTTATAAAGTTACCGTAACATATAGTGAAATTGAGACTTGGTTCAGCCGTTCAAAGATGCTTCCTCCGGAGAAAATGACAAACTCTGATTTTAGCCGGAAATAGAGAGTTTGCACCTGTTTGTTGCCTTCACTGATTGATTTCCTCCCGTTTCGACGACTGTCAGGGCAAAGCTCGGCGCAATGTCAAGTCTCAACCCCAGGCCCCCATTTACGAGGAGATGACCGTGGTGAAGCCTGCAAGTCGGAAACTGGCCCACAGCCATCTGGAGGAAATGGAGTCTTCTGAGTACAGGAACTGCCCTGTGAAGAAAACCTTTGGTGAAAACCATTACGAAAGCCCCAGAGGGGCCCTCAGCCCCAGCAGTGAGTATCAGAAATAAAACGTGAGACGTCCGTGACCGGCATCCTGAACGAGACCATCTTATCAACTCGGCCGCCTGGATCTCCCTGGACCCCAATCTGCATTCTGAAGTGTCTCCAACAAATTTGAACTCCTGGTGCCGTCTTTTATCTGTTGGACTGTTGATAGTGTTTGTATATTGGCTGCCACCGTCAGAGCAATTAACAGGAACACTGTGGAGTTGTGTAACTGTTTCTAATCCTTTAAACAGATATCTCCACAATCACACTGCAGTCCTTTTGACGACCACATTGTTAAGACATGACCATTTTTTCCAATTTAAATTGAGGGTGCCATTTCTCCAAGTTAAAGCCGTTTCATGTTTTGTACACATTTGTTTCCAATTACCTAGAGTGTTATCAGTCCATCTGTTCTGCCCTTTAAACACATTGGGAATGAAACCAGCTTATTTGGCTTCACTGGTTTATGTGAAATGTACAATTGATCTGACTTGCTCTTGATTTATGACCTTGATTTATCTATGATTTATCTTAACCTTCAAACCAGGAGCCACAACATCAATAGTAGTTTTCACAGTGATGTGCTGTGTTAAACCGTGAATGCTGTGAGGACTGCTCCATCCTTGGTGATCTTCTGGCAGGATGTGGAAAGGGTGGCAGGTGCAGTGGAGGATAAGACCTTGTAATATAATATTATGTAATATGATACATCTAGTCTTTGGTGTGCAGGCGTTGCCCACTCTGAGACTCCACGAGGGCTGGTGCATATGCAGAAGGAAGGAAAAAAATGTCAACGATATTAAAGTTGACTCCTATAATAAAAAACATTAAGTGCATGACTCAAACTGTTCTCCTTGATTCCATGATGGACCAAACATCACGTCGACATCGTAAACTGTTTTAATGACATGCTATATTATTTTTTTTCAACAAACTTGACTCGGACTTTGCTAAACTATGACTTTTTCATCACTTTTTCCCCAACATTCTATACTATGACTTTATTTTCACTTTTTTTCAACAAGCTATATTAATTTTTTATCACTTAACATGCTATAGGATGAATGTTTTATCACAATTTTTCAAAAAACAAACTATACTATGACTTTTTTCGTCGTATGAATTTTCATACATGTATAAATACTATGACTTTAAAAAAATTATAATAATTTAGACAAACTATACTATGACTTTCATTTTCACGTTTTTGGACATGCTATACTATCACTTTTTTATCATTTTTTCGACATGCTATAGTATGAATTTTCAGAATTCTTTTTCACCTATACAATGACTTCAGTATGTACTATGACTAAAAAAATATATAATTATTTTTGACATACTATCTATGAATTTTGTATCACTTTTTTGACATAATATACCACTTTTTTCGACATGCGATACAATTACTTTTTAATCACTTTTTTCGTCATGCTACTGCATACTATGACTGTTTTCGACATACTTCACAATGATTTTATTTGACATATTATACTATGACTTTTAAAAAAATATAATTTCAACATACTTATACTATGACTTTTTATCACTTTTTTCGAGATGCTATACTATGACTTTTTAAAAACATACTATACTATTACTTTTTTCGACATACTATACTATGACTTTATTTTCACTTTTTTGGACATGCTATACTATGACTTTTTATCACTTTTTTTTGACATGCTATACTATCACTTTTTCGACATGCTATAGTATGAATTTTCATGGGTTTTTTTCCCGTTATACAATGACTTTAGTATGTATATATACTATGATTCTAAAAAATATATATAACTATTTTGACATACTATCCTATGAATTTTGTATCACTTTTTTGACATAATATACAACTTTTTTCGACATGCGATACAATTACTTTTTAATCACATTTTTCGACATGCTACTGCATACTATGACTTTAAAAAAAATTACAATAATTTTGACATACTATACTATGACTTTTTTATCACTTTTTTCGACATACTATACTATGACTTTATTTTCACTTTTTTTGACATGCTACAGTATGATTGATACATTTCTTTGACATACAATACATTCATCTTTATGACTTTACTATAATATCACATTATTATGACTTTTTTACATGCTATTCTACTGGGTTTTTCCATCCCAATATACTATGACCTGTTATACAATGGCATCTAAAGGTATAGCTTTCTAATGATGGATTTTTTTGTTGTACTATGACTTCTCTATGACATACTACATTGGTTTTATTATGGTTTTACTTTTGATATATTATAATTTTGGGACTACTATAATACGAGTTGTATGGCATATATATATAAAAATTGAGTTGTAGATTTTTATCACACACTTTCATGGCATTATCACATACTATAGTACGATTTTTGTATTGTGATTTCTTTCACTATGACACTTTATTCCATACTATGTCTTTTTAAAATCACATTGTATGTTGTCTCGCTGTATATACCACTATATCTCCCATCCCTAATAAATGGTTAACATTCACTTTTACCTCTTGCTTGCATGTATTCAGTATGTATTCAAGTTTTAACTTCAACATCACTCTGAATTATCGGTGAAACTTGGATACAATAAAAAAAAAACAAGACACCCAGTAACAGCCAAGAAAATTTGTAATTTATTAATATAGTCCGAAAGAAGCTCCATAATCCATGGAAACATTTTTTTTCCGGTGCATGTCCTTAACAATCACATTCTATGAGGAGAAAAAAAGAACAACAATAAAAGCCACAACTTTGTATTTCAGTTACAGACATTTTTTCATTAATGTTTTTTTCAAAGTAAAGAGAAAGGCAAAGGCATAGTACACCCATTCCACCACCCACCCTCCTCCCATTAAAAACAAACAAACATGACAGCCTTAAAAGTCATGGGCTTTTCTTTTTTCTCAGTACAACCCACAGTGCTTTAGCAGAATGATAAGCGCTCATTGGTTACACATTACACAGCATGGCGACGCAATATTAAGTTTTGCTAAAACATTAGATGACAATGATAATAAGGAGGAGGAGGGAAGGGGGAAATAGAGTGGAGGAAAATTGAGCAAGAGACAAAACAAGAACAACCCTACATAAAACCCTGAACCCCAGAGTCTGAGTCAACAAACACCCGCAGTACAGCAGCTGGGTTTGGACTCTTCCCTCCCACTTGTGCATAGATCATGATCCTTTAAAAACCAGCTTTATTCCTCCACTTCAAACCTGCCTCTGAAAACCATCTGTTACATGTTAAGAACATCTCTTACCTATTAAAATACCTGTCACAGGAACAGACATGTTAACAGACAGGAAATATGATTAAAAACTAACATAAAAAACTTCTTGCACAATGCTCCTGGACTACAGGATGGAAACTTTAAACATACAAATGCATTTTTTGTCACTGTCTTTTTGACAATCAAACCATTGATCCATTTAAATGTAAAGCAATTCTACTTAGATTTCACATGTAAAGCACTCCACTTTTTTCAAAGTTGATTCTCAGTATTATTTGGTAAATATATAACTTGCTACAAATATTTGTTGTTGTTGTTGCTGCTTTGAAGAAACAATGGTACTCTATATTCAGTTAAACTCGTGACCTTCAGTGCTTGCTTGGAGTTTAATTGTTTTCGGTTGCTTTCCCCCCCACACAAACATTAAACCTAGAAATGATGGAGTTGGTATCTGGAACCCTGGCCTTCCTGAGACAAAATCCACATCTTTTATGAGTGTGCAAGATAGTGAGCAAAACTGCGTCGCTAACAGGAAACATAACATCGAACTCAATACACACAGAGATAGTCTGTCGACACTGAAAGAGAACTTAAAACTTGAAATGACAACACTGATCAATCCCAGAGTTCTTAAAGTAGCATTAATCTTCATTTTGCAAGATTTTCCATGTCCATATTTGATGGAAGATGAAATGTCTTTTTTTTTAATTCATTTTCTTTTTTACAACATTCCTAGTATAAATTCCTATTTCCTTGAACTTCAGACAAATGAAATGCTTGTAAACGACAGGCGGCTTTTGCAAAAAACGAACAGAAAAGATAGGCACCTCTGAAATGAGTCTTGTAACAAACTCACCTCCCACACTTTATCCCTTTCCATTTCTCCATGAAGTTAACATCGGGATTACTAGTCCTTCTACAGCTATCTATGGCCACAGTTCTTTGTTTTTTTTCCCCCTTTTTTTGTTTTGTAGTTTTTTTTGTAGTTTTTTTTTTGTAGTTTTTTTCTCAGTTTTTTTGTATAATTGGAACAAAATGGTGCAATACTCAATGATAATCCTTGTATTGGATTATTCCACAATAAAAGCCACTATAAGGTAGATAAACTTTTTACAGATAGAATGAAAACAAAATCCATTAAGTCCTTGAGTAAACATGTACACATGAATTGTCACCATCTCCCCTCTGTACTTAAACTCGTTTCTCTACGATTAGCTGAGTGAGGGGTAGAAGACACTCAGTGCAACGTTAGAAGATAATAACAATGTCTATCAGAATAGTTTTTGACAGAACAAAACAAAAGAAAAAGATAAAAACAGACACAAATATAACATACTGGGTGGAACACAACAGCAGGCCACGTGCCTGGTACACACAGTTTCTTGCGCACACATTCATACAAACATCTGACTTTCGTGCACACATCTAAGATGACTTTTGCATTTTTTTTCCTCACAGATTTTGTATTTGTAACTTAACGCAATACATTTTTAATATTCTCCAAAAGCCCCTAAGTGTATCTGTCAGATAGAGAGAACAAAAAAAGAATTACGGACTTCACATTACGTTATTGGCGCTCCATGATTCAAGTATTTGTATTCAATATTTTGTCTTGTTTTGATATGTTTATTATTTTTTTAGCGACTGGTTGGGATGGGCTTTTAGTCAGGCTAATTAACAAACAAATACACATATGTACAGTACAAGCACTTCAAAGTACTGTAATATGTCATCCTAACCAGAACGTGCATATCCAACTCCATATAAGAAAGACGTAGCTTTCAATCAATCAAGTATCAGTTTACACCCGACCCGAATTCTTTCCTTTGTATCACTTATTTGCGGGGAAAATACATATTGCTCATTTTCAGTTGTATTAAACCAAGACCTTTCAAACAAAAAATTAACATTTTCAGAGGTTACGATCCAAGAAGTCTGAAGAGGTGATACCACACACCGAACTCACAGTATATACATATACGTATACGGTATACATATATACTGTTTTCTAGAACAGAGCTGTAGAGAGGAGAACCTCTCGATGCTGGTGCAGCATGGGAAACCCCCTTCACTGTCAGGTTTCTCCAGTTAGTACAGGATGCTGGGAGGTCCTCGGCTATTGGGTCTGTCTGAGCTTGGATCAAGGCAGTTACAGAAACAGGCAATAGTGATTTTTGCTTGTGTGCTGCAGGACTGCAAGTCCTGAAAGGTAGCCTTTTCCTGTTTTCTTGTTGTTTTTTTTTCCTCGTTTTTTATTTTATTTTTCTTTTTCTTTACTTTTCTTTAAAATTATTTTAAGACTTTGTACCTCTTGAAATATGCCCCTCCCCTCCTGCTGATGCAGAGTGAGGAGAGTGAGGCTGATACAGTGGGCCCAAGCCATCTGGGTCTGTGGAAATGTACAGTTCAGTCGGCCCCGCTTTGAGCAGGACACAAACATAAAAACAAGATAAATACAGCATCCACAAAAAGGCACCCCGGCCACCAGTCTACTCCTTTAGATGGTGGTAGTAGAGGCTGATGACTGGAGACGTTTCAGCTAGAAGTGCAGAGCTTTAACATATTATAGATCTTTTTTTCTTTTCTTTTTTTTTTTTACTTAGATTTTTTAGCATTTTCAAGATTTTTATGTCAAACTTCATAAAAATGACGTTAAAATGCGATTTCATTTTTGGTTTTAAAAAAATATGTACCCGGGATTACCCATCATCAACTGTGCACTGTAGCAAACTGGAACCCCCAACTGAGTAAAGATTTTCTCCTTAGCATGAGGCATTCCCCATAAAAACATAAAAAAAAAAAAAAAAAAATCTCAGTCATTTAAGGGTGTGATGCTGCCACTCATTTGTTTGATCCCTCCTGTCCCCCACTGCCCCCTCTGCAAAGGTTATCAAAGCTCCTCCGAACAGGGAACAGAAGTGCTCTTTATAAAGATACAGTATGACACAGAAAATTTATATTGGCACATTACATTGGCAACTTTTACACGCAATAATGGGCCCCGAAACATTAACGGTGGGCCACCTTTTGAGAAAAAGATTCAATACAAGCCTTTTCCCTTCCAATTAGGATTAAGTTCGAGGCATGAGGTCCGTACATGTTGCGCAGATGGCCTTTTAATTTAAGACTTTGCTCTCACAGTAGAAAGGACAGATTCGGAGAGCTGCATCTCTTACTTGGTATCATCTACCCCCCTACCCTGAGATCAAGCTAGACAGAAGTGTCTTCAGCGCAGAGAGAAAGGCCGATCTTCAATAAAGTGTTTGGACTCTAGTATATGACAGTGTTCTGGTGGCTGAGCCTGACTTTACAGAGACGACGACCATTCTGAAGTGCTGACAGAAGCACACGGGGGACGAGTGTTCGGGTTTGCCAAGCTCTGGGAGGAGTGCTCATTCCCGAGTCAGGTTTGGCGTGCTGTAAAGGGCCCCAGCCTCTAGTCTTTTGCATAGAAACAGATAGGAGGGCCTGTTGGTGTCTGGTCAGGGGAGGGCTACTGGGTCTGGTTGAGGTGGAGAAGGGGAGGAGGTCATAGCGTAGCAGCTAGGCAAAGGGCTAGGGGGGACAGCCTGCATGCAGGCGGAGCAGCTTGAAGCAACAAACACCCACACCCCAGTCTGAGACACCCTATTTTTACACATCTCAAGATACTACCTGGAAGTACTACAGAATACTGTTAAAACACAAAAGCATGATCAGTTCAAAACAAATAGACAATCAATAACGCTCTGTAGTATTGATCCTCGTTTTGCATTCAATACACAGGATGAACATACAGAGGCACCTCTGACCAAAGTGTTTCTGCATATGAACAGTGAAGGGCTAGTTCAGCAGCCAGTATTTTTGTTGACCACTGCATGTAGACAAAAATAACAATATAACACATTGAAAAAATAAAGTCAAAATGATCTTTTCCAAAAAAATAAAAAGTACACTGGCAAAAAATCCAGAAATATGACTATTACATCTTCCAGCTAAAGTGATCATTGTGTCAAAGAACTGAGAGATGCGGGAGAGGGCAGGATGACAGCCGGGTCGAGTGGTGGTGGGCCCCCATAGGAGATGCCGTGCGTGGCGGAGAGCCGTGATTGGCCGGTCTTGGAGGAAAAGCATTTCTTGCCAGACTGAGGGGAGGGTCAAGTGGAGCCCAGGAGGAAGTGCTGCGCTGTGGGGCTGCCGCTTGACACCCAGAGGACCACAGCAGAGAGGCACTCAGCGGACACTTCCCCTCCCAACTGCACTCCGACTCACCCACCGACTGACTGGCCGGCGGGTGTCGGAAACAGCTGACGTTGCAAGTCTAGTGCCTCCAAACAGAACAAGGCTAAACATTTGGAGTAACAGTGATATTCACTTTGATATTGTTCAAAGAAGGGAAAGAAATGTACTGCAGTTTTTTTTCCCCCCAATGTCCAATGGTACATTTCAGTTTCGTTTCCCTTCATCTTGCTACCAGAGGAACAACGGCAGACACATTTCGTAGGAACAGATATAGTACATAAAAGAGCAGTATTTTGTTGTTGTTGTATTTTCAATGTTTATGCTGCTCCTTTTGATTTATTGGATTGCAGTTGAAGCGATTTGCTCTTCATAAGTGCTATGATAAAACCCTTTGAATTTATAAAAGTCTTAGTCTCTTCTGTTTGTACAGTACCAAACGCAAGGAACACTCGTAGGTCTACTGCATTAGGAGAAACCCCTCTTATTTGGTATTGTGCCAGATACCCAGAACCATCCAATCCCACTGTGGATTCAGTCTCTGTTGGGTGTGGCTGCAGAGATGCAGAGAGGAAGTGTGCAGTATTGTGTGACTCTTTAGTACAGTTTGATGCATGCGCAGTTCAACAGCTGCTTCTTCCTCTTTGCAGTTTTCCCAACAGCTTCAGCTGGGTTGGCGGTCTGGGGGGAATCCAAGTTTTGAGAAGGGGGCAAGGGGGGGGGCAAGGTTTGTGAAGTTCCAAAGTCTTTTGCTGCAATCAGCAACAATCAAAAAACAAAACAAAAAGAGAAACCTGCTCCGGTGGACATCGAGTATGGACGGAAGAAAGGTCTATGGTGTATATTGCACAATGTAACTGTCACATGAAGGTGAGAATTGTGTTCTTTTTTTCCTCCGAAAAACTGGATGATCATACAGACCACTGGGCTTCTTGACAAGTCGGACAATAGAAAATTCAACAAAGCACCAGTGAGCGACTGGGTTGAAGGTGACCAGAAGGATCTGGGTTTGCAAAGATTAGGTGCCACCGGACATAGGCATGTACGGGAACAGAGACACGCGGCGAGGTTGACAAATAATCTTCCCTCAGCTTATATGTTGTGACAGATATCAAAAAACACGCTTAGGTCTAGACCCACAAAAAAGAACATTTAACAGCTGTGTCAATCCCTTTGAGAATACAAATCAAAATAATTTAGCTGATGATTGGTAGGGCCAGTCATGTGGCCAGGCCTTCTTACTGCCTGGTGACAGTTGGTCACCAGTCATGTCCTGTACCACTTGCTGGCTCAGAGGTGAAACTGTGCAAGATTTCAGCTATTTCTTCAGTTACAAAAACAAACTAAAAAAGGCGCCTTGGGAAGGACCTGGGCCAGAGAGCACTTAAGGCTAATATTAGTGCTGAGAAACAAATGTTAACATAACTACTAGTAAAGGTCTTTGAACCACATCATTGGCCATGGACATGCTGGGAATGATCGTTTAAGTCTTATTTTGGGATGATTTTTTTTTTTTTTTGGAGGGAAAAGGAAAGTCTCAGATGGCAGCTTTGATTGCTTCTCCTAAAAACAGTCTTCAAAGAAAAAAAAAAAAATATCTTCACACAGAATGTCATGTATACTTATGGAAAAACTAAAAAACACTTAAAAGGTTTCTTTGTGTTGTGTCTCATTTCAGTTTGTTTATACGATGCATTTCAAAAATACCAAAAAGGAAAAAAATTGCTTTTTTTTTCCTCCCAAAAAGGTAAACCAAACGAAGAAAGGACAAAAGCAAATCAGAAGGCTTGGAGTCTGCAGTCTCTGTGGGGGGGGACTCCCGCCTTCTGATTCACAATTCACAGTTCAAAACAGTTCAAATTGATACTGATTATCGCCACATGATTTACTTGGGTTTTGCTCCTGTTCATATTGAATTTTTTTTTCTTTTTCCATTTGAATTTTTTTTTATCCCACACTCCACCAATGACTTACATGAAATGGTGGTGGTGGGCTGGGTGGTTAGTGTATCGTGGCATCATCCTACATGGACTCCCCACTCAGCAGATCTCCAGGCAGCAGGGTGTTAATGGGAGTGGGGCTCCCGATCACACGGGTGTCCTCTCCGCTCGGAGGTCCCCACAGGCTGGAGTACTGGGGCACGTTGCCCCACAGCAGGTCGCCTCCGCTGGGCTTGCCTCCGCCGCCACCACTGCTCCACTGGCCAATAGAGTGGGACTGTGCTGCCCCGCCCATCCGGTTTTGATTGGATCCCGGGTTGGCCTGCCAGCTAGTGGTGTTCGTCGCCAGCGACTGGCCTTGTGCAAAGAAGCGGTTCACCTCCTCCTCCCCGGCAAACTCCGCCAGGATGGTGGTGTTTCCAAGCACACACCTTATAGAGGACAAAAGAGGAAAAAATTAGTCTTCTGGGTAATTCCACCAGAAATAAGGGAATAATAGTTTCCATGTTATATGTGTTCTTTAAGTAAAAATGTGATAGCGGACATACATTTAGTGGTACTGTTTTTTTAGGTCATTACCACACTGGTGCTTTTTTCTGCCCTGCCGTAACCACATTTCATGCTGGTAATGAAAAGTAGGTCACGCATCTTGTTTTCTGTTTCCATGACAACCAGCTGCAGGGGCTGCCATTATTAGCATGCAAAATTAGTGGAAAAACCTACTTTGAGATAAAACCCAGCCAATGTAACCCCAGACTGGCTCTGCATTGGTGTTTCTGCTGTTTTTACTTATTATTAATACAATAACCACTATAATATTACAAGACAACTGACTACAGCATGACTTGCCACATCCTCTTCAATATGACTGCCCAGTCACAAACATATCCCCGTCTACACACTGAGAAACAGTTCAGAATATGGAACACCATTAAGAAAACAGGAACATAAAGTTTCCCAAGTAATGCCAATCTTCTTTCTCTGTTATAGCTGCTTAACTGGAATATGTAAAAGGCAGCAGAGGTTACGAAGGAAAGTGTGAACGCTTCATTCATTTCTGTTCACGAAGCTCACTTTGACTGACATAAGAGACCTTGCTTACATGTGCAGAGACTTCTGGGCCTTTGCGGCCTCGTCCTTGGAGCTGTAGCGCACCACAGCGTTCCCCTGGGTCAGATTGAGGTGGAATGTGATCAGGGGGCCGTGCTGCATGCACAGGGTCCGCAGAGTCGAACCATCAATCTGGAGCACAACAGAAAAAACACAATTGCAATTACAGCTAATATCTATCTATATTCATCTACCTAAGAATTTTGTTTTGTATCACTTGCTAGATAGAAGCATATCGGTTACATCTTGAGCATCCTACCACTATTAGTCATCAGATCAGTCATAGACAGAGAGTTGTTTTAGAAATGACAATGCTACACAAACAGATCTTTGAATTCATTTACATGCCAGCTTTACTTAATCCAGCCAGAATAAGCAGCACAGAACACATACTTGTGGGGTGAGATTCCTCAGAACCAGCCAGCTGCTGGTCCTGCTGGAGGTGTCAGTGCTCCAGGTGGTTCCCTCTGTAACAGAAATGACAAATACAATGTTATGTAGAAGGTGTAAGAAGAACAAGTAAAGGAGTAGAGAGCTGCGGAATGTTGCCAGTGCCCTTTTAAACTGTAATTTTCTGTATTTTCCAGCCACTGTAATGCTTTTTTCAACAGGCCCTGGGAGCACTGACCTCGAGGTCAGAGAGTTTATCTTTTCAAACAACAGGAACACACTTTCAACCAACCGTTATCTATCCACACACACACTTGATTCATGTCTACCACACAACAAGTAGTTCCTCTGCACCCTGCATGAACATAGACATGTTATGTCAAACCCTGAGGTTTCTCGCAGAGGCGACAAACCTCAAGATGTCAGTTTAGCAGGGTGTGTTCACCCAGCCTTTATATAGCAAGTGCTGTCAGTGCACAATCGTAGCTGTGAACTCCAGCACACCTTCACATCTTTAGTCATGTCTGTGTTTGCTTGGTGTGAAATACACCATATAGATTGAAATCTGTTGCTTTCAGTTTGCGTTTGCGTCCATTTACTCTGATTACAAACAGATTGCATAACAGATGTTGTAAATGGAGTTCAATCCTACAATCTAAGAAAAAGGCTCTGATTCAAGAAAAAAAAACCAAATTAACCAAAAATAACAAAAGAAAAAACAATTAAACTGTGTACTACTTACAGAGGAAAACATTGTAGTACTACATTAACATGAAAGAGAGACTGGCTACATTGCAGATTCAGATTTTTACTCAGAAAAATATATAATAATTAAAAGACGATTAATTATTGTGAATGTAAGATTATACATTTAAAAGCTTCATCTTGAACAGACATTAAGTTAATTTTTAGTACATTGTGCTGATAATGCCTCTGTCCAACCTTCACTTGAAGGCTGATTCTGAACACTCAAGAGGTTGAGGTCTGTCAAAACCAAAACCCCGGGCCACAAAAACAGTTTCTTCCCATCTGCAATGGCCTCATCAAAAACAAGGCCGAGGGCCATCACTGACACGCACTCTAACACACTTCCCCACCCACACACACCAAACGCAGTCAGAATTACAGGTTGGTTGAAAGTCTGGAGGTGCAGTTTGTGACGGAGATAGATTGAAGTCAGTTCCATTAGGTGCTGCTGATAGAAATGACATAATGTAGGAGAGTGCTCACCAGAAGAGTAGGAGTTGCTCCAGCCTTGAGCCAGGCCCAGCGAGTTGCCGCCCCAGGTGGAAGAGGGCTTATTGTTGGTGAGGCCTGGCGGGGGCCGCGAAGGGGCTATGTTGCTGCGTTGCTGCTGAGGGACTTTCCACAGCTCATGGGACAAGGAGGCTTGGCCCTGGGAGATGGGACCTGGGGACCAGGTGGACTTCATGTCAGACAGCTTACCTACACGTGGAGAGAAGGAAGGGAGATGAATTGGTTATAGGCTCCCAACAAGGCATTGATGTTCCTAGTCCACTTTGTGGTTCAGCTAATGCCAATCATGTTTCCTTTCTTTCATTCTTAATATAAAGCCACCAAATCTTTTTTTTTTTACACCAAAACATGCAAAAAAAAAAAAAAAAAAAAACGTTATGTGCACTGCATTTACCTGAAATCTTTAAGCTGTACAAGTGAATTCAATCAAAACCCCAAATAATGTCAAAGTGGGCACAGGTGCTTGCTGAAGCAAAAGTAGGAACTAAATGTTCAAGTTTCAAGTACCGCCTATGTGGGACTTCTGACTTCCTTCAAAATATGTGTAACCGCAAAAAAGACAGCGTCTAAAATCAGTAATAACAATTACAATGACATATTCACAAAGTAGAGACCTGAATTCTTTGTGATTTCTGTTTTATGTTAAAGCACACACGTAAACAACCACACACTCACACAAACACAGGATGTGTACTGATGTCACGGCTGGCTGGGTTTTTTTGTGGGTTGGGACAAAGAGGCACAGATGGTTGACGGTCGCATTAAAAGGGAGGCTCCCATCTTAGTTGGTTAAGGTGTAGTCTCAAAGGCACAAGTTTAGATGTGGTTTCCAGTAAAAGAGGTCATGAACAAAGGTTATGGGTTGGGTTTATGATAAGTAGGAGGCGTAAGACAGTGTTGTATCAGGGCTCCCATTTGGATGAGAAGAGGTTTGGCAGTGCCACACACAGAGGTGAGATACTGCCGATGTGTACCTGAGCTGTCGCCATCAGAGGACAACAGACTGAAAGAGCTAAAGAAGCCACTGACTGGACAATCGCTGCTGGTCGGAGGCAGAGACTCATTCTGAAGTGGCGGAGCTGAGCAAGTGGCCACGTGGTCGTCGAGGGTAACAGTGTTGTGAACTGACACCGTATGCAACAGTACAAGCACATGCTATTGGGGCCGCTGGTGTAACATATCAGAGATATGTTACACCAGCGGTGAATCTGAGTGAATCATTTATTTACGTCTGATTCAATACACATCACATTACTGGTTTAGGACTACTGGTTGTTTAATAAATATGTATGGCCTTGCTTCTGTTCCTACCTCCATTCCTATCTCGCAGCAGGTATCGATTGACGTCATGGATGTTGGTGTTGATGGTGGGACCGCTGGGGACGCTGCCAGGGGTCATGTTGGGGTCATTCTCAGGGTCGATGTTCTGAAGGCCCTTCCATGGCACGCCTGGGCAGAACTCTAATAGAGCAAAAGTAAGTGCTTAATTAAGGGAAAGCAACAGCATCAGACTTTGGGGAACCTGTTGCATGTCATGACTTCCCCACAGACTTCCTTCACACAAGCCTCTAAGTCTGCTTACTAATTCTTAGATTGATTCTGAGATTGATTGTTCCATTGTTGCGACTCATTTTGCATTTGCATTTTGAGCTTGTACTGCTTTTCACGCTGTGTGTAAAATGTTTGTGGTTGGTCTACAAAACAGATTTGTTCCCAAGACAAAATATTATTTTTTGTGTGTGTTTATCTTCCTCTTAATTTTGAAAAAAATAAATAAATAAATAAAAAAAATCCCCATTAGCTGTATTACAGTCACTGCTATTCTTGCTGGGGACCATTAAATATTGTGCCTGTGAAATTGCAGTTGACCAAAGTGTGTTTTAACAGTGGACATTTTGGCCTGTCACAGTAGGAAAAATACAGGTGTAAATAATAAAATAAAAAATGCCTGAATTCCATTTAGCTTTACGCATCTTTGTTTTATCCAACGGTTAATTATCTAAACTGACTGCCTTGCAATCTGCCATTGGACATTCTGAAGAGATGCAGTGCATTTTGGGTTGGGTGATCATGTCCAGTAAGCTCACATTGCATACTGACTATGAATAGCATCGAGGAAGGGATCTAATTAGGAAACCTGAGTGCGGGTAGACCGTGGATAGTGTAGCGACTTTAGTGGGGGTTTATTTGCATCATGTCCTCACCTGGGGGCCAGTTAATGTTGGTCCCATTGGAGATCTTATCATTGGGGCTCTTGCCCTGGCCCCAGCTGTCTGGGGGCACCATGGGGCTGGTGGGGGACTCAGAGCTGGACATTAGATTGTAAGGGCTGTACGAGTCCTCCAGATGGGGGGGCTTCCCGGAGGGGCCCAGGGTCGAGGCAGCAGATATGGCACCTAGAGGACAAAACACATGAAAATACTCATTTGAACTCATTCATGCTCATCATAATAACATTTCAAAATCAATACTATAATTTCACATTTTCAGAATAAAATTGCATTGGTGTGATGTGTCAGTTTATCTAGTGATGCTCTAGATTGTTAAGGATGCAAATACATCGTTCCATATATTGACATAGAGGGCAATGGACCACACTTTAAGATAAGTTATTGTAGCTGATCTCAGGAATACTATACAATAGTAAAGGAATGAGATTTTTCTCATAATTCAAATCTCTGTTGAAGGATTTGCTGCTGCGTAGTACTTTCTCACTATGACATATGTGCAGGGGGACTGTACAGGCTAATGGGTTTGTCTTTGACGTACCGTGCTTATTGAGGTTCTCCATGTTTGAGGAGTTGCCAGAGAGGCTGTCCATGGAGTTGGAGTGTGTCCACTGGGACAGGCGAGATTGGGGCTGAGGGGGCTCCTTCAGGGACAAGCCCCCAACCTCCATGCAGTTTACATTCATGTTTGGATTCAGTCCAGCTGCACACAGAAAAATAATCATTTAAATGTAATCCAAATATGCCCAAATATGCAAGTCAGTGGTAAATCTGCATCTGCATGTATTTCTCAAAGGACAATAACTGTTTTGAGTTGGTGTTTTTAGTGTGGGAAGCCACACTGTATGGTACGATTACAGACTTATGCATTACAAGGCTGCTAGCTCAACTGCTGCAGAGGAAATTTGCTATAAGCAGGCTACATTTAGTCAGATTCAAATTGTGTGAGCAAAAGAGAAACAGTAACAGAGTAAAAAACTCCTTTTCAATTTTGGTTGTCGCTCTCCCAGACTCACAAAGAGGGTAGGTGCTGTAGGCGTTGGGCGAAGACGGCGGCTCTTTGGTGTGCAGTGTGTCGGCTAGGCCCGGAGCCTGGTGTGGGCCTGTGTAGGGGTCCAGGGTTGATTTGCCAGAACCATGGCCTCCGGCGGGGCCACCGGGGGGATGCAGGCCAGCGGAGGAGGAGGAAGAGGAGGAGGAATGAGAGGGAAGTTGCTGCTGCTTCATCAGCAGCGCTTGGTACAGCTGACGCTGGTGCTGCTGGATCTGCTGCTGCATGTTGGTGATTGTACGTGCAACCTTGGGGAGAAGAGAAGTGGTGTTAAAACAAGGGATCTGTACCCCTCTTTCATCACAACACTATCTTCTAGAAGGCTGCTGATATCGAACAAAGCCAGAATTTCAAAAAGGAGAACAAGCTCTTTCTGATTTCATAAAAACACTCATTGGTTAAACGAGAAGTAAACTGTTCCCATGTCAATATCATAAAGTTTGAGTAACTCATGTTGTAACAGTGCATGATGCGTTTCCTCTGTTGCTGTTATGGTATCATGCAAGAATCTAAATATTAGTTGAGAAAGAAAAACAAGAAGCGTCACAGTGGTTTTTTGTTGACTCACTTGCTGCTCTTGTTGTCTAATGGGGCCGGAAACATTGCGTTGCGCCTGCATCATCTGCTGCTGGATTTGTAAACGCTGGTACGCCTAAATGAAAGGAAATCACAAGCACAATACAATAATTTAAAATACAATAATGAAGGAGAAAAGGAGTTTCAATTTGGTAAATATTTTGTTATTTTAATAGATTATAATTCTATTTTCTAATATGCTTTCAAATTGAACAATTCTTTATTCTTCATTGGATGTTTTTCAGTCAATACCACAAATGAAATCATGTTTTGCTTTTGTTCGCTCGGTTTAATCTTCTTTCCATTTAGATTAAAGTCCACAACACACATTCTCTGCCTCAGACCTCTGAAGGCATGCTGCGCTGCTCATACAGATAGAAAGAGGCTCTCTGACTCACCATTTGCAGTTGCTGAAGTTGGTACAAGAGGGTCATTTGTTGAGGGTTTATTGGTGAGGTTAAAAGTGCAGGGTTCAGACCAATGTTTTTTGCTGCAAACTGCAAGAGCTGTGCTTGGACCTTGGGGGGGGGGGGGGGGGAATAAAGATGACATGTTAGTCATTGCAAATATATAACATAATAACAACTGTACAAAAGCAGCTTCTGGCAAGGTAAAACTACTACGTGCACGAGGAAAAGAGAGGAAGGTATGCCAGAGGATATCTGTGAAGCCAAGAGGTTTTAGGCGTAGGCTGTGATTCCCAGAGTATAACTTAAAATGTGTTTCTTCTGAAGGAGTATGATGTAGGGATGTCACAATACGATTTCATGATTAAAAATCTGAATTTCTAATATAGCTAAAGTTATTATTATTATCACCAACTATATCCAGTTAGCCTGTATAGTGTAAATCATTTAGAATGGTTGTATGTGATTAGGCTATACTGAAGGTAGGCTACACAGACTGAGAGAGAGAGATCAAGAGCACCACCCACAGACCTTTGTTGGTAATACGATATCCCCACAAGATTCTGAAAGTAAACACTTATTAGTTGTGAACTAATCCCCTTGTCGAGTTTAAAACGTTTTGGGCTAGCTTAATACATTAGCTTGTTTGCTAGTAGTCCTTTTGTACCTTGACTTGGACATAAACGGGTGGATGATTATCACAAAAATGTTGGACTTTGCAGTCTCTTTTGATGGTACACTGTAATACATTTTGTAGATTTTGGATTTACAAAAAACACACTGACGCAAACACACGTGTTACGCTACTCGTGTGAGAGGAGATTTCACCATACAAGCGTACACAGGGCAACAATGCAGAACACCATAAATATTGAAGCTTCTACAATTCTTACTGTGATGAAACCATGACGTTATGTTACTGTGTTTATGGCAAAATTGGTTAATCTCAACATCTGAAATTATACTTTTGCTTTCGGCTTCTTGTCAAGAATATCACTCAGACTGTGCATAATTCAAATCGTGTTCCCTGGTTATATGACAACCAGGATAAGCAGCTACAGATTATGGATGGATGATTATGTATGTATCTACCTGAGGGGAGAGAAACTGAGGCACTTGAGCACGTAGACTAGGCTGGGAGGAGCTGAGAGGTGGCACTGGTGGCTGTGGAGGCTGCTGCTGCTGCATGGCCCGGGTTTGTGCTGCTCCACTACTGCCAAACATTCCACTGGATATCTACAAGCAGGAGTCATAAAGGTACAATGAAAATTCTTCAAAACGGTTTCAGAATACCTCAGGAAGGTCAAGAGCTGCCCATCCAACTGTCAAGTCTATGCATTTAATGGGTTCATTCAATACATGAATGGGTGCACTTGAATTGGATGAAAAAGAAAAATATAAGTGCACTCAAAAGCCTTGCATGGGTCTGTGATATTCTCTGCCCTCATAGTAGAGTCTAAAAACATTTTCCTTCAAGGTTTAACTTCACACCAAAGGATATACTGAACACTAACAGAGCAGCTAGTTTTTTAGACCATGAAATTGTAACTATTTTATCTCCCGTTTATCAAATGGTCCAAAACAATTAGCCTTTAAAAGAGCAACTTCATCCACATTTCCAATTCCATGTTGTCACAGAGGTCTTTCTATTAATTCCTCCCGAATAAAGGTCCGCTTACAGTGCTGTTTCAAGGACATACTGTAGTTTTCTGGGCCATGACTGCCTCTGGGGTGATATTTGATAGAGCATAACTATCTGATTTCAATGGGCACTTCAGGCAAGGTCATACACAAATAAATGTACAATGGAAAATGTATGATTTGGGAGAGCATGTGGGTGGAGAGTTGTGTGTAAAACCAAATAAATGTATCAGTTGTTGCTATCACTGCTTTATATAGACTTAAATCCTGCACAAGCTATTACATTTTTGCATTAAGATGTGATAAACAGTCAAGTACTTTTGGTTTAAATTGTGAAACACTAATGTGTCAATGTTGCGGGTGATCTTTTAAGAAACTACAAAATCTGATTTTCACTATACATGAAAATAATGGAAAATAACTACTTTACAAAAAATACTATTCTGAATATCATCACAACATTCCACAATCTCAAAAAAATGTTCTGTTAACTATGAACTTCTGCGACAGTGTGTCGTATAGCTGTGCATGGTCAATGTGTTACCTGTCTGTTGTTCAAGTTTTGCATGGCCAGCCCTGGGTTGCCTTGTCCCAGACCCTGCCCAGGAAGGCTACTGTTGGCCAGGGGGAGCTTCAGGCCAGGGGAAGGCAGAAACGGTGATGGGGGGGCATCATCTGACAGACCACCATCCTGGACCAGAGCAAAATAAATAGGGAAATAAACACATAAGAAAAACATTAAACAATACAAACATTAATGACTAACCATGTCAAAATAGTTGAAATAAAAATAAAAAAGACAAATGCGCCACAAGGGTAAAAACAAAGTACAGGAGTCCAATTTAAAGAGAATTCCACTATGCATTTATGTGAGTCAGTTGCATATTGTCTGACCTTGTCAAGATAGGAGTTGCGGTCGGAGTGGTCTTTGGAGAGCACAGAGGGCCGACACACCATGGGCTTATTCATGCCATTGCTGTAATCAGACATGCTCATGCCCCGCTTGTCAAGGTCCGTCTTCTTCTCCAACAGGGCGCCTGGAAGCAGAAAGATCGAGGGTGCGATGCCATTCAAATGTCCCTTTTTCCTTTTATTAATGTCTTTATTTCTATACACACTTTAGGAAAGCTGGGATTTGACAGTAAGTCAAATCTAGCATTCACTAAGTTTAAACAGTGACAATGAGTAACAGCATCTCAAATTAGCCCTTTGCAATACACACACAACAACACAGATGTGTTGGGAACTTACTCATGGCCTGGTCAAGGTTCATGTTGTTGCTCTTCAAAGCCTCCTCAGCAGGGTCTCTCTGTAAAACATGGTTAACATAAGTATGTCACTTGCCATGGTTTAATTGCAGGAAAATTGGTCACATATCAGATTTCCCCCCCAGTTTTCTTGAGTATAGATTGCACATTTGTGGCTTAGTTGTGGGGGAAAAACTTAAAAGAACGATCTGCCTAAAAGAAAGCACATTAGTGCTTGTGTCAATGTGAGAACTTACCGGAAATCCCATGTCAGTGAGTTGTTTGATGAGACGGTTCATGATCCAAGCCTCATCTGGCTTGCCCATCTTCCCCTGAAAAAAACACATGCAAAGTACACAAATATTAAATGATGATTGAAATGAGAATAATTCCAGTGTTTTTATTTCATGAATATCTGCCAATATATCTGCCAGTTTATTTATGACACGAGTCAGGTGTGTTCTCTTACCTTGCTCGGGCCCTTCTTGGGTCCATTGCCCCAAGAGTTGCAAGAAGAGCTGCTCTCCTGGGAGGTGGGGCTGTTCCACATGTCCCCATCCTCAGTGTCCCATTGGCCAGTAGACATCCCCATCTCCTCTCCTCCATTTCCCCAGCCATCTTGCATAGCTTTGGGGCCTGAGAAAGTAATGACATAACATAAACTTTTACTTGGTTAACAGTTAAGAATGTTTTTGTGTAATTTCAGAGGGTGAGAACCAGGTCATTTTCAACCTAACCACTTGGTGCCACTGTTGTCATTTGTCAAGCTGCATGTCTTCCCCTATACCTCCCTGTATCATTTCCAACATTTCCAACCAACTGCACAAATGACCAAGAACTACTGAGGTGTGGAATTGCATTAATCCCAGCAACACTCCAGTAGCACTAACACTAAACCTTCAGAATTGGCACAGATGGCACAGGTCTGAAGAAACCTGTATCACTAACATCAATCTGTATTTTGTAAAAGGTGTGGTACCAATGGACACAACTCCAATCTCAAATGCCTTATTTGTCAAAGTGTGATATGTCTAAATATACTTCTTGTACAACATCATATCTGAAACTATATAATAATCTGGCCTGTGTCACAGTATGCTATGGTATCGATAACCAATGGTACCATAATCCTGCATCTTGGTATATTGATTACCCATATTTGACATAATACAATCACTGTAAATATAATTTATCTGTGGATGTTACCTGGTTTGCAGGCTGCAGAACCTGTGGGTCCGTTGGCCCTGCCATAGGGTCCAGAGGGCTCGTGGCCACCGTCTGCCCATCCTCCTACTCCCCCTGTGGTCTTACCCCAGGCAGAAGTGCCATTGTCCACAGATGATGTTGGAGCTGCTGGCTCTCCCCAAGCAGGCTCCGACTTGGGTTGAACACTGGGAAGCTCTCCCCAACCTGGAAGAAAGGTGAAAAAGAAAAAATTAGTTTAACTGCAGTAAAATCTTGCAGTAAAATCCTTTAACTTGCAGTTATACTTCATAACCCAAAGTCCTTTGTTGAGTATGTAACAAGGGAACAAAGGTCCGATGTACTAAGATTTTAGATTTAAGACTTGTCTGAAAATAACTTGAAACCTGCATTATATTCATGCACAATTCAGATCTTTAACACTATTTTACCAAAAACTAGATTGTGGTCATCCAAGCAACTGAAACCCACAGTATGTAGTGGCATGTTAATATGAGAGCCCAATAGCAAGCTTTTTGGTTCAAATAGTGCCATGCTGACTGATGAGAGCAACAACTCAGGCCTGCTGTTGCAATCACTTCCATTTCAACTCTCTGCTACCTGAATCCAGTGTTATAAGTTAATAATTTAATAATGATCAGCACAAGTATGTCTTCAGAAGACCATGGTGCTTTTTGGTAGCTGCAATGCATTTGGTAAACAGCAGGGGGCAATGGTCTCATTCACAATCAAAAGGAGAAGAGAAATTGGGCATTAGAACTATGTCATGCCTATATGCATGGCCTTTGTCTTCACAAAGACCCATTTGAACTGGCTGCAGTTAACTTAGGCTTGCTGTACAGAGTCTAAATTATTTATGCATGACCATTAAGACGCAGTAAATACCCCTGACACTATTTGCGTAATGATTACTGTGTGAGAATTATCATAAGGAATATTCTTTGAATGCAATAACAATTGTTGGCATTGCTTTTCTTAAACATTGTCACTTTGTGTGTTGATGACACACAACTCTCTATTTAAGCTTTTTCTCTCACCACATTTAATTTGGCTCATTATCAAGATCGTCTCTAAGGCTTAACACCATTAAGCAAAGCATATTTATGCTGGCAGATAAATAAATATAATCCTTCAGTTTTTTGTTTTAATGTCTTCTTGGCACAGGCATACTGCATTTTTATTATTTTGTTGCTTGCATCGGTTCAAAAGAGATAACAAACTTTTAAAAATGTTTTTGAATATGAACCATTACTTCAATTTCAAGAAATTGTGTTTTTTAACACAACAGCACACCTTGGTTACCTGGGTTGGCGAGGGGGGATCTGCCCTGGGGGCCTGCACTGGGATGTGGGGCACCATTGTTGGATGACCCATTGTTGTTTCCATGGTGTTGCATATGAGTTGGGGGCTGGGGATGGTGGTGTATGTGGTGATTGTGATGGTGATTGTTGTTGCCAGGGCCGACAGAGTGATTGTTGTTGTTATTGTTGGGGATAATCACTCCACCATTCTTACTGGACGGTGGGCCGCTGTTTCCTGGGTTATTATTGGGATGGCTGCGATCCCACATATTGACAGTCTTGTTTTTGGGGCCCGGATTGCCCCAGGTGGACGTGCCATCGTCAATCTCCATCTTCCTGCGAAGGGAGGGAGGGGAGGGCTCTTCCCAGCCAGTGGGATCCATGCCCTGGTCCGGTTTGCTGCCATTGCTCCAGTTTGATGTGTTCTGCTTCACTGTACCAGGACCACCCCAGGAACCCATGCTGACACTTCCTCCGCTGCCACTGCTGCCACTGCTGCTTTCCTGGGGCTTGGAAGAGCCCCAGCCTCCCTGCACTGGGCCATTGGCACGTGGGGTCTCCCCCCAGCTGCTATTATTCGTAGTAGGCGCAGTCTTGCCCCAGCCTCCTCCTCCTCGATTTCCTCCCCTAGGACTTTCCTTCCATCCACCACTTCCTCCATTCCCTCCTTCTCCTTCCCACATGCTACTGGAGGATCCATTCTTCTTGACCTCCGCCTCTCCCCACTCCCCTGTGTTGGAGCTGTTGGAGCCCCCATTACTGTTGCCCCATCCATGGGAGTTTTTGGGGCCCTCTCCCCAGGTAGTTGGCTGACTTTTTGGGCCATCGTCCCAACTGGATGACTTGTCCTCAGAACCCCAAGATGGTGTGCCTCCATTTCTAGGACCATTGGTGGGCACAGGGTCACCCCAGCCACTGGTAGAGCCATTCGGCACTTTGCTGAGTGACTGTGGGGGGTCGCCCCATCCTGATCCAGTCTGGATAGGCTGAGGTGGAGGGGCTCTCCAGCCAGAGGATAATGATCCTTCACCGTCACTTTTTTCTCCAGACCCAGGCCTTGGACTGGGGCCAATTTTCGAGTTGATGGTACATCCATTGATGGATGAGGGTCCACCGTTAGAGCTGGAGCCTCCTATGATGTCTGAGCGTTTTTTGCTCTTTCCATCATCAGAGTTGCCTTCTTCCATCTCCCATACAGTGTGCTGTCGGATTGGGGTCTGTCCCCAACCTGTATTACTCAGCACCCTAGGGTCCAGATCCTGCCGGGGTAGTAGTGGAGTACCATCCGTGCTGGAGGACCTGTCTCGGTGGCCAGATTGACTTTCATTACTGTCCCCACTACCATCGCTTGCTGGGGCTGTTCTAGGCTGCTGGCCCCATGAGCCAAGTTGCTGCTCTTGGCCTGATCCAGAACTACCGGCATCTACTGAGTCCCAGCCTTTAGTTGCATCTCCCCCACTAGAGGATTTCCCCCAGTCACCCCAGCCACCACTTCCACTACTCCCACCACCACTGCCTTGGCGGCCCCAGCCAGACTGCCCTCCGGAGGGTGTTGAGTCCCAGCCTGAGTCCTTGGTAGAGTCAGCTGCCTTGGTTTCCCCACTACCCCATACAGAGCTGCCTGTTGTGTCCCCATTGAGTTGGGATGATTCCGTGGGTGACTGGCCTCCCCAGCCAGTTAATCCATGGATAGGGCTCATGGGCTCCTGAGCTTGCTGCTGCTGCTTAGTGTTGTTTGGTCCATCAGTGTTAAGGTTAGAAGGTTCCATTTTATAGGACAAGCCTGCGTTGGTTGAAGGGTGCTGTTGATCATTTTCGTTAGCACTTATCATGCCAACCCAACCTCCCCCGCCGTTATCCGCACCTCCCAGGCTCCCATTTCCCATGTTTCCATTGCCATTAATACCTGGTGGGAGGGATGGGGAGTTTGACACTGCATTGGGGCCAATACCACAACCTCCGCCCACCTCATGGCCCAGAACAGGCCAGGCTGATGGGTTGGCATTGGGATTGAGGTTCAAGTTAAAATTGGAAGAGCCCCAGTTATTGGGCGGTCCTACTCGACCACCATTCATACCATCTTGTTTCCCATCTGAGCCCCAGCCTCTATTATTACATGTGTTGGCTGATCCAGGTCCCGTCATCATGTTATTGTTAGCTTTAAGAGAGGAGAAATGGGCCTGCTGGCCTGCGGCACCTGTGGCCATACTCAGAAAACTACTACTACTGGTGGTAGTGACAGCACTGGTGTCTGTGTTAGAGCTTGCTGAGCCCAAGGGGCATTCTGGTGATGTAGGGTGGCCCCGGTCACTACTGCGGCTGATGGAGGGCCAAGCTTCTGTGTCACTTCCGTCAATAATCACTTTGTCCCAGCTGTTGGCACTGGAGGAGCTGTCAACTGGCAAAGAGGCTCCCCAATGAGAGGTCTCATACTGGGCAACAGAGCCACTCTGGAGGAATATGTCTAAAGAAAAAAGAGGGAGAGAGAAAAGAGAGGTTAAGACAAAGTGAAACAGCGGAATACAACATAGGAAGTAGGTGAAGATGATGAGTCAGTTAGAAACAAACAGAAAAGCTTTGAGTGGCAGAAAATGCAGAAATTCAAGAAATAAAGAAGAGATGGAGTAACAGGACTAGAGACAAAGGGTGAAAAAGAAAAAACGAAAAAGGGAAGAAAAATGGGGGGTAGGATGGGGGGGAAATACATTAGGTTAGACTAAAGAACACCATGTAATACAGCCCCCGTAAGTCCCCTGGACCAATTTTATCTTCTTGGTTGGTTAATGCTTGACAAGATATGGCCACACTTGCACGATCCAAGATCCAACAGGTAATCAGAATACACAGTCAAGCGTGCTACATGTCATATCAGCTATGACATGTCCATATATCCCTTCACTGGTGCAGTCAGCCAAACAGCCCCCAATTCTTTTTTTTAATCCATCTTTCTTTTCTCATCACTTTTCACCCACTTCCTTTTGCGACTCCTTTCCTCTTCCCTAGCTGTTTTGTTTTGCCCCTTATTTGCTTCTCATTATCCAGCTGCCCTTATCTATTACCCCCCTCCGTCTCTCTGTCCATGTCTCCTCTCTCACTTTTTGCCCCCATCTCTATCCTCACCCTTTAATTTCTCCTTCTCTCCACTCTGCGCACCTCTAACACCCAGCAGTGAGAGGCCCATCCGTCTCCATCGTGACTTCACTGGCTGGGGCTGTGAAGGGAAGCCCAAGTGGAACGCCGCTCATTTATTGGAATGAAACCAGGACGGCCTCTCATCCATCACTCCCTACGCTCCGCCGGGCCTACTCCTCCTCCAACCACTGCACTAAGAATCCACAAAACACTTCCTCCAAGCTCCTGTGAATACTGTATATATGTGTGTGTGTGTGTGTGTGTGTGTGTGTGTGTGTGTGTGTCTGATAGTTTCTCACTACCTGCATAAACATAATACTAAATGTGTATCTTTTTACAATGTTTTTAATCATAGTCTGGGAACTAAGTCAGCATGTAAATCTTGTCCTATTACTTACAGGCATTAAGCATGATTTACAAATTCAGTACCTCAATAACAACAAAAAGACAATTTCCAATGATTCTCTAACCAACATGGCATTGCACGCAAGTAATTTCATTAGGCACAAAAAGCATCCCATCAAATGGGGAACTAATAATAGACTGATTCGATACTGTAAAGGGGTAATCTATCAGTGGCAGGCAGTTAATCAATGATCTTATTAATGCTAGTGGGGTGAGAGCAGGGAGGCGATCGATCCAGCATGCAAACATCTGAACCACCAGGCCAGCCTCATGTAATGGGCTAAAACCAATGAGAACTGCTAGGAATCTCAAAAGCACACCAGCCAATGCAAGGATACGATGGGCGAAATTCATATTCATATTTCAATTTCAGATGTCTGTTACAATCATGGACGTATTAAAACAGGTGACGGTACGGCCCTCAGCTGCAACACTGGCTGGCCGGGCTTTCACATCCGCACACAGCTTAAATGGAGCTCTGGCCCGGCAGTCAGACTGGGCCAGTTTAATACTGTCAATTTAGAGTTGGGATGCAAACGGCCGAACGGCCCCTCCCAACTTGGAATGCTCCACTTTTTATTCAATCTGATTGGCTCAGCCTGACCCTCGGCGGGATGGTGGAGATGAGAAAGAAGGTGGCGCAGAGAAAATAATGCGCAACATTAACAGACATGTTTCTTACATATTGAAGTTTATTATTATTACTATTTAAATCACTTCCAAAAAAGGTTCTGCGTGTGCCCTTCAGGCACTCTCATAGAAGGCCGCTCCATCCCAAAGACCCGGGCCGAATTTTTGTCCCATTACATCCCTAGCTGCAACACATGACACACAAACAAAGTTTGATGCCAAACCATATCCAACACACGCACTAGAAACCTACTGGATAATAATATATTCCTGGATTCCCTCCTGAACAGCAGTACGCGTGGCTCACCTCCGTTTAATTGAAAGATCTATGCTGAGTTTGTAAAATAGTTACCTTGTTTGGTAATTAGGCTGTTTTACCTTCAATTATTTTGCCATTAGATTCCATCAGATTGTTGCAGTGATTTCAATAATAGCTGTAAGTCATCCGTCGTAAGATAAAAACCCAGTGGTCAAAACAATCCAGTCAGATGAGGGAAAAGTCTGTTTGTTTGACAAACGCCGGCAGATTTGTGGCTTGAAGATACAGCGCTACCGCTACCGCTACAGCGTGGCCGTGAATGTAATTTTTGCATAAACAGACTTATCTCTGGTCCCCAGGGAGCCTTATCGCACAACTTCGTCAGACTGAGGGCACACACACACACACACACACACACACACACACACACACACACACACACACACACACACACACACACACACACACACACACACACACACACACACACACACACACACACACACACACACACACACACACACACACACACACACACACACACACTCACACACTCACACACTCGCACAGTTGTGTGCAGTCAGTTTGTAATCAGTAAAACACAGAAAAAAACTACAGAAACACGAGAGTAAAAGTGATCCCTCACTGTTGTGACCGTGTCAATTGTTTTGGAGAAAAGTGGGGCGGTTGTTTAAACTTAAGAACAAGATCTCTTTATGAATGTTTTCTACCATCTGACAATAACTTGGTGTTGAGAGTTAAGGCCAACTCCTAATTTTGATTTGCATGACAAACATGGACAGTAAAAATGTCATCCTTTAAAATTGGATAAAACAGTCAGATGGAAACTGCCCAGTGCCCAAAATAAAGCAAGCTAATGTAGCCTGAAGGAATACTTGTATAATATACTCAAGAGACCTGGAATTTACCTCCTGCATATCTGTGTGTCAGAGATACTGGACATATCAAAGGATGAGATCAGAAAGTAGTGAATGTTTAGTGAATGCTAGAAATGTCACAATAAGTGAACTACTGTATTCATTGAACAGGTGGGTCAAAGACATTTGGAATGCATCTAAATGTAGGTGTTTTTGAGGATTGTGTTCCACTAAAATTGTATGTGTAAAGTGTCTCTATTTCACAAAAAAGCCAGCGTGGCTCCATTTCAGATCTATTGTTTGGCGCACGCCTGCTTGCCATCCAGTCAATTTGTATTGAATAGAACAAAACTCAAACAGCTGGACGTTTCAGTTACCAATGCACACTTTCACTGGCTTGTAAGTGTTTTGTTCTCTCAACAGAGTGAGAGAAATATGACATAGTCATGACAAGCTGATGTTACTCTCTTGCAGTTTTGTTCCATCTCTGTTGATGCTAGCTTTGCAAGCATAGAAAAGCATAATTGTATCAGACCGGGAACATAGACGCTCAGATGCTGCAGGCTTTTGTTCTCCATCTCTGAGCTTAGTACGAGTCTACATTATAAGTTAATCAAAGTCTGGAAAGCAGCAATCTTTTTTTTCCATCACTCTGTCACAGGCACTGTGAACAAAAATTTCACACAGAAAATCTCACATGAAACAAAATGGAAAGAAAACGTACTACGTGTTGCCTGCAGTGGAAAAAAAAGGGGCCAGTCGGGGAGATCGCGTGGAACAGTGGGAAAATACCTGAGGAGAGGTGCACAAGCGCCACTCTCAGAGTGCTTATATACTCTTATTATGTCTGAGTGAAACACTATACTCCACAAAAAGGAGGATTTATCGCTGGACTGGTGTTGTGGATTACATTATAGTGTATAGATGCTGTAGATATGTACATGCACACATGTGTGGATTAATGCAAAACAGCCCCTTTTCCTTTTCCTTTCACCCCAACATGCCCCAATTGTTCCCCTTTCGACTCCCTCCCCAGACATTCCAATAGAAAGGTCTTGCTGATTCTTGGCAAAGCAGTAATCCAGCAGGGGGGGGGAGCAAGCTGAACAAGAGAAACAAAGAAAGGGGGACAATTATTACCATCCACCATTTGCAATCATGTGTCAGTAATGTGGTGCGGCTTTCATTTCGGTTTCAATCAGGAAGGCAATCTCTTATTATGCGTTGTGAATGAAAAAGGGTCAAAATGCTTCCAACTGGGAGGAAGGCAGATACACCTCTGCTCTCTTTAGAGAGCCTACAGTTAAATAATAACACAACATGCCTAATGATAAGCTTTCTCAGTGCTTGTGCTGAGAAAAGTGACATTAAACAACAGAAACATAACGCTGAAGCTACAATGCCAGCTCGCCAGAGTTGAAGCAGAAATATGGGAGAGATGAGCTTCTGATAATGAGAATAGCTGCCATCATAGCAATGGGCAGGTAGCCAAGTATTAAATGCTTCCCCTCCCCTTTGAATGAACTGAAAGGCAGGGTGACAAAAAGAGAGAGGGAGGTAGGGAGAGATGAGGGAAAGTCTGGGGGGAGGGGTTGGCACTTGCAGTGGCAAGGGGAAAGAAAGGGAGAGAGAAAGCATGAAAACACGAAGAAAGATGGTGTGGCAGTAAATGGAGTCCTTAGTGTGACTATGAGCCCAAGACTTAGCTTGGTTTTCTTCGAGCAAATCGTGGGGTGACATAACCCCAGAACCAGAGCAGGACGGCACGTTTAGTAGTCTTTTGTGCCCAAATAGACCCTCTCCGTCTCTCTTTGAGGGGTGCTTTACGCCCACTCGGATCAAAGACGGCATGTACTTGTTTTTCCGGAAGCAGGGAGGAAAAGAAAGACTGAGGGAATGGTCACAGGAGAGTTTAAAAACCTCATTACTCATGTCTGTTTATCTCTTCTGAGAGAAGAGGAAAAATAGGAGAGCGAGACCATGGTGACTTCTCTGGTTTCACTGACAGAGGCTGGATTAATTAAGCCACTAGGGGGTTCTCTCACTGTGTGTGTGTGTGTGTGCTTACACAGCCTGAGCACACGGGGCAATCTATACCTCCCCGGCTTCATTAGGCCCAAGTAGTCTTATGATTATGATTTTAAAACATACAAGATCTAAGTGGTCGTTATTTTTACATCTTAGTGGTAGCATGTCTGAAGAAGCAGACCTGCGTGTCCATGAGAAGGTGCTTGAACATTACTTGTTTTACATGCCAATGTTTTACTAAATGCAACACTTTGTTCCACCTCCACACAAGGCTTTTAACTAAAATAGGATATGCTTAAAAGCTGCATTACCTGCAAATGAAAATAGCCCAAATGAAAGGGCCAAGTGTTTTAACAGCACCCGACAGAGTGCCTTCTGGCTAGATGGTCTGTCTGGGTGACCAACAAACAGCTGTTGGGCTGCAGTTCCCACAGTCTTAAGAAACCCCCACTCAAGCACCTGCTACTGGGAAGCTTGTCTGGATGGCTGCTGGCTGCTCTGGACTACTAAATGGTCCCCAGTCAGCTGGAGAGACTGGGATGATGGGTGTGACGGAGGGAGGGAGAGGGGACAGGGGGTCTCTGTCTGGTGTTTGGGACAATTAAATAGAGTTTTGGATAGCGGAGGTTATGTGGGAGTGGTGTGAATGCCCTTGAATTTAGAGGGGGTTGTCTTTCACGCTTTGTGGATGGGGCAGTGTGTGTGGACGGCCTGGCATAATGTTATAAATCACACATACTTAAATTTAATACAGTTATAAATTAAAGCAGTAGGATTTTTCCAAACCAAATGTGAGGAAAGTAAACCAAAAAATGGGTCAAAGGGAACACATGTAACCACCTTAGGATATCTACCCAATAATACTGCAGCAGCTTATAAACTAAACATGCATGTGTATGCGCGTGCATACCCTTTAAACTCAGCCAGCTGGCCCGCAAGGCAGACACAGATCTGAGAGGACACAACTAGGTCAGCCTAGTGTGTTCTTACTTCTGCACAACCACTACATCCGTGCACATGTGTTTGCATGTGTGAGTGAAAGTGTGTGAAGGAACATCATCACATCCCTTTGGGCCACAGTAACCTCACCAGAGAGGTCAGGAAGATGTCCTAAAACAGAGTTCATCCCTTACTTTACAGATTTGCATCTCTATTCAGGCAGCGTTCATAAAATACATGAACATATAATACTGTGATTTTCTGAAGAATTGTGCAAATTCTTTTTTAGAAATTTAGACATAATACATAACTACTTTTGATGATTCAATTAATTCCATGTTTTTTGTTTACATGGTTCAGTCAGTTCAAAACATAGGGTTACAAATGTGTAGTCTGGCAAAATAGAAGTCATGCTCATAAGGTGTTCTGTTTGAACTCTCTGGATTGCAGATGGTTCATATTGCTATAAAAACAACCGCTGCAGCCAGGACTAATACTTACAAGAGAAAGACCTGGAGTAGTGCAATTTGTGTTTGTTATTTCTCAAGGTCTGTTTCCACGAAAGTAGTCATGTTTTATGTAAATAAAGCAGAGGCTTGGACCTAAATCTTCAAACACAATCTTCAAGGGTAGTAAGTTTAACTATAATGCCTACTCTCTAAATTATGTTTGCCAGAATCTTTGCAACAACAGGGCCACTAGCTTGAGGCTATTAGCTGAGCAGACGGGATAGGACAGGCTGTGAGGGGAAGAGCGAGATGGGTGGAGACCCAGCCAACGGCTACTATGCCACAGGCTGTGTTGTACTGAGAGGCCCCTGGGAAAACCTAGGCAAGGTGAAAGCAAAACAGGACAACACATGCCGGACTAACACAATAATAAGGACATTATTGGTTAATACACTCAAACAGGGGAACATGAAGCCAAAAGGAGAAATATATTCTTTTAAATCTAAAGGCTTAGAGGTATTGCCTCTGTTGAGTGAGTTAAGCCTGTAGACAAATTTACATCCTGGGCCACAGCTGGGGAAACCCTGCATTAAACAGAGCACAAACAATAAATGTCATAATAGAAGGTTTATCCAGAAATATAGAAGAAATATCCAGGATAAAATAGCCTCAGTTATTAATGTTTGAATATGGTTTGTAAAATGCTAAAAGAAAGATTATTATACAACATTGTTCATTAAATCGACTTCTTAATAAGGCACAACTTGCAAAAAAACAGGCGTCCACTTTTGTTTGATGCTGTGATTGATGGCCCGACTAGACAGAACATATAACATACAAGGAGCAGTTGCCCCTGCGATGCAGAGGGCTGTTTAGTTTGCTGACTACCAAGAACTTGCACCAAAGCTGCAGATTTGTTTACCGAGTGCCTGGTGTTGTCCCAGCAAATGCTGAGCCAGTAATGAAAGGCAGTAAAGAGCGACAAACGAGCAATGATGAAAAGAAAGAGAAGAAAGAGAGACCGGGAGAAACTCAACAAAGATGCAGGCAGATACTCATGCAAGTTCCTGTTAACCTGAACGTAAAAGGCAGCGCCTTGCAACTATGTCTTCAAAGTTACACTGTGTTGTGTTAGAGGATGTGAGATACATATCTGTGTCTGCGTACATTATTAAGCAGATGGCTGTGATTGCTTCACAAAAAAACGTTAAGATGAATGCGCACAGACAAAAGCTGAAATAATATAAATAAAAAATCTGGAGTGTGCATGCGAAAAGAAACACTGCAATGTTCACGGACTGAGAAAAAAACAGATGTACTGAAAGAATGAAATAAATAAATCATGGGCATCCTTTATCAACACATTACTTGCAAACAACAAATGCATACAAATCCACAAAAGCAGCACCTAAAGGCAGGTTCTGTATTAGTGATCTTTGGGGCCACTGGTGAGTTCATTAAAAGATTACCTCTGGCTACAAATGTCTGAGAGTGTGTGTGTCTGTGTGTCTGTGTGTGTGTGTGTGTGTGTGTGTGTGTGTGTGTGTGTGTGTGTGGTCCTGTGAGGCAAGTAAAAGAGCATGCCGAGGCTTAAACAACTTAACTGTGTTCTTCTGACTTAGGCTAAAACATCTAAATAAGATTTTCCATGGCTTTGAAAGAATTTGCCATTATTATTGCCAGTGTTATAAGCACCAGGCTACATACTTGCACACTAACAGCACATACCCACTCTGGAAACAAGCATACAGCTAGCATATTCTTTTCAGAGGGCCAAAGAATGTTAAATGGAAAAGCAAGGGGACCAGCCAATTGAAAACAACGGACATTGGTCAGCCTACCCACATCATTTAGAAGCTGTATATCGCCATTAGTTTACAATGGCAGGAAGTGAAGGTGTTCCGTTAAACTACAATTATAATCACCATAATGTATTATGCCTACAATGCAGTAAATCTGTCAAAGCTGCACACCACTATATCCCCGCCAAGTCGAAGTGAATAAAGCTTGATGTAGGATCCTAAAAAAAAGACTATTCCCAACAAGCACAACATGTTACAGTTTTCTCCCGAAAAAATCAAACTGATAGTAAGAAATGTTGAAGCAGAATGTTTGATTTAAAGGAGCATTTACTAACTTATGAAGTGGCATGGAGCCAAAAATACAGCCGGCATACACAAAAATGTAATTAAATCAGACTGAGGTTTAAAGGGTGAAACAATTTGCACAATACCATGAAAACAAAAAAAATCAGGAATCTCTTTCAGGGCAATGTTTTTTTTACTGTACTGGCACAAACCTGGGTGGAGTTTGCTCGCAGTGGACGTGGCAGAGTTTGGGGAAGTGCTGCCTGTAGTCGTAGAAGAAGAAGAGTAAGATGATGAGGGCGAAAAGGAGGAGGAAGAGGAACAGGAGAGGGTGAGAGCGCTGAGGGCTCCTGCAGGCAGTGGCTGGCCTCTCTTCAGTAGCTGCTTGTGCTCCTGCTGGCGGAAGCGCGGGGGCACCTCTCTGGGCGGGTAGCGAGCATTGGCAGAGGACAACTGGCACTGCTGCTGAGGGGGAGTCTGAGTCGGGAGTTGGCTACTGGAGGAGGCGCGCTTGCCATTGCCAGAAGAAGAGGAGGAGAGGGGCAGCGTAGGGCTGGCGGGGTGGAGGTGGTGGGGTGGGCCGGGACTGGGCTTAGTGGGAGCAGGCTCTGGCACTGGATGGATATAGCACACGCACAGAGAGACACATGCAGGTAGCAAGGTATTAATGTCTGGGTTAACTCACTATTAGACCTTTATACAACCAAAATTATATTTAAATTTATATTTGGCTGGGTAGTGCTAACATTTGACAAGTGGTGATGAAAATTAAATTTTGGGGAGGGGAAGTAAACCCTGCAGTGGAAATGTTTTCTGGTATGTGTATATAATGACTAAGTGGGTAAAGGTAAATAATAGAACAGTCTGGAAATTTCAGAAAAGTACAGCACAGTGCAAGGAAAGGAAATCATTTTGACATATTACGATATCCTAAATCTAAGATGATATCTAGGCTCATATCACAATATGAATATAATATCGATATGATGCCAAGCCCTACTATTTGACATGCATATGAGGTGAGAGCACAAAAATGGCCATCTTATCAAGTTAGATTTTAGCAGTGTGTGATGTGTGATGTGTATGTGATTTATGGGGAAGTATGTGCAGCAGACACGTTTTGCTTTCAACACATGCGGTCTCTGCACATTTAATTTTGTGCATATTATTTTGTGTATAGCAGCCAGCAGATGTTAATAACTAAACATGTTTGTCTGCAGTGTATGTTGGTGTGGACTGTCCCTTTAAGTTAACCGCCTCATCCAGCCTTTTGTTGAACATATGTTACCAGCCCAGACGCACTCTATGAAAAGGTCATATTTTTTCTGCTGACTGAACACCGACACACACAAACACAAGGAGACACCTCCTTTCCTCTTCATTACACTCTGCCCCCCCACCACCATCGCACACACACCTTTCTCTGCTGGTTTGGCCTCACCCTGACCCTTTCCCTGTGGTAGCCATCTAATTGAGCGTTAGCCTGAAAGGTGTTATTATTAGCAGGACCTGGACAGCTAGCAACCAAACAGATTGGCTTGGCTCAAGTTTCCTCTCCGGGGTGCTGAGGAAAATATACTGTCTGACACAAACACTAAATAATTCTTACAGAGGAAGCTCAAGAGGATGTTGGTGTGAATCTGTGGCTGTACGCACTTATGAGGAAACTGAACTGGATCCGGTATAGCAGGGCTAGACATTAAGCTTCGGGCAAGGAGCTGACATGTTTTACTTGGCTGATCTTTTTACTTTGTTACTTTCATATACAGTGGTTATTTGCATAAAAATGCACAATTGAAATCAGTAGGAAATAAATTATTGTATATTTATTGAAACAAAACAAATATGCAACAAAATAACTTGGTTATATTCAGGCACAAAACTACTTGGTTCAAACTGAACACAGACAGGAGTCTCCTGGGGGAAATTTCTAATTTGTGATATGTCAAGAGAGCAAAAATAATCCACGACAAAATACACTTCCCTCAAAATCCAATTCACTGTATAATAATTTTTGGGAGACCCGACTGTAGGGAGACTCCGTGCTGTTGGCAGAAGAGGCGGTCACTGTCATTACTCTTAGCAGCACGCATGGGAATTAATTACATAATAATAGATCTAACGGTACATGTCTGATTAACTTAGCTGGTCCAAATGTTGCTGAGGTTTTAGCTCCGTTATTGAGTCAAGCAGGACTGTGCTGCCAATCGGCTGTTAATTAGCTCTCCTGCCGATCTCAATGTATTTGTTGTTCATAATGTAGCATTATAAGAGATTGCAGACTATAAATCATTAATGCTGATCCCCAGATATCGAATTTTCGCTGAATATCGGACCCCTAATAAAGATCATATTATTTTGGACTTGTCCCTATCTGACACCTGCATGAGGCATTCCACTTGCCCGAACACAGTTTACTTGCCCCGGGCCAGTTTTATTGTCGAGTCCTGTATAGCACTATAATACCTGAGAGTTCCATGTTGCACAAAAACAGCTGCTTTCATAATGGTTGCCAACTGCTAGTGACCTAAGTGCTGCAGTGAATTGCAGTTTCTTAGTCCATGGGGAAATACGTGGATGATTATGTTTGCTCTAGTCCCTAGATAGATATGGCTGTTCTACACAACAGCTGAGACAGCCTTCACTCAAGGGAGGAGAGAGACAGAGAGACAAGAAAGGCACAGGTTGTGTAAGTGTGTCTGGAGGGAAGGGGATGGGTTGTTTTTGTTAAACCATTAAATAGAGGGACATTGATGGCATGGAAATAATTTGTTAATTAAAGCTTCACTCTGTCTAGTGTGAGAACTATTGTAGAGCAGCCATGTACTGCAGTACTGGTAATTAACCACATAGTGACAGACATGCACAGGCCAAATCCGCCACATTGGAGGAAGTAAATTCAGAGCGCAAAAGGTATTCACTGTTCCTGCCAAGAGGTTGACTAAAAGCTAAAAACAGGAACCCTCTCAGTGAGCAAAATACTAAACCAGATGGCTGCCTACCTGCCGACACACAGAAACAGCAGTGATACGGAGCAAACTTCAACTAGCAAATCCAAAATACAAGGCCTCTTTATGGAGAGAACTAACTACGTATCGAGGTTACACTCGAAAAGACACTTTCACAGTCGTTTGCACCCCCTTTCACCAATGAGATTTTAGTCAAACACATGCAGACGGGGGGGGAAGGAGAAGGACAGAGAGAGACTGGCCCCTCCAGCAGTATCTGGTTGGCTGTTGGCTTGGAACTGCAGCTGGTGACGCACATCTCTGATTAAATTCATCTCGGCCCGCCTGACTCTGCCTTGACCAATCACAAAGCAGTGACAGTGAATACACGCTACCCCCTTTCCTCGCTGTCCTTCCAACTCCATTTCCAACCCCCCCTGTCTTTCTATCAGTGGGTTGCTCCATAACCCCACTGCTCTCTCTATATCCCTTTCCTTTTTTCTGTGTCTACCTGTCTCCCTTTGGGGCTTTATCCATCTTGATGCCTTGTCTTTTATGTTTCTGTCTCTTTTCTCACCTGTCTTGTTTCTGTCTTCTTAGCCTGCCATTTCCAGCAATCCATCTCCTTACTACAAATGCCTCCCCTCCACCCAATCTCTCTCTCTGCTTTCCATTTCTTTCATCTCCAACTGATTTTCTTACCGAGTGCACATTTTGTGGCTCACCTATCTCTTCTTCTTTTCCCAAGCTATTAGGTGTTACTAAAGGAAAAAGTGACAGAACTTTTTTTTCAGAAAACCAGTCACCCCTTAAATATGAAAAACATTTTTAAATTGGTTCCTGGACTCTCCTGCCACAAATAGTAGTACTTTCCAATAACCCAGGAACTACCAGGATGCAGTTTGCACTATTGGGTGTTGCTCACTGGACAAACAGAAGCCTGGCAGCTGCAAATTCAGTGCAGAATGCATTCAGATTTAAAACACATAATGGTTGTTGCTACAATCAATTTTAGACTTGGATAAGGTATTTTTTTTAAATGTATTCATAATTTAAAGTTTTACAGTTAATGTCCTGGCTAGTTGACAAAAAAGACAAAATTGAACGTTGACTGTACCAATTGTTTTGGTATTTACGTCAACAGAATATTTACCAAAAAAAAAAAAAAACATTTAGCAGGTGAACAGCTTCATAGATTAGCGTTTTGATTTTCAGCCACTTTTACCTCCTTCTCCCCCTTTTCACATCTCCTTTCTGACAAACATCAGTCACATAATAGCTTGTCTGTCTATACCAAAGGAATTCCTTTTTAATCTGTTCTGTCTAATTTGCCAAATCCTTGCAATTCAAACACCCATGTAAACGAGCCAACAGATTTGGTTCTTCGAAGAAGAAAAAAAACACGAAAGATTCCGTCGCTCACTGTTCTGCTGCCAGTCTGGTACAGCAAACAGATTAACCCAGAAGACGCGTGCGCCTCACACACCCTGCAGCTTCAAACAGCCTGTATTTGTGTTGTTGTAGTAACAAAGGTGTATCCATGATAACCACATCTATTGTATTCTGCACAAGCAAAGACACACTTATGCAAAAATAATCACGATACAGTTAAAACCAATTTGGCACAAACCTGTTTTGATTACATTATGCTGTGCGCGCAAAAGAAAGCTTAAATGATTTGTCATTTTTCATGAAAAGTGCTGCTGTAACACTATACAGCTGGATAATGTCTAGCCGTCTATGGTGTAGTCTGTATTTAACAAGTGGATCAGAGAGAATCAATGTTCTCCTGAGAAGGAACGAGCATGTGTCTATGCATACACACACGCACATATGAGATGATAAAACTGGCAATCTGAAGAGGTGAGAAGTATGTGTGAGAGACACAGCTCCCCTTTGCCCTGAATAAACAAATAGATTTACAGAGACACATTTATTATTTTCTGGAGAGATCTCGTCCTCATCCATGATGGATGGGTAAGTGCTTTTGAAGATGTTGGGGTTATAGAAAAAGACTACAGAGAAAAAAAATGATAAACGTGGGTAAATCCCTTAGAGGAGAGTGTGTATGTACAAGATTAAATGAGGAGAGTGAAGAGCATGCTGCTGGTTAAACTCGCCGTCAGTGAAAGGCAATGGAATCTACACAGTAACAGCTTGCTAGAAGCATATTGAGCACTTCCTGTCGGTGAAGTTTCTCTCTGGGACTTATAATTGATATGGTCTTCTAAAATCAAACATTTTATATCTATCTATTCATTTTATGGCAGAGCTAAATAGAGAAATATTTTAGTTACAGCAGTAAAAGTCAGAGTTTTGTAAAATAATTTAATGTGGTGGTGGCCTTAGTACCTCTTATTGAAGTTGAAAAGAAGAGCCAATTAAATGAGCATTTGTATCAAGTGCACTGTAAATTCCATTAAACCCTCCAGCTGAGGTGCTCTCTGCAACCTTGCACCCAACTTTTAATTACAGCCCTTCTACACACTAAATGGTTAATTACACACAATGAGAGAGCGAGAGAAAGAGCAACTGCATAAGAATAGAAAATGAATGAGCATAGATGAAGGGGAGGGGGAAGCGTACAAGGCAGGGAGAAAAACATAAAGGAATCCAATAGAAAAGTTAAAATCTAAAAAAGACATAATGAGCAAGAAGAGAGGGTATCCGTTATTGTAAAGAACAACTGTGCCTAGTGCCAGGCAGCACAGGTTCCCACATTTCTTCTGTCTATTGTCTGCAGAGCCACTTTATTATGCAGCCATGTTTATAGAAGGGGGAGGGATGGACACAACACACAGGCCTATATGCCCTACACAATGGTGCATTTCTTAATCCAATAAGAGCTAGGAGGTAGGGAAGGGTAATACAGCATGTTGGATTGTGCACAACAATTGTATACATGCTGGTGTAGTGGTTAAAAAGAAGTGTGCAGTTGTGTGCATCGACGTTGTATCATGGAAAATACGCATGTCCATGCCTTGGTGAAAGTAGTGAGACAAGGTCCATTGGGTTTTGTCCAAGAAATATGAACAATATGGAGGCAGAGGCACAAATACCTGAGTTTTTCAGAGTACATAAAGTGCAAACACTGAAAAGAAGTTTGGAGTGAGTCCACGACCTTCTTTACATCACGCCTCTCTTTTCCGTCCAGAAAGTCTGTTGAAGCAGATTAAGGCTCTTTTCTACTTTTTGCGTCCACTTCTATGGAAGTAGTTACTCATCACACTCCTCAATACTTTCCATCCATCAAATTGATGACAATATTCTCATTTACAATGACACTTGGTTGTTAAGACACAGTTTTTTAATGCACGCAAGGGAGGGTCAAGTGGGTGTGTATCCACGAGGGCCCATCTGTCAGAATTAGTCGAGAAAAATAGAAACACCCTTACTGACATGCAAAATATAAGGCCAAATCCCCCCCCCTTCTTATAAAGGGGCCGTTGCTATAGGGACTGGCAGTGGCCTCCATTTGCCATGTGACACCCCCATGACCTCTTACCATACGACTCTTCTACCCTCTTTCAGTTCTTAGTGACCCCCCTCCCCTCTAGTCCCCCTCAATACCAAGCTTTTTTCTCTCTCTCTCAAGTCTCGAATGTTAATCTCAGATGTGCCTCTCTGACCCATTAAGATTATGAAAGAGTCACCCAAAGAAAGGGGTCTCTACATCCCTGCCATAAAAAGAATACATGTAGAGGACCTCACAACTCGTGCTAAAAATAATAACTAATTCATAAGAACTGTGTTAAACAATGTGCTGTTTTGGTTATAACATGCAAGTCATTACTTACAATGATTATAATGTAGTAATCTTGATAATAATGATTAATAGTTAAGATTTTAGTGTATAAGTAATTAGATGAGCACATTAGGCTGGGCTGAGGATATGGGAGCGGTGGCATTCAGTAAAGTTCCTTGGAGATGAGTCATCATTCTCTGGAAAATATCAAGAGACCCACACTCTCTCGCACACCCACACACACACACTGATTCCACACCCATCCGTGTAAATTGGTGTGGATACGTGTGTAAAACGAGTATAAAAGACAGGATGATAGAGGGATCGGGCTTCGTTCTTCACACTTCTTCCTTGTATCAACACTGTATCAACGTGAGCTGCCCACAAGAGGACTTCAAGCAATTTTCTTAGTCGCAACAAGAGGACTGAAGCAGAAAGAGGATGAACCAATTACTTTGAATCAACTGAGGATTATAATTTGGATTTTGGAGTTCTCAGTTTTCAGTTCACTCTGCTGACACAGAATTGGGGCTTCAAGAGGACTTGAATGGGGTTGTTGGTTTTCTATAAAGACTATCTTCCGGCATGAAAAAGGGTCGTACTGGCCAGAAGGCCTAACCCTCTCTCTCACTTTAAACAATTAGTTACTTATCGCAGCCTCAGCTGTAAAGTTGAACCACTTTTAAACAGTGATTTTTACGATTTAATGTTTTTATCATTGATTCTTATTATTGAAAGGAGACTGAACTGTCTTTCCCCTGCCGAAGCTTTTGCAATAAACATTTAAACTGCAGTTATAATAATTGGTGGACATTGATTATATGATTCTTTGATGGTAGTAAAATATTAGGTGGGAGTGTGTTTAACATCTCAAAGGTTCTTGTACACTAACTAACTAAGTAAATGAACAAAACTTAGGGGCTTATATCTAAGCCATAAAAATGTATCCTAGCACCATAACAAGTGCCCAGATCAATAAGAGGACAATCGCAAGGGGAAACAGCGTTCACCCACAAGGACAGAGGCATACGTGTGACAAAGGCTCCCACAAGGCTACAAAAACTCGCCAAATGTATTCCAATCAGCAGTAATGGACGTCTTGAACGATTTAGGGGCAACCATCTACATGGGTGACGTGTTCATCACCAATGACACTGAGGAAGAACATCTGAAGAAACTGCAGAAAGAAGTAGAGGATCACGGCGATAGGAGTAAAACTCAACATTCAGAAATACCAGTTTGGAAAGTTCGATGTGAACTATTTGGGGTTCCAGGTCTCTATGGATCTGGGGCTTTCAGAAGGTTATTGTGAAAAGCTAAACCAAATTAGGCTGCCAGCCCCAGAAAATGACCTGCATAAGATTTTGACTTTGACTTAGCAACTATGTGCAAGATCACATTTCCAGCTACCAGCAGTATGCCAAACCTTGATATACATGTCTCAAAAAGAAGGAACATGACGAAGTATTAGAGGCCCAACAAGAACTGGGTTTGGACATCTACACATGTGGAAATAATCTGGAAAAGTTGTAAGAAGCTATTCAAGCAGTCATTATGTTAAAAACAAGAAGCCTCATACCCAGCTAGTGGCAGAAGTTAACTGAGAGGATGAAGATGCTGTGATGAGAGGCAGCAATCAACAAGGGGGAATGGTGACCCTGTGGAGGTACACACTGTCATCAGTGGAGAAAAAGTATCCACAAGAAGAAAAAGAACTAGCAGTCCTGGCTAAATACTGGGGCGCTCTGAAGGAGCTGGCACAAGGCCAGGGAATCAAGGTCCACACCCCAAGCCAAGTCCATAAGACACTAAGAAAAGGAACAGTGGAGAGTACTAACACAATATGGGGTAAATGGGGAAAACATCCTGCTGGAAAGAACAGTTAAACTTTGTCTGTTAAACTGTAGTTATAGTACACTTGGTGGACATCGATTTTATGATTCTTTGATGGCAATATTACATGGTAGTGTGTTTAAATTCTCATAGGTTACTCTAGTCAACTAAAGTTAACAGACCCTTGGGGCTTATGTAAAACCGCTAAAACATGTCCTACCACCATAACAAGTGCCCAGACCAAAAAGAGGAGACTGGTCATTAAAGGCTGTGGCTAATATTAGTTTATGGCTCAGAGGCTATTCAGTCATTTGCTGTATCAGAGGCAGGGTAGGCGCTTTAGACGAAGGAGGTTAGAAGCTAAGCGTAGCTCCTCGTCACCAGCTTAAACAGTCCTTGGTTAGTACCTATTAGGGTAATACTCTGGACTGGACCCATTATATATTATATAATATATTATATAATAATATATTATATTATATTATATTATATTATAATTATATTATATTATATTATATTATATTATATTATATTATATTATATTATATATATTATATTATATATATATTATATATTAGACGGAGAGATGGATCAGTACCTCCCAAACTGGGGTTTACCAAGATCTAACACCTTTTTTCTTTTTAGCCTTAATAGTAGCTAACCTGCGCTCTGGGTAGACTCTTAATGGGATCACCCTGCTTCTCCATCCGAGGTCAGTGCCTGAGGGTAACAACTGCCTGAGGGCAATATGTAGTATGATGCATGGCATTTTAAACATTTTAAGGCTGAAGATGTGGTCTCCCACAGTCAGAGCCCTAGGGTCATTAGAGATAAACACAGTAGGCAAACTCATTTGCAGTCCCAATATTAATTTCCCATGTATATGTATATTATAAGACTAATATTCCAAAGGAATTATGACCATGAACTATTTACAATTAAAACACATCAAGTCACATTAAACTGGTAGAATAGTAGTTAGTTCCTAACTGCTGTGTGACAATGGCCCAAGGGAAGAGCAAGAAGAGTCCCTTATGCAGGCATACCTGCAGTTTTTGAACCTTATAGACAAACGTATGTCAACACCTCGGCATCAAAGCACAGGCTGAACGATCATTCATATCCGTTGAGTTACATCCTATTAATCTGCCTGATATTTGACATGAAGCAGCTCACTGTTTGGCAGGAGAAGGTGATGGGGGAGGGGCAAGAGACCCTGAATCAGCTCTCGACTGTCAGCTGCTTGGGGCTGATCATACAACACGAATACACAGAGAGGAAAGCATTGTTTGAGTTTCTGCGCCCCTCTTGATTCCCTTCTCTCTGCCCCCTGTCTCTCCACTATCCCTGACTCTCCTCTCGCACTTGACATGCATGCGGGGTGAGCACATGGGGGGGTAGAGGAAAAACAATTATGCTTGGCAGTCATAAATCCACAGGAAGTAATTCACAATCTATTCACTATTAATTCATTGAGTGTTTATAACTGTGGTTAACAGAAGAGAAAAGCAGCCTGAATGCTAAAGTAAATTAGCCTCTAATTACATTGTGATTCATGAAATTTCCTTTCAAAAGGGTTGACGCAATTAATAGCATGTGAAATTGCAAATTAATCCAATACAGAATTATATGACACACTTGTGTTTATGTGCGCCTCTCGCTACTTTGAAAAACATGATGCCGCTGTCACCGTTGTGACACCGTGCAAATGTGTTTCTCCTCAGATGTGGTAGCCGTGGCCGAGCATTTCGCGGTGGGGGAAACGGCATGGGAGGAAAGGATGAACGGAAGGGACGAGGCAGTGGCAGGCATCACATTTGCTCTCTAACCTTTCAGCAATGAAAAGTGCGTGAGCAGCAAAAAAGGGAGATTGCAGATTTTCTGATTATCGGGGTGTGGAATTGCAACATACATACTGTGAAATTACTGTAGGTTTCTGTGCTTGTGCAGCCACCTGTTTCATGAATTGCATTAGTGTAACTTCCTGCCAACTTCAATAATATCTGTGTGTGTGTGTGTGTGTGTGTGTGTGCCTCCACATGGCTAGTACATTATGGCCTTTGCTGCTTAGTAATTCCACAATGTAAGCATTTCCTTCAGTCACAGAGTAGATTGAAAGGCTGCAACTCACTGCAGGGAGGAGTGTCCATGTCTTTTAATATTCCTTGGCAGTTACTCGCTTTTCAGATACTCCCCACACAGACCTCTGTGTGTGTGTGTGCATGTGTCGTGGCATGTGCATGTTTTTGTCAAGTATGTGTAGCAGTCAAACTGACTGATTGTGATTGCAGTGGTGGCAGAGATTGTGATGAAGCTGCGTGTGTGCTGGGGGTGAATAATCAGCATCCCTCTGAGGTAATGGGGACTGGGAGGGAGGGAGGGCCCTGCATCAGAGGTCCAGCCTGTGTGTGTGTGTGTGTGTGTGTGTGTGTGTGTGTGTGTGTGTGTGTGTGTGTGTGTGTGTGTGTGTGTGGGTGGGTGTTTGTGTGTGGGTGGGTGTTTGTGTGTGGGTGGGTGTGGGGGCAGTGGGACCCTGCCTCCTGGAACCCTGCGTTTGGTGAAGCTCTATGCCTAATGGGGGGCAGAGAAGTTAATTCCACTGCGCCGAAGCTTTATCTCATTTTCATACATATGAACGCGCCAGGCCGAGATCGATTACCGCAAACAAATTGAAATGCCTGGGACCAGGGAGGCCTGCAGAGAGGAAAGCAGAAAAAGGCGCTGAGGGTGGGGGAGGTGGTGTGCAATATGTCTATGAATTTCTGAGAGTGTATAAGGAAGGCAAAATTCACCGATATGGATGGAAAGACACAAATCACTACCGCATACAGATTTTCTCCCCGTCTGCATACACACACACCTCTATTATTTAGAGTCACGCATGAAAACTCAACTCATTCCAGTTGATGCCACCTTCCTTTTAAGAGATATTGCCGATGGGAGGTTATGAGCAAGCTCGGCGGTCCTGATGGCTCACTGAACGATTAGTCTTCAAACAGGCCCTCATTCCCCCTATTTTCTTTATCTTTCGGTCTGCATGAGCACTCACTACATACACACAATTAGTTTCTCATTCTATGTCCCTTTCCTGCTTTATCTCTCATTAAACATACCATAAAAACAAACGTCCATGTCATTAGTCCTATTCTACATCAGCACCGTCATTGACTCCCAACAGTCATTTTTGGCACTTGTCTGAAGTGGTCAATGCTTCATTACTTTCTTTTCTCCTTTCCCTTCCCTAAGTTTTGCTTGTATCTGGCCCCGGAAGGCCCTGTTACACTATTTTCTACTCTCCTTTCCTTCTCATTCTTAGCTTTGCCCCTGTCCATGGGCCTCTCTAACACGCAGAGTTTTCATTATTTCCTCCCTTGACTATCGGCATTTCTTCTGTTGCTCCCGTCAGTAACACCTGGTACAGCCCATAGACACACACCATACAGTGGTCAGAAATGATTTGGGGGTCTTTTCAATGTTTTATCTTATCCGGCATATTGGATTTTAAATGAATACGGGGATATTACTTTTATATAAATACTACCTACATTTCAGTAGAATGCAGAGGCAGATAGATCAGAGACAAATAAGACAACCCAATGACAGTCACCTGACCTCCACCCTTGAGCCAAGCAGTGCAGCTGCAGTCAGAGTACCGCCACACTAGATACCAAGTGCCTGCTCACTTTAAACTTGTGGTTGTTCATTTCAGTTCCAATGTGCAGCATTAGAGCCAAAACAACAAAGTAAAACACAGTTGGAACACTGTTGCTACACGTGAGTTTTTAAATTCAAGATATAAGTGGACAAACATACAGAGGCACACACAGAAACAGACACAGTAATGCATGCAGAGCCGACAACTCAGTGTGTCTTTTATTGTTGCCCACATTATCCTTTGGGGCATGTGGTTTTCCACAATCTGACCACAAACCTCTCCTCTCAACAAAAATCTCAGCCATTGCTCGGTCGACAGTCTAGGTGGACAAATAAAAAGCAGCACTCGTCACCACCACTAACATCCTGTTGAGCGGGGCTTGAAACTCCAACTGCTCAAGTAAATCTGTTCAGATGCCAGAAGATAGAAGGGTGGTTGGAAATGTGAGCTTCCAGGTGTGATTGTAAACTATTTGAGTGTGAAGCAGGGTGTTCCTGGAAAAGAGCCTCCTTGTTCAGCAAATCTGCCTGTATAACAGTTGCTCTATAAATACTATTTATGAAAGGGAACCTTTTGTCAGAATACTATACATACAGATATATGGCACACATTATGGACTGAATTATAATGAAGTTCAGAGAGATTTTATTTCTCTGAGAAAAGTATTCCGACCTTCAATCAATCAAGCACAACAGTGGCATTAAATGAATATTCAAATCAGAAGCAGCTAGCTTTGTGTGGAGGCTTTGGAACTTGGATAATAGCTCCAGCTCACAGTCAGGGCATTGAAGCACAGGGAGGACAATTAAATACTAAGGTCATAGTTCAAGGTGAGCTGTGGTGAACTTTGTTTGAGCCCAATAGTTACACCCAGATGGCCAAGCTGTTGCTCTCACTGCGGGGGGATAGGCGCGGGAGCTAACAGACACACTACGGGGATTTAAAAGGTAGCCACCTTGCTCAAATCCTGTGCCATCTTCACCTAAGCCTATCATGGAGCACAAACGATTTCATCCATTTTGCATTAATTGCACCATATCCAACTGGAAATGCCAGAATTGCACCAAAGTGGCGCTCGAAAGAAAATTCAGGTCTAAAAGCAGACAACAGGAAAACAGGAGGAGGAAAGGGCCAAAGATGGAGGGACTTGTGCATCTTCTGCTTAGGACCTGCCTCACATCAGTCCTTCATTTATATGAATGTATTATTTTAGATTTCTTAAGAAAGATCATGGGTACAACCTTTTGCAGCAATTTACAGCAATGTTGCCTTAGGATCTATTTTAGCATCTGAAGGGAACATCAAGGGCATGTGAGGACATTGTTCTTTCAGTCCCACTCTCTCTGCTATTCAGCTAAACTCTATGCCCTTCTTTTATTCCACTCTTCCTCTGTAGACCAACCCCCCCAACAACCCCTCTGCTCACACTACACTCAGTGTGCTGTCTGGGCGCCCTCACGCTTCACTGCCTGGTGCTGCGGGCGTACTGGGCGTCACTCTGCATCACTCTGCATTAGGCTCCGCCATACTTGCTTTGCTGTGTGTGCGTTCATAAGTGTGCATGTGTGTTCGAGAAACAGAGTTAAACAGCACGATTGTGCACGCATGTGCAAAATGTGTGTGTCCATCTGTGTACGAGTATGCTAAATGCTGTGTGTGTAATGCGTGAATTATGTGTGAGCGCCTTTATGGGTCAGTGTGTGTTAATCAGAGCTGATTAATGCATATCAGTGGCTTGAATGTAGCTTTGGAAAATGAGGTACATGACAGATTGTAGTTCACTTGATCACTCACCTTTGGGTTTCTGATCAGCAGCCTGCAGGGAGAGAAGAGCAAGAAATGGAGTTAGGAACTTAAAACAGTAAGTGTGGTGTTTAACCATTATTCAAAAATGTAAATAAATCAAGAGCATTAGGACAAAAGCCAGTGTTTCCCCCACGTTCACACAGCAGCACCGCCGCTGCTGAATTTTCTCCGCCGCTGCAATAAAAATCCTTTTGGAATCCTTTCCAAATTTTTTTTTTTTTTTTACGTAGCTCCTTTTAGAAAATGTACAGCGCGTAACGTCAATTGCGCAGCACGCGGCACATCGTCACGTAACCAACATCAAAGAAGAAAAATACACAGCGAGTGTGGCAGTTGTTGGCAGTAGGCTACCCTACACGGTTGCAAAGTTACATTGATTCTAGCAGTAGCGAGTGAAGCGGAAGATCGAAGAAAGAAGGAAAGAGTGAGACAGACAGAGAGAGAGAGAGAGACAGACAGAGAGAGAGCGAGAGAAAGTAAGTTTCTAAAATGTGTCGCTACATGAGCACCAGTGTTAAAAACCCTCTGAGCCCAATCATTTTATTGTATCTATAATGTTTATAATTTAAAAAGATGTGTTTTGCCCATTGTTGCAGGAGATTTCATTTTTGAACAAAGTGTCTTATGTAAAAAACAGTTATGCTTTGGGGATAGCAACCATGTTTAGTGTTTAAGCATTAGGCAAAAATCTGTAAATAAATTGTGCAAATTATATTTGCGTTGTGGCATTTTTTGTTAAATATTACTATACAAAAATATAAAAATCTGCAAATGAAGACACAAAAGGCAAAGTTACAACACCAATAATCCCATCTACAGTAATACACAGGACTGTTTGAATAGGATTTAAGTGCATATTCTCCTCTCAAAGTGCACCAGATTCATGCATTCCAATGTAAAGGGTACAAAAAAATTCCGGCCGGGGGAGCATGCCCCCGGACCCCCCTAGAGGGTTCGGGGACCACACCACCGCTGCTGAAAAAAATCCTGCGGGAAACACTGAAAGCTATTCTTTATTCAACAGGAAAAAGGCTAATATTACAGAGTAAAGTCATCCAATCTTGTTGCAGCTAAAATCAGTTTTGGGAAGTTTGCTGATGAGAAAAGAATGATGGTATACCTTTATAACTCACACACTACCTTTATAACTCACACACAAAGAAGTCTGCTGGTAGACTCAAAACAGATATGCACAGCTTCTTTAATAGGCGTTTAGTGTGTGTGTGAACATGTGCATCATTTCCACGTCACCTTTTTCTGAGCGATGTCCGTCTTGGTCTTTTCTTCTTGTTTTTTCTTTCTCTTTTCTTCCATCAAATGGTTCTCTTTCTTCTGTTGCTAGCTTCTCTCAGCTGCCCAAAAGGAGAGGGAAGGAGTAATAAGTGAAACATGAAGGAGAAAGTCTAGTATCCAGCTCAAATGTCTAGTGTCCATCACTTTTTATTATCACAGTTATTCAGACCCATGTCTATCACACTCTTGCATGCCATTCAAGCACATTCAAACGCACTCACACACAGTGCATATAAAAATGTTCAACCCCTTCCCTTTGATCCATGTGTAAGCTGGAGCCAAGGTGCAATCTGAAACACTTTTCCATCCACATTCGTCACCTTTTACAAAAATCCTGTCAGACACTCCTAAGGAACACTTTCCCTCATGGTCAAAAACTGTAAAAGGAGAAGGTGGGATGGAGGGGGTTATACAAAAAGGAAAAGGAAACAAGGCGCACATGCGTTAAATACAGAGGAAGAGGTGTGAACAGTAAGAGTAAAGGCTAGTGCAAAGAGCTGGTTGAAGACAGCAGGAAATGGTACGAAGATAAAAAGGCAAGGGATTAAAAGGACTGAAAGGAATAGAAACGTAAAGGCCAGCAGATTGACAGAATAGGACACTTTTTTTTCTTCTTTTTTTTTTAAAAACAACAATCTCTTTCCAGTGGGTGCAAGTCAAACTAGCTAGCTAGCCTGAGGGCCAGGGAAACTAAGTGCTTCTTTTCAGCCTGTCTTTCCTTTGGCTCAGCTTTAGTGACAGCCCCTGGAAACTATTAGAGGCATGAGCTGGGCCAGAGGGACTGAATGTGTGTGTGTGTGTGTGTGTGTGTGTGTGTGTGTGTGTGTGTGTGTGTGTGTGTGTGTGTGTGTGTGTGTGTGTGTGTGTTTAGTCGCCACTTAGTGCAATGGACACTAATCTATAATACAGCACTATGTCATATTAAAATCAATGATACCACTCTGTAAAATGTGCAAATACAATCGATCATCTTCATGCCAGTTGAAAATAATGGTCTCTTCTAGTTTGCTGGCCAGAGTGTGCACCACATAGACCACAGACAACAGACCACACACACGATATTTTTAATTTGCTTAAAATTCGACAAAAGAGTTTCACAAAAGTAACCACGAAGACCATAATGCTAAAAAAAAAGTTTTTTCAGTTAATCTGCCTTTTCTATTGAAGCTACAAAGGAATAGACATCAATGACCGGAAATATCAGAGAACTCAAAACCCTCCATTTATGTGTTGGGGTTTAATACAACTTGGACAAATTCTTTGGATTGCAAGTACTGTTTTCTAGCCTCTAATGTGTGTGTGTGTGTGTGTGTGTGTGTGTGTGTGTGTGTGTGTGTGTGTGCGAGACATTCTTGACAGGAATAGTCAGGACAATGTTCCCAATTTAACAGCTGTTTAATCAGTAATTTTTCAAGCAAAACATTTCAAAATTGTATGGTTCAAGCTTTATACGATTTTGATTTTAGACTTCCAGACAAAACAAAAATGGTAAAATTGTCAGTATTTTCTGACATTTTCAATAACCAATGTTTATTTGATTAAATGACGGGAGAAAAAGAATAAATGAGAATCAATAAGTGAAGGCCTTATGCTGATTAATGTGTACTGTCTATGACAAGGAAACTAAACACAAAATGTGCCAATACCAGACCTGGAACTGAATCTAAATCTGAAAGTATGAATGAATCATAGCGCTCATAACAGAAGATTACTGAAAGGCCTGCCTCCCACTGTGCTTCCCACAGACAGTGTGAGGGAACTGTCAATCAAAAGGACAGGAGAGTCCTCACAGAGGCTCCCTGATGACACTATGGCAGTGAAGGAGATAAAGAAAGAGAGAAAGTAGAAAAGGTAGGCAGACATACAGATGGAGAGAGAGGGAGAGAGAGATTGAACACTTGTCAATAGCGCGTTTAGAGCCAAACCCTGGGGAAGACTGCCAGCCTAGTGGCAATGGCAGCAGGGTAAAATGAAAGAAAAGAGATATCCATACATTACTTTTTTACCCCATCTGGATTTTTATTTTCATTCGCTGTTCCCCCTTCTGTTGCTCTAATACACCCTCTTGCATTCACACAGTCCTATTTCTCATACTGAGCAGTCTCTGTGTGTGTCATTGTGCTATCTCAGCAGCGAGGGGGAAGGCAACCCTCAGGTAATAAATAGGAACTCAAATTATGTGGGGGTGTTTGTGTGCATTCAGATGATTATATGCAGTATGTGAAGTATGTGCATTTGTCTATTTCATGTCATTCTCTGGGCTGAGAAGCCTTGAAAGCATGCAAGCAGAGAAGGAAAGTGAGGGGTGTAAGTGGGAGGGAACTGGCTTTTGCCATTAACACTGTGTGCTAGATTTTTCTTTTATCATCGGTTGCTAGGGGTGGGCAATATGACCATAAAATTGATATTACAGAATATTTGTGAGTTTTTTGCAGTGACTGTATTATATCGCAGTATTACAAAAATGTATGAAAACATGATTCTACCAATCAATCAACTCACTCTATTGGCAATGTAATGGGACATGTCTAGCAAAAATATGAAACAACAGATGTGTTTATTGGGTCTAAAAGGAGTCTGCTCCATAATGTCAATGCCATAAAATGAATTCAGAGTAGGAAGATACAGCCATGCTGTTGTTTTGAGTTGTGGGAACATAATGGGAATATTAATAAGAAAAAGTATTGGCCAGAGCCTCTCTGCTACGTCTCACTATTTCATCCTGGTAGTCTATGCTTTTACTCCCCACATGGTAGTGGAGCTACCCCTATCTAGTTACTGCAAATACTACAAGATATACCGCCACGTCAGCAAAACAATATATTCATTATCCATCTCATTTCAAAGAGGTCAACACACCATGGTAGGCTTACAGTAAACTGGTTTGTATCTTTAGTGTCATGTTGGACGCAGCCTGGTAGGAAAGCAGTTATGTGAAATGTGCGGACAGTTGCCTCTTGAGCTGAGGTTGTCAGTGCCAAAGTTAGCTTTCCTTCTGACCAGCTTTGCACCACATAACCGTACCTGCCTCTCCCAGTCTCTCTCTCCCTCAGTACTGCTGACACCAGCACCTCCTCAGCAATGACCCTGGGGTGCCTTCCAGCATCAGGTTTACCCTCACTGGCAGTATGACACTGCAATTAAGCAAAATATGTCCTGATTTGAGGTTAGTGACCTACAGAGCCACAATGTGCCATTCAGTCTCTTTTTTTTTTTGCTTGAGAGGCTTACATCACCTTTTTTTTATTTTTTATTCTTGAACAACTGATTTGTTCACATAGGCCTAGACAGCTACTGGAGCTACTTGGTAATCTCATATATTGTTATTGTGTTAATAAAGAAAATACATATTTAAATTTTGCCTTGGTCTTTTTAGCTTGTTTAGAGAAATACAGAAAAAAAATTGAGGTTTTAATCGAAAATTGTCCATTCGTTTAAAAAAAAAAATCAAGATTTTATTTTTAGGCCAAAATACCCAGCCCATGTTGCATCATGTACATCTGTTCACCAATATGTCCAAGAAGCAGCTGTGTATTGTCCAAAAGTCACAGTGCCAATGTATGCAAACCTGGCGGATGCTTTCAGTCTCAGTGTTTCCCCTACCATTGTACAGGCCTGGCGGCCCGCCAGGCCAAGGAGACCTGCCGCCAGGCCAAAAAAAAAATCAATATACCAAAAATAAGCCACCTATCAATTCATTCATAAATCAATAATCATTTACATTAGGAGCGCCTCCGCGCAGCACAGTAGACTTGCTCCGCAAGACGCGCGGCCGCAACAATCCTCGCCGCGCGCTCCCGCTACTTTTTTCTTCGTGTACTTTTACACGCTTGATGTTGTTCTGATGCCGTTCCGCCTCGTTAAACCACCACGATGTCGCTTTCTACTTTGAAAACACGGAACGTTGACACTGTATTTTGATAAGCTGTTGCACTCTTCAGACTCGTGGTGTGAGCGGAACCGTTCCATAGGGTCCATAATATTTATTTTATTACATTACATTATTATTTATTTTTACATAATAAAAATGCCGCTGTGTGTCTCCGTCCAAAACCCGCTGCGCTCGCGCTGTCTGCTCGCACAGATCCGCTCGTGCGCACATGCGCTGATGCAGGTCGAGTGTTGTCGAGAAATATAAGCAGAGACGGCGCTCCTTAAAAACAACATCACGCCATGTGTGTGTAGTATTAGGACGTGATGACGTATGTACAACCGGCTAACGGGCCAAAGCCCGTTTGCCCCCCCTCCCCGGGGGGGGGGGAGGATTGTTTTTGATAAGATGTGGAACTTTGAGTTAACTGCTGTTGAGTAAACCTATAACTTATATTTTACTTGATAAAAGTAGACAATATATGCACTCATATGTCGTTGTAGTGTTTTACAGTATCTGTAGCTATTAATGTGATGCTCATCATTTTCCAGCCATATTTTTCTGGACCCTGATCATTTCCATCAACCAGCACCTTAATAAGTCACTCTCTCCTTGTGATCTTGAATACACTCTGGTTGAACAAAAATGTTGAATGCAAATATAATAATTGCAGAATTGCAGACTGCTTGCTGTACCACCTGACTTAATCCAACTGCACCAATACACCATCCCACACGTCTCGTCTGTTTAGGGTTTTTTCGGTGGGTACCACCGGGCCTGAAAAAAATTCTAGGGGAAACACTGAGTCTGTTGGTCAGAAATAAACTTCAATGTGCAACTGAACAGCTCGCTAAACCACAAAGTCTTTCTATTTTGATGTGTACTGAGTATATCTTAACATTAATTAGCATTGACTTGTTGGATGGACCTCTGCCTGGCTTAGGCTAGCTGTTTAGGCTAAGTTAGGCAACGCATTGGGCTTGCTATTGGATGCATAGATAATAAAAAAATCTGGTATTCATATTCTCTTCATCTCTTAGTAATGTAATATACCCGTAAATCTCCTAGCCAAAGCTAGAATAGGCACACATAAGCCAGGGTATTTAGAGACAAAATGAACACCAGCCCGTAAGATTTATAAAGGAATTCAACAGGACATTAAACATATGAGCGCTCCACTTTTTCCTCCATCCTATATCTTAAACAATAACCATTGTTCCTATATTGACTCAAGCTGGGCTCAGAAATAAGGAGTTTTAAAATCCTAACCAATTTTGAAATTGCATTGCATCACATACATATTTGAAAATAAGAATAAGAAGGAAAAGCACAAAAGCTTTACATTTCTAATCCAGATTTTATCTCCTAAATATCTAAATATATAATATAATAAAACAGTAGAGGGTTGAGGTCGGATCAGTAAACCCTTCACATAATCATATGATCTGGGTCTAACACGGTTCCGACCAAGGTCCCAGATCAGATTTCTCCTCCAAATGTCGGGAGGGGAGAATTTGTTCCAAAACCTCTGTAGTCTGAGACAGGTTTTAGTGCCGTTTCTTAAGAAAACAGAGTTGAGTAGGATAAAAAAAAGTCTAAGAATATTGGGGCAACTGGGAATGTGTGAAGACATTGCATAATGAGGTTGTTTCCTCTCTTCCTGTGCAGCACAAAACAGTCCCATATCCTGGGACTATAGGGCTGAGATACAGAGAAGGAGGCATGACAACAGGAACACACTGTACAGGAATGAAGGGGCAGGAAACTCGCAACACACACAAACCCAGTCACATAAAAACACACAGGCTCACACGAGGAAGCCTGATGTACACAGGCAGGAGGCTGTCTGTCTGATGCCTGTCTTTTTCTTTTTCTGCCAAGGATGCAGAGGAGAGGGAGGTGGGAGGAGGAGAAGAAGAAGAAGAGATGAGGAGGGGGAGGGGGTGAGAGGAAGGAGGAAAAACAGGCGGAGGATGAAAGCAGACGCAGAGCAACACCAATTAAGAACGACAGCCGCCGGAGAACCAGATAGGGCACAGAGAGAATGAAGAGAGACTATGCTGGAAGAGGGAAAAGACGGAAAGAAACCTCACTGGAGAAATGGAGGAGTTGGGAAGAAAACTGAACAGAGCAGTATTGAGGCTGGCAGACGAGGAGAGATGGGAGGGTGCGAGGACGGGGGAGAAAGAGGAACCAAAATATCCACGCACATTGATCGCTGGTATCTAGACATGCAGGGAGAAAAACAAGGGGTGAGGGGGAAAATCATAGAAAGGTGATAGAAAAATAGAATATAAGGGAGTAAAAAAAAGAGGTAAGCTCTTGTGAAGACTGAGCGAGACAAAGAGAGAGAGAGAGACACCGCGAGAGAACTTGAAAGGGGTAAGAGCAGCGAGGAAACATGCAGCTGCACGTGTTCTGAAAGTCTGTCAGATCAACTGCAGACACAACACCAATCACAAAGGAGGGGGGAGGAGGGAGAAGAGGAGACTTTCCTCTCAGCAAAAAAAAAAGTATATGGTCAGGTTCGTCGCTAGAGAATGTCACTCTCCACCGACATTACCATTCAGCCAGCCAGCCATTCCTGTGGCATTAGAGAAGCCACAGGGCTCTCCTGAGCTTTTCCACATGGAACCTTATCATAGACAGCCCTAACAGAGAGAATAATTCCTAAAAACCTACCACTGCGACAGACCTCAACTGCTCTCCACAATTGTGTGTAGGTGTGCGTTTGTGTTTACTCGACCTGAACGGCTTGGGGGGGAAACAAGCCCGTAAATTCCACAGTTGATGAGCAGCAATAACAATGTTTTTGTGTGAGTTTCCATCCCTCAGTCACACTAACAGCCTGACGCTTGGTTTGCGAGCACTCAGAGCATACCAGCTTTGCTTTCAGCAGGTGGAGAGAGTGGCTTGTGAAGATACACAGCATAGTTTATCACTACTAGACTGGACTTGCTTCATGAACCAGAGCAGAATATTCTTGGTTGGTGGAAACTGTAGACGATGGACTGATTGAAGGTGAACGGGTGGGGGGGACGAGAGCGGTGATGAAGGGCAACGCAAGATGGAGAGAGAAAGTCAAAGAATCAGATAGTGAGATAGTGGGGCAGACCTGCGTTATAAATAACAGCTTTGAGGTTTGCCTCCAGAAAATTAGCTCTCAGTGTCTTGCCTGCTTCCTCTGCCAAGTCGATATGAAACTTTTACACGATGGCAGCTCATTAAATAGGAAAACAGCACAATGCACAAGACCAAGCAGGTCTGCTCCCTGCCAGCACCACAGCTAAAGCTTATTGAATTCAAGAAGAAGCTGTCAAGCCAAGTGTGTTGGTGTATGCGTTTGTCTTTGCTCATGACTGCTTTGTGTTTATGAGAATAAGTAGTTGTGCACGGTGTGCATATTTTGCGTATTTGTTTTAATCTGCGTGCCAGCCTGGAAGCTTAGAGGCTGTGAGGTGAATCCCTGTCGAAAAGGTCTGGATAGTTATGAGGTGCTATTAGCATTAATGGAATGCCTGGCCTCTCATGATTAACCTTAAGCGGGAGTTCCTCAAACTTTTAACTAAAGACCAAAACTGAGCCCCAGTAAACATACACTCATTCATTAAGCTTCATATCATGGCCACAGAAAACAGTGCTTGGCTGTTAGCGATCCATACTGTAGCGTGATCACCATTCAGTTTACAGTAGCCCCTTTTAGGCAGACGATTCCGCCCTAATGGCAGAAAGCCCTGGTAACGTCTACGTCACGTCTTTTCCGCCTCGGGTGCTCGGAGCCTTTAGATAGCATGCCATATCGACTTGTCTCGCCTCGCTTCTGATGCGGCTCTGTGACGACCTCCGTTGCCATCTCAGAGGAGTAATATTCTGTTCCACCTTGGCGAGCGTTAAACTGACGACGGCGCGGAATAACGGCGGAATACTCCCGCAACAAAAAGGCCATCTAAAAGGGGTTGTTAACCTGCAGCTAACCACATAGGTCTATAGGTGTCATATCAACATTATGATTAACATTAAGTTTAATTATGACACAACATCAAAACTTGCATCTCCAATAGCTCTGTTGTTTTATTCCGTCCATATAGGCAACATACAAAGTAACATTTAAAAAAAAACGTTCTCTCCCATGATGAGGACACTAGAAGGCTACCATCCTTATGAAAATGTCCACATCTGAGTTGAAATCCAATGAAAACCAATCTTGTTCCTCAGTTTCCTGAGTTTTCCTCAATAAACTTAACAAATCCTGCAAAAAAGGTGCATCTTCACGGATGGGGAAGAAGAAAAAATATAATGTAATATAATTAACAGGCCATACAACTTTTGTAGCTGTGAAAAAGAGGTGTAAAAGAATCAATTTGGCACTAAAAAAACAACCTCTGCTGTACACTTATTGCTAGTGTATCATTGGTTAAGATATCATGTGCCAATGGTGGCACACGTACCTCAGGTTGCCTTCCCCTGACCTATATAAATGCCAGTCAACAATTCCCTGGCTGTCAACAGTGTAAGCAGTAACAAAGACTCTGAAATAGAGAGAGTGCCGTGCTAAGGAGGGCAGAGATGAGGATTAGAAAAAAAGGAGAGCTGTAGAAACACCAAAGAAAGCTAGTGTGGACATGGTTCTATCTAGAGTAAAAAAAAATAGCTACTTTTGTTTTATTGAACTTTTGAAAATCAATCAACAGGGTCACAACTCAAACAGCACAGGAAATGTTTTGATGGTAATTTCCAGCAATTAATTTCTATTTAATTAAACTAAGTCCTTAAAATGTGCTGTGACAATCAAAATATGCAAAGTAAATCTAAACACTTTTACAATGAATTGATTGTACTCAAGTTGATTGTGGCGATAAAACATTCCAAGACAGCAAACAAATGACCTGAGAATACTAGCCTAGGCCATGGCCTCAGCATAGGGGCAAGCAGGGCATGCTTGTGCTATTTACATAGCTGTGTCTGAAGGCTTTGGTAGTGCTGTAGGGTCCAAGTACTTTTAAATAATGATTAAGGCTGTCTAATGCCGGTTTTGGAGCAGGAAAAAGGAACACTGTAGGTTGGATGCCGTGCATATCCTCTGTTATCCTCCATGTGATGGCCCTCTCCTTCTCTACACGTCTCTCCAATTAGCCGACATGGAGCAGAGGGAGGGAAGGGAGGCCCCGACCGAACCCTGGCACATTGAACATTCCCTTGGACCCCTGCCAAGACTCACAGGCAGCAGCTCGCCAGTTTCAACTTCACTTCCCCCATCCCCCTGCTTCCATCCCGGCCTGGTTTACCCTTGGTGGGCCCCCTAAGCTCCTGCCCCCTCCATCGGCACACAAGTTGGACAAGAAGAGGGGTGTTACAGAAACCCCCAAACCACCCATAGGACTCTTTGGTTACAACTCTCCCATACCATTTTCATGCAAAACCCGTGTGTGTGACATAATGATGTACAGGAGCAGGAGGTCAACCAATGTTTGCAGGTTTAGCTCCTACAACCTTGCAATCAGGAAGTGTGAAATTTAAGGCTGGTAGCACTAGAAGATAAGATTAGATCACCGCCTCATATCAAAGCATATCCAGGTCGCATAAACCATGAAGACCCAGTCACCAATCGTGTACACCACAAACACAGACTTACAAAAACAAAGCACAACACACACCCAACAGAAAATGTCAATCTGGCCAAATCAAACTTAGGGTGCAACTATTTTTTTTTGGCTACTACTGGCTTACTAGTGCCAACACCACAGTCAACACAACCTCATCCCTTGCTGGCACTCACACACATGCACAAACACTACTCATTTAGTACAATGGCCACACCAAACGCAACTGCTGGGCAAGTCCATGTATTACCCTCCTTGACTTCAAAATAGCCGCCCATCGAGCAGTAGGGGTGCGAATCTCTTGGCCCCCCAACGATTCGATTCCAAGGTCAATGATTCGGTTCTAAACCGATTATCGTTGCATCTCGATGCAACAATTTTTTGTGTGGACATTTCCATGCATGACTCAGAGTTTGTTAGTCACTTCCTACTTTTGTGATAATCATTAAAGAAAATCAACAGGTTAATTACCTTCTCTAATATTTTCTTAAAGAAAAGGCTTTTCTTTGTCACAAATAGATGATTTTCTATGAACACAAAATCCTCCTGTTACAGGCAATGAGCATATCCCTGAGAGTACAAACCAGAGACTGTCCGTGGTAGAAACAAGGTCGCTACCGAGACGATGTTACGTTCAGTGTTTATGTAGCCGCTACGGAGTTAGCTTAGCTTAGCTCTAAGCTAGCCAAACGCCATCGCCAAAACAAGCATTTTTAAAGTTATTTGCATATCGTCTCAACAGAGAGACTTAATAAACCATGACATCGGACTTTTTCCCCAATAGTCGTTGCTTCGGCATACTCATTATCCATATATTTAAATAAAATCACAACATCGTTTTTTGAAAGCGACTGCTGCTGTGAATATGAGATTCACCGATCCCCCTTCGGGTAAAGGTATAAACTCAGACAGGACAACGTTTATTTTCCTGGTGTATCTGGGACTTCCACAACATGTACAAAGCAGTAATAGTGTTTATGTCGGCCATTAATGATGAAACATTATCGGTTTAAATGCAGTGGGTGCCGGTCGGATTTCTCTACCAGCCGTGTCTCTGTTATGTGCAACGCTAAAGATTGTCTGGGCGCTGCATTTCCAAGTTCCGCCTTTTACGTTCCGTAAACAATAGTCTCGCAATTAATATTTAGAAAATCGATTAGTGAATCGACACAATCGTCCACGTTCGCATCGCGATGCATATAAGAATCAATTTCCCCCCCACCCCTATCGAGCAAAGGAAGAGGGTAATGGCTTTTGGCAGACTCCCACTGAATCCAGCTGATTCTGCTGTCAACGCCTTCCTACTGCAGGAGCACCATGCGGCACTGTTAAGTGTGTAATCTATCAGGACGGTGTTAGTTGTTTAAAAAGCAACCAGCTCAGTAACAACCGTGGACAGACTTGGGCTAAGGTCAATGACAGGAAAGAAAGGATAGATTACACAAGTCACTTTTCTGAAGCAAAACTAAGTGGGATTTACAAACACACAACATCTGATGGGGGATGGAAATAACTTTGTTTATTCTAATTTGCAGACGAGGGCAAAGAGACTAACTACGATACAGAAATAAAACTTCTGAAAAAAACAACAACACTGCGTATGGAGGATACAGTGACATCGGACAAGCAGGTCCATTCCAGAAACATTTAGCCCCGTAAAGGAAACCGAGCTAGCAACCTGAGGACTAGACTAGTGTTCATGTTTTGTCTGTAAAGGGTCAGATGAGGAGAAGCAAGCTTGCAGTTTCCTTTTAAACAAATGACCCTGCCTCCTCAGTGATAAGGAGTTGCAGATTGAGTTACTGCCAGGGTTTGTCCTCATGGCGTTGTAATAATATACTCTAATCATAACAATGTCTAGATGCCAACAGCCTACAGCCTGGTTGGATCCAGAGCCAACAAGGGTTATGGGTTTCCTGCAAGTGCGCTGCCAAAATGGCACAAGTAGCAATGTAATTCATTGAGTCTGGGCCCCAGTGAGATACTGAATTTCTCATTTTGGGTCTTGTTGCACTGGGAAGGAACCAATTATAGATTGAGATAATTTAGAGTTCTGCAATTTCAGTGTCTGGATTTGCAGATGTTGGCATACATTCACAGAAGATCCACACTCTCCATAGACCATAAATGCTATCCATGTCTTCCCAGTACATAATTTATGCTTTCCTGTAGAACAAAAGGTACAAAAGTCAAACCTTTTATACTTTTCCGTAGACAAACCTTTATAAGAACCTTCATAATGAGAAACCTTACTGCAACACAGCATGTCTTGCCTCAGGGGTATCCTCCAGTGACGGTGTCCTAATGCCTATTCACACCCCATATTTGCCCTCATGCGGTCCAGATAAGCTGCCTGCTGTGGCAGTAGTGGTAGCTATCGTGTCAATTAGTTATTTCTAGGGAGGGTAAGCCTAACTGTATGGTATTTGAGAAAACTAGCAGACTCCCTTCTCCTTCCACTATGGTTTAGGTCTCTTTCTCTCTCCCTATTCACTCATTTTACATACAGGGACCCCTGCAACATCTTTTTACAGCCTCCCCCTGACTGCGTGCTGTTCAGCCTTTTGGAAAGATGAACATACGCATGGAAGGGAGGAGGACCCCTGACCCTGGGTAAGAACGGGGCTCTGTGAGTATGTGAGTCTGTGAGTCAGATGGGTACTTAGGTTATGCAGGAGGCAGCTCACGACCTGAACAACTGCAGGGCATGAACCACCTGCCAGGGCTTTGAGCTTGACATAAATGTTCACACACTCCCATGGCAAAAAAAAAAAAAAACAGGCATTCCACGTGTGTAGTTGCGACTACATTTGAAGACATGGCACAGACATGTACAGAAAAGGACGAGAAGGAATATGAGCAAAATTGTGTATGTATGCAAATTAATTACCCAAAAGTCTCCCCATCCAACTGAAAATGTACATGTATGTGTGCCACTACTGTTCACGTGCATTTTTCATTTCATCACCTCACTGGTGTGTGACGATAGAGATAAGACAGTGCTGACAGAGATGTCAGAAGCGGAGGGGGGGATGAAAAGGGGGGTTTGAAATTGATCGGGAAATTATGTACTTCAATTAAGACACACGGAGGAGATATTAAAAGCTGTACTCCAGTGCCTGGGGACAGGATGCAGGAAGGGGGGGATGCAATGGAAAGCGACAGTTCAATCAGTATCTCCAGCTTTCTCACCAAGCCGGGAGGGGGGGTGGATGGAAGCGACGCAGGACAGCTATGTTTAATAATGTACTTGGAATTAGTAAAGTGGAATATGCAAGATACAGAATGTGATACAGCGACAGAAGCAGCCAAAGACTAAAGAGGAGTGACAATGGAACAATCGGGGATAAAATGCAAGAATGTGTCACACTGAGAAAACACTGCAGTGTCAATGTGCAGGCACAAAACAAAACAGTCCTGCTGTCATAATACGGTCATTTTCTGTCAGCGATCAACTTGTAGATATAGCACAGTGTGATAAAAAAAAAGAAGCCTGCTAACACATCAGTACCATCTAATAAATACAGAAAAAGCAAGAAAAAAAGGCAATGCAAAATAGGCTCAAGAAACCATCACATTACGCTCACATGTAGCGAGTGTGTTCCAGTCCACTCAGCCAATCATGGAAGAGCTATGATATAACAGAAAAGTTCCCAGGATTTTCATGTCAAGACCATTCTAATAAACACAAAATTAATTTACTAATCGGCCATTATTAATAAACAACAGCAGCACACGGGAGAAAACCACTGATCAGTCAGTCGTTACTATTGGGTTTTCGATCCAACATCCCTATTCTTAATTTTCCAGGGGACGCACCTCAAAAAACACTTTGGTTGTTGGGAAGTCAAATACACTTAATAACTTGGATACTGTGAAGAAACCGCAGAAGCCTGGACACCACAAATACGCACAGGGACTTGTTAATGGGTGTTTTAATTACGTGACACTTGCTGTAGCGTTAACGTCGCAGTCGTAGCTGGACTGAATCGAGATGGGCTGCGCCACAGAGCCCCGGGTTTGACTAATGCTCCGAAACATAATATTGTCACAGTCACGTTATTTCATGTCGCCGCTACACTCTGACCACTTTCCTCTAGCCCACAAAATCACATTTTGATTTTCAAAACACCGAGCAGCATCCATAACAGTCATCGATAAATCAAGGCTATTCACTTGGAGACTCACCTTGCGTTAACCACGGTTTTGGCAGCTTTCAGTGAAGAGTCGGTGCATGGCAGAAAAGCATTCTCCGATGTCTTTTCTTTAGTTACCCGTAAAGAGATGGAGCAGAGATTCAGTCGCAATTAAAGTCAGACTTGGCAGATAAGCCGACCGCTGCTGGAGCAGCTTGGTGACAAGATACCGAGGTAAACAACGGCTACGAAGCCAAGATATACACACAGCGAGTACGGTAACTTATGCTTTCAACCAAAAAAATCCAAATACGCCGTGAAATTACTACTGTCGAAAAAAAACATTTGTTAAAACGTCACGATATAATGGCGGGAGGGGGCGGGGAGGGGAACGAAGCACCACTAACAACAAAAACAAAACAAATCCCCCCAAAAACGCGAACGCGAATAAAATGACTTTTAAAAAGCAGCTAAATAATATAAGCTAACGTTAGCTGGTTGACGTTGTAAGTCGTCGGTCGTTATGACCGTTAACCGGGGAAATCAGGCAGTTTTCGTTAAAAAATCGCCGATGAGTTCTCGCGTAAAAAGAGCAAGCCGACGGCCGTCAGACAGCCAGCCAACTTGTTTTAAAGTGCAAAAGAAATGTTTTTGTTTAGGTCGCCGGCTGGACGACTAGCGACGGGCTGGCTACCGCGAATGCAACGTGAGAAACGACTCCGGGGAAATACATTCTGTGTGGATCCAGACAGCGGAGCGGACAGTCATGGTAGGCGTTCAGTGAGCTCTCGTTGACAGTGGTCTCGCAGCCATTTTGTTCAAATAACAACACCGCAGTCTCTCGCTCTCCTCCTCCCGGAGAGCAGACAGACCAGGAACTGGCTCCAGAAACGTCACTCCCGACCAATCGAAACAGCTGCAGCCAGCTCCGCCCGCCGGCCTCCGGACCGCCCCCTCCCTGTTCTTCAAACCTCCAAGCGGCCGCAGAGAACGGACAGACATATTTCCAAGGTAATTGCTGAAGCATGCAGCCGATACTGTGAGCTTAAAAAAGAAACACATGTGACGCAGTTATGGATTTTTTGGGAAGATGAAATTGTAAAGATATAAAATCGTTGCATTTCAACACTGGCTCCACTGTGAGCCAGCGACACAGTTATATAATACGTTATAGTATATAGACACACTACCGTGCAAAAGGGTCCCAGAAATAGATGAGTGCTAAAGCCACACAAGCTATATTTGAAACTGACATGTCTTTATTTAGCAGAATCAAATGTCTCTTAAAGGGCCCACCCCAACTTTCCTGTACCCAAGATGACCTTTGTCAAAAATCTCTTGATCACGTGATGTCCAGAAACACGGGGCGATAATTCCAGACTATTCACAACATGATGGATGAGGTCGCCCTTGTGCCCCATGAACCGCGTCTGCAGCCGCCTCGGAGAAAGAAAATGTGGCCCCTGTCCCTTCTCTGCACTCCTTTCTTATGGAAATGACCATGATGCACACAGACAGAAACACACACTCACACACACACACACACACACACACACACACACACACACACACACACACACACACACACACACACACACACACACACACACTGTGAGATGGGAACAGGTCAAGGCTGCAGTCCACAAAGGGGAAGGCTGACCAGTGAGAACTCTCTCAGCAAAGCTCTGGGCTCCTATGCATCACTGGGATAGACTGCTAATGAGAAAAGCCAGGGGCCCCGGCCAGAAACTTTTTTTTCTCCCTCTCCCTTTCAAGGCAAGATGCCCAGAGCTATTAAAACAGCAAGCTCCAACTGAATGGAGAAAGCAGATGTTCCATACCCAGGGTTATGGGAGGTGAGAGGAGAGGGGAATGCCTTCAGAAACGCCCGAAGGGATTTGTAGATCGCTGCAGACCGCCGACTCTTAAACTGTATGCAGATATTTGCTGTTCATTCTGCGCCTAAATAAATTGTGATCCACGGGAGCATTTGTGTCTCAGAGTTAATCGAATGGGCCTACTTAAAGCATCAATTCAGTGATTTACGAACTAAAGTACCTACATTAAATGGATCTTATGTCCTTCATGTCGACTCACATGAGTTATCAAAGATGAAGATGGAAATCTACGCGCCACAAAGGACAACTGAGACTTGAAACGACAGTGGTTTGACATGATCTTAGCCATCAGAGGCGAGAACTACTCAGCTGTGTGTGTGTGTTTTAATGTCGGGGAGAAGAAAAGACATGGCAAGTGTGTGTGTGTGTGTGTGTGTCAGCATGCACACATGCACTCTCCAGCTCATCAGAGATTTTCTGAGATGTTTCTTTGACTCCAGCAATTTCCCCAATTGCTTTCACATTTAAGCAGACTGCTGACAGAAGCGAGCCAATGGGAAAGGTCCGCCTGACATTCTGATAGGAAACAGAGCAGACACAAGCCGTAGGACTGCAGCAGAAGCAATCGCTCACTCCTTCCCCTCTCAGACAATACACTTCTGCTCCCCCTCCTCTCTCCACTCTCTGTTCTTCCTCTCTCTGTGTGTTTTTTTCTCTCTCAGTGCGCCCTTCTGCCTTTTGTTTTAATTCCAGTCCAATCATGAGCCGCGTTACGCATACGGTTTTAATTTCAAGCCTGCCGCCGGAGTCAGCCAGACTCACGCGTACATGTGCACAAATTCACACAAGAATGCATGCGCACACCAAACCACACATTATGCATACCATGCACACACTCGCTCTACTCTCACATCACACACACTTGTGTGTTACATGACTACATGCATATTTAATGCATGTGCACTGTGGCTACATTTTATCATTTAAATCATCATTTAAAATGTTTCCCATGAGAGAAAGTAACTCCATCCAGAAACATTAATAATCACACACATTCATTCAAGGCAGACACATCATCAAACTTAAAAAGAATCCCAACAGGTAATATCTTTTGTTGCTATATATATATATATATATATATATATATATATATATATATATATATATATATTTACACGTTTATGACAGATCAACCGAATTCAGAGGATCATCAAATGAATTTTGATTTATTTTTGCCTTACTCTTAAATAAAAAGCCCCTATCCAAATGCTTAACATTTAATCTTGTGGAATTAACCAGACAAACATGATCTGAGGGGTAGCCAAACAGTTCATGACAGCACTGAATTCAAAAGCAGATCTTACTTTAAAGTCCTCAGTCCCCAGTGACTGCACTAGAAGAAGACATTCATAGTTTGCTGTGTGATGCAGAATGACTGATGAGTCGGGGGTGTCAGTATTTTGGTATTGATTATGAATATGCAATCCTCCTCCACAGTCTGGACTTTATGCATGCGAGCAATCAAAATGCAGACAGCGAGCTACTGCTGCCTCGCTCAAAGTGACATTTCCAAAGGCATGACTTGACATATGCAAAAGGACCGTCGTGATGATAATTCTGACAGAGGAAGTAGCCAAATCAAACCATCTCCTAACTGCACATAAAAGACGAACGTCTCCCCAGTCCTGCTACATCAAGGCAAAATGTTGCAAGTAGAAGCTGTGTGCAATTGAGTTGAAACATTCACTGGGAGTTTTTCTCACTCTGATTAGTGTGATTAAATGTGATTGAAGTGCCTTTCCATTAAATAACAGTTGACGAGTGGTAAAAACCCTGCTGAGTTGCTCATTGCTCATCTCCAAGCTCTGCAGCGTTGCACGGAAAGATAAGAGAGACTGCAAGTAGCTGAAGGCATAGTAGTCCATAAGAGGAGGAGGGATCCTTTTCATTAACTTTCATTAAGACTAAAGAGTGAATTGCCCTGAACAGAAGAGGTCCGACACTTAAAAGTCATTAGGTAGAGAAATGAATACACACTCACACTCCCCTGCACTAAAACACACGTGCATACATGCAGTACATACAAACATGGGTGCAGCTATTGTTGCGGTTTCTAAAAGCAGGCAGATTGTCTCTTGCATACAAATACAGTGCAAACCTTGGCAACAAAATGCTTCTAATCCTCCATATACTGCTGTGCCTCTGAATAGTGAATAATGCATTATGGGAGGAGGACAATAGTAAGAAGACACAGTCCATGCAGCCGCTGGAAAAGGGGCAATGCTATGAGCGGGGAATGGGTTATGCAGCTTCTGTGTGTATGTGGGGTGTGTGATTGTGTGCATGCATGTCCACAGTATGTGTGTGTGTGTGTATTTGCGTGTGTCCATATGTGTGTGTGCTGAATGGGCAGAGGGAGGCAGGGCGGAGTGGAGCGTTGCAGTGCAGTAGGACAGCGTTTCTGAGCTGTGGTAATTTCCCCTGAGGCGAGCGAGCAGGTAAAGGCTAGCGAGAGAGAGGGGAGGGAGGGATGGGGGGGAGGCCGGAATAGAGGGAGGAAGGCAGAGAGAGAGGCAGCGAGCGAGTGTGTCAGAGAATAATGAGGAATGATACAGCGGTGGCGGAAAAGAGGCCGGTGGATTCGCCCAATCAGACGCACAGCCACAGCGCATTAACAGCACCTCAAGGTTGAATATAGTCGCCGTCATTGTCAACACATTACTGGTGCTATTTTCATTTCAAATGCCTTATCTTGTTAATGAGTGTTTTTGAACTGAGTCATTGTTTTTGTAATGAATTCATCTATTAATTACAAGTGTGCATATTCTTGATGACCTTGCTTTATTTTGTTACAAGCTGCAGACCTTAATATTAGCATACATTAAGCCCTGCTTATCTTTCATCCCCAAATGCTAATACTTCAAATTATCACCCAAAAAAAATCCCACAATAGTGGTGTATACGTGGGGGTTGTGTGTATGTGTGTGTGTGTGTGTGTTTGCGGGTGAGCACCCACACTTATTAGCCCCTTCCCCCCTCCCTACTTGCAAACTCATTACCAGGGTATAAGACCTGCGTGGATTTTATGGTGTTTTGGGAACTGACTGGTTAATCAGATTTATTGCACACTTAAGCTTAATTGATTGGCTTTATGGATTCAAATGAATAATTAAGTGCTAACAAGCCTAGTTTCTGTTTCATCATTCTGAAATGATGATAATGACCCACAGAGAGGGAAGGTGGTAGACGTGTCAATCAAAAAATGCTAACATCACAGGATCCACTGTTCTCCTGTTTACTACGGAAACTGCTTGTGATAATGACATGCATGAATTGTTCTGCCTGCCTGTCACTCAAAGCACCCACACAAACACGTGGTCCACCTCATCTTTAAACGCATACTTGTAAACCCTAAAGTCAGAGATGTATTTTTCTGTCCACAGCTTTGCTTCTTTATGGACCAGCCACTCTTATATTTGATGTTTCTATTAGAAATGAACTATAGTGTTTGCTGTTATACACCAGCAGTGAAAGGACAGACAGTGTATTAAGATCAAGGCGGTCCAAACAGAGACGACATAGCCTGACCTTCAGATGGTCTTCACCAGATCAATACTATCATCAGCACAGACGAGCAGTCACAGATTAACCAGGCCTCCTATAACCACCCCCAGCACACACACACACACACACACACACACACACACACACACACACACACACACACACACACACACACACACACACACACACACACACACACACACACTGATTCTGTAAGGGCCCTGGGTGTATTGATTGGTTTGTATTGACTGACACACAGAACTACCACAGTACACACTTGCTTGTTGACTTTATTTTTCAGCAGCTGGCTGGCTGGATGGCATTGCCTAGTGGGGAGGTTTGAAGGGTTAAAGCTGTGTATTTGGGTCAGGGAAGTCCTATATTGTAGATGTATGGATCCTCCCCTGTCAAAACAGAACTTGTTTATAGTAATTGTAAAAAATAACTGTATATACTTACATCTGGCTTTAGGTCAAAACTGTGCAAATAACGATACTGTATTTATGTGTTTGACATTAGAAAAAAAGGGCACGATAAAGGCCACGTGAATGGTCCAACATCGGAGATCAGGTGCTGCACTTTCCCACACACCTCAGCATGCATTCATTACATGCACACATGCATTCAAACAAACACGACAGTCCGACTCCCCACCAGCCGTCGCCACAAGATATGCACCAAGGCAGAGAACATAAACAAGCAAATCGATATCTACACACGTCTGCGAGTGGCCAGAAGGCAACTAACTCAATCCCACATCCAATGTAAATGTTGGTTGCATATCCACAGGCAAGGGCTGATATTTAGAAGTCCATTAACACAGGGTGGAGATGGGTTAATTCACTGTTTGTAGCCGGGGATCCAGAGAGGGTTTAGGGCATGCAAAGAAGAGGAGATGGAGGCGGGGGGGCACAACAAAAAGACAGAAAATATAAGAAGGCAAGAAGGGGTGCTGGTGTTGTTGGGTGGATGTGGGCGGGTGGGGGTGGTTGTTGTGAACCATCATCTGCCTCAGCCTGGGCGTCAGTTTGATTAATGCTGCTTTCCTCCAACTGACCTCCAAGGTCACTGGAATAGTGGGTACTCAGCCTCTCCCATTCGCTGCCGCACCGGAGGGGGGTAACGGCCGTATAATAGGCTCCCCCAGAGGCTCTTCCTTTTCCGTTTTTTTTTTCTGTTTCCAGTTTTCTCTCCGTCCGTCTCTCATTTAAACTCTCTCTCATCCTCTCCCTGTCTGTCTCCCCTTGATCTGCCCTTCCTCTCTTCCTACGTCCTATATCGCTCATCCTCATCCATCTCCTTCTCTTAGCCATTGTCTCTCTCTTTCTCCCTATCCCCATCTATCTGACTCCTTTGCTCTCTTTCCACCAGCGCTCTCTAATCTGAAATGCAATCAAAAATGGCAATAATGTGTTTGGAGATGCTGGAGAGAGAAGGCGAGGAACGGGCCTGCGAGGGGCTATTAGAGCGGCCCGGCGAGGTTTAGATAAACACACGTACACGGGCAGCTACAACCGTCACCGCTCTGCCTCCCCTCCCTTTTGTTCGACGCCGCATGAATAGAGTTGTCCGACACCAATAGATACTTGGCAATGACACTCTTCCTCTGGCTGAGAAGCTTGTCGCCCGACGGTCTTTCCTGGCATTGACAGGTTAAGTAGGTACAGAGAGAGAGAGGTGGGGGGGTATAAGGACAGGGGATGTTGTAAATGTGTCAAGTGCCTTAAATCTATCAGTTATTAGAGTTGTGTGTTGATGACCTACAACCTTTCCTGACTACAAACCATTTTGGAAACTGTGAAGAAGTTTTTGGATTTGCTAACCATCGAAGTGAACCATCGAACCGCTACACAACAGTGCACGGACCAGTCTGTGACCAGTAATTGATGGCGCAGGGAGCTTACAGAGGCAGACACAGACTACGTGTGTGAATCTTTGCTCGTTAAAGCGATGGTTCCGAGTGAAATGCACCCTAGGTAATTTCCATCATGACATCCAGCCAAAAACCCCATCAGGCAAGTGTTCTTTTAAATAAACTCCTGGTGTACTTACAAACTTTCAAATGCCTCGTTTTGTGAGTACAGACCCTATGTGTACTACTGCAGAAGTTTGGTAACATTCCATGCATTATTAGTGGGGTAATTTACGAGATAATCAAGATGTACCTTAAGCCATTCGGCTGATGGCCCTATCTTGACCAATGCTGACCATCGCTAAAAATGCTTCCGAGGGGGTATTTGGCTGGATGTCATGGTGGAAATTACCTAGGGTGCATTTTACTGCGAACCATCACTTTACTTCTGTGTCCAGACCAACTTTACTGCATTAGCAAAACACCAGAAAGCCTTCTCATTCATGCCAGCGAGTCGACACAGCGGGGGCTTACAGGAGCTCTGGCAGGTGTATTCGGTAGTTGCATCTCGTTTCATAGTATAATAAACCGCTATGTTGTGTTCTGGTCTTTGATAATCCTTAAAACTCATGGACCAATCATTTAAAGGGAAATTCTGAACTCTCATCTCACCAGTACCTGCTGCAATACACCCACACCAAGACAGCATTTTGCAATAGTGTGCTAGTGCTATATTTAGTCTGAATGCCCACTTAGTTCTATGAAAAGTAACACAAGGTTGGATTTACACAGGTTGGTTAAATTGTATATTTGTATTGCATGGCAGCCACATGGTCGCTGGCCTGTAAAAACCATGTATAAGACTGTTTTCATGGGTCCACTCTGTTATATAGAACTGAGACCTGACACAGGAATATAACCAAGTACAACCCTACCAGTTAGACTAAGTCTAACCGGGCAGGGTCTTGTTTTACTCTCATGTCTGTGTCAATATGTCTAACACCTGAGCGGAGCCTGTGAATTTGAGCATACTAGCAAGTATCGAGTACCTTTCATGCTGTCATAATCACTGTGGGAGAGAATATTTAAAGAAATCATTGTTTATATTCATGCTTTTGAATGAAACTTTGCTTGATTTGCTGGGAATGTTATGTGTGCAATTATTTTGTGGGTAAACTAAAAACATTATACGCACACATTAGTGAATGGTAACCAATATCTTTACATCCATTTTGTTGTTATATTTCTGTTTTTTGACCATATCTGCTTGTTAATTGATCATGCTGCATCATTGAGATGAAATCAATGAGAGCATTTTGATCTGGTCTTTATCCTTGGATCCTCTTCGTATCGAGTCTCTTTCTTTTTTGGAAATCACTTTGATCTCATTAGGTAGATTTTCCACGGGACTGTTACAAGACAATGTATCTCCAAAATGAAAAATTCAGACATTTGTGTTCCAGACTTTTTAATTTCTAGGCCTAACCCGGATTGCGTCTGAAAGTGTGCATAAAAAGCCAGTAGTATAATCACAGCCTTGCTGTGTAATGTCAATTTGTCTCACACTCTGTACCCTCCACCCCCTCACTCTCTTTCCTTCTCCCCCTGTCTCTCCCCGTTCCCTTTTCCAGTCGGCGGCTGAACACGAGGGACACACATACACACACAAACTCCCGAGCATCATGAATCTTTCATGCGAGCGGGCTGTATAATCCCTGAGGCGTGCTCTCTGAGACCCACACACACCCGCCTCCGTCACCTTGCACCAGGAGAGAAGGAGAGGGAGAGAGAGAGAGAGAGAGAGAGAGAGAGAGAGAGAGAGAGAGAGAGAGAGAGGGGCGAGTGACAGAGAGAGAGACAGAAAGATAGATGGAGAGAGGGTGACATGCAAAGGGAAGGAGGGAGAGGCAGTGGAGAAAAGAGAATGAAGAGGAGGGAGGGAGGGCGGTGGAGGGAGCAGCCAAAGACAAATTGAAGGTGTGAAGAAGGACCTGGCTGGAATTACTGTCTTTCTTTTGACCGTCGAGGGAGGGATGAAAGAGGAGGAAGAAGAGATAACACTGGAGAGGTTTGTTCTTTTTGTTCTCGGCTGCTGAAGGCTGCAGTGGAAAGTCAATTGGTTTCTCATTACTAGACCTTGTCTGATGGAAGCCAGCTCAACACTTTGTCCAACACCCCCCCCCCCCTCCCCCACCCCACAAGACAAATCTACAGTATTCCCTTTAAATGGCCTTCATTATCTAGACATGCATACACATGGTGTACACACACGTCCATAATAGACTCATACATTTATAGAGAGAATGTACACGTTGTCAAAGTTCTGAGATGCCTTCAGGTTTCTTTGATATTTTATGACCACACTGAATGTGCACATAAGAACACCTGAATATACATAATGCCTGACTGACAACACACTATCACTTTACAGACTTTCAATAGAGGAGAACCCCCCCCCCGCCAACGTTTTCTGAGGTCAGGTAAGAGAATAAATAATGAGATCGAAACAAAGTCTAATAAACAAAATATAGAATTTGCTTAAGGTTTGCAGAAACATTGAAAACATAGCTTAAAAACTTGCTCAATTGATGTTAAATAATGCACTTTTTAGGGTAAGTCCATAGAATGCTGTTGTAACAGTGAGTTATTTTAAAAAAGTGAATGCTAACAAGCGTCTAAATAAGATGACAAAACATCTTCACGCCAACTAATCCGCTTTTACAGCCTCATTGATTATAGAGTGACATTGAGTCCCGCCTTTCTATTTACGACATGGGACCTCAAAATGAATTTCTGATGCATGCATTCCTAGGCGAGATCGAAATTATTTTCTGGTCCTGTTTGAATTGTGCCATGAATTTCACATATGTTGTTTGTGGTTTTTAAAGATAATTTTTCATGCAAAAAAAAATAAAAAATCTGATCTACCGCGAAAAAGTTTGATAATGGTAGGTTATGTGTGAGGCCGCTTTGTGAACTTCTCTCGGCGCAAATGATACCCGTCAGTTTGAGCCAGCGATTCCTAGTCTTCTCATTGGACCAGAACTGAAAGAATGAACAGCCTTACCTGCTGAATGGGAACATTCAGCAGGTAAGGCACTGAATCGCTGTGAGAAAGGGTGATGACGTGACGTCACATTCACGACATGTAGTCTTTCTCATTGTGTTTTCTCTACAGCCTTAAACTGAACGATTCTGGTCCATCTCTTGACGTGAACATTTTTAATTTAAATCCACAAACAACATATTTCTAATTCGGGGCATATAACAACTGGGACCATTTTAGCTGCATTGAGACCCATACATTTTTTACGATCTCAGAGGTCCCATGGGAGTCTAGCAGAAGGGGCGGGACTATGCCACTATGCTCACCCTCATGTGACCGAGGTGTAGCTAGATTACAGCTAATACTTCTGCCAATTGTATTCACGCTTCAGAAAATCATAACAGGCGTATTCATTTGCGGAGATTAGGATGATAAACTTTTTTTTAGTTTTTCTAGTTTAGTTTTAGAGTTTTTTCTGCAATAATCCAAAATCTAAGGGAACCAGTGTGATGCTATGTTTGGTGAGTGAGCTTTATTTGTATGCAGGCCGTGAGCTGTGAGATCATTGTGTTCTGTCATTGTCTCTTTCTGTTTTACCAATTTTCAACAGAAAAAGTTTTGTTTTCCTTTAAATAAACCCTTTCAACCAGAATTTATGTTGTGTTTCCTGCTGCTCGGTCATTACCTTGCATGTGTGGAGCTACTGGCAGCTAAGGGTGTGGCTTAGGTGTGTGAGAGACATAGAAAGGTGACTGTTTGTTCTAAAAAAATGTTTTTGCTCTTCACCTGACTGGCTTCAGTCAAAAGTTTGATCTCAGATGGTTTATCAAATCATCTGCCAAGTATGTGTTGAAAGGGCCTGCCCTTGTCCAAACTGTTTACCACGAAGGCTTCTCATGTGGTTGCGTGTAACAAACCAGGTCAGGTAAGCTAGATGATGCTGACTACCATGATTTACAGTTAATGATGCCCTCTGGTTACAAACGCTGCTCAGAAAATCTTCCAGTGGTAGAGAATGGGGAGAAAAATTGAATGTTAACCAATAAATTCCCCTAATAAAAGCATAACAGTGTGCGTGTATGGTTTGTTTACCTCAACCAATGGGATGATGGACAGTTGAAGTATTGCATCCTTTGCGTTAATCTTCTCTTACCATTATCACTCATCCTCCTCCCTGGGATGTATTCAACTAAATACCATAATACTTCCTCTTATATAGACTCCCAACACAGTTGATTAGCGTCATACTGGCTTTCTTAGGTGCGTGTCATCCTAAATGCAAGTTGTCCACAGAAGCTGCTAATGGAGTGACAATAGAGGACTCACAGGGGACTGGACAGCACAGTTGTGGCTGCCACTTTAATTACCTGAGACCAGTCAAGACAGCAGCAGAGGAGAGCTTCTCACTGGCCAAATGAGCTAATTATGCCATCCAAGCTCACACCCTAGGCCTCTGATTTACTATGACACTGATTAACAAGGCTGTCTGACAGGAAAAGGTGCAAGCGTGCGCGTGCAGACAGGTGTGATGGTATGACCGTGTGTGTGAGGTATGTTTGAAATCATACAGGCATTACAAATGCGTGTCAGGGGCAAACAAGCATTTTCATTGTACAGTCCAGACTGGGACGTCTCAAGGTCCCCGCAAACAGACCAGGAAAAGGTTGAATAAAGGAGAAGTGCGTCCTTCGCGAACAACTAATAATGTGTGTCGCTGTATGTAGAATGGGCAAGCGAGGACTTTTTTGCGACAGTGCACGTGTGTTTTCAATAGAGTGTTTCATTAGTATGTATTCACAAGTGTGCTTTCACGCTGGCTGAGGGTGGGCATGTTTATGCGCGCGTGTGCGTGTGTCCAACCCTTAATGCATAATGTGTGTTTTCAGGGGCCAATAGGTCGGTCGTTTCCCCTCCTTCCAGTATCCTGCCCTCACTCCCATTACTGCTCTCTCACGGTCTCCAGCTACATTTCACCATGCACTCTGCGTCTGAGCACCACCTACAAAATACAATTAAGGTGAGTTATGACCACTCCATAGGAGGGGCGGGAAGGGAGGGGTGGGGTGAAGCGTGCGCTGGCGTGTGGGTGTGTGTGTTAACGAAGAGATACATATCAGGGGAGGGAGCCGGTGAATGCATCACTTGGGCATAGCAAGCAGAAGTGTCATACGTAGCTCATTGGAGTACGGACTAACACACACACTGACGCACGCGAGCGCCGTAGTCAGTGGAGACGCGGCCCCTTCCTCGGTGGCTGAGCTTGAGAGGGGGCTGTGGGTTGTGGATGGTGCGTTGCCAATTTCACGCCTCCGCTCATCTCTGCCTCTTTCAGCTGCACGCTGCATGCTCTCCTCTTCTCTCTGGCTCTCCTCCCCCAACTAAGCTTTACCCCCCTATACACACACACACACAACCCTTTCTCCGATGACTGTACCCCCCCATCCATCCATCCCTCCTTGCCCCTCCCAGCCTCCATCCATAGGTTGGCGTGTGACAGCACAGTGGCACGGGGGATCTATCTCCAAATAACAACCCAGAGCACATAATAAACCACATCGGAGCTGCCTTGGAGAGAAAAAAAAAGAAGAACAAGAGAGACAAAGAGACAAAAATAAGAAACTCAGCCACAGCATGATATGCAAGAAAACCTCGTCCCCCATCCGATCCTTTAGCGCCCGCATCCAGCTCAGGATGGGTGCGCTTGCTCCTTATGCTTGGCGGCTCAAGGACAAAAAGAGGGCACGGTGGGGGGGAAAAATAGCAGCTCGATTTGCATTCGTAAAGGTAACATTTGTTTCTAGCGCGTGCGACGCCTCTCTAAACGACCCCACCGCTGATTGAAGCACGCTTCCTAATTAAGCATTAATTACTCAACAATAGAAGTGGCAATTTGGCGGCGGCGACGCAACACTGACATATTCCCACCTGGGCTAATGTCAACACAGCATTATCACCATCACCGCCTGCTGTGGTTATGGCTATCTAAACAGTCATAAACGTCAGCGTCGGCATATTGTACCACAATTGCCATGTAACTAAGCAATATGTTTTCCCTCTCCCTGACAGTCTCTCTGCTGGTAAACACCGGCAGACGGCACGCAAGCGGCGAGTCTCATCCGCGGTGTTAATTGGTGAAAGCAGTGGGATTTACACAGGCGGGCGGGCGGGCGGTGAAGGTTCCCCTTTGTAGTGGCACCGTGTTTACAGTCCTGCTGCAGCGAGGGCTGGGGCCGCATGGACGCCGCCTTTTGTATGCGCCACATCACACAGAAACAGAAGATAAACCCTGCTGCTTTCTCACATCACACACAGATACACGTGGAGACACCGAATCACAGACAGGCAGAGAATTCAAACCCACCTGACAGAGGGAGAAGGGGGATTAGAGAGCTACTGGTGGACAGATGGGAGCACACTTGTGTGTGTGTGTGTCTGTGTCTGTGTGTGTGTGTGTGTGTGTGTGTGTGTGTGTGTGTGTGTGTGTGTGTGTGTGTGTGGAGGGCTGGGTGTTCCACGAGACATACAATACGTGAGGTGAACTCAGTCTTGTGTGGACACCTATTTTGTAGATATAGAGTGTATGGCTTTACGACCACAGCAGACTGGAGAGACGAAAGATTAACGAAATTGGAGACGAAGGTGGTCAACTGGAGTGTCTCATTGGAGTGTGTGTGCGACAGCAGCGAGCACATCAATTTGGAGATACAGTGTAGGTGGTTGGGATGAGATTAGAGCTGAAGAGAGTAAGGTTGGTCACTGAGAAGAGGAGAATGAATCTGAGAGTGGAAAAGTTGCGAAGTACATACAAGTGCAGTAGGTTTTCAAAATAAAGCAAGTAACAATATTAAACCAAAATAGAAAATAATCAATTCTATGATCAAGAAGCACATGCTGGATTCGCTTCACTGGATGTGTGAACACCCTATGTCATGGACAGCATCAAAAGCGCCTCTTCAGATATAAAAATAAATAAATAAACAGAACAATAAGAAAATGGGACACTAGAAATCTATATATACACACAGAGTGACCTCTGATACATGTGATGTATCCTGTAAACCTAAAGGGTCACTATCTTCTTCCTTGAAAGAGCTCAGGATGGGGATTTCACACATGAATACACTTTGCTTCTTTCGCTCCTCATCCCCAAAGGCATCCGTTTGTGCCTGTGGGCCGACTAACCGATGGGAGAGTCATCCCACTCCTGATCCGCCCTTCCCCTTGGCCCATTTCCCCCACCCCGAAATTAGTGAAATTTTCACAAAGCGGGAATACATTAGGGAGGGATCGGAGCAAATGGCACATTATGAATACTGTCAGAAGTGGCCTATTAAAGAGGAATCAGACATTATAGACGCCTACGTATCTGGAGAACAATCTCAGTTAAGTTAATAATGTGCAATTAATCATAGGTCACTTAACGCATTATGGGGTATAACATACCGCGGTGGAAGCGGGCCTAATCTGCTGTCCATCCGTCCACAGGAAGAGATGGATGGAGGCGGGCTGGCAGACTGTAATCTAGATGGGGAGCTGGCTTTGGTTTCTGACAGCTCGCCAGATAGGGAATGGCTGAGGCTAACCACTTGTCACTGGCTTACAGCTTTACTCAGACGGCCCTTGGGATACTTCCCATTGCATTTTCCTTTAAAATGAGTGCAGATAAGCATTTTCATAAAATCTAGAGCAATATTATCGATGCAGTTACCAGTATATACAGCCCTACGCTTCTGGGTGGTATGGTAGTGAGAAGCAGCACTATTCCCTCACAGCAGCAAGGTCCTAGGATCAAATGTGAATGTGGCCGTTCATACTCCTCCTCCTCCTTGGCCATGAAAGTTTCATCTGGGTACTCCGGTTTCAAAACATATTATTTTTTAGTATTAGCAACGCTCCTTCCATTGCCTTTAAGGTTTAGGGTTAAAGGCAGAAACCGTGCATCCCTTGATGCCGAGCCGTGACCTACTGATCCTCAATCAAATGCGTCAAAAGCAGAAAACTACTTTCCCCATATATACGGTGCAGTATAACCTGCAGGAATGTACTGAGTCTCTGTACATGCTGCTTCAACATTCAGAGAGAGACCTAGTTATTGTCATTCTTGTCTGAAGTGCTCACTCTCAGAGGAAAAAGGTGCAGAGCTTTGTGGAGGGACTTTTATTACTGAGGCTGTGCACTCTAATAGAGCTTAGCTGATGGATTTCATGCGGAATGGTAGTTCAGTAAGGATGCAAAAATATGGAAAATCCATATTGCATGTGTTTGGAACCAATAGTGTTATCACTATATCAGCTCATGTTAGAGTTGTATGCATGTACGCATTGTATGCATTAATTACAACTTGCATAATCCAATTTTGCTATCTGTTTTGTAACACCTGAAATTGTCCAAACTCATAAAGAAAAACACATGTTACAGTAAGACACTCAACACATCAAACCAGCAAAACATTTACATAAAAATAAAACATCTGTGGCTTGCCAAAGCAACTCAACATGTGAAAAATTATATAATGTTTAGTGATGGATGCACCTCCACTGACCTGGCCATCTAACCGACCCCCCTGGGGTTCAAACATTTTCTAAATATATGACATGCAACATATCCGGATATCATTCAGTCCTTCATGCATCTGTCTAGTCAATGTTTAGATTTCCAAAAGGCTTTAACTATAAAAACAGGGAATATGGTGTCAACAGAGAGACATGTAGACATTAGAAGACATAAATGTACCACAGATGGAGGATAAGAGAGTATTATCTGACATCACAACAGCAATGGAAAGGAAATAGGAATATAATCCGTCGCTCGGTGACAGGGGAGAGACGTGGGGGACAGAGGAGATGAGGGAGAAGGAGAAAGTGTTTGAGGGAGGTGGAGAAAGAGAGGGATTGAGAGGAGACAAGCAGGGGAAAAATTCACTTCCACAGTTGGCTGATCTAGGAAATCCTGCAATCTCGCAGCAGCCCGAGAGCAGCAGCAGATGAGCCATGTCTCTCCATCCCTCATCCCCTCTCTCTATCCATCTTCCTCCCTTCTTTTCCTCCCTCATTCTCCAGATGAGTTGGCCTCTCTTTTTTCTCCCCCTGCTCCTTCACTCCTTTGTTCTCTCTCCTCTCACTCCCGATCTTTTATATCATCCGTTTCTTCTTTCCTTCCACCTCACTGCACTCCCTCTGCCCCCCTCATCCCATCGCTCTCCCTCTCTCATGATGTCCGGCGCTGTTTGACTAGTGCTCAAGCCAGACGATAGCCCCCAGTGGGCTCATTTCACACCTCCAGGCCTGATGCCAGCCAGTCGGCCAGCGTGTGGTGTGACGACTGACAGATATACAGCACCGGGCTTTCTGTCGGTACTGATTAGGATGCACACAGTGGACTGGAAGGAAGATGGAGAGGAAATAAGAAATGCTGAAGTGCAGCAGGTTCATTTTCTCCCCCCATTTAGATGAGCTGGGTGAAGTGAGTTCAGGTCGAGAGATAGAGTGCATATATTTTCGTGTGCCCGCATGTTTGTCTGCGTGCATCTGCATTTCAATTGTGTGTATCAATGCAGAAGCAAGTGTCTTACAATAGGTGTCTGTACATTTCGGTGTGTGCAAGTGTGTGTAACACCATAGAATACCAATTGCCAGTGATACAGCCAAAGACTCCAGTATTCCCCATTGTACTTCACAGCAAACCACCCATCACCAGTGAAAGCCCACTTCTCCCCATAAAAACAATAAAGACAACTCGCCATGCTCGCAGAATAATAACTGAAAGGGGGGGGGGGGGGGGGGGGGGTCACATATTACATAGCAGGTCAAGTATGGATGAGCATGTGCATTGTATAATGGCAGAAGTAAACGGCGCACAACAAGGACAAATTGAGATGCTCTAACAAAGCAATTACATCTTCTAATAAAGCTGTAATTGTGTTTCATTATGGCGAGACGACATCTATTTGCATCATCTTTTATTCCCTTGCTCATCGAGTGGTGCCTGCTTGCTAACCTCTGACTGGCTCAAACAATGCTTATTATGCTCACGGTGGTGATCACACACAAACAACGGCAACACATACGCACTCACACTCACACTCACTCACACACACACACACACACACACACACACACACACACACACACACACACACACACACACACACACACACACACACACACACACACACACACATACAATGAAATGAGGGAAGCCTCTAGCGTCACAGACTAGATCTCTCCATTGAGAACCTGTAATTATAGAGCCTGTCTCATGATAAATCAATTAACGCCAACATATAGCTTTTAATTTAATCTGGAGCTAATTAAAGTGAGGAGACAAGCGGGAGGGGTGGAGGCAGAGGGGAGGAGGGGGTGGTTGGTAGTGGTGGAGGTAAGACAGCGGGCTACAGGAGATACGTGTATCTGTGGAGGATGGGGGATTGTCTCTGTCTCTGGGTTCAACTGCGCACGGCGGAGATGATTGCAATGTATTCCACTGGCAGTTTGGTTCGGGGATCTCTGATGTTGCCTCACACTGTAACAGTACAAAACACCACCTGGAGCTGTCTGACTGACAGGCGACACTGAAATGTTGAGTGGCTCATTAAGGGAGAAAGACGAAACTTGAGGAGAGAGATTAGAAAAGTGTGTATGCGTGTGTGAAAACAGGCATACAGACAAAGAGAGTAATGGAGCAATTTGCCTGGAAGGAGCCTTTTTCTCAGTGCCCTGCAGATGCAAGTAGAAACTGACAGTGCTGACGGAGCTCCTTATTACACAGAATGGGAGAGGAGGAAGTCATTCGGTGCTTTGCCTTTGCCATGCCAACGGCCTTTTTTGTGGGATTGCTTTACATGGTAACTAAATGGATGCATTTTTAATGACAAAACGGAGATGTGAGATGAGTCTGATAAAGACTGTGTGTGAAAGGGAGACCGGGTATATCTCATGCATCCATTCCCTAATCATGGCTAGAATCTCTGCTGGTTGCTGTATGAAGCCCAGTGCTGACACGGAAATCGCACCGGTCTTCAATTTATGCATCACTGCCTTTCTCGAGATGTGGTTCCGGTCCTACTGATTATCTGCTCTTCCAATCCTGCCACCTCGCCTCACTATCAGCTTCTACCTCTCCATTGAAGTACACTAAATGCTGCAGAACCCAAAGCAGCGGCTCGCTACAATATAGATGGACAATCTACACTTGTATGTATGTAAGAGAAGTCTAAACATGCAATTCCAAGTTAAGTCTTCAGTTAGAATCCAAGTCAAGTCTTGAGTCTCTATGGCCCCTACTCCCTACATCGAAATAAAGTAGAAGAACGGACATTTAACTATTTGCCATGGTTATTTGACTACATCAAAAGAAAATGCCGATTGTTGTCAGTTGCTATGGTGATTACATACGTTAGTGGGGCTAGTTTGAGAACTCCTTTTGTCCCACTACTGTCCACATTAATCTGGAGTTTACCTTTTGTCTGTCTCTCGTTGATGCCCATTAGCAATTCTCAAATTCCTCTCTAGTAGCAAGGCAACGGAAATAGTGCCCAAAAATTGTCTCTCTATGCATCGTAGGCAACAACTCCACTGCTCCTTTGTCATTATTGCAAAACCTGGCAACAGTGGCTACACATAAAAATGGCTGCTGTTCCGACCGTCCTGTTATGTTGATTTGAAAGGGAATGTCTGTTCTGCGACTAATTTATTTCTATGGTTCAGACACTAGGACAATTTCTAGAAATGTCACTAATCATTTCCTATTTTTCAATGAACAACTACAGACCCTTTTACAGCCGACAACATGATTATGTCACGGTGTTAGCTGGAGGAAAAATATAAGGAAAGACTGGAGATTCAAGTTTCTAGCAGGCTGCAATATTGGCAAAAAGTTTCAGAGATGGAGAGAAAATGTTGTTAAAAGTTTAGCTTATCCTTCCACTAACTCCTCAGCTGTAAAAGCACATTGGGCTAAATTATTAAAGCGTTAGAAAGAAATATTGCTAATATGCTAAAATACCAGAGAGTAAAAAAATGGACCACAGCTACATACCAGTGTAACATGAAAACACAATGAATAAGAAAGCTGAATAGTGGGAAACTGGCTACTTAACTAGCTTGCTAAATCCACCATGCTTTCATGCAACACTGGTTACAGAAATACAGAAAAACATATTTGCGGAAGCTTGAATCCTACACTGTGACCAGAGTGTGTGCATTAGGTTAGCTATGGAGATGGACTCGCTAACTAGCCAATTGTCCCCTCCTCTTGCTCCAGTCTCCTCTCCTCCCAGTAGTCTGCTAGCAGTGTCAAGGTTACTGGTCCCATTGGTTAATGTTAACTCTCTCAAGTACTCTGTGCACAGCACATACTGAGAGAAACTCAGCCAACAAAACTTGCTAGCCAGCGTTAAATAACCTGAGAGTTATTCTATCTCCACCTACGCTCCGCCCACAAGACTCTGTCATCATGCTTGCTAGCAGAATAGGGGTCTACATACAGCAGGAGAAAGATATTTATGATGATAAAGCACAATTCTCGGGTGTTGCCAAGTCACTTGAATGGCTGAAATACTTACCAAACTAAATTATAAGTTGGTCTTAGCGTCTGCGTTTGTAGGATGCAGAAAGTGGCCGTATACAAGTTTCCAGTTTACTGGATTATCAGTAGCCCATCGCTGATCAATCTCTTGGCATAAGGATTTGGGAAGCAAATTGGGTAACACGTTTCACCACACACATTGGGAAAAGTTAGCTACACTCTACCGTAGTGATAAATACAGTTTGGTTATTTGTTTACATCGAATAAAGGCTTTAGTGCTAACGGGTCACTGGCAGGGTGTAGTTAGTTAGCTTGGAACAGCAGTCCTGAGTAGGTGGGGGAAAGCAACTAACCAGAAGAGCCTCTGTCTGACTCAGACTGGAAGGTATGCTTTACTGGAAGCTACACACAACACTGCAGAGTTTAAACTTGAGTTGAAAATGAGTTGCTACAAAAGAGCAGTTTGGCACTTCAATAGGAACTTTTCACTTGAAGAGGTTACAGCGTTCAAAGTCATTCTTGTTAACGTGGTAGTACAACAACAACACAAAAACATTTATAGTACAAAAGCATGTTTCCATAGAAATGTATTAAACCATTGACAGGACACTTCAAATGGCATGCATTGTGTTGTATTGCACAGTGAGGATTTAATTGAATTTGTAAAACTGGCAGGGCCATGAAAAGAGACACTGATACCCAGGTGTAGTGGGCCGCACAATGCAGAATCAAATCGGGAAGAGAAGAAAGCTTTTTGGTGCGTGCACTAGGTGATTTACTTTCATGTGTGGGCGCTATATTGAATCAAGGCAAACAATGTTCTCATAATATATCCACGACTGAGAGCTTCCTCTCTTCTATAATAAAGTAAACGTGAATTAATATGTTGTGAACATTAATTTGTAACCCTAAAATGAATCTAGATAAAACTTAAACTTGTGCACAACTAAACAAAAAAATTACTCTAGATTATTACACTATTTCTAAAAATACATTACACAAATACAAAGTGGAACACACACAACAGAGAAAGAAAACCAAATAATGTGTAAAAGAAAAAGAAAACTATTGAACGACAGCGAACAGTGACAGATCCCTATGACATCTCATTACTTGGTCCCAGGACACACGATGAGGCGACAGCACATTGTGTTGCACACACACACACACACACACACACACACACACACACACACACACACACACACAGAAACAGAAATGTTCAATAGCACTGCTCACATTGATCTTCATCTTTCATCACATTCGTTGCGACTTGAAGACTGGTTGGCATTAATAGCTTGCAGGTCATTAGGAAAAGAGAGAGGCAGGCATTTTGGTTGTGTTGTAAACGGACAATTTTGTCATCAATTAAGGCAAACCTTTGACTTTACTTTTGTTCTTTTGTCACCCATATTAAAGTTTCATTTTTTTTTTAAATTTGATCTCATCTACCAACGTTCACCCTGGTAAACAATACTATTGAGCATTTCCATTTCCAGGTTGCATGCAATTTGCGAGTGAGAAAGACGCTCATGAATAAAATAAACAGAAATCATGGCAAGTGATAGTTGTTCATCCTCATGTCTTTAACATGATACCTATCATGTACTTTGGTGGGAAGTTGGAATGAGGCTGGTGGGAAGCAGACTGAAGCATTGCCTGATTATTTGGCTAACAAAGTGCCATTGGGGTTATTAAAGCCACACATTTACTCAATGAGGACTTCAGTCGCTTTGCATTTTTGGGAAGAAAAAGAGACAAAGTGACATGAGAACTGAGATTAACGAAAAAAGGAGACGGAGAGAAGAATGGAAAAACAGGCACAGACCACTCAAAGATAAATAGGGAGCTATACCATCCCAATGTACATACATGCACACATCAACCAGCTACACGGCTCTTATGTTTCCAACAAAAGGCATGAAATGCCTATTATACTGTATATAATAGCTCTCTTGATCATAATCCATATAGACACAACATATTGAAGGGCTATATGTGTGTACATAGAGCACATGACCGTTCTTGCCAACCCTCTCTGCCCTGGGGGATCATAAAATGCTCATTAATTCCTTAAATTAGCTTAAATGCCCTTATTGAACGCCACCTTCATGATTTTTTTTGCTTATTAACTATTCCCTAAGTGGGCCGCCGAGGGTCCTGTCAGGTCAAAGGAGCGGTGTTTGGTGTGTGTGTGTGTGTGTGTGTGTGTGTGTGTGTGTGTGTGTCAGGGGAGAGGAGAAGCCAGTGCAGAAGCAGACCTACTCCCCCTCCTCCCCATGTTTCTCTCTTGCCAAGCACAGGGGCCTATTGCAGTTGCCTTGGTGACGCTGGCTGGCAGCCGATAGGAAAAGAGGCTGGCAAATGGAAAATGTCAATTACTGCTGAAGATATGTAGATCTGAGTGAGAGACTGCAGAGAGGGAGAGAGAAAGAGAGGGAGAGAGAGAGAGAGAGCAGGGGAAGAGGAAGAGGAGAGGAGGGGAAGAGAAGAGGGATTGAAGAACGGGTGGGAAGAGAAGCAAATAAAATGAGACGGGGTGTCAGACTGCAGCAGGCAGGAGACGGGGGGGAGGGAGGGAGGTTGACGGCCAAATATAGCAAGAGGTTACAGAGGACTGTGGAAGTGGTGGGGTGGAGGTGTGTGTGTGTGGGGGGGGAGGCACAAGGGTGTTAATGCAGGAGATGAGAGGCTGAATTGAGCTCTGGCTGCTGACAGAGAACGTCTGTCCACATCTATTATAACACCTTTCCCTTTCTGAGGCAGAGCGGTGCTGCAAGCTTGTGTTCAATATTCCTCTCTTTCTCTCTCTCTCTCACACATGCACACACACACGCACACACACACACACACACACACACACACACACACACACACACACACACACACACACACACACACACACACACACACACACACACACACACACACACACACACACTCCTAGGCTATCTCCCATCCACAACCTTCAGCACCGGCCTCTACCTCTAACTGGCAATTTGATTAAGCCTGGGAGATAAGGTCGCACAGGAGAGGAGAGCAGAGCGGAGCGCTATACAGAGCTCGAGCCATTCTGGTGTAATCATAGCATTGATCTCCTAAGCATGTGGCCAGTGTAGATTATGGGACTGAGTTAGGTCCATCATGGTCTTTGGAGTCCAAGATAAGTGTGTGTGTGTGTGTGTGTGTGTGTGTGTGTGTGTGGTGCGCGTGTGTGTGCGTGTTTGCCTGCCTGCCTGTGTGCATTTAAATCCAGTGCAGTAAATCATGCATGCATATCCTGCTTGATGCACATGCGTCCGCCCTTATTTGTATTTGTGCATATTTAGCTTGGACGTGTGCATCCGCTAGGTGTGTGGATGCGTTCGTGTGCACTGCACCGCATGAGCATATCCCATTTGAGCGTGGATCACATGGTGTATCGCTAGACTTAAGTTGAATTAATGCGTCCCTACCCCCCATTCCAATTTCCATCAGGGGTCTCTTGACCCTCCCCACTCTGCAGACACATAATGGTCCATTTGGGGTTTAGCAGCAGGCATTACCAGGGAGCATGGAGACAGTGAGCTAGACTGTATTTCCATAAGACTGGGACACAGAGGCCCTTCTATACATATATTACCCCCTTTGTGTCTGAGAGGTCTCATGTGGGGCTCGTCTACACCGATGCATGTGCAGGAGGCAAGCGTGCACTCCCAAACCCACAAACATGCATAAACGCAGGACACACAAGACAGGATGCATATGCAGTGAAACGTGAAAACACATACATAAACTGTTCACCCCTATAGCAGTGTAATCACACATACAGTATACACACACACTCACAGATACAGTTACTATAGAATGGGACCGACACAGCAGCATGACAGTGATTGAGAGTGATAAGCTCTGAAGGGAGAGGTCCCACCTTTGCTGTCACACTGTACAGTCTCACACAAGCATTGGCAGTCTCTCGTGCATTTCCTTGGCTTTGATGCGTTAGAGATCTGTCTCTCAGAAACACACCTTGGAGAAAGAAGTGTTTTCATCCATTTGGATTTATTTTTAAAGTCTGATGCTCACTTTCTTCATAGACCAATATCAATATTTCGGCTCGTCATAGCAGGAAAGCAGGTTTAATTGATATTGTGAAAAGCGAAGCAAAGTTTTTGCACAGCACCATTGCATTCATCCTCAATGCAATGAGGAAAATCTTTCATTCCTGTAAGTTGAAACATTTCAACTCTTTCAAAAACAGCCTATCAGCTTTGAGATTCTCCTGATGTTGTACCAGAATCAGAAAGGGAGACAAACATATTGTAGCGGTCTGTGGTCCCCCAGAGCTCTAGAGCCTCACATTAGTACAGAGACCGAGCCAGACCAGAGACTGTCTATCATGCAAACAACAAGGTCATATTTATGCTTATACGACGTTATTTTAAGTGTTGATGGAGCAACTACGGTGTTAGCATAGCCTAGCTCCGATGATCCCACCTCGATTCAGATAACAAGAACTAAGACGTTGTTTACAAAATTTGTTTCACTTGTTTATTGAAGTTATTGCTGTTTTTTTGGGGGGTGAAGGATTTATTCCTTAAATCAACTTTGATTTATTTTTTATATGAGAAGAATGCTACCTGGTGTTAATTTTTAAGAAATATGAGTGATTACATCAGTAATTTAGGGTCTCATAAATGGATCCCATTAGCAGTCCTATTTCAGTGCAGGACTAATTTTCATGCCAACATTCCTTTTGTAGTAAAAGGTGAAAATTCAGCTCGGCGCTTCAACTATATCATTTCCCCCGGTAGATGGGAAAAGTGTCTTTAAGGGAACAATATCATTGAAATCAAAGGTTTCATTTGTAATGGGGGAAAAAGAAGTTACATTTGATTTCTATTGTATATCTTCAGTTTTACAGAGTGCTCTAATGGACACAAATTGGCAGTAAGAGCTTAAATTGCCGTCAACTATTAGGGCCGGACTGTTATCATCACATCATTTGATCATGAGTACTCATGACCCTGAGAGCACCTTAATGAACACAGCGCCAGGCTTACTCTCTCTCTCTCTTTCTCTCGTTCTCGAACACACACACTATACACACATTGAACATACATATATTGTACAAATAACAGCAAACAGCTGACATTGCTCTCTGTTGACCCACTTCCGATGGTATCGTCTTCAGAGAGAGAGAGAGAGAGAGAGAGAGAGAGAGAGAGAGAGAGAGAGAGAGAGAGAGAGGGAGAGAGGGAGGGAGGATCAAACGGGAAGGAAGGAGAAAAGGGGCGAGAAGGGATTAAATTGAAGAAGGGAGTAATTGACCAGAGTTTCTTTATCTGGAGGAGCATGAAGCGCCGGTGCTGTGTAGGTAGGTATAGGTCGGGTTGCCCAGAGGCACAAATTCTCCATGTTCATTTACAATTTACAGGCTGCTGCAGTTTGAAGCCAGCAACTCATCTTCATTTGGGATTCACACACGCCTGCCCATGGCAGATGGCTATTTCATCATCCCACACATGCTCATGTGCGCGCACACACACACGCACACACACACACACACACACACACACACACACACACACACACACACACACACACACACACACACACACACACACACACACACACAGGGTAGCTGGCATGCTGATGAAGTAAGGTGGCATCTGTGCATGTGTGTTTATGTGTGTGTGTGTGTGTGTGTGTGTGTGTGTGTGTGTGAGAGAGAGAGTGCGTGTGTGTGTGTGTGTGTGTGTGCTGGTGGTTGGGGGATTCCAAAGTATCATTATTTCAGCATAATTGGCTGACAGGAGCATTTGGAGTTAATTGGTTGGCTGACAGTGTAAACCCTAGGGCTTATGGGTATTGTAGTACGGATAATGCAGACATTCTGCTTGGTCACACAGCCTGACGGAGACGATTATCTGAATGCTTGAACAAATTTATCTGAGCCTTTTTCTCCCATCGCCTTTGTGAGTAAGTGAATCAGAAGTTCTTCAGATTTTGGACCCCAGAACCAAATTAGCATTTAGTTTGCATAGTCACACTTTTCAGTTAGAGAGTTAAAAATATATATTTTTTCTGCTTCACTGAGGCATCTCTACTGAGGGAAGTGCCTGGGGGGATCTTTGATACTATTCTGTCTTTCTTTCTGGTTGATTTATTGGGGTCACCATAATTGTCCCAGGGTGTTTCATAACCCGGCAGTTTGAGGGAGATACTCCTGTCCCACAAAATGTTCAAATTTCTGTAAAATAGATTTTCCTTTTTCTTGTGAAATACTCAATAATTCCCCTTTTCTATGTGGTGGACTACGAAGCAAGTTTGACGTAGCCAGGCCAGGCTTTGCTTGGCAAAACCTAAAACCCCAATAAGACTCGATCACAACGGTGCTTATTGGTTTTCTTCTTCAGGCTTTCCCATAAAAGGTGCTTTCATTTTGGTCTTCTCTAGCTTTAAATAGACCGATTGCATGAGGAGGAACGGGTCGTTAAAATAGCCATGATATATCTATAAAAAAATATTATACCAAAAGGCTACATGGCACATAAGGTAAGAGATGAATACTAGCAGAAAATGGCAAAATGTATCAGTTAATATTTATTTTACCACTCAATGCACACTGCCACTGTCACTGTCCCATAATGAAAGATAGGCCTATGTGAAAATCACTTTAGTTTTGGGCCAAATAAGTCACAGTGTGAAATTAATTTTCTTGATTACATATTATGTCTGATAAATACCAATAGACTAATCAGTTTTCTAATCTGTTCTGTAATAGCAGTGTACTACAGCAAATCAGGACTAAACATTCTGCCTTCATCATTATTTGAGTGTGTGGATGTAATGGTGTGTTACATTTAAAGTGTTAATATTACCTGAAAAAGACTGGAGGGGGGCCAGGTCTACCTGATGACATTACTGATGCTGTGAACAAAATGGCCCCAAATTAATGATACCTGAGCATTAAAGGTTCCTGATGAAGCCAGCATGATTCTACACTTTGCACTACTGTATCCGCACGCCTTCATTGGGTGGTTATACTAACGAATGGCTCACCAAGTTTGCATATATACATAGATGAGAATGTATATCCCTCATAGATAATATCGTCAGGAAAATCCAATGGTGTCCAAACACTGTTTCCATCTTTTTTCAAATCTGGAACACTTAAGATTACCTCCCGATGCATCAAATACCACAGTGTGGTCCATGCTCCTGGCACTGTTTAGTATCTGTATGTGATACACCCGTGTCCTGATTTGGACATGGCGGTCCACACATGGCGGACGGGAGGGGAGGTCCTGTAAAGATGGAAGCGTATTTTGGAAAAGACACAATGGAAGGAGAAGCCAATGCTGAAGTGCCTATAACTTGCATTCTTTGCAATAGCCAGCAGGGGCCGACTCCCCTCATTGCAAATAGAAGTCCGATTGCATGGAAGTTTATGAAAAAATTATTCTACTTCTAACTTGATTTATTATCTCAGTAAACATTGTCAACATGAGTTTATGGTCTCAATCTCTAGTTAAAAGTCTTCTTCAATACAGCATGATGTTAATTTTGTAAATTACGGTCCCATTCGGACTAAAATAGACTATAAAGCAGAGTATGCTTTAGGGCGTGGCGACCTTGTGAGTGACAGGTATGCCGTTGTCCAATCTGGGAGTAGTCCCAGTGTTTGTTTTAGAATTGTAACCCGTTCACAGTGTGTTTTCAGTCATGAAGGTTAATTTTAACCATTTTGGTTGCCTAAAAATGTCTTGTTTGTTAGCTCCACCCTCACTTCAGTTTGCAAAAAAAAAAACAAGATAGTGACGGTCAAAATGCCCCACTCGAGCCTTCAAAACAGAAGAGCACAAACCAATGTGTGATACTATGGTGACTATGTCAACTTCTTATATAAAGGCAATGGCAACGAGCGTATTTGAACACAGTTTCCCTGACACGTCTAAAACTGCCGGTAGAGGGGTTTGTAGACCTTCATAGTCTGAAGCTTACAGCACTGACCAAGCTGTGGTATTTGACCCATCGGGGTGAGAATGTGATGTAAAATGGTAAATGGCCTCATTTATATAGTGCTTTTCTCCAAAGCGCTTTACAGGAATGACTGTCACTCACCCATTCACTCACACATTCACACACTGACGGCGGAGTCAACCACGCAGGGCGACAGCCAGCTCGTCAGGAGCAATTGGGGTGAGGTGTCTTGCTCAGGGACACCAGGCACTCAGCTAGGAGGAGCCGAGGATCGAACCAGCAATCTTGCGGTTGCCAGCCGAACGCTCTACCTCCTGAGCTAAACCCCCCCGACGATGTCAAGCAGGCAAGTAGTAGTCAGCTCGACATACCTCGCTAACACACTGCTCTGTGGTACTCCCGTCTGGTCTGCCTCTAATCACATCTTAAACAGATGTACTAGTTAAGTAGTTATAAGGCAGAATCAACTCTATTCAGACGGTTTTCATTTTGTACTTGCATTACAGTTACTGCTCCCCTGACAGAATGGCTGTGTTAAATTCCACCTATATTTTCCTAAATATCACCAAGAGATATTGGTTTTGGCAGCCAGTTATTGTAGTGCGCCTATTCACCAGTACGTGTGCAGTCCCTTGAAGTCCAGTGATGATGTTTAAAGTGAGATATGATAGTGTGACGTGATAGAGAATAGCATGTATGCTAGGGAGCAGTAGGTCGGGGTGCTGGAATCAAAGTAAAGACAATCTTGAATTGAACTGTGCCCCTGAGGCAAACTTCAACTCTGGCAGAGCAGTAGCTACTGAGAGATGCTGCCACCTACAGCAGAAATGTCCCAAACCCTCGTGCCTGGTAATGAATTCAGCTCAACATACACACATGCAGCAGCAGAGAGAAAGAGCCTCGGGCAAATACGAACAGAGGTTCCCAAATCTGCTGCAATAAACCTCAATCATACGCTACTTAGGCTGACTGACAGTCAGTCAAAACAGAGGCATGACTCACCAGATTAAACAGGGGGAAGTGGAGTCGAAGGAGGTGAAATTGGAAGAGTCGCTTATTTAGTAGGTCGTTCCACCTAAAATCCCAACAATTGTAAAATTCCCCATCACCTAACATTTGTCCTGCAGGATCATGGCACTAGAAGAGGTTGAACCTCCTCGACGGCTGATTTACTGGAGAAACACGAATGACAGGAACAAAATAATTTGGCCACTGCAGTAGTGAACCCACTATTTTCTTTGAGTTCATTTCACAGAAAATCTAACATTTCTTTACGTCCGGCCAGACAGAAGTTTGTTGTACTCACGCTTTATGTCGGTGAGACAAAGATGGCAAAAGAAAGATAGACTGACAGAAAGAAGCAAAATACATGATGACTATTTTAATGTGTGTGTGTGTGTGTGTGTGTGTGTGTGTGTGTGTGTGTGTGTGTGTGTGTGATTCGATTGTGTGCATTTCCAGGACTAAGCAGCAGGCAGTAAATAAATCAGCCAGCCCTGAAAGTGAGATATTACCTCGGGACGAAACAAAAGGACAAAGCAGACGTGGCAACCAGCTAAAAGGTCAAGGGGAAGCGAGGAGGAGAGGCACTGGGAAAAGGTCGGCTGGCACCAGTAAAAACTAGGTGGATGTGAGCAAAATAATGTGTTGGATTCAGGGAGAGCGCGTTCTTTAACCTCAGCTGGAAAAATCGGGGGAAGAAGGGTCACCGATGCCTGATGGGAAAAGAACAATGGAGTTGATGATGTGAAGCCATCATTTTGCTTTTCATGTACGTGTGTGTGCTCTTTTTTTAAAATTGTATATTACTTTTTCTGTGCAAAAAAAGAATGAGAACATCCGAAGAAATGGCCTATTTTAAATAAACACGAGTAACAGTGAGCAATAGCCATCGCCGAGACAGTTAACAATAACTCCAACAACAAAGCAGTGTTACGTAAACAATAATCCAAATGGAAACACACAGAGCCCTAATGACATTAAATCATAAACACACCCTCAAATTAATCTATCACCTTCATGTTATTCCTAACACACACACGCGCGGCGATTAAAGTGCTAACTCGGAACATGATTTACATCATTATGATTACGACTGTCATAATTACGAGCGCCGTTATCACTCTCATTATTAATAGCAATGACACTATTATTAGCCTGTCTGCTGGTGTGCTACTTAGTCTGCAGGCTAATTACTGCGTCTGACTGTCCAGGCACGGTGCCGGTCCACAGCTCCAAGGTCAGAAACCATCCTCCTTTCTCCCGTCAAGTGGAGGGGTGGGGGGGGGGGCTCACACACTTACTTAACTCTGCCACTCATAATCTCTTTTAATCTCGCAAATGATAGCGAAAGCGCTAATTCCCTCCCGCGCAATTTATTAGTGCGTGTTTGTGCCACCGAGACCCAGCAGTGCATTACTGTCATGGCTAATCCAATTAGTGTGGCTGTATCCAGCCGGGCCTATGTGGTGAAGAGGAGCGGCGGGGAAGGGGAGCAGGTAGGGGAAGCATGCGGGATGATGGCGCTGCCCGCTGCGGGGGGAGCGCATTAGACTCCCCTCCTGTGTCTGCTGTCTTTTTATCACTGCTGCGATGGCCTGAAAATTGGTGTGTGATCTCAGGAAAGAGAGAGAGTGAAAAATATGGAGCATCACTCTCCTGTGTGTGTTATTGTTTACGCAGCTGAGGTGGCGTTATGATGAGCTCCTTATGGGATATGTTGTTTTGATCAACGTCCTCACCCACATTGGGTGTTTTTTTTTATTACTGTAACAACATGATACAACATGATAGCTGTTTTTCAGTGAACCTGTTCTGTTTGAGAATGTGGGTTAAAAATGTAAAGAGACAACGATGAGCTGCTTCTGTTCTGCACAGTGGCTGCAAGTTTTCTGCATATGATTTTCAAGTTCAAAGGGGAGGGTTCACCCTAAAATGAAAAAAAAAAAAAATACAACATTTTCCGCCTCCTCTTACCTGTAATGCTATTTATCAATTTGGATTGTTTTGGTGTGTGTTGTCTAGTTTTGGAGTTCTCAGTCGTAAAGATGTCTGCCTTCTCTCCAATGAAATGGGACTATAAATATGGCACTCTGTCATTTTGTATTTTATGGTGCACAAGCTGAGTACAATATATTCGAGAGGTGAGCTGAGGTGAACTGTCCCTTCAACAAAAGGCTTTAACGTGTTCACAAGGAGATTAATGCTACCAGACTGAATATTACTCCCAGAGTAAATGTCTTCTTATTGGACTATACCTTTTTTACTGCATGTTTTAAAGGAGTGGGTTTTCATATGAATTATATGCGGCCAAACAACAAAAGGTTTCCGTGTTTCCTGCTGCATGAACACTGGGAGGCCCTCTTATAGAAAATGCTTCCTGTGGTAGAGAGTGAATGGAGAAAAAAGTGATGCATGTTTAGCAGCTAACTTGTGCTCTCACAATAATTACCCAATCCATGTTTACATTATAACAATTCAGATATCACTTATTTGTTTAGCGCACATTTCAAGACAAATAAAAACAGAAAGAAATCCTGATTCATGCAGCGCAATACAGAGAAATACACACAAAAGGCTCCCAGACGTAATGCCCCATGATCATCAGTTTTTAAAATGGTATGATCTTCATTAGTGCAAACCAAAAAATGGCTCCCATGTGCATTATGATCTCTCCAGAATGATTCACCGAATCCTGCAGCGGTTGTATAAAACTGCTTCCACTGATTACTCACATAAACACAGAGTGTTTGCAGCACTTGTGACACCAATTATAACCGAGGTTTAATTAAAGAAGGCAGGAATCATCCACAGGGGACAAAAACAACAGGCTGTCTGGCGTTAAATACCAAAATCATACATCTCTCATTTCTGTAATTATGATGTGACAGCACTCTGAAGTCGCGAATGCTGACTCTTGTTTTAGAAAATACAGTATTGACAGGCGTTTGTGTTCAATAGTTACTGTACTTTAGAAAGATCAAGAGGGAATGGAAATTAAAAGACACTTCCTGCTTCAACTGGAAGCAGAATGCAGTCATTTAACTGCCATTATTTAAAAACTTTCTTCACCATTGTTTGTTTCTCAAGTGCATTTTACCCAGAACGACAAACTGAAGAGGATTCACAAGGTACCGATCACACAAACACACACACACAACTCATCAGAAGACATTAGCAGCACCATGAGGTAATGGTGGTGTTCTCACAACGGTGGGATGTGATAGAAGAGGACTCATTTAGTCAAGGATGGGATCCTTCTGAGCTCTTCACTGTCAACGTCCAATTTTGATTAATCAGTGCTATTGTCACGGTCCATTCAAAAACATGTGTGATCGTGTGTGTGTGTGTTTAAGAGAGAGAGATAGACTGTGCATGTATAGTCTGTGTGTGTATTTACTAGTGCTCCAGCTACTTGCACTTTTGAAACTGCAATTATATGTATTTTTTTAAATAACTCGTCACAGCTACTATGTTCTGCAGCTTTAGTTATACCTTCATGCCCCCATCCTGAACATGAGGCAAGAGCTACAATACATAGCTGACTTCTTTTGACCACTTTACTTTCAATTCTGAGTGGATTTATGTTTTTTTTTTATATCTGTAATGACAACAGGGATACCACTATCCTTGTTGTGTTGCACATGATCTACTAAAGTGTGTCTCATGTCTGTGTGTTCAGACTGTGGTGGAAATCGGTTTATGATTACCTGATGAGAAATAAGAATACTACTCCTAACAGAGCTTTGAGTCATTTATTCTATAAAGAGTCCAAAACAGGCTAGCAGTCGCTACAGACAGACTGTAAACAGACAAAGTCTAATAAGTCAAAGCCCTCGCAAACAGGGTGTCCAAGCGGACCGCATCACCGACATACAGCTTCAGAGCAAACTATCTGGCCAGATAGGGGCAGACTCCTTAAGAGTCTGACCAAGTCTTCAGTCTTGAGAAGGGCTTTTTATACAGTTGTTTGTGATGTGTCATCAGAGAAGCATTGTTCCATTGTTTGTGTAGACGGAGAACTTTGTCCAGAATGTGGTGTTTGAACCACTCATCAGTGTCCATAGATCCATATTGACTTGCCAGCTGTGCTGGTGTCACAAGATGCATTTCACAACTCATGTAACACATGACATGACATAAGTGCAGAATACAGGTTACCTCATGACACTTGGAATAGTATGAGTTAAAACTACTCAAACTACTAATTATACTGCAATAAACCACTAAATGAAAAATTCCCACCACACAGACTTGAATGAATAATGACCCTGACATTAGCAAGGGAAGTGCCAAGCTTTTTTTTCTCCAGGTAAGGCCTTTGTCGCCTGTAACACAAATAAAAACGAATTATTAGGAGACAAATAATCTAATATCTACTACAATATTATCTAATAAGATTCCCCTCTCAAAACAGGAAAAAGTGTTACATAATAAGTTGTCAAGCAAACACCTGCAACAGACACCTTTTATCCATCAAAATTAATTATTAAATATGTTTTGATTTTACAGCAGGCATCACAGTTCTTAAGAGATTGAATATTTTCAGATTAAAACTAAAACTCAGACTTTTTCCTCTGAATTCTGAGTGTGATGATTTTAATAATACAGATCATTTACCCATACAGAGGAAATGAGAAAGAATGCACAACGCACTTTGGCTGTTTCCGTCCTCTGATGATAAAAAGCACAACGAAAGAGGGGTCAAGGTGCTTCTTGGCAGACAAGAGCTACTCTGAAAATCCATTAGTGACTCAATGCAGCGTCATTATCACCAGCTGCTTAAGCATACAATATCTCGGCGTTGACTTTTTTTGTCTTCTTGGCATTTCCCTCTGAGGCGAGTCAAAATACCATGTGAAATAGGAAAAGTAGAAAAGGAAAGGTTTCTTTAATGGGGAAAGTGGGGGTGTGGTATTTTAAAAGCCATTTTTATGATTCTGCTGAAAGGCCATGAAGTGCTTCCATTAGCAATCCTGTCGGCTTTGCGGCAGGACATATTTTGGCCCTTGTAAGAGTATTATGCAGCACGGATGCGTCTGTTTCTGGTATGTGGTAATCAGAGCCACAAAGAAGAAGACCAGAACTGACAAGTCTGAAATAGAGGGACACCAGGAGCTTGAGATTCCGGAGACTTACAAACTTTGTCCTGAATCGGCAGCCGCATCCTTCGCAGGCTGCATTGGAGCAACAAGGCATTCCCATTTTGAAGACTCCTTCAACTGCAACTGAAAAACGCAGCCTTCTTTTCCTGGAAGCGGAGGATCCAACTGATGGCATCAGGCCCAACTTTTAATGTGCGCCGATGACGATCTGATTTTAATCAACATGACGTACAGGAGCGAATCGGCAAGGGGCCTGCAATATATCATGCACCGGTGGGGAATCGTATCCTCCATCGTAATATAAAATAAAAAGAATAAAATATGATCTCTGGCTCCATTTTAATCATATAACATTAGTTACCTCTTCTGTGTTCTTTCTTGTCGACTGCAGCTGGTTGCTAGGTTTCAAGATAAGAAACATCAGAACAAACGGATGTGAAGACTTATTTGATACAAGCAACATTTGCAAGGAGCGAGAATATTATTAATGAATATGACAGTGGTAGTTCCTTATTTCTTATCGACTGTCAAGAATGGTAAAATTAATGAAGAATAAAAGTGATCTTTTTCAGAAACACAGTATTTGCCTTTATGTAAAGATTCAGCGTTTACTGAAATTAAAGTGTTCCAAGCTGCATTTGTTGTTGCTGGTCTCTTTACAATCTGAGAAGAGAAGACGTACACGTCCAGCAGAAACAAATCAAAATTAGCTTTCATTTGGAGATTGTGTTTCTGGCTACTTAATTCATGGAAGTCAAATAGTGACTTTTAGCTCTGTTTTGGTCTCCTCCAACTCCTGAGGAACAACTCTTTTGCTGCTAAACACCCCGCTTATAAACTTTATTTGGCATTTGGTGCTGGGCAGGTAGCATGCATAGGTTTACTGAAGCTTTTCTTATTGAAAACAGCTGTCTGCTGCTGTGGATGGAAAACAGGCTGATGAGAGCTTCGCTGTGGGACTCAAAAACTGTTTTCCAAAATAGCCTAAAAAGGCTGCGTAGAACTGAGTGGAACTTCCAACCCGGGTCAGTTCCTCATCACTTTAACATCACACAGTCATTTGATCCTTTGATTCGCTGACATTGATTAGTGGACCTTGAGGTAAAGTTGGATTTTGCTAACTTTTCTCCGAGAAGGTGCTAGTTTGGTGGATTGTGCTTCACACACACAGCCACAGAAGTTCATACATGACTGGCTGTGGGGGACTGAACTGGTGTTCTTGGATAATGGCTTGTGCTGAAGCTATTTGTTCTATGTGAGAGGCTTATTAAAGGTGCACCAGACTCCCTCCGGATCCAGTGAGATTGGTGTTGCAAGGGGTGAGCACGAAACCATAGAGAATACACGCTTCGGATTTGCACATACAAAGGCACCATATCAAACGCACACACACACACACACACACACACACACACACACACGCACACACACACACACACACACACACACACACACACACACACACACACACACACACACACAGATACACATGCAGCACCCTGTGGCACTGTCTAATCACAGCCAGTATATATTTCTGTGTAGTTGTCTCAAAGAAGCCTCCATGCTGGGCGAACAGATCCCTGGTGAATGCCAACCCAGTGTGTGCACGCGTCCTGATCACAGCGGCAGGATAGTTAGTGATCAAGAAGCTACAGGACAGGTCAGATGAGGGGAGATAACTGTCGGGAGAAGGGAAATGGAGAGAGTTGAGGCAAAAAGGTGGCGCATGAAAGTAAAGAATAGGGTGAAATAGCCTGGACTTTTGTCTGACTGGACCCCCAGACACCCAGATCAGCCGGCATCTTGCCGTCAATACAGTTCCACTTACTTGCTTCAGATTCATGACGTAGTTCTGGGTTAGAGAGAAACTAAGCAATTACACAAAAGGGTGAACAACAGCGTTCACCCCGCGGTCTCTCTGTCATCCACTTTCTCACACGGGGAAACACACACACACACACACACACACACACACCCTCATTTCACTGCCCTCTGATACAAAATGGGATTTCTGTGTTTGAGCAGAGGGGGTCCGATGGCTACAGAGGGACACATCAAGAGGTGAGGGCTTTATAATCGCCGATGCCAGATTGGATGTCAGCTGCAGCATAAGTGACTATCTATCAACAGCGCGGCACACGTGAAGAGGCCTCTTTATAGACGGCTAGACTTCAGACGGCACACACACACACACACAAAAAAGCCTCCTCTCTCCCACTCCGCCGCCCTGCAGGAGGAAAACATGCACACAGAGGACTGCATTCATGCATACATGCACAAAGCAAGCAGATACACCCATGTGGCCGCACACATTCACACACATACTGTGGCAGAGAGATGTTTAGAAACACACACACGCACTCATTTGCAATGCATTGCAGCCCACACAAGGCTCCTTCTGAAAACACATCTCAGACGAAGCCTTGGGCCTCCGCCAAGCATACAGACACACACACACACACACACACAATAACACACACTCACGCACAACAGCACACACACATGCACAATAACACACACACAGTAACACACACACACAGACGGAGAGAGAGAGAGAGAGAGAGAGAGAGAGAGAGAGAGAGAGAGTGCATTTCTACACAAGTACATTTCGTGTATTCTGCTCAGTGTATTGCTCACATTCACAGCAGCAGTACTGCCAGTGGCCATCAGCTTGGGGGGAAGCTCCGGATGTGTGTATAATATTTCAGTGATAAAATAAACAAGCTTTACTTTTGAACTTAAATGGTTATATTCTGTAGTTTTTTCAACAAGGTTATCAAGTTTTTTTCCTTTGATCCACCATTATATATTGAAACCTTTGGAAAACGTTTGTTTTCAGATCTGATAGATGTGCGTAAGTCCAAGCGAGATCCCACACTGTAAAAAAAATACTCTATTACATGTAAAAGTCCTGCATTGACCATTTGACTTAAAGCTCCACCCACTGCATGATTTTGAAAACTGCAGGGGGGGCCTCCATTGAAAATGTACCTTTGACAAACACAAATATCCCACTCTGGTTTGTTACCAGAGAAAATTGTCGTGATACAAAGGTTTAATTCATGGTTAGATGAGAAAGAACGCCGGCTCTTCCCCGTTGCCTCTCCGCCGTTGCCGGCCTCAGTGCTATTAATAACTTGCTGAATGAGTCTGTTGCTACACAACGAAGGTTGAAAAACAAACTTTGAAATTAGGCCTTGTAGATCTAACCTGAGTAATTTCTGGTTTCAAATTTGTTCAGAAACATTTATTTGTGGACTGCTGAGGCAAAATAACTGGAAGTTTAGCAGATTGTTTCCAATTGGTGGACAGGAAATGCATTTGTGGGTGTTTTATGAACGCAGGTGATACACACACATGCATCGTGGAAAATCCTTTAAAAGGAAGGACTCAGTCCTCGGTAGAATTTAAATGATCCTTCCTCAACTTTGAGGAAACACCCAGTGTTTGTTTTCATCTCTGGGATCCTTTTCTAAGCCATGCATGTAATTTGTTCTGCACCTCCATTAGGACATTTGTGCCTCTTTGTGGGTATGTGTGATTATGTGTTAATACATAATCTTTGTCAGCCAGTGTCCACATGTGTGTGTGTGTGTGTGTGTGTGTGTGTGTGTGTGTGTGTGTGTGTGCATGCGCGCCTCTTCTTGCTGCAGCAGCGGCAGATGCTAATCTGTGCTGAGAGTCATTATCTGTGTTTCCTGGGCCATTAGACTAATGCTAAGGGATAACAGAGAGAAGTAGATGAGACCTGACGCTAACAGGGGCTAATCATCGGGACCACCTCTCACTGTGAGCTCAGCAATGACACTAAATATCCCTCAGAGGCAGGAACCTCAGTCACTTGCAATCAGATAATTACAGGAGCCTGGAGCATTTTATTAATAACATTTCAATAAATTGTCTCAAATATTTGAACTAGCTGAGGTGCGTGCGATTTGATTTGACACTTCAATGGCCTCAGAAGTGCTAACATCCCTTTTGTCACTATTATTAATTATTAATATTCTCACATACTGATAATTTCATTGTAGAGGAGTTTTCTGGTCCAATATGCAGCCTGAGTGAGCGTGGGGTTTTATTTGATTTGGAAAACAATGTTTAGGAAAACGAAATATTCTAAAAACGGGCATGTAAGTGCTGCACAAAAGCCTGCTAAAAGAGATACAGGTGGATTTCCTCACAGCTCCCCAAACCCCCAAATGTACCCTAGCAACAACCATCTCAGAATATTCCTGGCATGTGGTGTTGGAGCTTTTCTCTCCGCCAGGCACTGGCACAGCGTGGCAGCTATAATCTGCATATCACCTGACCAATGAATAGTTTCCCCTTTAATCATTCCATTTGACCCTAGCAGTCAAAAACACAACGCAAAAGCTTTTGACTGGCAAACGGTAAAACAGAATACATCCGCGGGAGCTCGAAAAATCAAATGTCGAAGAAAGAGCTAATGAGGCAGGTTGCTGAGACTTCTTCCCCCCTACTTTGTTTATGAGCCGCTGCCCGACGAGGGTGACCCCGCTGTTTCACACTGCACAAGGGCAGTTGAATGCAGCCCTATGGATTCATCAAGGCTACAACTCAATATGAAACAGTCACAGGTTCATATTTACCCGAGTTTAATTCGCCGTCTTTGCCTCTTGAGAAATAAACTAGATTGCTCAGTAAAATAAGATCCAGAGAGGAGACAGGAGGGGTGATATCAGGTAATGATGAGTTATGTCTGCACACATACAGTGTGTGTGTTTGTTTGTGTGCCATCTCCCACTTCAAACACACATCTTTAAAAGTGGAGAAAACACCGCGTCCCCGACTTCTGTCGTCCCTGTGTAGCTGAGCTCTGGCTGCGTTTCAAAGCCAACCTGGCTGACGGAGGCCTTGGCCACAGCGAAGGCAAAGGGAGGGCTGCATGCGATTGAAGAGAGGCTGAAGGAACACAGCGCGCATGCATGCACACACACACGCACACACACACACAAATAAATACATGCAGACGCACACACTTCTCGACCGGAGGAAGCAGCAGTGGGCTCCAGCACAGTGCCCGGCTACAAAGAGACCCCCGCTGAGGCCGAGCAGACAAACAGAGGTGGCCCTGGGCTGAGAGAGGCGATTGAACGAGGAGAAACTTCAAACAACCTTCGGGATGAAAAGATAAAGGGAAAAGGAAAGGAAGGATGAGGAGGAAGAGGAGGACAAGCGGGAGGCCACAGCTCCTGTTTAGCATACGAGCCCCTTCATTAGACCTTGCAGGACAGACTTAGGAGAGGAGAGGCAAGGAGAGGTAGCAGGGAGGGGTGCAGGAATGGAGAGGGCCCCTATTAGCGAGGTCCATCACCTTTTGGCCTGCCTGGATCGCCTCATCTCCATAATAGGCTGACCCCCTGTGTTTCAAGCTCATTAGAAAGGCAGACAGCAGGGCCAGGCAGACACCCGCCTGTCACCTCTCTGCTCCCACCGGAGACCTCCGTGAGACGGAGATAAAAGAGAGATGAATGGAGAGATGGTCGGGGGGAGAGAGAGACAGAGAGACAGAGACAGAGAGAGGATGGAAGGTTGGGCCCCAGGTTTGATCAGGAGAGGAGAAGAAAGCAAAAAGAGCAGAACTGATTCTTTGGTAAGAAAGACCGAGAGGCGAGGGGGGAACAGAAAGAGTGGCTGGGTGAAAATAAATCTGCCTAGAAACAGTCATTTGATAGGAGCAGGAAGTATGCAAGACAAATAGTCTGCTGTGATTTGCTATTGTAAGCTAAGCATAGAGTTTCAGTCAGTTAGAACATCCCAAAACACAATTCCATACAAACCCAGAATCACTCATTGATCACCTTTACACAAGGGCATATACGCCTTGCAAAGGGATTCACCCCCTGTTTTGATTTTTGCTTCACAAGCTGGAATGGATTTGAGTCGTATGTATTGGATCAGCACAGAAATAGTAATATTACCATTTGAAGTCACATAATTAGTTACATAAAGTCTGCTTGTATGCGATCTGTGTCATTTGGTCAAACGGAGCACACTTACATCTATTATTACAGACTGTTAAGATTTAACGCACAGCAACAAATCTGCCAATAGGACCAGTACTCACAGACTAGATGGAGGACTTTAATCAGAGAGGCAACACAGAGGCTCTGAAGGAGCTGCAAAGGGAGGGGATCTTATTTTCTTTTTTCTTTTCGAGAATAAGATATAGTATAGAAAAGGTTACTTATCACATTTTTCCTAGTTTAACATCCTTTGCACCTTTATTTATGTTTTTATATACAGTAAATATTCTCCTAAAGGGAAGCTAGGATTCATCATCAAAGATGAAATACAGCACAATAGGATTGTCTTTACATTTTGGGGGTAATATTGTGAGCATTTTCAAACTGCTGGATTGATGAATATGTAAATAAAAGGCATCCCCCCTCTGACGTGAGTGTATCCTCATCCTTTCCTAAAACAAAAGAAATCAGAAAACCATGAATAAAGTGACGGTCCGGCTTCAGCTCCAAATTAACAGTCCTAACTTCAAACTTGGGAAATGATTCAACTGCTTGTCTAGATAAAACGGATCAGCTGACCTGTCTTAACGGAGACTTAACTTGTAAAAATGATTCATTCTTTAGAAAATAAACTTCATGAAAATCAGCACGAGTTCATTCTGGTCACTAAATTGTTCCGCTCTGTTCAAATCCCCACTCTGTCACTGCTCATAAAAACAAACAAGGTTATCAAACAGCGTGACGCCCAGCACGAGCGAAACTGGTTGATTGACAGGCAGCGTGGCCACTGGCTGGGACCCCTCCCCCTCCCCCCCCCCCCGAGAGCCCTGGTTTTATTACATGCTGTCCCTGCTATTGATTAACCCGGCGTCTCCACGCCAGACTCACGCCGAACCAGACACAGGGATCAGAGGCACGGGGTCAAGGGTGACGAGGTCGATGACCTCATCTGGCCTTTTAGCTGTTGGATGGTGATCAGTTACCTCATGGCTGATTGACCGGTAGGTTAAGTCGATGCTGCATCTCGCCCGCAGGGAAATCAAGGCTGATGAAATCACAACTGTCCCAGACTGGGGAAAATTAAAGCTGATTTATCCTATAAGAGCAATATTGGGAATATAATAAGACACTTTTCAAATATGTGACATGAAAAATGGAGCAGACATTTCCCCCGATCCATTATAGAATATATTTAGTCACTGAGAGAGAAGGGGAACAACTGATCAATCCTCTGCTGCTTCCTCCCAGTCTCACGAGAAGCCTGATCTCACCTTAGATCTCTTTATCCCTCCATCCATTTGTAAGCCTCTGGCTCCCATGCTTCCACTTTCTCTTGCTTTAGTCTTCAATGTGTGTATCATTTAAATCTCCTGCCCTCGTCTCCGCACCACCCGTCTCATTCCTCCTGCTTCGTGTGTTGTTCTCCGTTATTGCCTGTCATTTATTCCCCATACCAACCCTGGCTGTGTGCATTTGCTTGCCCCACACAAAACACACAAAGGCAGGCCTCCCCAGAGGATACGCCTGGCTGAACGGAGTATCGATTGGCTTTGAAAGGTGTGTTTGGGTTTTTTAGGTGGAGGTGAGGACAGAAGACTAAAAACAAGGAACACTTAGGAACGCCTCATTGACTGTTAGGTAAGAGTGTTGAGAGTGACACAGAGTGGTGGAAGTATATTTAGATCATTTCTAACGTATGATAGTGTATTGCAGATTAAACTACCCCCCCCCCCACCTGTCACAGATCCACTGATGGAGATGGACGGAGTTGAGAAGTGAAGAAAGACGCGTAAGAGAGACCTATGATTGCATGTGTGCATATGTCTCCCTCCACCACAACCCCGTCCTCTCTCCCCCCCTCCTCCACCCTCAGTCTGTTGTTTGCTTTAATTTGCCCTGCCGGCCGCGACCGCGAGCTCATAGTTTATTTTGATAAATTGAAAGGGGAAGCCCTGCTAATAAATCAGGGCCCGTGATGAAGAAAAGCCTTAAATAGGATATTAAGATTTATATCAGAGACTCCGGTTGTACGCTGACAAGTACACAATTGCTCCCTCTTCTCCCCGTCTTTCTTTCTCACAAACGCACTCGTTCCATCTCCCTCTCGCTTGCTCTCTCAAGTCAAATTGTCCTCGCTTCTTTCATGGCACCGTCAGGGCGATTTCTTATCAGGGCTCGGAAAAGGTGGGAGTGAGGGAGCGAGGAGAGAGAAAAAAAAAGAGAAGTAAAAGAGGAAATAAGGTCGGAGAAAAAAAAGGAGTTGGAGAGCGGGGGGGGGGAGGGGGGCTTCTCTGCTGCAGCCTTTGTGTTATTGGCTCGGTGGCTGGGCATGAATGCAACACACAGAGCTTCATTACTGGAGCGCAGGGACAGGAGTGTGTGTGTGTGTGTGTGTGTGTGTGTGTGTGTGTGTGTGTGTGTGGGTTCTGCATTTGTAGCAACATGCTGATTGAATTGGTGTGCCCGTGCCCACTCCTGGGAGTATATGCATAAGTGTGAGTATGTTTGCGCGTGTGTGTGTGTGTGTGTGTGCGTGCGTGTCAGATCTGCGACGTGAGCACACACGCTCCCAGTGACTTATTTACTCCAGAGGCGAGGCTCTAACCCCAGGTACAGAGCTCTGCACAGAATAATTGCTTTTCTCCCTCCTCTCTCTCGTCCCCCTGCATCAAGTCTCCTCTTTGTTCCAAACCGCTCACATGCAAGAAGTGACATCGATTTGTGACTGAGTGTGTGTCCGCATGCATATGAATAAATAAGAGTGCGTCCGTCTGCGAGTGTGCTCGTCTGCATGGATGGGAGGCCCACAACGTATCTGGGTCTAAAACAATACCCCCAACATGCACCTAACTCTGCACTTTAAATTAGACGACGATCATATTCATCTCGTTTCTGTGCGTTCAGTATGTGACGCGTTTAGCCTAGCTACCAATTGAACACACGGCGATGAGATTGATGATATGCATCCCGTCTTACTCTCGGTGAGGAATAATAAGCTAATTTGTTGGAATATTCCTTCAAATTGCGTCGGTGGCATCTTTGTTTTCAAATATGCTCCCCTTTGAAACAACGCAGCTATGCAAATCAGCAACCACCACCACGAGCAATTACCAGTGCAGCATTCGCCCATCATTTCATTCACGTTCAGAGGAAAACGGCTCCAGTATCTGGTCTATTAGACTGTTGAGTAATGCTTTTAACTCCCGTTCCCATAATTAAACCCAGTGTACAATTGAACACTCAAAGGCGGGTTACTTGCGTTGCGTAATGATTGCAATTAAGGGTCGCACACACAAAAGCTGGGGCTGCTTTCGGAGCCGCCGCGCGTGACGCCGGCAATTAATTGAAAATGCAAATACACAAACTGATGAATGAGAAGAGTGCCGGGTGTACACTGTGTGAAAAGACTATCCGCCACACTTAAGAAGGCAGCGGGGTGGGAAGGTGGACGGGGACATGGGGGGGGGCATTGCGGCTTGTATTCCTTCAGAGAGGAAATCAAACCGATGAGGATATGAAGCATAGCCGGGCCGCCGGGGAGATCGCGCTGTTTGCTGAGACAGTGTGATACGGCAGACTCCAGGCGCAGACACAATAAGACGCTGATTAGACAACAAGGGGTCATGGGGGAGAAAGAAAAATGCTCTTTGAGTTTACATTTGCAACTCAGAAGCTCATATTTTCTATTTATACAAGCATGAGCATAAGCCTCCAAATGCACCAGTTTATCAGTCAGACGCAGCCTCACTGTGATCAGTCATGCTGATGCCGCTGCCAAATACCGCTCTCTGTCTGCAAAAGTACTTGGATGTATGAAAAGTACCAGCTAAATAAAAAAGTAGTCAGACAGGCGAGGGCAGACTGACAGACAAATGGACACGCAGACAGAGCCAATGTGTGCGGTTGTCTTGACAACAGAACGAGAGCAGCACCCTGGACGCTGAGTGTGTGTGGATGGAGAATGAGACATGAGAAGGGTGGACAGAAAAAAACAACTCTAAACCCCCAATAAATCCATCCAGCATTCACAAAAAAAACCCTTGTGGAGTATTCACCTTTTTTTTTTCTTCTTTCTCTTTCCTGCAGGCAAGGACACACAAGCAACACGGAGCAACAGAGATGGGCTATTTTGCCTCAGAAATGTTCTTACAGCCCATTATTTTCTCTACAAGGATTTCACCCCAGCTGCCTTTCCCCAGAATGCTAAATGAGATATGAGCAATGCACCAAAAAGTTGCCCATTATCCTCCATCGCTGTAATATCCTGATCAGACTACCAACATGAACCGTGACACAAGTCTGAAGTGCGGTCCAAAAATAGAATCCAGGCCTGAGTATCGCGTCCTTACTTCGAGCCTTGTTGCACAGCAGACTGATTGTTGGTGTCAACGCAGCATTCGTGTCTAATTTACACGTCTAAACATATTCATCTCTATTTAATGGAACACCAGCAATGTGGCAGTAATTATGAGGTGTGCGTATCTGTGCCAGCTACCAGTGTTCTCATTAGCTGCTGCTGATTAACCCTTGTGGGGCCGTGACATCACACAGCTGGCGCAGTCTGGTAGGAAGAGCTGTTCTTATGGTTGCAGGACGGATGACGGTGAACATGACTACCAGTGTTTTTTTTTTTATGTTCACCAATATGGGATGATCTACTGCTGCCATTTGCTAAATCCAACAATAAAAGAATCAATCCTCACCGCCGGGTTCCTGCACCCGCAGACTCTTACTCTTGTTCTGTGGTCATGGGCGTCCTCTAAGCCCTGCAACATTCCTTCTCCATCAACAACATGATTACCGGCCAAACGACTGGGGATTTTAATTAAATCATCTTTCCAGCGCGTTCAGGCTCTGTGGTGACCGGCAGCGTCCAGGTGGCTAAACCAGAGAGAAAAGTGTTTGAGTCAGCGATTGCAGAATGGCATTGACTCTCTCTGCTCCTATACAACACAATACTGACTCTTCACTCCTCAGCTGCACTGCCAACATTGAGCATCTGGTGACACAATCACATAACGACAATCAGGTGAATGCTCCCCTTTGAAGGCAGTTGGACTTTCTGTGGATGTGTCACCTTGAATGGCAGACTCCAAGCGATGCTTTGTCAGTTTCAGCTTGAGATTTTTATCATGGTCTGATAGTGGTTTATTATTGAGTATTTGAGAAAAGAAAAAAGTCAAATAACAGTCAATGAAAAAAAAACACAATTTCCCCTCAACACACAGACAAAGACATTTGGGAAGCGGTTGACATCTCCTCAGCGTGGCACAGCACAGCGTGGCATGGCCTGGCATGCAGAGCAAGACCACCTGGCTCATGCCAACTGTGATGTATGGCGGCGCCTTGGCAGGGACCCCCGCCCCATGCACAGGGGCACCGGGATCCACCAGCCTGACGAACAAAAGGCACTTAACTTCATCGCACTCCATCAACATCTCCATTCACCTCCTCTGTGCAGAAGGGTTGGACCTTGGCATACGCTATGCAAGACACACACACACACACACACACACACACACACACACACACACACACACACACACACACACACACACACACACACACACACACACAGGTGCATGTCTGTGTGTGGGTGCCTGGTGACAGATGGGGGATGAAGTTGTCAGGCCCACGCATGGTGATGCTGTAGGCGCCTGTCAGCTGGCTGCTGCTCCTTAACATGTTAATTAGCTTACTTGTTCCTCTGTTTGGTAATTACAGTCAGCCTGCGCCAGGACACTCATCAAGGGGCACTGATCGCTAAAGCAGCAGGGTAAGCAGGGTTAGGATGGGGATGCATGGCTGAGGTGGTATTTAATGCATTCTCCTCAGAGTGCAGAGTGCCAGAAACTGTGCAAACTAAAGCCTCATTTCCACCAAATGGCAGCTTAATGTGACTGGAACCGTTCTTTTGCTTTTCCATTTCCCAGAAGTTGTGGATAGTACGTGGTACTTTTTTTTTGGCACCACCTCGGTCGAGGTTCCAAGCGAGCTGAGAGGATACTTGTAGGTTGAGTCCAAACACTGCAGACTGCTCATTGGTTAGAGAGAATCGTATCAAGCGGTACAGGACATCCTGCAAAAACCTGCCATTTTCAAAAAGCCAAGATACCGTCAGAAGCAGACACACATTTTTAAATTAAGTTTAAAAAAAAAAACGGCATCCCACAAAACCACACCATGATCGTGCAGACTTTCCTCTATTTGGTTGCCAATGGATCGAGGGAGTGCTGGACAGCTTACTGGTCAGAAATGTTGTTGCAATCAGTGAAGAACATTGCCTACAATCAGTTCAAAATAAAAGTGAGGAAAGCATCGGTCACCAAAGTCGAGGCAAATAGAGCCGAGCCGAACCATGCAGTGGAAATGAGGAACAAGATGGGAAAAAACTCCATGCAACCGTACTCACACGCATTCTTTATCACTTGTTTAGACTCACACAGTTCCACACATTCACACCTGGAACCTCTCAGTGGGATCTGATCTGTTGGCCGTGGAGCAGCTCCTCTGCAGCAGTGGGCCGTTTGGGAGCCTTGTTCAAGGGCAGTAATGAATAGGGAGCAAGCAATGTTCTTTCATTCCCGCCACTTACATTCACCCTGCTGGCCTTGGGATCAAACCGGTGACCTCCTGGTCAAATGCATTAGAGTCTTTAATGTGTTTTCCCGCATTTGAAGAAAGCCATTGGCTTCCATTAGAGTGAACATCTAGTCTGCAATAAGTCATGCCAATAATGTATTACTATTGAGTGGTAATGCAGTTTAAGCATATATTCATTTCAGCACTGCATTACATCACTACAATAAAAACAATGGTGTGCTGATAGATAGTTTAGATGGGAATGGATTGAAACCACAGTATAATGCTGGAATGGTACAAATACATAATAAAGTATAAAGGATTTTGGAATAAAACATGCAAAACCAGTAAGATGGTGCTTTGAGGAAATTGGATCCAGCTAATTGGCAACGGGCAGCATACCAGAATGTAAAAGAAAGCAACAGAGTTATACAAATACAAAACACTGAAAGTAGTTGGTGGAATAATACGGTGTTTGAGAAAATACTTTTGGTTAAATCATTACTAGAATAGAAGACAACACTGCACCGAAAGAGAAAACATAAAAGCTTAAAATGTTTTTCACTGTGGCTGTTTACCTTGAAGAAGGTAGATGGGGGGGCTAGAGATGATATATGAAAGCACGAGCAATAGAAGGTAAATTAAATGAACACGCTGAGAGAAAAAGCAGGCAGGAAGGGATGAAACATGTTTTCTTTAAAGCACGTCGAACGGATGTCAGATAAGTGCTCGGAGAGGTGGAGTGGCGGTGGCGACGGGGTGTTTCCATCTTTGCCGTTATCTCCCTTCAGGAAGCAGCCAGTTCATTTGCCTATATGAGTGTCTGACAGGGCGATTAAGAGCAGTTTGTTTTATGGACGTGGGCTAATTGAGTTGGCTAGATTGCCGTCACTCGCCTCGCTCGCTCTGTATTGAAGATTACATATTTCCTTTTCATATCTTGGTGCTGCAGCCGCCCTGCCCATCTATCTTCATTCCTCCTTTCTTCTGTTCCCCCTCTACCGCCATGTAAAGTGAGGAGGGACTTTGGTCCTACGTCTAATTAGTGCTCCTCTCCATCACTCTCCCTCTGCCTTGTTCACCACTATATCCTCACCCCAGAGACCCTTGCGTTGCCTCTCCTCTCTCCGTCTCTGACCCCCTCCTACTCATTATCTCCTCCTCTTTCCCCCCTTCTTCCTCCTCGTCTTCCTCTTCGCACCACTCCATCTTTTCACCCTCTCCAGCTCTCTGTCAGTATTCCCTCCCTCTGTCCCTCTCTTCCTCTCCACCCCCCCTCCTCCTGCCCTCCCTCCCTTGCTCTCTCCTTCTCAATGAGTTAATTAGGCTCATCTCTGGCAACCTCTTGCCGAATCCTGTGCCCACAGGGCCACTCGCAGCTCTCCTCTGATGATTGGGGGGTGTGCTCTATTTTTAGAAGACAACAGAAAGAGGAGAAGCGATGAGGGGGGAGAGACAGCTGAAGGTCATTTGGTACTTTCACTTTGAGCATATCTATGTCAGAATGTGTGAAAGAGAAAGAAGGGAAAAGAAAGGGAGAAAGAGAGCGAGGTGGAGAATGAAGCAACAGACGTCCATTCAATCCTTGAAGGCAAAATCGTGCGCATGCTGCTCTTGCAATGTATTGACTGACATTTTAAAGAGAAAATATACATGAAGACGGCGATTTAAGAGTTGACTTAAATCTAAAAACCAATAGAAATGAGTATTCCCCTCGGCTATGCCACATGTTTAAGCAACAGCCCATCATCAGAAATTCAACTCTCTAATGAGGCGAGAGCTCTGAAGGCACACTGTAACGCCACAGGCAACGTGGCACTGACACCCCGGCTCATTCCCAGGTAAGCCACCCATACTACAGAATCCACTTCTTCACGTGAGGCGGTTTGTTAAATCGTCTGAGCGACCAAATGACTACGAGGACAACAGAAGCGTTTCAGTGGATCCTTAAAAGGTGCAGATTTCTGAACCACATGATTATATCTGTTGACCATATTGGAAATGGTCAGATCACAATCCTGAGACTTATTTGTTTTCTTCATTCCACTTTCGTACATGCTACACACTCATGATCTCCCACAATTCAATGCTGCTTGGACAGAATGAGTAATTTCTCATCCGGAGGCTGGAAGTATGGAGGGTCTTGCTCCTGATCTGTAAAACACTGGGCAATGAAAATGAAGAACCGACGTATCCGGGGTGATAAAAGTAAATATGATGTATTACTGCAATATTGTAAAGCTGGTCCAACAACATTTGCATGTCTTGTGAAGTTGTCTTTGGGGGTCTTATGGAATAGATTACACTAGCATGTGCAATCCACCGGACTACATCCAGTAAAGAGTATGTTGTTGACCTCGAGTGGATGCTTTTTCCCCCCATTCAGTTCAGGCAACAGCAGAAGGCGTACCACCACACCACAGAGTTACAAATGTCCTCTCCTTTGCCACACACTGGGGGGAGGTTACACTTTCTTACCCACTTACTGATATACCAAGCGTCTACTGTACACAGACACAAGGAAGAGTAGAGGTGGTGCGAGTCAAACCACCAGGAGAGACCCTCTAATAAACAAAGCAATCACGAACAGCCATAGACGCAATTACAACGCAATTACACAGAATAACAGATTTTTCCCTCTCCACCTTCCATGCTTGTTTCACGCGGGTACCCCCACAGATTACAGCGACTCCCATCAGCCCCTACTCCTCCTGTGCGACTGTTACCCCCCCTTCCCTGAACACGTACACACTCATGTGTACTTACACAACGGGGGCATACACACAAACCCACGAGCACAAAAAAAAAAAAATGCGCACAGATTTATGCAAAAGGTCATTCATGCGGAGGGTGCTCTCGCTCACACTCAAGAGTCGCCCCCCTCCCTCCCGGAGCTCGTCTTAATTAGCAGCCGAGTCGTCTCATGGCAACGCACTCGTCAATCTCCCCTCGATGTAGCCTTGTACCAATTAACTGATTTAAATGGGAGTGCTTGCGGAGTGACATGGGGCTTCTTGTCTCTGAACCGCCACCTTTCCTCCAAAACCCTTACCCTATCAAACCCATCTCCATCTCTCCTCCCTCCCTTTTCTGCTTTCTCTTGCCTACGATGCAACACGACCGCTGACTGACTTGATTGACCCGGGCAGCGTCTTCGCCCCGCCAACTGGCAAGCCACCGTGCCCCCGTGCCCCCATGGCTCGCTGGCACGGCCGCTCATTTCACAACATGGTCATTATCTCGGGCAGCTCCACGGGGAGGGATTACGCTAAATATGTAAATGAGAGCCATGTTGAAAGTATCACAGAGCGAGAAGGTTGCAGAGGGAGCCTAGTCCTGATGCCACAGCGTCTGATGTTGGTAAAAGTGCAAAATTACAATTTGAAGAGTCTGGGGGACATCTCAGAATCAGACTGAGCCAACAGCAACCGGATAATGGGACCGACTGCAAAAATGAAATCTAATTTCCATAAAATGAAATGTAACAAAATCTGTCTGAGCGACAATTTTTGTTTCACGATTGCCTCCAGCAGCTTCAGCAGAGGTTCTTTGTTTTGTTTTTTTTCTTTTGGAGAACATGAATAAATCCCTTGTATGTTATGGAAATTAAATCAAAACTTTGCTCGTCCCGCTCGCTCTTCAAATTTGATCAGCTTGATCCTTCATATTTGACAGTCATCATGTCGAGGCAGACATAATGCTGCAATCAGTCCGACTGGAGACGGACTTAGGAGCATTTGAAGGATAAATGATGTCCAATTAATGTGAGATTGGAAAGTAGATTTTCCCACAATTCTCTGTTTAAGTCTGTGAGGCATTGTGGGCGGTCCGGGGTTGGAGCAGGGGTGTAGCTGCTGGCTCTTGCAAGCTGCCCTGAGGGCCTCTCTCTCTCATTTCCAGCCAGAGATGATGAAGCACCTCATATAGTAACCAGGCTACAGAGCTGCAGGCTCCATGTCGGGGCCCTCATCAATATTTCAGCTCCCTTCCTTTATACTGTATTTACCCTTATCTGTACAATGATAGGCCACATCACCCCTCCAGCCACCCTTCCCTCAGGCACTGGGTCGTGTTCGGAAATGAGCTGTTACACCTGAAAGAGCGCAACAGCAAAGTGGCACAGATGGGG